>NC_142705.1:3985478-4597422 GCF_029339155.1 Prunus mume | reverse complement strand
AATTTTATTGAAAGAGCTCACGAGATCAAATTTATTACATGAAAATCCTTGAATAAATAGAAAACATATGGGCAAATATATTTTTGACCACAAAAAAACTAGCCACATGTATCCATTTTGTTTAGAGATCCATTTCATCACACCGGCCCTTCTCAAGTTTCAACCATGCCCAAAGATTTAAAAAATCAATTATGAAAAATGTAGAAATTAATTTTAAAAAATATGGGACAGCGCATCACAGTGTACCACTACCATCCATAATAATAAGGAGAGAGAGAGAGAGAGAGAGAGAGAGAGAGGTGTTAGGGTTTAAAAAGAGGGAGCAAAGGATTAAACGGAGGCCACGTTTTGAAAGCTCTCTTTACACTTTGCCTCCCCCCTCACCGCTTCTAGGGTTTTAGCTTTGCCGCCTTCTTCTATCTCCCCCTCTCTCCCTCTGCAATCACAATGAGCAACGACAAGGATAGCATGAACATGTCTGATCTCGCCGCTGGTGGTACTCTTTATCTATCTCTTTCTCTTTGTTTCTCATGCTTGGTAATCTGATGCGGTGATCTTATATTGCTTTTCATTTTTGTCTCTGCAGCTCTGAACGAAGAGGATCGAGCAGGCCTCGTTAACGCTCTCAAGGTCAGTGCTTTATCCCCAGTCACCGTTAGACTTGTTAATTTTTCAATTTTATGTATCGATATTTGTTTTTTATTTGAGTGTTTTTTTTTGGGGGTTTAAGCCTTTGTTTGGCTGATAGAGTTTGGGTTTTTTGTGTCTTCGCAGAATAAGATACAGAGTTTGGCCGGGCAGCACTCTGATATCCTCGAGAGTCTCTCTCCTGTAGTCAGAAAGCGTGTTGATGTTCTTAGAGAAATCCAGGCATGATTCTCTCTCGCTCTGAAGCATGTAGTTTGGTGCTGTACTTTGCTGGTCTAAGTCTTTGTTTGGCTGATATTTGTTTTTTGTCTTTTGGTTCATTGATTGATTATATTACACTCTTATTTCATTTATAAGTTTATTTGGTAACAATAGTTCTGACTTCTGATTGATATGACGGGTTTCTGGTGTATATTTTACTTTTTGAGTTTGAGTTGGGGGTTCTCTTAGAATTTGCAAAATATTCATTGTAATTGACAAAATGATTGGAGTCAATTTGTCATCAAGTGGTGGTGTTATTTGTTGAATGGAACTTGTTGATCGCTCTCTTAGTATTATTTGACGAAAAATGAAAGAAGGTGTGCATATTATTTGGACGTGTGAAACACGCTGAGCCTTTCTCAACTTGCAGACCCAACATGATGAATTAGAAGCAAAGTTTTTTGAGGAGAGAGCAGCCCTGGAAGCCAAGTATCAGAAATTGTACCAGCCTTTGTATAGCAAGGTATGTTTTACATAGCACATAAGGCTAGGTGGTTTAGTGGCTTACCACTAGTCTACCTAAGCAAGGTAGCGGTGGCACCCCTGGCCTGTGTTAGTGTGTGCTCGTTTATTGCATTATGGATGCTGTTTGCTTATTGTCATTTCTTTGCATGTCCTTGGTTTTAAAATATATTGTACTGATCACTTGACAGAGATACGAGATCGTAAATGGTGTTGTGGAAGCTGAAGGAGCTACTACTGAAGCAGCAAACGCTGCTGAGGGTACACTCTTGATAGTTTTGCAGAACCAATATAAGTTTTTATTTAATGTGTGAAACTTATTAGTTTCTGGACTTTGCTTTTGCATTTTTACAGAGAAAGGAGTGCCTGATTTCTGGCTCAATGCAATGAAAAACAATGAAGTGCTAGCTGAGGAGGTTGTCATTTGTGCATAATGTTTCTCATTTATGAAGTTGTGTTGCTGTATGTCAAATAAACTGTTTCTTCTTATCCTTTGATATCAGATTACTGAGCGTGATGAAGGGGCCCTTAAATATCTTAGGGACATCAAGTGGTTTAGGATAGACAATCCCAAGGGGTTCAAACTTGAGTTCTACTTTGACACCAACCCCTTCTTTAAGAACTCTGTCTTGACAAAGATATATCACATGATAGATGAAGACGAACCCATTCTTGAGAAAGCAATAGGGTAAGTTTGGTTCCTACATTGCCTTTATGCTAAATAGTTTAGTTCCTTATTTTATACTTATGTTACCAAGAAGTCATGTGCATGGCAGTTTGACTTTATTTTACATTTGGTTTTACTTGGTGCTTTGTAGGACGGAGATTGAATGGTATCCGGCAAAATGTTTGACACAGAAGCTCCTTAAGAAGAAGCCTAAGAAGGGATCTAAGAATGCTAAGCCAATCACTAGAACTGAGAATTGCGAAAGCTTCTTCAACTTTTTTAGTCCACCTCAAGTTCCTGAGGATGACGAAGATATTGAGGAAGATGCTGTAAGAGACGGTCTTCTTTAATTTTTGTTTCCTTTAACGACTTTTGGCCTTTTGTGGTGTCTTATTCATTCCCTTTTATCAACAGGCTGAGGAACTCCAAAACCAGATGGAACAGGATTATGACATTGGGTGAGTTCATACTTTTTTCTATCCATTGACAGATTTCTGAACTCTCTGCTACTGCTAGATGTTTTTGGGAATTTTGTAATTGAGTAACTTTGTTTAATTTTTTTCTTCTGCTATTGGCATCATTATTTTGTAGGTCTACCATTCGAGATAAGATCATCCCCCATGCTGTTTCATGGTTTACGGGAGAAGCTATCCAGGGAGATGATTTTGGAGACTTGGAAGATGATGAAGACGATGACATTGAAGATGAAGATGATGATGAGGATGATGAGGATGAAGATGAGGACGAAGATGATGATGAAGACGATGAAGATGATGATGAAGGCAAAACCAAAAAGAAGGTGTAGTATTTTTCAAATTTGGATTAACTATCTCTTCCTTTTTAATTATTTCAAAGTCTGAAATGATGCTTGTTTTTCTGTCAAATTTACGGAATTCTGTTGCAGACATCAGCTGCTCACAAGGTATTTCCTTTTTTTCATATATTTTCGCCACCTCCAAAAAGAAACAAATGTTGAAAATACTGGCTTGCCTTAAATTTGTTTATTGATCCCACATCTTCAACTTGTTTTGTCTAAAATCAACTTTTCGTTTCCGTGTCCTGATCGCTCGTGTTATGTAATGCAGAAGAGTGGAAGAGCACAACTTGCGGACGGTCAGCAGGGCGAGCGGCCTCCAGAATGCAAACAGCAGTAGAATATGATTGTTTCCGAAGGGCGGGTTGAGTAGCTGAGCGTTCTCATTGGACCTTCAGACTGTTTTGATAGAAAATGGTGGCTGGTCATTTTTGTATGATCAATATATTTTTACCTCTGTATGATGAGTGATAGTGGGAGTGGTTCTCCTTTTTTTTTACCTTAAGTTGGTCTAGAGGGGATGTGATAAAAAATATGGTTTGGATGGCATTGTGATTTGTTGGTATTTGATGGACAACGTTTTTAGTACCCTATTAATGGTATGTGTAATTTTTTTTGGTCCTTTTATCTCAATTGATTTTTTCCTTCTTTCTTGAGTTTTTTTATATTTTTTATATGGAGCCTTTTTTCTTGAGTTGGTAAATTATAAGACGTGGCTTTTTAGCCTGATTGTTTAGTGGCTGGCCCGCAAGCTGCAAGTTTAATGCAATGACATTTTAATGGAAACGAAGAACACGTATCATATAACGTGTCTAATTCAGTCTTTTCAATTCCTACAAATAGTCTCAATTGATCGTGTACCCCAAAATTCTATAAATTGATTTACTCCAAAAAGAGCCTAAATTGACATTTATTCAATAATTATTTGAAAAAATAAAATTCAAAGAGAAAGATGAAAAAGAAAAATACCTAAGAGTGGTTTTTAAAGTAACAAATAATATTTGTGAAAAAAGAGTTATTTAAACTAACACCCCTTGAGGCTTTAGCTTTTTCACAAAATCTCTTATACGAACAATGTTTGAGGTTTTAAATTGTTCTCACAAAACTCATTTTAATTGATTTTTCATCTAAAGATTACTGATTTTATACAAAAAAAATTCTCCAAATGACAAAGTTGGCCTTTAAGATTAGATTGCATATACTTCATTGAGGTTAATTTTGTCATTTGAATAAGTTTTTTCAATAAAATCATCAATTTTTGGACAAACAATCAACGAAAATTGATTTTGTGAAATAAACTAAAACCTCAGAGGGTGTTCATGTAATTATTGAATTTTTTTTTTTTTTTTAAAACAGAAGAAACCTCAGGGTGTTAGTATAAATAATTCATTACAAAAAAGAAAAAGAAAAAAAAGAAATATACGATAATAATTTGTTATAGGGTGAGAATGTAGGAAAAAGCCCGTCGTATTTATTTACAATAGGGGGGCTCTCATCTCCCTCGTAATATCCGACGTGTAAATTCCCAATCCTAAATTAATAGAACGAAAAGTCGAAAGCCCGAACAGTCAGCTCTTCACTCTGCGATACTCAGCATTCAAAAAGGAGGGAAAACAAACCCAAAACCCTAAAACCCAGACTCTCCCTCTCCCTCTCTCTTTCCCTCTGCCCCTTCGTATATGCATGGCCTAGCAAATTTTTCTAAATTGCTTTTTAGGCTAGGTTTTGCCTTGCTTTGCTCTTCTCTTATTTGATTCTGGAGAAGCTGGGCTGTGGAGGCTTGGAAACTTGGAGGTTGTTGCCTATGGCAAGGCTTCTCCGAAACGCTCTTTCTATGAAACGTTTTCTATTCCCACCACAGGTTTGCCATTTCTTCATTTTGTGCATTTTTAGTTGTCTGTTTGGTCGCTGTGAAAGTTGGGAAAACAGTGTCTGAATCGCAAATGGTTTATTTATTCGGATACAGAAAGTTAAAACAGAGTTATACCCTTAGAGGTTCGTGCATCTAATTTTTTGTTTTTGTTTTGCAGGTACATCGGAGAGGAATATTGGGGCCATCTACTCAGCTTTGCAATTTTTCTTCTAAAGGTGATTGCTTCAAGTTTTTCCCTTTTTTGATTTCTTCGATAACTTTGTTTAGGAAATGTTAGTATATGTTATTTGTTTATTTTTCTGAGACACTTTGTGCGCCTTATGATTTAAAAAAATGTGAATTGGTCTCTGAAGGCAGAAAGAAATCTAAGTCAGATGGAAGTGACTCCAATGAAGAGAATATGTCCAAGAAAGATTTAGCCCTGCAGCAAGCCTTGGATCAGATCACATCCTCATTTGGAAAGGGATCTATAATGTGGCTTGGTCGGTCCGCCTCTCCTCGACAGGTCCCCGTGGTATCCACGGGTTCTTTTGCTCTGGATTTAGCACTGGGAACTGGTGGATTTCCGAAGGTATTATGCAAAACATAATCAGTTGAATGTTTAGGGTCATTATTACTGGTCATTTGTTGTCTTGATCACACATGAGTGTTTTTGTGCATAGGCTGCTAGATGCACAGATTTGACCTTATACATCACTTTTGAATATGTATTAGCTGCTTGTGATATTCATTCTTTGAATTTCTGTAGGGACGTGTTGTGGAGATATTTGGTCCTGAGGCTTCTGGGAAAACTACTCTTGCTCTGCATGTAATAGCCCAAGCACAGAAGCAAGGAGGTTAGACTATGGAATTTATTACTATAATTTGGTGGTACATTAACATTTTGCACATCATATATAGAACATGGTATGGCTATTGTATGTGAAAAATACTCTTTCTTTTTCGTTCTTTCTTTCAGTTGTTTATTCTATGTGAACACGGTACTACCACGCACACATCTAAATTGTGTTTCCTGATCATCTCCTGAGTTTCTTGGAGTTAGAACAGTTGTACCCTGTAAAAAGTTTTTATTTGATCCATATAGGAGATACCTAAATATCAATTAAGTTCTAATGCTGGTGTGGTAAAATTTAGATTTGTTCATGATCTTGAGTTACCCTGTTGATGCTAAAGTGTTTTCTTTTGGCTGCTGTTATGATATTGAGTTCCTTGTTTTATGCAACTTTATGCAGGGTACTGTGTTTTTGTTGATGCTGAGCATGCCCTTGATCCTTCACTAGCTCAGGCTATTGGGGTAAACACTGAGAATCTACTTCTCTCGCAACCTGATTGCGGTGAGCAAGCCCTTAGTCTTGTAGACACTCTAATCCGGAGTGGTTCAGTTGATGTTGTAGTTGTTGACAGTGTAAGTAAGGTGCTTTTCAGTAACATTATATTGTCATGGTAAACTATCCATGTCGACTTTTCCATTGAAAATTAAGCATGCTTCATGTGTTCGTACAAAACCTCTTTGGTTTTGGTTCTCATTGAATGTTTTCCCCATCATATCATCTCAAGAGGCTTTTATAGATTGTACTTTTACAGCCAGATTTTTGTCTTTTACATTGCACAGTAGCTTGTCTGGGTGGATGAATGGTTTTCATATGATGACAGGTGGCTGCCCTTGTGCCTAAAGGTGAACTTGATGGTGAGATGGGTGATGCTCATATGGCTATGCAGGCTAGATTAATGAGCCAGGCGCTTCGCAAATTGAGTCACTCCTTGTCTCTATCGCAGACAATATTAATCTTTACAAATCAGGTATTAGTGTGTTTCATTTCTGATACAATTTGAATACAATTCTGTTATGTAGTTTCACTTTGACTTGTATGGTTTAACTTTTTGTACATAGTCTATCCTGAACTACTTTCTGAATTTGGTGGCTTTTGTATTGTTGAAATAATAATCTGATATTCTCAATCTCATTGAAAGATGTGGATATTTGTTCAAAGGTCAGACTTCTGCAATTGATTGTGTTTATCTTCAGGTGAGGTCGAAGATTTCTACTTTTGGAGGATTTGGTGGGCCAACTGAAGTTCCTTGTGGCGGCAATGCTTTAAAGTTTTATGCTTCAGTGCGACTTAATATTAGGAGAATAGGGCTTATCAAGAAGGGTGAAGAGGTAGGTACAAAACCATCTGTCTATCGTGCCCATGAATTAGAACTTTATTTGTGGACAGAAGTAGTTTCCCTGGTAGCCATTACCCCTGAATTAGAACTTTGAATTGGTCTTGAATACCATTTAATGAGACCCTGAAGAATAACCTGAATCTGAGTAATATGGCTTACATTGTTATCCGTTCTTTGTTTTTTTGCCCCTTTGGATTGGAGGATTAGATGCTATGGTTATGCATCCTTTTGAAAGAAATTAATTTGCTATGCAGACTTTAGGAAGTCAAGTTCAAGTGAAGATAGTGAAGAACAAACTTGCTCCTCCATTCAGAACTGTTCAAATAGAGCTGGAGTTTGGTAAGGGTATATGTCGCGAATCAGAGATCATAGAATTGGGAGTGAAAAACAAATTCGTCACAAAGTCTGGTTCACATTATAATTTAAATGGTCAAAATTTCCATGGCAAGGATGCTCTGAAAAGGTTTTTGGCTGAGAATAACACTGCTATGGAAGAACTTACAACAAAGCTTAGGGAGAAGCTAGTAGATGTTGTGACAGACAATGAAGCAGAAACAGAACCCATGGAGGAAATTGTTTCACCTGATTCTACTGATGAAGATGCAGTTACGGCAGTCGG
The DNA here is from genome assembly GCF_029339155.1 of Prunus mume. Taxonomy (NCBI): domain Eukaryota; kingdom Viridiplantae; phylum Streptophyta; class Magnoliopsida; order Rosales; family Rosaceae; genus Prunus; species Prunus mume. Next base: position 4,589,909 of record NC_142705.1, on the reverse strand, counting down.
AACGTAAGTGTTCAGATGGCCTCAAGCTGCAGAGTTTTAGTTTTACTTGTTTTTCCTGGGGGCTTCAATGCTTTACGGGGACATCACCAGCGCATCAGCTGGAAAGTTGGAACTGTCGAGGAAGCCGTTCAGAATCACTTGCTGTCCTTGTAAATTAATATTATTTGTTAATCAGTAATCACTATGTGTGTAGTGAAATTTTGCGGGTTCGAAGGGGGCAATTTTGGGAGGATGCAGGGTCGGTTTTCAAATTTCCAGGTTCACCCTAGCTTGTTATTACATGTTGAGCTACGGTTTCTATTTCAGCGTTGTCAATGTTATATATCAATTTTGTTTACCAGAAGAGATTTAATATATTGTTGAGCTGATGATGAAGACGTGCGGAGGCTTATCATACACCCTATAGCATTTACCCATCAGATGATCCAAGAAGAAATACCATCAACAAACAGAAAACATTTACTTCGTTTTGCTTGTTTATTTTATTTTTTGGTAGTGTTGTGGTGTCGAACTTTTAGTCATCGCATTATATTTAATTGAGGTGGCATAATCTTTTAGTCATCGCATTATATTTAATCAAGGTGACATATAGAGAATAAAAGTCAAGCAGATCTTAGTATACATAATTCCGATCCCTCCCAACTTGCCGACACTATACAGAATCTTGGAAAGGAAAGCTTCCAACTTCCAATTTCCAAGTGGCAGTGGTACCGGAAATATACAAAATGGGCAGCTAGAGCCCTTGCCCAGAACCTGTTAGATGAATGAATTTGACCAACTTGTGACCTGCGGGTGAGTTTGCTTACCCCATTAGGTGGAGCACTTCAACCCTTGAAAGGTTCATATTCTTATATTTATATATAGAAAAGTCAAAACCGCCGTCTCGAAGGGCTTTACTGATTCCTGTGTAGAAAAGTGATTGACTGACCTTGAAATTTCAAGACAGATGATATTGTTGCCCAACAAAAGGACCAAAGACAAATGGGATTTTAATATAATCTCTAGGCTAGATTAATATTAATATTATGCGATGCATGAACCCAACCGCAATCTCAACCTCAACCTTAAACACCCAGCATGACATGGCATATGTTATTATTGTGGTTTTAGAGAAAACATTGAAAAAGTGAATTTTTGATGTCGGACCAAGATTTTGAATACATGTGTTGTTCTAACTTTGTATCAATCAACTCTTTAAACAGTTGTTGGTGTTTGTTCTTTCATGGCGGTTGCTTTCATGGTTTCTTCCTATTTGCAGTCAATTTGGGCAACACATCATTTCGTACAAGAAACAAAATTGACGTAGGAACCCACATAAGACCCCTACAAAGGAAGAAAGATAAAACAAGGACTTTTATTTGGTGGGCTTGACTCACCCCAACTTTCCTTGGTGGATGGATGTCCCAACAAGTCCGTTCATGGCTACTTCCTTCCCATAAATATTTATATAACTAATAGATTAATACAATAATTTCTATATATTCTTCTATTTCATTAGTTACTTTTCTGATCATTCGAACTTAGAACCTTTCTTGAAGAAGCAATTGCTCTAAACTATTACATTAATGGATGCTTTGTAAAGAAGCAATTGCTCCAAACTCCTACACTAATGGACTCTTACACTAATGGATGCACGCAAAGAAGCAGTTATTAAAATTGTACAAATGAGGCACAAAATATGAATGGAATGGATGGTGATGATGTGTGATAGGGTCAAAATTTGAAGGCATCCATGGCCAAAAGTAGAAGGGGCATCCATCCATGCATATATCAAAATCTTGACTAGTCTAGTCCTAGCTATATGTATTGGAACCACCCTGCAGAAAGAAGTCATGGATTGCTGCAATTATTCAATGCCAAGTCAGCAACCACCCTTCTCACTGCTTCCTGGAAGGCAGCCTCGTCCCATTCGGTCCCCTACAAAATTATAAACAACAAAATAAATAATTAATATTTACTCAGTTTCTTTCTAATTTCCTATATATATATATATATATATAGACTAATAATTCTAATTTTGTTTCATTAAATATATAACAAGCTAACAACCAAAAGAAAACTTAAATTTGAATATTATTAATTATTGGTTATGAAAGTTAACATTGATCAATACTAAACCCTAAAGTTTTTAATTTTTTTTAATTTTTAGTACAAGTGATTTGGAGAGGGGGTTTCAAACCTCTTCCCACATGAGTAAAGGTGGAAAAGCTCAACCGAGTCATACCTCCTAAAGTTTTTGTTAGGTCATCGTTTTTGGCTGCTAGATGTATATATTAAAATTTTAATACTATGGTGATTGCTAGGTCAATTACCTTCACACATGCTTCAGTAGAAGGGAACAATATAGTTGTATGAAATTGAGAAATTAAAAAAAATCAATAAGTACGTAGTTGTATTAATTACATACCTGATCAACTCTTAATCTCAAGATTACGCGGTTGACGTTAGAATCAGATCCTGACATCCAAGTATTGGCTTCCATGGACATCAAGCTTACATTGTTAACCCGCTTTAAGAATTCCAATATTCGAATCACCATATCTTCAGTGCAGCATTCTACTGATCTCAGAACCACTTGCAAGTCAAAAATTTGCTGATCTTGATCTGGGGTTGATTCGGATGCTACTCGTGTAAGCGTAACACTAACTCTTTCATTTGAGGAGCCTGCTGCAGCTGCTGCTTCTTCATTATAAGCTTCTTTGGCAGCTGGAGGAAGCCTTGCCTCCAACTGTTGGTTTCTTTTACTAAGCTCAGCAACTTGAGCTCTCAAACTAATCAAGTACTCCCTTGCAGTTGTAAGCACCGATGCTTTATCTTTCTACATTTATAATAAAAGCCTAATCATTAATACTTAAAACCCGAGAGCGAAACCCTAAGCCTTAAACTCGCCTAATATGTGTTCAAACAAAAAAGTGTATGCATACATATACCTTGGTTCCTGGAGGAAGTAGTGATTTCAATGTATGAAAGCTTTCGTTGAGTTTCTCACGCCTTTTACGCTCCGATATCATGTGATGAAGCTGACTGCTAGTGGGGCGAGTAGCTTGGATACCTTCGCGAAGTCTCATTAGATTCAAACTTCTCAAGAAGGAAATGGATCTCTTGAGCATGATTTGCTTGCGTACATTAGCGCTCTTCGGCGTTCTTGGGGCTAAAGGTGAGGAATTGTAAGTCTTGAAAGCACTTGTCTTTGGAGTGAGAAAGTGAGCAGTAGAAGAAGAAGGTGGAACATTAGTTTGTGGGGGTGGCTGATGTGAAGAAGAAGAAGAAGGAGAAGCAGATAGAACTGCAAGGATGGCTCTTGTCATCGCGGCATCTTCGATCTCAGGGTTAGGGAATTGGGTGTTTCGTATTCGAGAAAATGCTTGCAAGGCTTGTTGATGAGGACTAGTAATGGAACTACTAATGATATTTAAAGGTGGCATTGGTTCTAATGAAGTAACAATATTAATAGGTTGCAATGGATTAGGAGCTGGTTGTGTAAAGACTTCTGGGATATTAATGTGAGAAGTAGTGGTGGTGGTTGGAATGTTGAAGAGGATGGAGGAATATTCAGGGCTATCCATGGTGGACAGTGATCTAAAAGATGAGGAGGAGGATGAAAGTGGGTTTTGCTGATCAGGATTATTTGGCCTGTTGGCAACTGCTGTATGTGGAGATAATTGTCTGGTGAAAGCTTCTGGCAACCAGTTTCTCATCAGTTCCCTTTTTATGTTTATCTGGAAATTAAACAAAAACAATTGGATTAGTTTATTAGCATACAAGCTTAGTTTATTGATTTGCAGGGTGAGAATTGTTTGTGGTTTTCTTACTTGAGGCACATTGGAGAGGCCAAGCTCAATCTCTCCACTCTTGCACCCCATGAAAACCGCAGTCTGTAATTTAGAGGGAAAATTGATAATTAAGAGAAAGGAACATCTGCATTTATATATTATAAAACTATGGCTCATGAATCAGAAAATTAGACCAAAATTGTGATTCAACAAGAAAAATACCTTAATCCTTGCTTCCTGTTACAAACAGATAAGGAATCAAGTATTAGCATGTAAAATGTATGTAAATGTATTTTATTTTTGAATTATATTTATCATCAACAATAGTAATTTTACCTGATAAAATTGCCTCTGTACACTGCTTGATGCCAGTCTTTGTAGGTCAATTTCTTGCAATTCTAGATTCGGAAGACTATTCCTGAAAGCGAATCCTGGAACACATCTGATCATATACATAAATGCAGAAAAAAACACTTATGAGAGCAATATACATACACATTGGAAGCTAATGTCGCTGGTTTAATTGGACTTGCTATATATCTAGCTAGCAAAATTTAATTACAAAGTAGTTCTAGTACTGTCTGTCTTACTCATTTTCGACAACATTGAATATTGATTGCCGATACTCATCAAAAAGCCTCCGAGCCTGATTCCCAGAAGAAGAGCTTGGTTGATTTTCTTCATCATAGACACCATCAAGAAAGAATAAGCAGCTGCATGCATATATAAAATATGTATGAGCTATAGTGGCCGCATTTATACAGAGAGAGAGAGAGAGAGAGAGAGAGAGAGAGAGAGTTTTGATGATGCATACTTAGAAGGAGGGGGCATATAAGACCATAAGCAGATGTAGAAGCAGCCAAAAGACTGCATGATGAGTCTAAGAAAACTGGCGCGAGAGCCTTCATCGAGCTGGAAGGCAGTGTCCATGTACAAAGTGTTTGATAAAATTGTTGCTGCAGGCTATAGGAGATCCAATCCCTCTGGATCTCCCTAGCTACACTGCAACAGCCGACCTTTATGTCATTTGAGAAGACTAGCTGGCTATGAGTCTCTGGCCCTACCCAACATTTGTCCTCCTTATTTCATTTTGAATAATATGCAGAACACCACGATGATCTAGAAAGAATGAGAAAGGTCTTGACTATAAAGGTGGTAGCTTTGGAAACACACATATATATATATCTATGGGGAAATTAAGGATCTGTGATCAGAATCAGAATGGCAATGGTGTGTATGTACAGAAGGTGATGTGGGGTTGGTACCTTTAACTATGAAAGAAGCTGGCAGAGAGATGAGAGAGATTTGAAAAGTAGGGATATCAAGAATATTAAAAGAAACCATTCATACTGGTGAGCGCAGAAACTGATGAAACAATAAGAGAAGAGGTGGGCACTTGATGAGAGAGGGAAATATTTGTTTCTGGTTAGTGGAAAATTGAAAAGTAGGAAGGAGGACAACTTGAAAAGTAGTAGTACTAGTAAGCAAGGGGGAGAGAGAGAGAGAGGGAAATATTTGTTTCTGGTTTAGTGAGAACTTGAAAAGTAGGAAGGAGGACAACTTGAAAAGTAGTGGTACCAGTAAGCGAGAGAGAGAGAGAGAGAGAGAGAGAGAGAGAGAGAGCAGCCGGGCAAGGGAAAAAGGAGAGGGAGCTGGTTAGAAAAGTAGTGGTCAAAGTCCACCCATGACTCAAGGAGGATGGATGGACTGATTATATGCTTTAATTAGTTGTACATAAGAATTTAATAAGAGTCAAGGGGGAAGGCAGAGTGTCCTTTTCTTCCATTTTCCATATTTTTCTTGATCCCCACATCTCTTCACAAGGTAAATATACAATATTTTTTTTGATCCACCAATGAGATTGGTTTCTGAATTTCACCATGTGTGTGTGAAAGCATTTTCCCAACACCTTCTTCTGTCACAATTTGGAAATTATTAAAGGGATCGATCGATGCAAATTTTTGTCTAAAGCCTTGTGACGTTTGTCTAAGCTGTGTCAAACATAAGGGATATGTTTACAATTTAATCTACTCGAATTGTTTATATCCTCGTTTTCTTTCTAGATCACCATGCACAGTCCGCGTTTGATAAAATCTTCTGGCGCGTACCTAATGTTGAATCTATACACAGAATCATCCGAAGCTTCTTTTAGAGTTGGCACAGATAGAGAGAGCTTAGAGTGCCACATACATGAATTCACATGTCCACGAGGGCAGTTGAGTTTGACTACATTAATTTCATCTACACATTTTTAGTACATATATTAGGGTAATTAAGAGCATCCGAGGTTTCCTCTCCTAATATCGCTCGTATAAAATATCTAATCCCTATATTATTAACTAAAACATAATTGTCCATAGTTATTTTTTATATAACATTTTGCAAGTTAACTTTGCATTTGGTTTATGTTATTAGAATAAAATTATTTTAGAGCTGAGAATGAAGATAATAAAACGTACCGGGACTCAAATTCATAGTGAGTGTTAAAGTGGCACATAAAATTTCTTTAATTTTTTTAAAATAGTTATCAAACGATTTTTTTTTTTTTTGGGGTCTATAATCGATTTAGTAAAGTTCCATAAATTGATATAATAATAATAATAATAATAATATATATTGTTTAATGAAGAAGAAAAAGAAAGTCTGGTTGGCTTGGCTCCACGTCCTGACATCTTAGATTCGAAAGCCAAATGCTTGACCGGCGCATGTTCTTGTTCGTTGGTGACAGAGTCCTTGAATGGCGATTGTTAAGAGAACCACAGCCGCCAGTTTATGTGAAGAAGTGAAACCCAAACCAAACCAGCCAAAGTTTAATCAAAGTCTTCTCATCCTATGCAAAAACACTCACTTGGGAATAATACTACTTTGTTATTTTCGGCTAATAACACAATAATACGTGAAAAAATTATCCTATATATAATTACATTATTGACCAGAGAAATAAAAAAATGCTATCATGTAACAACTATTATCATTGCATCGCTGCGTTCTTTAATCAAGTCTTCTCATCCTATGGCCCTTGTAATAAGTATTATTATTATTTTATTGGTTCCTTTCATTTGTTGGTTTATTCGTTCATGGTGAATGATTTAATATTATTTATTCTTGACCTTTCACATTTGTATCGAATGGAGGGGGAGGATTCAATCTTGTTTTGTGTGTTTTTTTGTTCTAAATTACAAGAAGATGAGATTTCCTCACACGCAAAGTGACATGGAATTGGCTTGTTTTATGTATTTTAATATTGTCAACTCGAACAAGTGGCTCAATGACAAAGGGTGAGCATGACACAAGCCATAAACTCATACATTATAAGTTCGAACTCTTACAAACTCGAAATATCAGAGTTTACATATACACGTGTTGATTTGCAAGTGATTGGTATATGAAGTTTATCCTAAAACCATCTACCAAACCCAAAAATAAAAAAATAAAAAAGACAATCGTCAGGTTTTCTGAAAAATTACACTGGACTTGTGGTCCAACAATGGGCTTATGTCTTGGCCCTCTAGCCCAAATGAAATCACCATCTTCCACAACGATCACATTAGGGCTTTGATCCTTAAACAATTAAGCGTGAAGCTGGATGTGTTGACCATGTCCACATTGCTTACCAAAATGAGTTGCATGCAGATGCAGTGCAGCTAGGATATCAAACGTCCCTTTTATTTGGCATTTTGCAGACTTCAGACTCACGTACAATTTCAGTCCACCATCACTCATTTGAGTCAAATTAGAGATGAGCACAACAAATACAAAGAAAAGATGAACGTAAAAATAGAAAGAATTATGCAAATGTCCCTATAAATATATATACAACAAAAGAAAGACTCAGTTTCTTTCTAATTTCCTATATACAACAATCAAAAGAAAACTTTAAAAATTTGAATATTAATTATTGGTTATGAAAGTTAACATTGATCAATACTAAACCCTAAAGTTTTTCTTAGGTCAATGTTTTTGGTTGCTAGATTTATATATAAAAACTTTAGTACTAAAGCACCCTATGAAAACTGCAGTCTGTAATTTAGAGAGAGTGATAATTAAGAGAAAGGAACAGATGCATTTATATTATAAAGCTAATGAATCAGGAATTAGACCAAAATTGTGAATCAACAAGAAACACACCTTAATCCTTGCTTCCTGTTACAAACAGATAGAGAAATCAAGTATTAGCGATTTCTTGCACATAGACTATGTTTTCTGCATGTAAAATGTTGTAATTTATTTTTAAAATTATATTTATGATCAGTAGCAGTAATTTTACCTGATAAAACTGCCTCTGTATACCGCTTGATGCCAGTATCTGTAGGTCCATTTCTTGCAACTAACTATACATTGGGAAGACTATTCCTGAAAGCGAATCCATATACACATTGGAAGCCAATCAATAATGAATTATTTTGGAAAGCCATTTCTTATAAATTAATCAGGATAGGAAAATCTATATCAACATCCTGAAACATGGCTCCGCCTTTTACAAAAATAAAATCTGTAAACGAAACCTAATTTCAAAAAAATGATCCGTGACCAGGGATTACATCACTTGATTACTCAAGTTCTACATTTCCTAGTATCTATTCCGAATGTAGAAGATATATGCTTCATTGACTTGCTCTCACTCTTAATTATTTAAACCCTCTAGCTCTTCATCCTTGGCTCACTTGATTTCTTCAAGCTACCTACTATGCCATCAAATAGCTTGTCCTTGTTATCACCAGAATCTGCAACAAAACAGTAGTTCTTTTGACGTCTTTGCTTGCGGGCTTCGTTTCCCGAACAAGTACCACTCATGGGGCCAACTCCAGATGAAACAGATAGCTTAGAAACATTTGTGAAATCAACCAACCCCTCAAAATTCTCTGACCTGTCCTTGCTACTTCCGCCATCCTTACCGCTGTACCACGAGTCAAGGATCTGCAAAAGGGAGCTATCTTCCTTGTTCACTCTGGCCGCACCTTCTCCTTCTAATTCAGTTAAGGGCGAAGTCTCTCCTTCTGAATCTGACAAGCCATCTGAAAGGGACGGTTCATAATCAAAACATGTTGATTCTATTGCCTTCCTCCTTGATGCTACTTCCACTTCATTTTTTTCCGATCTGCTGGCAACAGGGCCCAGCTCTTCCCATGGTGAGTCGCTAACATCATCCTTGGTTGACGCATCAGATAATTCACTATCTGCATTAGCCACTGTATGACTGACAGTCTGTTTTTGGATATTACGGACATAACTGTCCATATCAGACATTTTTGGAGTCTTACAAGCAGGTCTGATGTAAGAGGACTCTAGTTTAACCCCAGGCATCATTTGTAACAGGGATGCCAACTTTTGATAACCAAGCATATGCAAATCAAGGTGGTAGCCATACCTATCAAGAAACAACTTTCTGAATAAGGCCATGTTATATCCTTCTGGGTACTCTTTCAATATCTCATTTACAAGCTTTTGGCAATCGGCTATTATCTCAATTCTACACCTGTTGGAGGGTTTCTTTTTAATGGCAGGTAGTGAAACTCCACTATGAGGAATATTCCGACATTTTTCATCTCCATCATGTTCTCGTGATCTTTGTATGTCATGTTGTGATGGTTTATTCAAAAAGATGGATGTCAACCTATTTGTATCATTAGAATGATCTAGAGAACTCTTTCCATTGTGATAGGTAAGTTTGAATGGTGACGTCTGGGAGGGGCTTTCTTCCACCCATTTTTTTTCTGATATTAACAAATCTACCAAGTGAACGAGATCGCCCTTGCGGAGAGATCTAAGAAACAAAGGTCCTTCCTTCTGAAGATTCAGTGCCATCTGTTCCCTGTAACAATTGAAGGCACAAGGATAGCATTAAGATACAAGTTTAATAGCAACTTCTGACGCAACCAAGTTCAAACAATACTGTCAAAGAAAATCAGCAAAAGAATCAATTTGGGTTCAACTGTTCCATTGACCGGATATTTGAATATCAACTCCAGTATGAGCAAGGATCATTGAGAACTATTTAAAACTTAAGGACTATGAAAGTACGTTGAATACAATCCGAGGCTTAAAAAAAAGCCTATCTTCAGGTTTCTTGTACTTTTTGCAATCTCGAAATGGACTGATCAATCTTGTATCCTCAATGAAAGAGTTCCTACACCCATAATTAAACTCTATTGCACCGCCTTGATGCAATTCATTCAACTCTAACATCAAAATTTTCTGCCTCATGGACAAATTCAGAAATTCAGATGAAGAATATGGATCCTTTTATATCCAAGACTTCTTAAGGGTTTAAATTTCATACATATACACATATATAAGGAAATTCTCTCTTGCCAAACTTACAATCGAAATTTGAATTCTGAGTACTACAACATACGTGCCGGATATTTTGCAAGAGAACATTACCCTATGTACATACATAATATGTATTCTATTACAAAATCTAAGGACCTAAAGAATCAGACAAAAAATCAATAAACATGTTAGCAAATTCCTAGTTCTAAAGTTGGACAGAATTATCCCTGTGACGAAATAAAAGGAAGTTGGGATCATTGTTTTTTAATCAAAAAAAGAATTCCACTACACAAGGTAACACAAACGTGAAGATTAGAACTGGGTGTGTGTATAATTCACAAAAAAGAATGAAGGAGTAAATGATACCTGGTCCTTGATTCGGAAACAAGAACTGATCCTTTAGGTGTGCCCATGAAAGATTCCAAGTCATGCCAAAATGAATCCGTCGAAAAGAGCATGTGCTCTTGAGAGTGAGTGTTCATCAGGTTCGGTCTGTCACAGGATTGATCACTCAATTGATCAGAGCACGGGCTACTTCTCCAGAATTTACACCAGTTTACTATCTGATCAAAAAACCCTTGACTTGTTTTAGATTTATGAGCATATACTTCATAACTTGTTGCAGTTTTGCTGTCCTTATCTGATTCATTGTAGGATGAAGAAGATGAAAGGTGAGGTGCTTGATCAACGACCTGACTCGTTGATCCCACTAACTTTTCCTTATCTTTTCTTTGTCCAGAGTTACCAACAGAAGTACACTGTTTCACTGGAGTGTCATGGCCTTCCTTCTCAGTGACATTACCGGAAGTGTAATGATCTTCTTGACCGTCATGACTTCTAGTCTCTGAAACATTACCTCTATAGCCAAACCATTGTCTCCAAATGCACTTAAAATAACCCACCTCAGATGAAGAACCTTGTGCAACTGCTGGGGGAAAATGAAGCTCATTATCTTGTTCTTTAGCCACTTCGACAACCTTTCCATCAATGGGCACTGAAGTCTTCACATTCTCAGTGCAAGGAGTGGATGGTGACTTCTCATCAAGTGCAGAAAGTTGTGGTTTTGCCGAAGACTTCACATTCTCAAGGGAAGGAGGCAATATTGACTTCCCATCCGATTTAGGTGAAAAGGGTTGTTGCAATTCTCTATTAGGTTCTTCCACATTTGATTCATGGGATGAAGGTGATGACAACTTTCTATTTGCACTTACATTAATAGACTTGTCCTCACAATCTAACTGTGAGGCTAAACTCAGATCCTGGCCTCCATTATCAGCAATAGATTCTGTGGACATACCTAGATTGGACTGACATGGTTCAGATGATTTTTCACTTCCATCACGTACAAGAAATTTTCCATCACCTAACGGTTGGAGATTTAAAATATGTGGAATTGATAAAAGAAAGCTCGAAAACTTTTTATACCCATAGAAGTTTCTATCTATACTCAACTTACATTTCCCAAGCTCCATGCGAAGGTCTGTAATGGAGATTCCTTTAGGGTGTGACTTCAATATCTGACGAATTTGCTTCATGACTGCAGTAGGAATTGGACGAGGCTTAGAATCTGAACCAGGTTCAGACAACTTCTCAGTTTGTGACTGTGCTGGAGGCTCAACCACTGAGTACGGGTCTTCAAGAGGTACCTTGTAATGGCCATACCAAGAACCATAGGGACCATCAGGTGGTTGGTTAAAATACTTTCCAGTGAGGTTTTCACCTGTAAGCAAAGCATGCCATGGCCACATGATACTTGCAGCACTGCAGAGGACACCAGGAGCATTTTCAGGACTTGCTAGCAATATATTGTAGTTGTTCATTCTTAACCGGTGTAAAATGGAAGCAAAATCCCTGTCACCAGAAATTAAGAAAAGATGTGCTGGTGGGGGATTTTGAGAAACCCAATACATAAGATCTACAAGAAGAGACCTATCAGCACTGTTCTTTCTACCTGCAATAACGAAAATATTTGCAATATAATATGGTTAGGATACAAGAACTGAATGTTTGTCTGTGCGCAGACACAGATGGGAATGCACATGTTAAACCCATTTCAAGTTGAAATTTTATTTCAAACAGAAAAATCAGTAGTGAAATTTACTTCAGAAGGTACATTAAGCATTTACCACCAGTATGGCATCTTGCATAAAATGATGACATACATATCAAATACCATCGGTGAAAAATTTATATATTCTGCATAAAAATATCAATAAATAAAAATACCTTCTTTACCAAGAACAACAACATGAAGAGAAATTTGCATCCTGACTTAGATTGCAAGTCATAAATCTTTAATGCTTTCTCTAACAAACCAGCAATGACTAACTTTGAACACAAACGAGCCCAAAGATAAAAGCACAGTCAAGATTAAATAAACTGTCATGTAGAAGGATCCTAGATTTATATTCAGCATATTAAAGTACAGCCTACTGTCCAAAAGAATTGCATATGGATAAAAAGCGATAGTTCAAATAGCAACACTTAAAAGAGGTCATATGCAGCCCCTTCAGACCCCTAACCAAATTCATATATAATAGAATACTAGTATTAGTTGGCAATCTCACAATTAACCATATCAGCGATACTTGACTATTGGAATGTTATAGTCAACTATAAATGGATGAAGTTTACCATGATTAGAGACAGTCGACTCCAAGATCTGCAACTGTTAAAAATATATCTATTCTTCATACTGGGAAGTACAAATGCATACAAAGGAGAGATTAAATTTGAACATCTATTTACTTTGTTACAAATTGTGAGCATCGAAGAACAAAGCAAGTTACTGCTCCGATTGTGCAGCAATGCCAGGTCAAAGCTACATTTATGCATTGTTACGCTGATAGCCATATCTAGATCTTTGTTTCTCCTTTCCTTTAATTTTTTTTTTTAATTTCATAAATTTTAGCAACTCATACTCATTTTGGTGACAACTAGAGGCCTAACACCATGGTAGACAGCCACTAGACCCTCAAAGAATTACACCTTTAACTGCTTAACTGTGTTCTCCTTTAGTGCTATTATTGGTCACTATGTGCAGCATAACATGCTTCTTCTTTTTTTCTTTTTTCTTTTTTGTTGTAATACTGTTTACACAACCTTATCTCATCCATGAAAATTTGAGATTTCAAAAAATGTAATGTCCTTATATTTATCTAAGTTGCTGAAAGCAATCCTCCTTAAGTGTTTTATTTTTATTTTTTGGGTTTGATTTACTTATTTTCACCTCATAACTTTCAGTAAAAGTAAAAACAACCTTCAAATTTATCAAGAGAAACAGCAACAAAATCTAAGTCAACCATATCCTCGACGTGTTCGCTTAGATCACTTTAAAAAATAAACATTTCTTTAAAAACTTAAACAGTATATCATTGCACTCAGTAACAACATATATTGTGTGTACCATTGTGCTACCTTTAGCATTCTGCTGTACTAGAGCTCAAGAGGGTCAAAATGTTTGGAGGTCTCATGCGTTCACTTTTAGAACCTCGAAAGATCAGATATACAACTGCATTCCCCCAGATACTTTATATACAATTTTTTCACACAATCTTCCACTTAGTCAACCCTTGTCACACCACTTGCACTCATAGGATACAATTACAAATATACACGTATGAGTATACTATAGGCTACTTTATTTCAGCATTGCACCACATAATTCCCAACTTCAACTCATTTGCAGCAACTTGTAAATTGAATTAAATAATTCACAAAAGAAAACAAAGTTGTTTCAGCATTTATCTTCCTCAATATAAAAGTACTTTTTATACATATTTATTATAGAAATATATGGGCATACATACAAAACAACTATATCTATGCAATTAAATCATTCATCTCATAGTCTGCAATCATACACCTTTCCAGCCATTGCAACAAACCTCACCACACAAAAAGAAACGATAAGCGGTTAAGATGAAGAATCAGACTAACCGTGAGGAACATGAGTAAGACTGACCCCAGTAGAGGACAAGGCCTCCTGGTTAGCCCTTGACAACTGCAACATGTCGCCGAAAGCTGTGATCTGAATGGGACCCTTTATCCCATTGGCCCTGATAGCAGCAGTGATCGCATGTGCTACCTTGAACACGTTGACGCCAGCCGGCAAATGGCAGTTTTCAAAGTCCCACCAAACCGAAATCCTCACATTCCGAACATCCTCATCATGGCGTCTGAAAGAATAGTTACTGTGAAAATGGTGAGCTGGTGAAGAGGTTGAAAAGTGGGAAATCTGAAAAAAAGGAGGAGATAGCGAAGAGGAAGACAAGCAGTAGAGGGTTCTTGGAGATATGAGTCTCATGGTGGATAGGATGAGAGTTAGGTTAAAGTTTAGGGGAAAGTGCTTTGGGGCGGAAGAGGAAGACGATCTAAAACCTCTAGGCACGTGCTGTGCACTTGGATAAGCCTTGTTCCTCCATTCTTTTGCAATTGGTTATGCTATCATTAAAAAAAACATATAATTAATTTGAAGTGCACCAATGCAATCCATTCATCATAGATTAATCAATTGTCATACAATAAAATTGAAACTAAAACTAAAGATTACCAGTATATATCAATATATAGACAGCAGGACATACAAGGATCTGATAAATACCATCACAGAACACTAGAGGAAAACCAAGATTTTAACTACAACTTACTCATATAAATTTGTAACATATAAGAATATCCAACTGGATATATTGGTGCACAATATGCTAACGTTCTCTAGATGCAGATAACGCTACCTAATTAAGAAAAACCATAACAAGAAGGTCAGTGTATTGCACTTATTGTTACAGATTATCCGTTAAAAATGCATGCTACAACTCACTAGTTTTTAGAGACATTTTCAACAATCAGTTCTTTTATGGAATCACACTAAAAAATGCATGGGGTATAAATTAAGACATGCAGCTTTAACAAACAATCAGATGAAACGTAAATTTTGTTCTTGCCTAGGTAGCAGCACTAGACTAATGGTCTTGGCGTGCAAGTTGCAACTGGTTTATTTCATAACAAAGCTAAGCCTTGGAAAAATAGAACTGACCCCAAATTGAAACGTCATGTGAAAAGGGAACAGACAATTTCACAAAAGTTTTGCAACCATACCTTGTACAAATCCCCCACTAAAGTGTAAAGATGCTATTCAGAGATGTGGATATAAATCCTGTCTTTATTAGAAAAAGGTTATGTTTCCTATATGGTTATAGAGAATGGTGATAAGAACACAACTGGAAATAGAAAATGGCAGGAAAATAAGAAAAAAGGAGTGCCTCTTCAAGGAGGAGTCATGAGAAAAACTTAAAACACATGAGTCATTTCCAGATTGCCTACAGAAACTAAAAAAAATTTGGTGAAAAATGAACAAGCTTTTAATGTATTGTAGCATACCACAATTCCACTTGGCCTTTGCTTTAAAGAAGGACTCGTCCCGCTTGATGCACGATGGATGGTATGCCTTAGGACAGCCCCTAACGACTAACAATCTACAAAGAAGTATTAAATTAAGCAATGCAAATCAGCACAAAGAACACATTCGCAAAATGAATTATCAAATTGATTGCCAATAAGGACATGAAATCACCAATAAATAAATAAACAGCACAAGACACTCTTCTTTTTTGGTAGAGATAGAGAGAGAGTTGAGACAGATAGTCATACAAAGAAAAATAAACTACAGGTCTCATTAAAGGCAAAATATCGTTTGCAATATTGGTGTAGGACTTCATGCATTTCTCTAAGGTGGAAATAAGATTTCCCTCTTGAACAGATGGGGAAATTATTGCAACTGGCCTTTTTTAGGTTTCACCTAGCATTTTGCAATGAGTACCAAATGTGAAAAAAAATCCATGATTTAACATATATACTTCTTGTTCTTGTTTGATAAAACCGATTTTTCCTATTTCAGCTTGCTTTTAAACATGGTTTTGCACCAATCTTAAAGTGAGAACATGTAAATTTTTCACAAGTGAGGAATCTGAATTTCAAAAGTGCTTTGAATTCCAAAGCATTAGATGAATCTGAAATGATTAGTGAATCACAAATTTGACTATAGTTATGCACATTATTTCTCAGCTTGAAAAAGGAGTAGATGACCCAGACCCAATCGGAAAAGTGACCCCAAATACACAAAACAGACGAAACACATTTGAGGTTCGATGATCAGAGTCCAAATTCCCAATAAAGAAATGCTAGTTAACAATCAATTGGTACTGGGTAAGCACAATTGATAGTTCACTGTCCATGTCAAAACACAATTTGAAAAAGGCTCTTACATGTTTATCGACAGCGAAGACAAATCTTTGAAGACGAACGAAGATTTAACTACGATCGAAGATTTGCCTTGTTGAAGACCAGCGAAGATTTTGGCTTCGCTGTTGAAGGCGAGAGAGGACGAAGAGGGTTTAGGGTTTAGGGCCGGTGTTTCGGCTCGAGTCCGTGTGTATTTTGGGCTGGTGTTAGTTAAGCCCATGCTTCTGTATAGTCCAGTTGCTAAATAAGCGTTTGGTTCAAGACAGGATTGGCGCTAAATACTGTCAAACAAACATGCCCTTATTGGTCTTTTTATGTTGTAATTTTTCTCTCTATTAAAATATTCTCTCAAGGAAAAACCTGCAATTGGAGAATTGCATCAAATTCGATGAACATGGTGCAGGCGCAGTTTAGAACTTGCATTGCAATTTGCATGCCCGGGTAAGAAAGAAGCATGTTTCTCCTCTTTACCTTTTGATCAATAATTACCTGTTAAATTCCTATATAGAATGTGTTAACTGTAACGCCTCAAATCTTCATATGCATGCATATGCATCCCCCTTTACAATGTAGGTAAAAAACACCACAGAAATCACTACAAATTGTTAGATTGTTAAATGAACGTCAACCCAAATTATTAAAACCCCTCAACTTTTCTTAATTAAATGCTTTTTTTTTTTTTTATCAATCTCATCCTCGAATTTTCGGAGGAACGGGATAATTAGATCTCAGTTTCACCCTACAGGATTGCAAGAATAGCAGTTGTTCAACGGACATTTGGTTGTAACAATTTCCAAGTAGAGGTTCAACGCACATTTTTTTGTTAATATATATATTCATTAATTGCTCCAATCTTTGTATGACATTTGGTTGTAACAATTTCCATTTTCCTCTGTCGAAACCAGATTTTAGCTAACTAGGAGCTAGAATGGAGTTCATGATGGTAGAGAACAACGTTAATGACCTCTACACGGTGCTAATTAGTCATCAGAACTGAGATGTGATTGCAGAAAAAAATATGAGGCGAACCTTGAGTGAAAGCAGGCATGATGTAGAATTAATAGCATCCTCGATTCGAGGAAAGCTTAACCAGCAGCCTCCATTGCCAGCTTGTTGTTGCATCTTTAGAATCCCTAACGTGCTACGCAGGCATAACGAAAAAGCTTTTCTTCCGAATTTAGTTTCAATAGGGCCATTTCACCATGGACAAAGGAACCTGCAAGTCATGGAAGAGATTAAGCTATGGTATATGCATTGCCTCCTTGACCGAAAACCAACATCAGAGACGAGGCTGGAGTACCTTATCGAGCTCATTAGAAGTATAGAACAACAGTGTCGAGATTGCTACGGTGAAAAAATTGATATGAGCAGTGAAAAATTTGTAGAAATGATGGTGGTTGATGGTTGCTTTATTATAGAACTTTTCCGCAAGTATGCAAGAGTGGTGCCTAGTAACAAGGATGATCCAGTGTTCTACACGTTATGGATGCACACTGCGCTTATAAACGACTTGTTTCTACTCGAAAACCAGCTTCCTTGGAGAGTTCTTGAGTGTTTGTTCCACAACACAAGGGAAAACAATGATAAACCAGCAAACTATTCTCTGTTCCAGCTTGCTCTCAACTTCTTTAGGCACTCCACCTTCTCACAGTCTTCACATCTCAATGAAGAAGTGGAAAACAAACATTTACTTGGCATCATAAGAAACTCTTTGCTTGGCTCGTATACACAGTTACAGTTAACGTTCAAAAGTTACTGGGAACCAATTCCATCTGTGTCAGAGCTTCTACAAGCTGGAGTTCAGTTTAAGCTTCGAAACACTGGTGACAACATGCTTGACATAACCTTCGAGAATGGAGTGATGGAAATTCCGCCAGTAAACATTCGAGAGAACGCAGAGTCTCTCTTCAGAAACCTCATCGCATATGAGCAGTGCAATCCAAGCATCTCCATTTCTAACATTACCTCTTATGCTGTGGTGTTGGACAACCTTATTAAGTCTAGCAAAGATGTACACCTTCTCATTCAGAGAGGAATTATAACTACGGTCTTGAGCAAGGAGGACATAGCTCGTTTCTTCACTAGGCTTTACAATGACACCATCCCGGGCTACTTCTCTTATGCAGAACTCACCAAGAATGTGAATGCGTATTATAAAGATCGCTGGCACCGATGGCAGACGATTCTCAGACGTGATTATTTCAACAATCCATGGTCAATCTTGTCATTTGCTGCTGCACTCATGATCCTAGGTTTGACATTCATTCAGACCATATATACCATTCTGACTTACTACTAGGCTTCCAGTATGCAATTGTGTTTTGGCCAATGTCTTTGTAAATTTACTTAATACACTGTCATGGCTTGTCTCTCTGAATTTTTAGCCAATGCTTTGAAAGCTGTTTGTGTATGTTGTATGTTCAATATGAAACCAAGGCTGTATTGCTTACATGTATATAAATATTTATGTATAGCTATAGCAATTCAGAATTTGCAGAGCGCGGTTTACGTTTGTGAAAAACTTGCTATATACTTGATTCAGAAACCTCTAATTACTTGCACTAAATTCACCACAACTTGTGGAAATATCATCATCTACTTGCAATACAACCCTCATCGTAGCATGGTGAATTCTGACAGGTACGTAAATAATCATTCTTTGTCTTAATAGAATCCTCATCTGAAGTTATCATGGTGAAATAATCTAGAAAATTCGACACCGCCGACTTGGCGCTTATTCTTTGCTGTTATTCCAGCCACCGATCTTTAGGCGACATTGCCTCTTCCACCAAGTTACTTATATTCCTGATTCTTATAGAATTTTTTAGATACTTTTATCGCAAAATGAGCATTAGTATTTTCAACATTGGATGCTTAGAAGTCGCTAGCTATAAGAGGGGCCGAGGATCCCTCCTTCCCTTGAGTTTCTTCCCAGCAAAAAGAAAAGAGAGAGTCTGCAATTGAAGAGCAACGCACACCCCAGGTAACAAGCACTTTCCTCTTTACCTTTGTCAATTACCTGCTATACATATATATATATATGTATGTATAATACTATAATGTGTGAATCAGTGGTGTGCGAGGCCTCGATCTCCCTCTAGACAACAGGTAATTGACAAACATAAGCATGTTTTTACTGCTCGCTACTAACGGATACTACAAATATGAAATTTATCTCTAAAAAGAGTTGTGTGAAACAAGTGTTACATGCATGCATGCATAAAGCAGATTACATTTTATTATATTTTCTGCTAAGCATATTAGATTTAGAGGCATTCCATCTTAATATATTGTTCCAATATATATATATATATATATATATCATTTGAATACAAGCAATCGATAAGCGATAGTCTAACTACAAGGGGAAAAGTTTCACACACACACACTACCAAGGTGCCATGGAGGTTCGAACTTAAGACCATTTAGTATGCAAGTTAAGGCCCTTTTCCACTAGGCATTGATGACATATTTGGTTTAAAGAATAAGATTAATTATTGTTTCCCTCTTGTAACAGACACTCAATCTCACTTTACCCTTGAAATTAAAATTTTCTCACTTAACCCTCCATAGAGTCTATCTCAATTTGCCCTGTACCGTCAAGTATGTTTAAAAAACTGTCAAAATTGATAATGTGGCATGAAAGGGATCCATTATTTTGTTAAAAAGTCTGCCACGTACATACCAAGAGTAAAAAAACAAAAATGAATATTACTTTAAAATAAAAAATAACAACATAACAACTTATGATGACACCCAAACCACCTTCTCTGTTCTCTTTAAAAAATGATTACTTCAAATTTTATAATAGCTAAAAATACTAAAATGTTCATGTCAGGTCAGCACACTTAAGGGTTTTGTGGATGAAGATGGTAAAGTGAGAAAAATTTAAGCAATTTTTGAGATTGTGGAGTTAAGTGAGAACATTTCAGTTCCATATGGGTTAAAGTGAGACCGAATGTCCGTTACAAGGGGAAGACATTAATTAAGCCTATAGATAGAATAACCATTTTTCTTCTATTAAAAACATATATTACCAGATTGGAGTAAGGTGTTCCAGATGGCAGGCAGCAATGTTAGTGACCACTCCGTGATGCAAATTAGGGATGAGGACAGAAGAGATGATGTGATTGCAGAAAATAATGGGAATATGGCAATCTTGAGTGAAAATAGAAATGCTGTGGAATTAATAGTGTCCTCAATTCGAGGAAGGATTCAGCAGCAGCCTCCACGTCCTGCTTGTAGTTGCATATTTAGAATCCCTAATGTACTACGCAGGCATAATGAAAAAGCCTTTGTTCCAGATTTAATTTCAATAGGGCCATTTCACCACGGAGAAAAGGACCTGCAAGTCATGGAAGAGATTAAGCTATGGTATTTGCATTGCCTCCTTGGTCGAAATCCAACTTCAGAGACCAGTTTGGAGTACTTGGTCGATGCCATTAGAAGTATGGAGCAACACTGTCGAGATTGTTATGAAGAAAGAATTGATATGAGTAGTGAAAAATTTGTGGAAATGATGGTGGTTGACGGTTGCTTTATCATTGAAGTCTTCCGCAAGTATGCAAAAGAGGTGCCCAGAAACGAGGATGATCCTCTGTTCTATACGGCATGGATGATGTTGGCACTTAGAAAAGACTTGTTTCTACTTGAAAACCAGCTTCCTTGGAAAGTCGTTGACTGTTTATTCCACCACACAAAGGAAAAAGATAAACCAGAATCCAAAGCTCTACTCCTGCTTGCTGTGGAATTCTTTGAGGGGCCTGCATTCGCCCAGGTTACACACACCGACAGACCATTGGAAACTAAGCATTTACTTGATGTCATAAGAAACTCTTTACTTGCCTTGTACCCGCAAGCAGAAACTCATAGTTATTGGGAACCGATTCCTTCTGTCACAGAACTTCTACAAGCTGGTGTCGAATTTAAAGTTAGAAGCGATACTTGGGACAACATGCTCGACATAACCTTCAAAAATGGAGTTATGGAAATCCCACCAATAGAGATCGAATACAATGCAGAGTCTCTCTTCAGAAACCTCATCGCCTATGAACAGTGTGATCCAAGCATCATAACTTGTAGCATTACCTCGTACGCTGTCATCTTGGATAGCCTTATTAACACTAGCAAAGATGCGGACTTTCTCATTCAGAAAGAAATCATAGTTACAAAATTGAGCAAGGAGGACATAGCCTGTCTCTTCAATAAGCTTTACAGTCACACTATAGTTGGCTATTTCTGTTACGCGGAACTCACCAAGAATGTGAATGCATATTATCAGGACCGCTGGCACAGATGGCAAACAATTCTCAGACGTGATTATTTCAGCAATCCATGGTCAATCTTTTCGCTTGCTGCCGCACTCTTGATCCTAGGTTTTACCTTCTTGCAAACCTTGTATTCCCTTCTGACTTACTACTAGTCAGGCAAGATTATTTGCACTTTTGTCAATGTCATTGTAATGTTCCTAGACACATGATCATGTCCTGTGTGAATTGGAATTGTTGTTTTAGTCTCTTATGTAGAACCTCTTGTCTTTATTTGTTGTATGTTGAAAATAAAACCAACTTTGTACTTGTTCGCATTTATATAAAATTTATGTAGCTAGCAATGGAAATTTGCAGTGATAACAGAAGAAGAACTGATGAAAATAGAGAATAAGAGACGTGCTAATGATTATAGCCGAGCGGCTATACTCGGTTTTTTAAAAAAAAATTAGTATAGCCGTGCGGCTATATAGCCGTTTTTTCCAAATTTTTTTTTTAAACGTATAGCCGTTCGGCTTTACGCGGCTCATTTTAAATATCTTTTATAAATAAATAGTATATAAAGAACTTCTCTAGAAGTTAGGTTTCAGTTTCAGTTCGGCTTCAAAACACCAATTATAACTGTTACATTTTAGAGAGATAGGTCATTGCACTACTAGCAACATATATTGTTTTTAACTTAACTACCTATTTTGTCAAGTTTTCTATGTGGCATTTTATTTTTCAACAACAACATGCTCGACATAACCAGAATGGAGTGATGGAATTCCGCCAGTAAACATTCGAGAGAACGGAGAGCCTCTCTTCAGAAACTTCATAGCGTACGATCAATGCATCCAAGCATCTCGATTTCTTACGGTACCTCTTATGCTGTGGTTTGGACAACCTTATTAACTCTAGCAAAGATGAAGACTTTCTCATTCAGAGAGGAATTATAATTACCGTGTTGAGCGAGGACATAGCCCGTTTCTTCACCAGGCTTTACAATGACACCATCCCGCGCGATCTCTCCTACGCGGAGCTCACCAGAATGTGAATGCATATTATAAGGATTGCTGGCACCGGTGGCAGACCTTCATTTTGCTGCTGCACTCTTGATCCTAGGTTTGACCTTCATTTAGACCATATATGCCATTCTGGCGTATTACTAGGCTTCCAGTATGCAGCTGTGCTTTTGCCGTCTTTGTAAAGATAATTACTAATTAATACATTGTCGTGTCTGTGCGTTTGAGTTGGAATTGTGGTTTGGCTCATGGTGTGAAAGCTGTTTGTATATGTTGTATGTTCAATTATAAACCAAGGCAGCAATTGCTTAGGTGTATACAAAATTTTTGTATAGCTATTAGCTATAGAAATGAGAATTTGCAGGGCGGTTTAAGTTTGTGGAAAACTTGTTCATGATTGATTAAGAAACCTCTAATTACTTGCACTAAGTTCATTTCTGGTTACAATTTTAATTCAAAGCATGAAATCCGTCATTAATCTCACCACAGCTTGTGGAAAAACACTACTTGCAATATAACCCTCATCTTATCTTACCACGGTGAATTCTGATAGGTACGTAAGTTTCTAATTCTTAGCTAATGTGTGGTGAATTCCAAAATTCATGTGTGAGGCTATAGATGGCATGGGGGTTGAAATTTATTGATACAAATCTTACAGTTGCTTTGGTGTGATTTTATCCATTTTCCCAGTTAGCCGGAGCTGTTTTGGACATCAGGAAGGCTAGGCATGCAGGTCAAGGCGGCCAGCCAGTTCTAACTCGGTTCCTTTATTCCAGTCAGGATACGGATGCGTTCCAGTAAACTTCCGACTCTTATACAACTTGTTATGTAACGGACAAGCATCCCAACTACCAATTGTAAGATCAGGTAATGACCCTTCAAGTTGGCTATAAGAGAGAGAAAGATATGCCGGAGAGCTCATGTGTCCAAAAATATCAGGAATTGAACAGGCTAGAAGGTTCCAAGAGAGGTCAAGATCAACAAGGCTGGTATTATAGTTGGACAACCATAGAAATATTGAAGAAGTACTCAAATGGTTGGAATAAAGGTTAACGATAGCAAGAGATTTAGAAGAGTTAATGTAAGAAAGAGTGGAAAGAATTGCAGAAGGAAGATCACACTCCTCTAGTGACAAGGTTGTTAGTTCAGGAAGCTTATCAAATGGTTGGAATAGTACGCATGTAGTTGAAGCCCTGTGTAAGCTAAAACAGAGCAAAATGTTCTCATACAAGACAAAACCATAAAAGCAGAGTAAAATATCACATGTCAAAATTAATGTAAAATTAATGCTGTGGAATTCACATAAGAACATGCATTTTCATTTTCAATTTTGTGTGTGGTTCTGCATAGAAACTTCATTGAATTGGGAAATTAATTTGTTTTCTCTGTTTCATTTCATAAAAACATTTTGTGAAAATGATTTCTAAATACGTTATTGGACGAGCACCGTATTTCGATAATTTCTATTCTTATATTGGAGAAATTTTTTGAGAGTAATTGAACCCAACTTTTTCAATGATGCATTAATGGCAGCAAATTCTTGACAAATGAGTTTCAAATTATTAGATAGTACCTACTCGAATTTTGCCCCAAAATTTCTTATTTTCTTCCCCCGCAACTATTGACTTAGACTTGAGATGGTGATTTGCCTTCCAACATGCACCAAACTATTTAAGAATGACTTGATTGGTATTTAAGAATGCAAGTCTTGACTCTACTTGACTTGAGATGGTGATTCTACTTCATCTCAAGCCAATTTTGTGCATAAATAATTTGTGAGAATAAACTTATACAAAAAACATTATCAAACCACTTCACTTATCTAGTTGGTAAGGTTAATTTAATGTAACATTTATAGCCTCTACCACTTTTTTTCAATTGACAATACAATTAAGTATCGTCAATACTGCATTGTAATTGAAAATTCCATTATTAAGGAAAAAATGCCCCATTAACCAAAACTTTCCGCGGTGACTTCTATATTTCTTAAGCAAATTTACATGGTGATATAATTTTCATGGCTCTGTTTCATAACTTTTTTCCTTCTTGCCCAATTGCTAGTGTAAGTATTAGCTTGACTTTGAAAACTTGGACTGTTTAATTCCACAAAAAGCACATCTTTGATCATTCTGGTTTCTTAAAGACAATGTGTGTCTTTGTCAAACTTTTACCAAAAGTAGATTTTTCACAAGTGAATTATCTTTATGAGTGAACGATACGACTGAGAGTATGAGATATTGCAAAAGATGAGCATGTATTAATTTTGGCATTTCCTTTCAACTTGAGATGGGATCCTTTCCTTTCAAATCCTTCTCCATCATCCTTGTAACGTGTTTGAGATATTCACACTCAGGCAGGAGACCAAATAGAGCCATATACTTATACAAGACATATATGACATGAAAAAGACCACGAATCATCTACCCCGATTAGACACTAAAAGTTAGACACTAATTTCCACAATGCAATGGTGGGTATTGACTTGACTTAAGTAATTGAATAAATTTGGAATTCTAGAATATTTTGGATCACACTATATTGATTGACTTGATAGATGAAAGCAAGATTCATGCTGAAGAGTATCCAAATCAAATGACTTTTTCTTTTTTAATTATTTCTTGGGAATGCATATCGTAATTCAATTCATTTTCACATTAGCTGGTCATATGATATATACTCATATTTAAAGACTTAGACTAGTCCTAGTAAACAGGAATGCATATTGTAATTCAATTCATTTTCACATTATTGCAGTAAGGATGCCTAGAAGAAGAAGTCGCTATAAGAAGAGGGCTGACGAATCCCTCGTTCCTCAAGTTTCTTCCAAGCAAAAGAGAGAGCCTGCAATTGGAGAGCTGCATCAAATTCAATCCTCCTGGTAAGTGTCTCCTACAAACCCTGCACAAATTTTACAACGCAGCGGTGACATAAGCATGATTTTACTTACTGGTAACGTATATACTACAAACATGAAATTTATCTCTAAATAACAATCCCTCAGAGTTGTGTGAAACAAGTGTTACAGGCATGCATAAAGCAGACTAGATTTTATTTTCGATATTTTCTGCTAAGCAGATTAGATTTAGAGGTATTCCATCTAAACATATTGTTCCAATATTTGTACTTTTATTGACATATTTGGTTGAAACAATATCCATTTCTCTTCTATTAAAAACAGATTAACTGATAGGAGTTAAGAGTTCAAGATGGCATACAAGTACAACAATGTCAGTGACCACTCCGTGTTGCAAATTAAGGATGAGGACAAAGATGATGTGATTGCAGAAAATGATGGGAATATGGCAACCTTGACTAAAGATAGAAATTATGTGGAATTAATAGTATCCTCGATTCGAGGAAAGCTTCTCCAGGATCCTCCATCAACAGCTAGAAGTTGCATATTTAGAATCCCTAACGTGTTGCGCAGGCATAACGAAAAAGCTTTTGTTCCAAATTTGGTTTCAATAGGGCCATTTCAACATGGAAAAAAGAACCTGAAAGTGATGCAAGAGATTAAGCTGTGGTATTTGCATTGCCTCCTTGATCGAAAGCCAACTTCAGAGACCAGTTTGGAGTACTTGGTAGAAACCATTAAAAGTATGGAGCAAGACTGTCGTGATTGTTATGGCGAAAAAATTCATATGAGTAGTCAAAAATTTGTGGAAATGATGGTGGTTGATGGTTGCTTTATCGTGGAGCTCTTCCGCAAGTATGCAAAAGAGGTGCCCAGAAACGAGGATGATCCTGTGTTTAATACGTCATGGATGACGTCGGTATTTAGAAAAGACTTGTCTCTACTTGAAAACCAGCTTCCTTGGAAAGTCGTTGACTGTTTATTCCACCACACAAAGGAAAAAGATGAACCAAAATCCAAAGCTCTACTCCTGCTTGCTCTGGAATTCTTTGAGGTGTCTGCATTCGGCCAGGATCCACAGGCTGACAGACCATTGGAAACTAAGCATTTACTTGATGGCATAAGAAACTCTTTACTTGCCTCGTCCCCGCAAGCAGAAACTCATGATTATTGGGAACCGATTCCTTCTGTCACAGAACTTCTACAAGCTGGTGTCGAATTTAAACGTAGAAGTGATACTTGGGACAACATGCTCGACATAACCTTCGAAAATGGAGTTATGGAAATCCCACCAATAGATATTGGAGAAAATGCAGAGTCTCTCTTCAGAAACCTCATCGCCTATGAACAGTCGGATCCAAGCATCACAGATTGTAACATTACCTCTTACGCTGTCATATTGGATAACCTTATTAACACTAGCACAGATGCGGACTTTCTCATTCAGAAAAAAATTATACTTACACAATTGAGCAAGGAGGACATAGCCTGTCTCTTCAATAGGCTTTACAGTGACACTGTAGTTGGCTATTTCTGTTACGAGAATCTCACCAAGAATGTGAATGCATATTATCAGGGTCGCTGGCACAGATGGCAAACAATTCTCAGACGTGATTATTTCAGCAATCCATGGTCAATCTTTTCGCTTGCTGCCGCGCTCTTGATCCTAGGTTTTACCTTCTTGCAAACCTTGTATTCCCTTCTGACTTACTACTAGTCAGGCAAGATTATTTGCACTTTCGTCAATGTCATTGTAATATTCCTAGACACATGATCATGTCCTGTGTGAATTGGAATTGTTGTCTTAGTCTCTGCTGATTTCATTTGTTGTATGTTCAAAATAAAACCAATGTTGTACTTGTTCGCATTTATATGAAATTTGTGTGGCTAGCAATGAGAATTCGCAAAAGCCTCTAATTACTTGCACTAAATTCATCTCTGGCTGCAGACTGCAGTTTTACTGCAAAGTATGAAATTTATCATCGGTTTCACCAAAATTTGTGGAAATCTCTTCATCTACTTATAACATCAAACCAGACTCATTTGATGTTGAAGCTTTATTATCCAGCAGAATAGATAGCTCCCACGCTATGTCTTCATCTACATGAAAGAATTCTGACGTTTTGATACAACTCGTTAGGTAACGGATGGCAACACCACCAATTGTTAACCCAAAAGAAATTTGTAATTTAACCTCATATCATATTATATATTCTTCTTAACTTATTATAGTCTTCTTAAGACAGCTCTGCTTTCAGTTTTTAGACAGCTCAAGTGATCTGATTAACTTATTATACTCTTCTTAAGACAGCTCTGCTTTCAGTTTTTTAATATCAACTATCGTTTGCATGTGATTCACATTTTCACATTATTGCAGTAGCTGATCATGGCGTTCGCAACAATTAACTATTGGCACCAGCATACATCGTGCAAAATTAAAAAAGAAAAGATAGTTGATTAATTAATAGTTATTATGTGGCCAAGTTTATCAGCGGTTCTGTATATCCAGGGTCTTGACAGTCCATGGATCTGCTGATGAGGCCATCCCTGTTGAAGACGCATTCGAGTTTGCTAAGATAATACCTAACCACAAGTTACTTGTTATAGAAGGAGCTGATCATTGTTTTTGGACTTCATAAAGGCAGCTCAGCAGCAGGACAAGGCTGCTTCCAAATAGATCCTCCATGCCAATCAGCATAATAAATTTCTGTAGTGTTGTACCCGTCGGCGTGTCAGTTGGGTGGTTCTTAACTTGATTTAGTTGGATACATGTACATAAATTCATATGCTTTGCCATGGTGAATTCTGAGAAAACTGTTCAATGGCATGAAACAATGAACAACTCCGTGATGTAATTGTGAACCATTTGCCTCGTGATCTGAGGTGTTATCTCAAAATTCAGTCATGGTTTCAACTCAAAATGTGAAGCAGTAATTTGTGACTTTCTAGCTTAATGAACTCAAAATGCTATAAGTTTATTCTGCATTTAATCACCAAATTTGTTGAAGATTAGGCAAGAACGTGATTGAATGTAAGGAGGAAGATTTTCACATAAAGTTGACTCTCAAATTAAGGTGACCAAGGAAGTTGCGGAAAAAGTCTCAAATGAGCGCACACGCTCACACACACACAAAACAAAACAAAACCTTAAAAAGAAAAAAAAACAGGTAGAGTTGACAGTTTTGCAAATACCATAAATATCAGAGATTCAACAGTAAAAAAGATATTGTTGCAGACCAAAACCAGAAAAACCCCAATATTATTTTGGAGGAATGCTAGCAACCTTCTCTCTAAAAGTACTTCCACCGCAGTACAGAACGGGCAAAGGCCCCCAGATGGCCCAAAACAGCTCCGCCCACTTCCCGGGCAAGCCCAAGGGCAGGTTTCCACTGGCTTCAGAGTTCGATGACGTCGTGACATCATCGCGCGGTAATGTGCCACGTGTCACAACCTCGACTCTCCGATCCTTTTTCCAGCAATCCGACGATCCTCGTTGTTTTGGCTAAAAATCAAAAAAAATTCTGAATTTTTTTTTAAATACCAAAAAATTATGTATTTTTTCCCTATAAATACATAACCATTTTATTTTTCCCTCACATTTTTCTACTACTTTCCATTTGTATTAAAAAAAAAAAAAACAAATGGCATAAAAAATTCAATTTTTTTTTTAAAAAATACCAAAAAATTCTGGATTTTTTCCCTATAAATACCTAACAATTTTATTCACTTTCCACACCAAATCTTCATACAAACTCATCTCCTTCAAATATTTTTCACTTTCCACACCAAATTTTCTATTACAAAATTTCATTTGTGCAAAAATACAAATGTCATCTTCCATCGAAACTGGAGGGTCGTGGACAAATGTTTGAAGAGGTCAAAATTTTATAATAAATATGGACATGTGGCAACCAAAAATTTTATCCGAAAATTTTATTTGAAAATCTTATCCGAAAAATGTTATCTTAAATTTTAAGTGAAAATTTTATAATAAATAGTGACACGTGACAACCGAAAATATAATCTAAAAAGCTTATCAAAATTAATGGTTTAAAGTATAAAAAAATAGGAAATAAAGTACAATGAATAGTAATTACCTTAGACTTGCCCTAGACTTTGTCCTCATGGGTGGAACCATAGATGCAAAGGCTGACACTATTCACGTGAATAGTGGCAGCCCTTGCTTGCTCTTGCCTTAGACTTAGCCCTTGTGGGTGGAAGTGCTCTAACCTTCTCCATTTTTTGTTTGACATGTGTCATTCTCCTTACACTTAAAACAATGTCATTAATATATTATACAAGCTAACTTTTGCTTTCCAAGTTTACCTTTATTAAATATATTCAATTTATCCAAAAAAAATTCACAACTTTCTTACCATCTTATTAAAGAAAAATTAATGTCAATTATTTATTTTTTTTAAGAAAATGTTTGTTTTTAAAAAAAAGAAGAAGAGGGAATGTCCTTTTTTAAAATTAAAAAAAAGAGTCTAAACTTGACGTTAAAAAAAAGGGACATTCCTCTTTTTAAAAGCAGACATTTTCTTAAATTAAAAAAAAATTGACGTTAAAAAAAATAATAATAAGATGGTGAGAAAGTTGTGAAATTTTTTAGGATAAATTGAATATATTTAATAAGGATAAACTTGGAAAGTAAAAGTTAACTTGTATAATATATTAATGACATTATTTTAAATGTAAGGAGAATAACATGTCAAACAAAAAATAGAAAAAGTCCAAAAAGAATGTTAGAGAGGAAGTTAGTAGCATTCCCCATTATTTTGTTGGCAAGTAAAAGTGACCGAGTCTGAGTGGTCCGATGCTCCAATTCCAAACTCACAGGAGCTCTGTAAATTTACATTGCAGACGAAAAGAGCAGCAAGCAAAGGCCGAAGGTAACTTCCATTGCTTTGAAGATTTATAGTTACTCTGTTTATAGTTTCCATTAATGCTATGCTGCTCTCAAGTTCTTTCACTCCCATTAGCTTCCCTTCACCAAAATTTACTCTTTACCAAAATCGCAGCCCAAAACGAATCTTGAAAATGGCACAATCTGCACACAACCCAGGTAAGAATTTTTATTTTCGTGCCAAGAACATTCAGCAAGGTATCGACTTTCTAAGAAATTTAGGTTGCTTTGTGAATTGCGTTGTTTCAGTGGGTCGGCAACAGAAAATCATTGTACCCAACAAACATGGTGAAAAACTCGTGGGCCTATTACATGAAACCGGTTCTGAGGAGATTGTAATCTTATGTCATGGTTTTCGATCCACCAAGGTTGGCTTTTGTAACATATGTAGTGTCGACTTCGCTTTTTTCTTTTTCCCTTCTTTTCAAAGTTCAATTCCAGCTTTAATTTAATTTAATTTTTGGTCTGAAATTCCAGCTTGATTAGGATGCTTTAAATTTAAGTTATTTTCTGTATCATTTCATTATGGAAAATTATATGCTCAGTTGGTTTCATTGTGGCCAAAGTTTTACAGCCTATGTCTCTTGATTTCCAGGAAACCACTGCCATTACAAACCTTGCCATTGCATTGGAAAATGAAGGAATTAGTGCCTTCCGTTTTGACTTTGCTGGAAATGGGTAAGGCTGTGGTATTACAGGATTTGAAATTCTTTTAGTTGATGGGTTTTGTGAAGAGTTCAGTTGTGCTTTAGTTTCATAGTCGTGAGTGTGGCACTGTCTCTGTCATGCTGTTCGTAACCGCCATCATGTTATGGAAGTCCCGGAGTTTGAGATCTAAAAATTATATTGATGGTATTTTGGTTGTCAGGGAGAGTGAAGGCACCTTTCAGTATGGTAACTATTGGAGAGAGGCTGATGACTTGCATGCTGTGATCCAACACTTCTCTGGGGCAAACCGTGCAGCAAGTACAATTCTTGGGCACAGTAAAGGTGCGTTGGATTGTTTTGCATGTATGTGAGATTTTACTTTAATAAAATAGAGGAAAAAATGCTATTATAAATTATCATTCATGAAACTTTTGAATGAGACTTATTTTAATATTACTCTTATTACGTGTTAGTCATTGATGAAAGTTTTGAACGAGGCAATGTCTGGAGCCAAAGTTAACTTTAGGTCAACATGATCTTAGCAGCTTAGCTGTTAGCCAAGTTATTGTTGATAAATCTATAACTGCTGATATTGGGCAAAACCATATTGAAAACAGAGTAGTTTTGTATTTTGCACCAAAATTATTGCTGAAAATTGTTACTACAGGTGGTGATGTGGTGCTCCTGTATCCTTCTAAGTATCATGGCATTCGCACGGTTGTCAATGTTTCTGGACGTTATGATCTCCAGAGAGGTATTGAAGAACGCTTAGGGAAAGACTTTCTGGAAACAATCAAGAAGGAAGGATATCTTGATGTCAAGAATAAGACAGGTAATTTCTAATTCTTATCATGTGTGGTGAATTACAAAATTCATTTGTGAGTTCATGCTGAACCTGTTCTTGAGCATAAATTACTGTGGTTCTAGTGTCGATGAATGATGAAGGACCAACTTACCTGTTTTCTCCCTTCCTTTTTCTTTGAATTTTTTAAAAATTATCTGCAACTAAGAAATTTAGAGATGATATTGATTTTTATAGTAATTAGTTGTGGTCAAATTTTGAATAGATGCCAGAAGATTGGATGCTTTCAGTGACATGCGCACTCACACACAACACAAAGAAACACACAAAAACAATGTGTATGCTGGCCTTTAACACAGTTAAGGGATGCCATGCTTGTAGGAGATGTTAGTTATCGTGTGACCGAGGAAAGTTTGATGGATCGCCTGAGTACTGATATGCATGAAGCATGCCTTCAGATTGACAAAGAATGCCAGTAAGCAAACTTTAGTTAATTTTGTCTTCATTGTTTTATGGTTGATTTTTGTATATTCATCTTTCTGGCTTTTTCCTTGAATTTTCTGCATAACCAAGTTTATGGGCAATTCTGTATATACAGGGTCTTGACAGTCCATGGTTCTGCTGATGAGACCATCCCTGTTGAAGATGCATTAGAGTTTTCGAAGATAATACCAAACCACAAATTACATGTTATAGAAGGGGCTGATCATTGTTACACCTCACATCAGGCTGAGTTAGTATCAGTTGTTTTGGACTTCATAAAGGCAGCTCTGCAGCAGGACAAGGCTACTTCCAACTGAGTTGTTTCCTGGCATTTACTCAAATATGATGCATTTGTCGTACAAACCACTTTAATG
This sequence comes from Prunus mume, assembly GCF_029339155.1. NCBI lineage: Eukaryota > Viridiplantae > Streptophyta > Magnoliopsida > Rosales > Rosaceae > Prunus > Prunus mume. The sequence continues at coordinate 4,557,282 of NC_142705.1, read as the reverse complement.
ACGATGATTTATACAAGAACATGATTGCATGTAACGAGTATGATGTTGTCACGAAGTCAACTCCTGAAATAAGGTGGCTAAGGAAGGTGTGGAAATGTCTTATCTCCTTGTAATATCAATATGATTAAACCAGACTTTATGTGCAAATGTATTGTTGGATGGAAGCCTATTATCAAGCAGAATACATATCTGCCACAAGTTTGGTAACTAAGTTAACAGACGTAGGATGATAGTAACATCAAAACTGTAAAATTATTTGCTTCAAAACAAAAGTAACCAGGAAACATCATGGAACGTAAAATTTTGGCACTTATAAAGGGACGAACGTATAATTAATAAATGAGACTTTAACAAATCACGTATTTACAATAATCTCAATACACGTTTACACGCCGTTAAAACTACTGAGATTACTTAGACAATGCTGATCGGAGCTATCTTCTCAGACATCTGCAATCTTCACCCCTGAAGTATCAATCAGCTGCTTGAATTGCTAAACTGGTTTGAAGTTGAACAACGTCCCTAGCTTGCATGTACTGGTCTACAGGGATCATAAATGAAACTTACAGGAGGGGTTTCCGGTTTAACCTAACAAACATTTAGATCCAGCTGTACCCTCTGGTTCATCCCAACTAATGTTTAGATCTCTGCAGATATCTTATAGGAGACTGCCACTGATACCCTCAGCATACATCTCCTTTGCAGATCAATCTTCAACTCTGAAGTACCAATCAGCTTGTGGAATTAACTAAACAGATCCAACAATCTCATGTTCGTTATTGTTATCCTCATTGCCACTATCATATACTTCAAGATATGCCTCTTCCCCTTCATCCTGGTTCAAGAAAAATTTGAAGCATCTCAGTTCTTGACATAATAAGAGGCACGTTGTACTAACTCAAAGTGACATAGTGGGTCATTATTTACCTCTTCGCTGTCATCACTGGGGATAAGAGGATCATCTCCTGTTGAATGCAAGGTTCTTCCATCATCAACCATTCTCCCATTCCCCATTTCCTCCTGAAATTAACAGCAGAAGAATATACATTACTGAAAAGCAAATGAAGTCACCACCACATCAAAATTACTACAAAGCAATGGATATCATACTAGTTCAGATTTCAACAGCCCAACTTTCTCCTCTAAGTCTGAAATATGATGCTTCAATGCCTGCAAAAGATAGGAAATCTATTACAAATGAAATAATAGCCATCATTAATATATACAAAATGTCAAACACCATTAATTATAATGTCACCTCGCGTCTCTGTAGTTCAACTGACCGAGCCAATGCCTGCCTTCTTGTCAATAAATTCCTAGGCCTTAATGGAAGAGGGCATTGATAGTTCTTTCCACGATAGAGAATAATAGCATAGCCTTTGGTAGTTTTATCTAGAGATACTAGCACCCCACCACTCTCTGCTTCCAAAGAAATCGCGATGTGCTTGACTTGCTCAAAACTTTTTCCTCTCACGATTATCTTCACCAACTCTTTATGCTTCCAGTGCAAGTGCATATTCTCTATGGTGCCAGAGTAAACCTCTCGCCTCCCTGAAATAGAAATAACTCAAGCATTTAACTCTCCCCAATGACTTCATTAAATCCAAAGTAGAAGTAGTTCTTACCTAGAAGCAGGAAGGGTTTCATACTGAGACCAATCTTACGGAACAAGAACCTATCCTCATCAGTTAAGGTTTCCAAATCATCTGGGAGATCTGATGGTTCCAAACTTTCCTGCACCCTTGCTAAAGCCTTCTCAGCCTTTCTGAGCTTCCCTTTTGCCTAGGTTCATCCAAGGTTATAAATATGTCACAATTTTGAAATTCCTAAAAGAGAGTTTTTTGGCGCACCAGATTTTTTATGTACAACACTTAGATATACAGCATTTTTGACTTACAAGAGCCAGTTTCTTCTCAAGGTGTCTGACTAAAGATGCACGTCTAGCAAAAGTTGAATCTCTTCTCATTTTTTCGACTCTATCAATGGTCAGTTGGTTTCTCCAGTGGGTGGTTGCTGCCATGGTTTCTGCAAGGGTTCCAGCAACAAATTGGCGTTTAGAAGCTTCGGAGTTTGACACAACATAGTCTGCAGCCATTTGTCGTGCTTGTTCTTCCTCATCTTGTTGGAGATCTCTTAATTTTCTCCTCTCTTCTAATACCCCCGTGACAACAGATGGCAAGTAGTCATTACCCCTGTAAAAAACGATAAAATCTTTGTTTCTAGAGAGAAGTGTACCCCCTGTCAATCTCTGCACATATAAAATGCAACACTCATCAGCAATAGAAATGATTAGAAAAATGGGTATTCAGAATCCATAACTCAGAGGGTAGATGGAATTAGAGCAGCTGCTAGAAAATGAAGTGAGGTCAACAGCCTCCAAAAGCTGGAAACAAAGCATGAAATGTACATTCAAGATGTATGGTAGTGTAAGTAAATATGCAAACGTCTTGACATTCAAGAAGTAGATGGACATTATGTCTCACCTTTAGTTCTTCTGCCATCCTTTCATTACATGTGTTCTGTACTCCACGTTTGATGGCTATCTTTGCAATAGCACTCTTCTCCCAAAGCTTCATCATAGCATTAGCCAGACCTTGCAGTTCTCTATTCCTTCCTATGACAATTTATCATACACGAAACATGTGAAGAAAACAAGATTTCGTAATTTAATACAATCATATGCAGTAGGTCTTACATACCTAAAGCAAAGTGTGGAGGCACAGTTCTAGCAAGCCTACGGTATTTTGTCATGTCCTTGTCTCTTAGACAAGGTCTAAACCCATAAGGGAGAAGTCTGAAGGGAGTTTTATATCCAGGAACCACGGAAGGAAGCAAGTCAGCATCCACAGGCAATGGCTCACGGCCTATCCAATCCTTAAACCGTGGACCCAACTCATCTAACAAATGGTTTAGATCATTCAAAGCCATGAGTTCTTGTTGAGATAAATCCTTCAAATACTCTGCAGACTCGAGACTTGGAAAATCTGTAGTCCTAGACACATCTTTCACACCTACATTGTGCATGCTATCACTGGTAGCATTTTCTGAGTGTTGCATCATATGTGAATTAGTCTGACTCTGTTTGGCATATGTTTGTACACACGGAAGATTATATGTCATTCCCCTGTATAACACTACTGAACTGCCTGATCTCCATATAACCAAACCTCCAGTTTTACTCTGGCAGAGAACAAAAGATAACCCAAATAAGTTGCTAACGGCCTCAATTCTTGCAAACATCTTAATATACAAAGAGAAAGCATTGCCTACCTATGACAAATATCATAAATGCATCTCCATTTCAACATAATTTTGATAATACATGTCAGTTAAGTATCACTTAATCATCGAAACCTCAAAATTGATTGAATAATTCTACACATTGTGAGGAACGAAATAACAAACAGAGCAAACAGTGTACCAACACTAACCTCTAAAATTTCATGGGTCCTTTTCATGTTAAGTGAGAATGGCTCTTCAAACTTCAACTTGACCACTTCATCTATCTTCCACTTCTCATGTATAGTATTCACCAATGCCTGTGTGATACCAGTAACTCCAACTTTTATCCTCTCCAGCATTCTCAGAGAAACATTCCTCAGCCTCCGCAGCTCATGATCCGGAAGCATTCGCTCCGCCAATTCCGTGTTGCTCCTCCTTTTCCTTGTCTTATCACCTTCCTCAGAACTCAATTCACTTTCTCTCTTCCAAGGCAACCGAATAGAACCACTGCCAGAATACACAAAGTTTTCAACCTTTTCATCATTTTCACCATCCCCAGATAGTGTTTCATCCAAAGAAACGCCATTTAAGCCTTTTGAGATCATTTTCTCCTCTTTTTTCGAAACTCCAATCGAAATTATACCAACTTCCCCAGCCCTTTCTCTCTCCAATTTTCTATTACTATCAAATCGCCGCTCAAAGCTTTTCTCTTTTTTAACGGCACCACTTGTAGAATGCCCAGCAAACCCATCAAGATTTTTGCCTTGTGCACCACTGTGTTGTGAGGTTTCAGGCTCAGAATCAACTTGGGGCGTAATGCGTTTGCTACCATGAGCCCAAGGAGCATAAATAATACGGTTTGGCAAAGAAAAACTCACTTTCTGATTCACTGGTTCAGCCACACGTTCCCCATAACATTTCTGACCTTCCTCTTGTTTGCTTATTTTAGGCTCAAACACCTCTTCTCCTTCTTCTTCGTCGTCCTCCTCCACCTCCTCTTTTTCTTCTTGTACTAGTTCATTCTGTTTTTGCCAGGGAAATTTGTCTCTCGGGGAATTGACTTTCATTGACCATTTGTCCTGAATTTGCTCGAAGAAGCTTGGCTTGGGCTTCCTCTTCTTCCTTGTGGCCTCAAAAGCTACTTTGATTCTCTGGGGCTGCTCCTGGGTATCAACTTGAACAGTCTTACACGAAACTCTGAACCTGAGAGCTCTGCAACTTTTGAAAGAATGGGTTTGATGATGTAGAAGAAGAAAGCACAGAGGATGAGGTGCATGGAAACTGCAAGTAGAGGAACAGGTAGTGGATGGGTTCGCTGAAAACAGTGGCAGCGCCATTGTTAGTGAGAAGTTGAGTATCTTAGCCTTCTATACACCAGACCAGACCGAGGATACGACTTTGGGCTCAAAACCATGGTCGGTGAGTTTCAAGCAAAAGCCCAGGCTCCATATTTCAAATTAGATTTGTTGATGGGCCAGAATAATTTGGACTGAACTCAAACCTATTTCGGAGCCCATTCAAAATTTCAACAACATTCAGTATGGAGCTTTTTTTTTCTCTTAACTACCCTAATTTGCGGAATTAAGACTCGAACTCGAGAGCAAGAGGATGGATAAAGTATGCCTAACTCACTTTAGGTAGTATGGTTGATTGGTTTCATTAGTGGAGCCTTTGGTGTTATCATATTTTGATGAGATGGTTTTTTATATTATTTTTAGTGCAGCTGCTGCGAAGCCATGGGGGGGGCAGTCATCATGTGACTAAAGTCTTGTATATATAAATTAATAAAAGCTTTATTTTTTTTCCTTCACTTTTTGAAGATCATAATAATTTACACAGTGTGAATGTCTGGATCTTGTCTAGCAAAAATCAACGAAGACAGCAGTTGAACACAACACATACGTTGATGGAGGCCCTTTTCATGTCTCCTAGTCGCCTGCAAGCTGCAATTGAATCGGACATGACCTAGTACAGTGCGAAGTTCTAGAATATAAATTAATATTATGTGCGTGCACTTAGCTTATTCTGAGGCCACCACAAAGTAGAAAAACTACCCCTTAATTTTAGTAAACATGATAATTATGTCGGGGTTTTGTCACTTTGCTACAATGACACACACACACATATATATATATATATATATATAAAGTAGGGTAGCAACTAGTGGCTATTTGAAAATGGGATATTATCTCTGTATCCTAGTTCGTAAATTTTGAAGTTCAAACTCTAAAACTCGTATTCTCTCCCTAAATCATTTCTTTAAATAAAATGTAGTACTCCAATTATGTTCTCTGTCCACCTCTTAAAATAGGTGACTGTAGATGTTCTTAGATGAAGCATATGTTATATCCATTAAAAATAACAACGGTAATTAAACGAATTATTATTTAAGAATCTCAAACTCTCTAAAACCCCACATTTAATTGATTCTAGGTAAAGCATATATGTTGTCCACTAAAAATACGATTGTTGTAAAAGAATTATTGTATGTGTCGGTTGTATATATATCGTATGTTAAACTCGTTCAATTAGAATAATTCAATCCACTTATTCTATTATTATATCACCGACCAGGCATCTAACAAAGTGTTTTGCTTAACCAAAAGGGAAAAGTTAAAGCCTTATCCAGGCTTGTCTTACGTGAGAAAGTGCAAATTGGAGGGCACGAGTGCAAGCTGCAAAGGTGAAGGACGGTGTCTTCTTTCCGAAAACGGGAACTTTTATTGGATATTATTTCATGCCTTTATGCTGACAGAATCTAATAATATCCTCGGCTCATTTGCTTTTCTTCTGTTTGGGAAATTTAATAGTAAGTGGGAAAACTAAACATACTCATTCTAATTACTTTTCAATGTCTCCTGCTTTGCCTCAAGGCTGCGATGAGAGTTGGAAACATTCCAATTTGCACTTTAATTATTCACAAAATTTAGCTGTCTTTAGTCCTCGCATGATAATTGGGATACTAACACCAACATATATACACACTAAATATTTATTTCTTCATATATTTCTAAGCCAACATTTGTGTAATTTTGGATGGAGAAGTTCTTGTGTAAAATCACTCCTTTAGGTTGGTTGGTCACATTTAAGAATTTTAAGGATGAATTTTGTTGTTGTTGGCCATGAATTGATTTTGCAGGGAATTGATTGAGAAGATTGATTTTAATCGAGAAGTCAAAATCTCGTTTGAGAGTGATTCTGGATAGATCAATGATCACTTATATAGAGAATCATTTCTAAGTGATTTTATGGCGAAGCACATGAGATGTGTTTTTCTTATAATCACTAAAAATCACCTAAAATGATAATACGGAGTAGACGTGAGAGATGTTTCGCCTCATAAGCGATTATGACCTTTCTAGAATCACTCTCAAACAAATCCTAAAAGGGGTCCCATATTTGAGTTGGCAAGTTGAAATTAAGCACTGTCCTTTTTTCCATTACTCGGGCCATTAATTTGCATAAGCCGATAATCCTCTTCTATTTTAACCTCTATACCATTGACAAGAAGATGTTAAAAGAGGGTTTCCAAATCCAACCTGTTTTTAACTTTTTTCTACATGGCATACGTGGCACGGTGGCAGGAATCTCACATGGTACTACTACTGAAGTGTACCGGGAGCACAAGGGCAGTCACCAACTTCATATCCTTGATTTGATGACAGTATAATAAAACAAAAGGAGAAAAAAACAAAATATCTGAAATATACTAATTTAAAAGTCCAAATAATATTTTACAATGCTAATCTTCACGCCCAAGGGTACCTTACAATTCTTCTTCCACATAATTATTGGTAAACTTATATATAAACTCTAATTAATTTAAACTAATACTAGCTTTCTAAACGTACTAAATAAAATTAACTTATTAATGCCTCAGTCCGAATTATTATATGTTATTTGTTGAAAATTCTTTGTCCTGGTGAAAGTATTTTCTTGGGGTCGAACAAAGCTTTCCTCTTTTGGAAGGTGTTCCATTTCGAGCCAAAGTGGTTCATCCAACCTTGTTGTGTTTTGTAGTAGGGAAGATACTGCTTAATCTCTATACCAACACCAGCACAAAATTTTAGTATCTCTTTGTTTTGCTCCTCAAGTGCCTCCCACTCATCAAACCCACTTGAATGCAAAAATCCCACGGTGTAGAAAACTTCTTCTTCGGGCACAACCGCTGACATTCGATCATCCCATCTGCATTTAGTTTCCAAAGGTTATTAATTTGAGTTCCAAAATAATACAAAGAGAACTCGACTTGCTATTTGTACCATATTTTATTTATTAGTTATTTTGGTGACACTTCTTTGATAAAAGATAAGTGAGCCTCATCTTTATTAGAGGCGATGAGTAAGACCCGGGGTTAAGACATGTAGTTAGTCTGAAATAGTTTTTATTATAATGTTTGTATAAATTATAGGAATTTATAATCTTACTTGGTCCGGTTCATTGGGTAAAGGAGGACGGGTGCGGTGGTAATGTTTCGCTTAAGAACAATGCCCTTAAGCACACCTGCATCAAAATCCGAGATGCGACTTTTCGGAACAAAGAGATTCAGCCATGGATGAGGAACATCCCACTGTCCTTGTGACTGAAGCTTTTCCTCTCCAGATTTAACTCTATTCAGAAACTCCACATAGGCGACATCCTTCTCGAACACAAATCCAGGAAGAAAACTCAACCCTTTGAGTAGAAGTTCAAGTTCCTGCGCCCAAAAAAATAAATAAAATAAAATAAAATTACATTCATTGAAACTAGATTGTGGGGTCTTGTTGATTTGACACCATCAATTTACTACAAGGTAGAATGTTGGTGTCATATATGGGGATACATGTACCTTATCCACTGTCGTTTCAGTGTGTTGGTCATAATATTTGGCAACTTCCAGGGAATAGATTATGCCATGTTTGGTTACAAGAGAAATAATTCTCGAGTAAGTGGATTGTGGGAAAAAGGAGGATCTCCAATTATTCGGGGAACCCTGGTTGATTAGAAGTGAACCTTCTAAGTAATCAAGGGCATTGCTTTGCTTCCTTCCATTGACTGAAATTAAACGTTCTTGGTCTCTGGCATATGCCGAGAAGTCATTGTAAAGCATTCGCACCCACTTAACCTACAAACAAATGGATCACCAAATTTAATTGACAGAGACATAATTAATATATAATTAATCATGTAAAAATCATAGCTTATGTTAGGAGAAATAAATGGGGTTAATTGAGTAATTATAAAATACTACACTAGTTCGGCCACACAGTACATCTTGTACACGTGTTAATATAAGTGGATATTTATTGATATTATTGTGCACTCATATTATAAGATGTCCACATGACTATACTACAGTAGTATTCTATAATTTCTTAAATTAACGGGCTTCCATTCCACCACCAAACCCAAAAGAAAAGGGGAAAGTTTAGAATCAAAAAAGGAGAGATTAATGTGATGGTTGTTGTGATCCTGTTTAAGCAACATAGACAAGTCATTTTGAATTGAAAAAAACAAAGTTGAAAAAGTGCAATTGAGTCGATCAGCCTAACAAATTCGGATTTGTCTGTTTATGTTGAAATGGGAACAATATTTATGACCAAAGAGAAAGTCCAAGTCAAGATTTTATATGAATGTCTGCCGGTTGCTGAAGCCGTACACGTACCCTTTTCGGAGCCGGCTCTAGGGCAATTCTTGCCCTGGTTATGATCCCAAACTGACCTAAGCCTCCAAGGACCCCAAAGAAGAGATCAGAGTTGTTTTGTGGGGAGCAAGTCACAAAATCACCTTGTCCTGGAAAATAACACAAACCTAATTAATTAGAATGATAACTTGCTAATTAATTAATCACTGATTAATTAACAGTAGTGAGATGATCATGATTCATGATCAGCTGGTGGGGTGTGTGAACTTATCCTAAAAGGGTTTTCCAAACGTGTGGGGCCCCCAAAGAACAAGCTTCAAACATGAATAAATGCGTTGGGAAACAACTGTACATTTCATGTTTCTCAACAACTTTTTTGTATCTTAGTATGCTACAAAGTTGTCATCATGCTGAGACACAAAAATATTAAGAAAATATGGAGAATTAGCAACCAAACAAAAGAGAAAAAAACAAAGGGACAAACTCATACCAGTGACGACATCCATTTCATACACATTGCTAATCTGAGGACCAAACCGGAAAGCCGAGCCGCTGATGCCGGCGTTGGAGAGGGTCCCACCGACGGTTAAGTACAAGTAGTCGGTCCACGCGACCGGTGCAAGTCCATGTTCTAATGTGGCATGCAGCACATCAATCCAAAGCTGACCACCTCCCACATCAGCATAATAATTATTATTATTAACACTTAAATTAAAAGTGTTAACAATAATCCCAGAGGCATGAGAAGGGTGGTGATTTTTCAAGGACATCATGTCCACCACAACCCCATTTGGGGCCATGGCCTGTCCCATGGTGGAATGGCCATGGCCTCTAGCAGCTATGCTGAAGGGGGTGGAAATAAGGTTTGAGAATTTGATCAAGCTTGAAATTTCATCAATGGAGGTTGGGTACAAAACAGCTGCTGGGTTTTCTCTGAGAATGTGGCCATAATCACTAGAAGCTAATCTAATGGACTCAGGATCATCACGAAGACTGTACCCGATGGTTGAGATCAGACGGCTCAAAATGAAGAATATGACTATCAAAAGTGTTGGGGTTGGAAACTTCTCGCCCATTTTGTTTTTCTTTTTTTGGAGAGAGAGAGAGAGAGAGAGAGAGAGAGAGAGAGGAGAGAAGGAACAGAAGGGAGTGCTTGTTGGTGTTTGAGATGAAGGGGGAAGATATGTGCATATATGTATATATAGGAAAATGAGGCTGCATGAGAACCAACCAGAGTGTGGAAACCTCGAAACGACGTCGTGTTTGAGGCCTAACTTGTTGCATTATCTTTTCAAAGATACGCAAGGACGAGGCCTTGGATTTGATTATTCTTTTTCTTCCAACGTCATGAATTACTCGTGTGAGATAGGAAAAAGAAAAGAAAAGAAAAAGGGTTTTACTGCTTGTTTGTTACCCGTTCTGTATGCGTTTTTGGTATGAGTTTTTGTATGCGTTTTTGGTATGCGTTTTTTGTATGCGTTAGAAATCATGATGTTCGATGAAGATTCCTTGGCATGGCACCCACAGATTTCCAACTCCATTAATCTTGTGGGCCATTTGGAGGGTTCAGATTTCTTCATATGTGGGCCAACATGAAGACCAAACCCGATGCGTTTCGGCCGTTGGATTCTGATCTTAGGTCAAGCAATGTCAAGTTTGGTCAATTTTTCTAGTTATTTGTTTATTTAGAAGGTCTCTGTTTTTTGTTTTTTATTATTTAAGCATGGATGGCGGTCAAATTTGAGAATCATCAAAAGGATCCAGTTTGAGATTTTCCCTAAAGGGTTTAGAGAGGAGAGTTTCACGAGTTAAGCCAATCGTTAGATTATATTGAGATTCATGGATTTATTATGTCACCAAATAAATGTGGGAGACAAAATCACAAACTTTCTTCCATATAAGATTTGTTTGTGTGTATCTAGAGCTACAAGTGATGGGTAAAAGTCAAATAGGGCTATAATTATAAGCAGCCATGGTGTCTCTGTTTGGGTTTCAATGGCATAATTACATACATGTACTCTCAGAAGAGAACAAAGCCAATCCAAAAACGTTTCATAATATTTTCGGAAGCAGCTTCAATTTTTACCCGTGCTTATATATAATAACTTGGCATAATAAAATGCGCATAAAATAAGTTCTACTTCTATAACATATGTGAGTCGCAACATTACTGCATTACAAATTAACTCACTATTATTGTAGTGGTTTGGAGCAATTGTTTCTCTATGAAGGATTCTAGGTTCGAGTCTTGACATCCGTGTAGTGTGTATGAGTTCGAATAAAAAAAATCAAGAAAATTTGCAGCGTCTTGCATGCATTCATTAAAAAAATAGCAAGAAAACAACTGCATGCCATGCACACCGGAGAATCTAGTGTATGAATTCACCAAAACTTGGCTCTGCCTGTTTACTTCAAGTTTAAAAAATTGATGCTTTGCAACAGAAACATATATATATACACATTATTATATATAAAAGAATGAACCATATCGTAATTTATTAATATTCTATATATATTGTACTTGGACAGTTGTTCTTTGGTCAGGTTGTACACTTACAACGTCATGGAACTTATATATATAGCCAAAGATATGGCCATGTCGCAAGCAAAGATTTTGATTGGAATAATAATGTATGTTGGACTATAACAAATATACCCATTCAAATTCAACAGATAAATCTTTGACCTATAGATCTCACAGGTAGGAGGAGCTATCGGATGGCAAGACCTTCCACCATATTCTGGTCCATATATGCGTATGACCCATGCATTCATATTTTATCAATATATTATATATTTCTCCTATGCAGAGATGTCCGAATGTTATTATCGTGTGAATGTCATTATAAACAGAGAGAAAAACAGGAATGAGTAGTAGAAAATGCATGACGTCCACATATATATATGTATATATTAGTTCAATATGTAATGTTGAACATATCCCTAATTAAGATAACTAAAATATAATTAATGTTATTAAATCACTAACTAAATTTAGCGAATAGGATGTGTACATATAAGTTGATAGGTTGTCAAGTTAATTAGGTTACTGTAGTGAGGGATAAATAATATATATAAAATCAACAAACTTCATGAAAACAACTAAGCATGCATTCCCACATGCATAAACAGTGATAGTTAGGTCTTCTACCTAACAAAAGGGACGATATAAATTGGGGGAAAAAAAAGGGCAGAAAGGGGTGGCTGTATTATTATATTCTGTTTTTTTGGAGCCTATAGCCTCTAGGCGAAAAAATGTTATATAAAACCAAGAAAATGCCGAAATAATGATCTTTTGGGCATTTTAAGAATTCGTAAGCAACTTTTAAAGATCTAATGGGGATCTAAAACTTAGAATCTCAATCAACGATATATATTGTTTTAATAATAATGAGTACCCGAGCTTGTAAAATGGAAGAGATTGAATACAAAACTATAGAACATTCCAATTTTTAATTATATATGTTGAGTGATTAAGTGGTTTTTAAGTAATTCTATAGATAATCATATGGAGGTGCTTCTGCTTAGAATCACTTAAAATCACTTAAAGTGATTATACGGAGAATCACTCCCAAACGCGAAGTGATTCTAACCTATCTAGAATCACTTCCAAACGAGATCGCCTAGTATTTGGTTTTGTAATTTACCCTCTTATGTTTATCTAAAATAATAGTATGATGTTCGGAATCTAAAGTAATCCAAGAGTTCACATATATATGTGAAATTTACAGTCGACAAAGTCCTCTTCATATGAAATATGCATACCTTTCTCTCTTAAGTGATCCTACACACGTGAACGTGAATGATCTTGTCTTTTGAGTAACCCGAGAGTTCATATATGTGGTCCCTATTGAAGTTAACATATACACACTTGGTACCTAATAATAAGAAAGGCTTTGCATACTTCATTTCCTTTTGTTTTAAGTTGAACTGGCTAGCACTTGGATTGTATATATATATACACAACACACACACACACTAAAGCATAGTATTGATCTACATGGGTGACCTTCTAAGCGTGCAATGAGGTGACTCTTGAGTCAATATGAATATGAATATGGAGTAGCTCATGAAACTCAATCGACCAAGGTCAAGTCATGGACCATGAACTATATGATGACTTTGACGGATCCAGTTATATATATCAATTAGTGTTGGTGACAATCATATTTCACCAAAACATTAATATAAATATTTGGTTGTCCAGCAGATATGAATCTGGACTCATTTTGTCAAATTGTTTTCTTCGAGAGGATCTCAAGACTTTGCCTATCCGTTCCAACAACGAAATGGCAATGCAAACGTCGAGTTTGTGGATCCTATACGCTTCTTCAACATATACACTCAGAGAGAGAGAGAGAGAGAGAGAGGATTTGCAGACAAACATGAATATGGGCCTCGTGGGGGGGGACTATCTAAGATACTGCAAATCTTTATGGGGATCTAAGTCAATTGGCACACAAGATCACGTGGTCCAAAAGAAACAAAAAACCATGGCTTATGCACACCAACCACGCCAAAATCTCTTCTTGTCATGTATACAATTTCCGTTGCTCTCTCCCACGTACTATACTCAATCATATACATACGTGAATGAACCATGAACTTTGAGCAGGACAGCTCATCGATCGATGTATATGTATAGGTATACAAGGTGATGATGAAAAGTTGTCACGACGACAAAGTAGTACTAGTTTGTTGCCGGATAGTTTTGCAATAGAAGATGCTTATTTTATTAGACTATGATATTTATGTCAAAATTCACAAATTAACAACATAACAAAAAAATATATTAATATTTCATCAGATTCACAGTCTAACAACATGATAAAACTAATCATCTCGTGTGAATATACACGATCTTTTAGTGGTGGCTAATTGTATATATACTTACGTGATGAGGGAGGAAAATAATCTTCAAGTACAAGTTTGACAAAACAAACCCACATGAGCAACTTGCTCATAGATCCCGTACCATGATACTGTCTGCTGATGGTGGTGCTTTACTCAACAGTGATAATTAAGAGCCTGGCATGGAGAGTATATTCTTCAATGAAATGGACCCCCTCGTATCTTTCTAGCTGGCCTGTGAGATGACGTGTATGATTTGCAATATTCACCTGAAAATCAAGAAAGATAACAAAATCTCCACATTAATTTTTCATTGAATGATCGACTTTCATGACCCCTAAAATTACAATGTCCTTATGAGCCATCCATTTAGTTCTCCAACAACCCATTAGAATGAATGAGATCATGCGTTGAATGATTCTCAATTTCAATCTTGAGATATATTACGGTGAGTCATTTGCGTGTTTGTAGGTAAATCTCACTGTTAATGCATATGAAGTTTACATTACATTAATGACAAGATTTAGCACGCGGACGACATTTGCAAAATTCTCACCAATCCTGGTTGTATGGACCCACCCACCATTCATGGAGTTTATAGATATCTTCCAAGGTAAAGTAAATTTTACATGGTGGAGACTGGATGGATTGAGTCAGATTCAGATGTTTATTGTGGAATTTGCTCCCAAAGCCTGCCAGTCAATCTATTGGACATAAGAGTAGTCAGTTTATAGGAGAGTATCAATCAATGTACGACAGAATCCAATGGTCCATTTCAAGCAGTCCGATCGGGAAAGATTTGTTTCCATCAAGTCCATTGTACTTGGATACTGTGTCCCTCTTTCATGTTCAATTGTTCATGTCATGTATATATTTTTCTTTTGTTTTGTTGTCTTGTGAACGTGTCTACTGCGGTACATGATTCTCCCAGTGAAATTTGCTTCCAGCCAACGCGTAATCGTGTAAATACTGTACCTCATTTTCTGTTCTTTAGTGGGCTAGCTACTTTTTGGTTCCTCGAGTCTAGTGGTGACCATCTTGTAACTTACGACATATATTTTGTACAAATTGTCTAAACTAGTATTTCAAGTGATCTTGGTTGCTATATTAGGCCAAGTGAAAACTAGAAGAGTTAGGGTTTTTAAGGATATTGCGAGGAAGAAACTTCGTCAGATGCAATCGGTTGTATACAACTATGAGTTTTCATCAAATATTTATATAATTACTACGGATACAAGATTTAAAAAAAAAAAAAAAAAAAAGACTTGTAGTCGTATGCAGCTAATGACACGACAATTTTTTGAAAATCAGATTTTTGGATATCATCAATTAGACAAGTTGGGGGACACCTCATGGTCACTCCAATTTGCATGGGGTCTTTGATTGCCTAGTGGAAATTTATGTTCAATTGACCAATCTTCTCTTGGTCCTTATTGAGAAGTTTCCAGCTGACAGCAAGATTTGCAATATTGTTCAAAGATTTGAAGGATATATGAGTAGATACTGACTCGATTTACTTAACCCATGGTCCCCAAGCAATCGAAGCTTCTTCTATTCTATCCCATGTCATTTGAATATTCAGCTGCCGAGATGTGAATGAAATTTGAAACCAACGTTTTGGCAGCATATGATAATTAGGAATCAACACATTTTCTTTTTAAGCAATAAAGCAGTGTGAATTGGATCTTGATAATCTATGGAGCATGACCTTATATCCCAACCCCATGGATATCACAATCATTTCTCTTCAAATAATATATTAATTACTACTTTTACCATATTTACTCATATCATCATACATACATGTATGTATCTTTTACAGAAATGAGTAGTTATGTGTCTATTTCTTCTCTGTGGGACTCAATTGGGACATGCATGCTCTTCTTCTGGTTTCACTTTTTTGAACGAAAAAAATGAAAATTTTGTCCATCCAAACAAAGAAATTAGTGGACTGCGACGACTTTGGCAAAGCTCAGCCAAACATGATATTAAATCGTTTCAGAATTCAAATTTCATGCATTCACACTAAAAGAAATAGAAATTTGAAGATATATAAATATAGATCGTGAAATTTGACCACCTCTTTAATAGAAGTGAGCCCTACCAATATACGCGAGACCTTCAGAGAAATAGCAAGCAACAGTAGTTTTGTCCATATATTTGACATGATATAATGCAATCTCTTGCAAAATATCCTTCACATGATAATGCAATCTCTCGCAAAATCCAAACTATCAATGTATTGTCCAAATCATGGCAAGTGATTTCTTCCGCATATGCTTTCTGGTTGCTTTTGGTTTTCCAAATCTTCAATTCGATTCACAGCCAAACTTTTTCTTTTGTTTTTTAGTCTTGGACTACTATTACCGTGTACTCTCTCCAAATTATGATTTACTGCTCAGATTCTCCTACTCCAGATTGACTTCTTAATTAGACAAAATGAACCAATTAATGAAAGCTTTTCATGAACTGAGTGGTAACATTTAGATTATTACTATTCGATTATTACAGTGGGGGGCACAACAACCACCCTACTTCCAACTGCCACTACTTAATTACAATAAGGAGTTGAAAATTCTCTGTCCTGGAGCTAATATCTTGTTTGGATCAGATTTAGTTTTCATTTCTTGGAAGCTTTGCCAGTTTGATCCAAAATGGTTTTTCCAGTCCTCCTGTGTCTCGTAATGGGGAAGGTACTGTTTGACCATAATGCCAGCATCCTCACAAAATTGTAGTAGTTGTTTATTTACTTCATCAAATGCCTGCCATTCATTGAACCCACTTGAATGCAGAAGTCCTACAACATAGAAAACATCTTCATCTGGAATAACTGCAGACATCCTACCATCCCACCTGCAATATCATTTTTCAACCATGTAAAACATGTTTTTCTCATTAGATCACACAAAAAAAAAAAAACCAGAATTTTTTGATTCCATGAATAGTAATCGAATGTACGTATATCGGACACTTACTTGTTTCGATTCATGGGGTAAATGAGGGTTAGTGCAGCAGGGACCTTTTGTTTAAGAAGAATGTCCTTGAAAACACCCGAATCGAAGTCTGAAATTCGTGATTTTGGTACAAAGAGATTCATCCATGGATGTGCAATATCCCATAGTCCAAGTGATTTAAGCATTTTCTCTTCATTTCGCACTCTATCCAGAAATTCTTCGTAGGATACATCTTGCTCGAACATAAATCCAGGAACAAAGCTTAACCTTTTGGTCAAATTTTCAACTACCTATATATATGTACAAGGAAATATAAATCGTTAGTCTCTTGTAGTGGCCAAATGAATGACATGCACATTCTCAAAGTTGAGGATAGAAATAATGTACCTTGTCCACTGTATCTCGTGTGCTATCATCGTAATATTTGACTACTTCTATGGTGTAAACGACGCCGTATTTGTTTACTAGAGAAGCTATTCTTGGTTGATCGGCTACTGGATAAAATGAAAGATCTAGAGGACCTTGCTGCATTAGAAGGAGACCTTCGACATAATCGAACCCATCTCTTTCCATCTTACCACTTGTTGAGATTAAAAGTTCTTGGTCACTTGAAAATGCACTGAAATTGCTGTAAAGTAGTCGTAACCATTTAGCCTGCAATGTATATATGTTGTTCATGTCAACTCTAACTCAAATCCTATTTTGAGGCAGAAAAAAAAAGAAAAGAAAGAAAAGATGAAAGTATATCTATTATAATGTATACCCTGTTTGGAGCTGGCTGTAGGGCAATCCTTGCTCTGGTTATAATACCAAATTGGCCTAAACCTCCAAGAACAGCATAAAATAGCTTAGGCTTCTTGGTTGAGGAACAAGTTATAAAATCTCCTTTCCCTGTAGATAAAGTCAAAATCCTCATCACATTAAACCCCTTTCCTGGGAAAACTTTATATGAATATGTGTCTTCAAATCTAACTATAATAGTTAATAACCAAAAACTTGACCTGGTTCAATTCCAGTGGAAAATAGCCTTGATTTGCAGACTAGAGGTCTTAGGTTTGAACTCTTATGGCTTCAGTTGTGTGTGTGTGAGAAACTCCCTCCCATGTAGTTTAGACGATAGCTTGTACTAAAAAAAATGTGTAATTGGAAAATTAAAAAGGAAATTCAAGTTTTAACTTTCATTATCGGAAGAGCTTGATTTTAGGAAATTTGGGAAATTTGTTTCATATAATAAATAGGGACAACAGATTGAGAAGTCTTGGGAAGTTAATGCATGGTCTGTTTGTAACGATTGTTGAGGTGCATTTATTTCCAGTGAACATGCATGCAAATTGCAATACAAAAGGCAATATAGTGGTTAGGATTTTAAAGTGAAAGCCGGATGATGTCAAATACATTGAATATATCTCATGCATAGATAAGGACAAAAAATGGAAACAGAAAAAAGAAAAAGGGGCTATTCCAATTTAGAGAACAAAGATAGAGTGCTGAGATAAGTCTTCATACCGGTCACAACATCCAGTTCATAGACATTGCTGATTTGAGGTCCAAAACGAAACGTTTGGCCGCTGATGCCGGCGTTACTGAGCGTTCCACCGACGCTCAGGTACAGGTAGTCGGTCCACGAAACCGGCGTAAGGCCATGGTAGAGTGTAGCATGCAAAACATCAATCCAAAGCTGCTCACCTCCAACATCAGCATAAGAACCCAAAGACAGGCTCTCGGAGACCACAATTCTAGACCCATTGCTCAACGCCGTCATGTTAATGACAACGCCGTCATGGGCCAGGTCCTGTCCTCGAACAGAATGGCCCTGGCCTCTGGCAGCAACGCCAAAAGGCGCCTCAGAATTGTTGTTTGAGAATAGGATCAGGCTTGCGATGTCGTTCGGTGACGTTGGATTGAAAACTGCAGCTGGGAATTCTTGAACTATATGGCCATAATCTGTAGAGGTTGAATTGATGGATTCTGTGTCGTTTCGAAGCATACCGGCAATGTCCTTGGGTGGGAATAGGACTAGACTTGTGCAGGTTGTGGATAGCATCGTAAACCCTATAAAAAAGTCATGGTGGTCAAGTATTTTGGCACTGCAAAATTCTCAGCCATTTTTTTTTAAATAAAGATAACACAAGTAGAGAAAGGAGAGAGGTGTTGAGAGAGGAGAGTGAATTAAATAGGAGTTAAGAAATTTGACGTGGGATTTGAGGAGCATGGAGTGGCGTTAATTGACGTCGTTTAGTGGCCGGCCAAGTTGCATATGCTTTTCCAAATGTACGCAAGGAGGAGGAGGAGGAGAAGAAGAAGAAGAGACCTGATCAAATCAGTAAACTCCAAATGCATCCTTTTGCATATTTACGCAAGGACTAAGAGACCTTGAATAAACTTTGTATTTTCCGTAAGAAATTGTCGGTTGAATAGATAAGCAGACTGAGTTCATTACTTGTGTCAAATGATAAATTAATATTCACAATATCACAAACATTCTTTTACAAGCCAATGTGCTGCAGAGGACTTGTACTTCCGTACAGATTCATCGACCATGCATTCTTGTCATTGTTTACGTATTTGCAGCCTTGGGGGCTTGGATATAATATTTATTTATTTATTATATATATAAATTTACCCTATAATAAATCCTTTTGTACAACTTTCCCACTTCAAATTACTTGGTATTTTCTCTTTGTGAGCGTTTATATCTAGTTGATTTCTTACTTGGTAAATGTGGAATGACTAGCATTTTTATTTCGAATCTTTTATTTTTTAATGGAAATCTTTTTTTCTAGTATTGCTTTTGGGGCCTGCAAGAATGGGTTTGTTTTGGTACACAAAAAGCCCTCACGGCCACAATTTGTTGCCCATCATCCAGCGGACTCATAAACCCACCTCTAATGGCACCTACTATTGAAATAAATATCCCATCAAATCAAACCACTCTTCTTCTTTGACAAAATCAAATAAATTTATATATATTTTTTCACTGTAGTCAACAGAGCCAATTTCGTATCTGCCTGTTTGGGTCGGTGGAAAAATTTGTCTTTTCACGTTTGTCTGCGCCCCTGGTTTGCATTGCATGTTTGACAAGCATTTTACCATAAATATAAAATTAAGATAAAATATTTGAGGGAAAATCATTTCCTTCTTAGCGAAGACATAGTTTGATGCGGCATTACGGTTGTTACTCTAAGGGGTTTCACACGCTAAAACTTCTCTGTTAAGAAAAGAGCTTCACAGAGCAATAGACTATCCAATCCAAAGCCATTTTTTTCTTCTCCTTTTTTCTATTAGGCAGAAAAAAGTGAAGCTTCCAAGGTTTTGGCAAACTTTCATAACCTGCATAGATTCAGTTGGTAAGGATAGGTGGAAGATGAAAAGTACGGAATGAAATTCATGTGGTAACTCAAAATTTTGGATATTATTCTGATTCTCATTTTGCTAACTCACAGAAGCAACAAGTTTACAAGACGCAGCAGCCGAGTATTGCATCACAATGATAAACTATGTATGCGATATACCGGAGAAAACCTGTTTCTTTAAAATTACCTATAGGTAATATGTGACACACAAAAACAGAGCAATGTGGCACATAGAATTTTGCCCCTATACAAAGCAAATCATAGATCTTGAAACACTGTTTTAACTCAAAAAAATACACTATTCTTGCAACCCAGATAACAAGAGATTCTAGAGCGGGCAAAAGTCTCACTGGCTGTTGGACTCTTGGAACTTTAAAGAGTATGTCCAGCGGCCTTTTACTTTGAAGCTAACATGCTCCATTTTATTTGTGTGCCACGAATACCATTCAAGCAGCTGGGACCTTTCTGCCATCTTCTATAAAGAAAATTGCAGCTTCTGGGACCTGATAAAGGAGGAGGAGAAGAAGAAGAATATATTGTTATTTTAGGTACTGTAAACTAAGCACATCTTAAAACTTCAACCCAAACAGGCTGTATAAAGTGATCTTATCAAAGAACAAAAGACTACCAAATCGAAACTGGAAAAAGAAGGGGTGGGGGAACAATCAAACAAAGAACCTTCTCAATTGTTTTCTTCAGATAAATGTTTGTTTTTGGGTTTTTGGTATGATTTAAGTACGGGTTCAATTCATGGCAAACAAATTAGGAATACATCTTCACAGCCAAGGAGTCCACGATTCAATTCCAACATCAATTAAAGCCATTAATGATGCTAAATACAGCATTACATTTTAACTTTTTTATTTTAAACAATTAAATTGAAGATAAAAAATTAGTACAACTTGTGATGTCTATATTCAGATTTGATATTTAGGTTAGGCATCTACATAAGCATATTTGATAATCGGAAGGTTAAAGCAAGGCTTTTGGTCTTCAATGGAATATTAAATAACTCCCTCTAGTACAAATGTAGAGAAAAAGAAGCATGAAAGGATAATCCTTGATGCCCTGGCCATTATAAAGAATTCGTTAAAAACAATTCCTAAACGTGGTGCTAGCCCTTGCAATCATTCATGGACTCATAATAATAAAATTCAAAACAATGTCAAAAGAAGTTCAAAACAAGGAGCAGAACCAGTATGAGCAGGCATCAACAACAGAAAATTTTGACACTGAATGGTGGATACGTCCCAAAGTCCAATTGTGGCTGCTGTTCATATGCGTGATGGTTTAGTTTTCATTTATCAACTCAATGTTAATGAGACATCCAAGGCTGTGAAGATCTTATTGGATTCATACAACTATACTGGGATCCTCATTCACTCACTTCTAGCATATAGTACTTCTACTTGTACCTAAGTTCTTACATAAAACGCATTAAAGAGGTGAACGTTCTTATGGGAACACTAAAGAAGTTCTGTTTGAATAAAAGGTGAAAACAACACATCCTATTGGAGAACGAGAAAATAACACATCCTATTGGAGAAAGAGAAAACAATGTGTAGTAGCTTACATCAGGCCAGGTATCTGTAATAAACTCCACAATGTCATAGGCTATATCCCCTTGAACATCAATTTGGTCCTTCTCAGTTGGCCCCTGAAACCAATTATTCCAAATTAATCATAACAAGCATAACCACACATGGCAGAACGGATTTCAAAATCCCTTCTTAAAGTCTATCAAACCTTAACAACAGAGGCTCCTGTGGCAAACTTTTTCCCCAATTTCTTTGAAGCATCACTAAGTTTGACACCTGAGTTGTAATCAAAGGCACTAAGTTAATGACAAAAGAAACAAAATAAGAATCTATGGGAAAACAAGGATGTAAAGCAGAAGATTGCTCACCAAAAAGCTCCAGCCCTTTCACAGTGGTGATACATTTTCGCTTATTACGCGTCATCTTTTCAATAGTAACTTCTTGCCTCTCCTACAGAAAAGCCAATACCAAGTTTAAATAATGGTAATATAAAGATCCTCAAAAACAAATAATTTCAAAAGTCTCACCTTTTTCTTAATCTTCCCGCCTGGAAGACGCTTGACTTCTTCTTGCTTAGGTGCTGAAGTGCCACCACCAACCCCGAGAGAGAGATAGTGGGGGTAATGAAATTCGTTATAATTGGAATTTGCAAAGTGGAAAACAATTCTCTCCAAATAGATTTAAATCGAAAAACAAAGACGAAGAAACAAACAGAGAAACATCCCAACTCATTTTATAGCTGCCAAACGTACAATAACAATCACAACATACATACAAACGCCCGGATACATCTTATACAATATGTACCATGTTTATGCATTGCATATACCAGAGACACAATATGTACATATACTAATAACTTATCCAATCCAGACCAGAAATAGTAACACACATGCACAAAAACATATAAATTCATTATTAAATACAAACATACACTGCTACATACACCTGTACACATATTTACAGTATTACCTGAAGAAGCAGCTCCATCTCCACCAGAAGATATACCAGTAGACTGCAACTGGTTGGCTACTTTATCAGCTTCCTTCGCATTAGCCTCTGCCCAAAATAAAAACAAGAACTAAATTATTAACAAAAAAAGATGACAAATTTATTACATATAGCAAGTGAAGAAAACAAAACAGAGCAATCATAAGAAAATAAGCGGGGTGATTAAAACTGAACAGAAGAAATTAGGGTTTGGGTGCAAAATAGAACCTTTAACGAGATCCGGGTAAAGGTCTGGGACGTTCTGGATCAACCAGGGCTTGCATTTCTCGAAATCGGGACCGAATTCACAGTACTCTGCAGGCAAACTGCACACCGCACAATACAGTACGCGAACCGGTTGGGGTTTTCCCGCCATCAGAGCTCAACCTCAAGCCCCTCTCTCTCTCTCTCTCTCTCTCTTCGCTCTCTCTGTGTAATTGGGAAAGATGAAACGCTGCGTTTCGACTACGCAATCCTTGAATTGAAGACGGTGTTTGTGGTTTCTCGATGACGATGGCGAGATATATGTCTTTGTCGGATTTCAAGTGTGGACGCCGTAGGCCCAATACGGTGCGTTTGATTGCTTGGGCCCATTCACCATATAAGGCTATCTGATTATGTTTTCTTGAGCCAGGTAGGCCCACATGCTTGAATAAAATGATAAATTATTTTTAAATTTGCACCAAAATGTGCATATATCCCCTAAACTTTTTCTTTCAACAATGGGCTGGAGAGGAGTTTCGAGTTGGAAACATCTTTTAATTTTACAAAGAGAAAGAAACACTAAATTAAGAGTTAGTTGATATATACTTCATGAGAATCAAACTACGATAAATATGGGTTGTGTTTATACATTTCCAAAGGTTCAAATTTGTACAAAATTGATGTATGTTCAAATAAAGATGGCAAAACATAGGTATGGAAAGCACAACCCAAATAAGATTTAAAGGAAGCAATGCTTGATAAGTAAATTCTAATTTAATTTACAGATAGAACCACAACAAATTCAGGGTAACCAACCATATTTGGTAGTGCTAGAAATTTCCAAGCTAGAAGAAGAATAAAAAGAAAAATAGTTTGGAGTGAATAATTGCATACCACAAAGGGTATGCAGGCAAATATGCAGACAATAGTAACATATTAAAATCACCATATAGCAGTTTGTCATTTGTTTTCTTACCAACCCAGCTCTAATTCTGCATATGAAAACAATGGAAAGTATAGTAAATTAGCTTAATAAGCAAGGTAAAATCCTATATAACTCTTTAGTAATCCGGTTGGAATTTGGTGAAGTGGTTTATAACTAAGTGATTTATGAGCATTTACCTCAATGTTTGAAGTCATAGGTTCGATTTCCCTCTCCCTATAAAAATTCAGTTGGGATTTGAGTTGTCATATGCTGATCACTGAACTTTGTCACACTACTGTTAGATGCATGAACGAAACGGGAGAGATTAATTGTAGCAGAGTCAAATTCAAAAACAAAGAAACTGAAGGGCTTTTCCTAATGATGACAAATTGACAATTGGCTTTGAAACCCTGACTCAGGCCATGCGTATGCTGCCTTAAACCACAAAAATAAAAATAATTTGGGTTTTGTACAAAATCCAAATAAATTTTAGATGCCAAAATATATTTCACAAAATCTGATGCTATCCAACTCATGAACCAAAAGCTTGAGCCAACTTTTATATCCCTCTTTAACTCTCAATTAAATCCCAATTTCTTTGCTTTTCCTCACCCTCAATTGCTTCTGTTTGGTTCATTTTCAGTGAGAACAAGCAATCATGGAAAATAGGGATCAGGGTGCAGCTCAAAACCACCCTTGTGCTTCCTGCAAGCAGCAGAGGAGAAAATGTGACGAGACCTGTGAAATGGCCCCATACTTTCCAGCCAGCAGGTACAGTGAGTTCCAAAATGCTCATAAGATCTTTGGTGTGAGCAACATCCAAAAGATCATGGCCATGGCTGCACCTGATCAAAGACAGGCAGCTGCTGAAAGCATTCTCACGGAAGGGAATGCAAGGAAAAATGATCCTGTGAATGGTTGTCTTGGCATTATCAGAGGTCTCAATGCCCAAATTCAGGGACTTGAAAGAGAACTCCATATTATGAAACAGCACCTAGAACTTTGCAAGCAGAAGGAAGAACTTGATGGGAAAAAAAACCAATCAAAAGAAGAAGACTTGCAGCATGATCTATCTGATGGTCTGAATTCACCAATACATCCTGATCTGGTAAGACTATGATCTTAATTTTTCTCTGCCTCCTTGTTTTTTTTGTTTAACCAAAACAACATACATATACACATAAATAACTGATATGTGAATATTTGTTCTGTGTAATGTAGCCCTCTCATGTCATAACTGAGATGAGAAAATATGAACAAGGATACAATTACTGGTCAACTTCGGAAGATGCAGAAGAGAAGGTCTTTGACATCCGGCTCATAGAACCAGTATTATTTGAATCCAATCTGAAGGGGAGTGCAAGTTCTAGTTCACCAGGAGAATCCAGGTTGTGCAAAACTTTATACTTTTGTTTGATAATGTTTATTTGTTGTTTTTTTATTTATATAGAGATGGAAAGAGAAAGAGGAAGGGGAGATTGCTAGGTGGGAGGAGAGATAACATTGCTTATAAGGAGCGTGCGATGAGATAGATTTTTTTTTAAAAATAAAAATAAATAAGAAGCTTTATTTATAATCTCCCAATGCTCCCGCGCTTAGTGGGAGCATAAATAAGGGTATATATTACTTAATTGTTATTTGTACTCGTACTCGTACTCGTGTCATACACGTCATGTGCAAATAACTTCGTCTCTTAAAAGTAAAAGCTTAAAAGAAATTCAAACATCTAATTTTGGAATCCATTTTTGTCATTTCATAATGTGGTTCTTCATAAATCACATTTCTTATAATATAATTGATTCTCACAATAATTGCAGAATATTGATAATCTTAGTAATCTTTTTTCTAATAAAAGTGATTAATGTTTTGCGCCTTTGGTAATAAGTTTTGAATTAATCTATTTTTTCCCCATGAAATTGCAGTGCTGCTGCCTCCAAGGCCAAAGAGAAGCAACCTTCAGAGAGTTTGCAAGAGAAAACCACAGAAGATGAGGCTTGACCATCCAGAACAGACATGGAAATGGTTGCACATCAAGAATGAATTTTACTTTGTGATCAAATTTAGTTAATTGAGTTGAAAGATCATTAGACTTTATGTAAACCTGTTTTCTGCGTATCATCAGACTTTAATTGCGTTTTGAGATTATCAGTTTTTTCAGTACTTTGTTTTTGCTTCCGGTTCCTGCAACAGCAGAAATCAAAGACAAGAGAGGAGCAATGGATGCATCTAGTGTTTTTTAATATACTTGCAATAGCTCAAGCTATGGTATTCAGTTTGAGCCCACACACCTTTGGCAAATATGATCTTAGGGCGATGCGATATTCAGTTTTCGTCATACCAGTTAACTGGATGTGGACAAGTACATAATGATTACAAATATTATTTTCAGAACAGGGGAGCTGCTAGAAAACAAAACCTATCACAAGGAATGCAACCACATGATGAAAGAAACGAAAAGGTAGAAACTCCAGACTCACTGTGTATAGTTGGCGCTGATGCAACTGTGGAGAAATACTTTTGTGTCAAGTCCACCGCTGCAACACAACAATGAATCACCAACAACCAAACAAAAAGGCAAACCTCGGTTTTTTCTTAATTTTTTAAAAAGAAATCGTGCCGCCGTGCGGCTTTACCAGGCTATACTCATTTTCCTAATTTTTTTTAACAAGAAATAGTATAGCCGACCGGCTTTACTCGGATTTTTAATTATATTTTACTTAATAAATCGTATAGCCGAGCGGCTAGACTTATTTTTCCTAATTAGTACAGCCATTCGGCTTTTTTATTTTATTTTATTTAATAAATAGTATTGCCACCCGGCGATACTCGGTTTTTAATTTTTTTAAAAATAGTATAGCCGATCATGGTACTCATTTTTCGAATTAAAAAAATAGTATAGCCGACCGTCTATACTCGTTTTTTAATTTTTTTAAAAATAGTATAGCACATGATACTCGATTTATCCCTTTTATATATAAAGAAATAGTATAAAAGAAAGACTATTAAGAGAGCAAATGGCATATATACCCCAAAGGAAACATATTATACAAAGATCAAGGCAGTTGCTATGGCTGAAATCAAAACTTGCAAGGAATCGTAGTCCAATGATGCAATTGCATCAGAACCAATGTAACCTTCCTCATTTATTATTAACAATTTCAAAAAGTAATTTCAACCAAATAGAAACCCACAAAAGTAAGATGGAATATAAAGGTGCCAATTTCTGAGCTGTTTTTGTTGTGTCCTTTCGAGAATGAACGAATAACATTGCCTCGATAACCTTCAATATGGTTCACTAGCCACATGCATGACAATACCAGAAAATCCAACTACGCCACACAAATATGAAGAAACGATAAACTGCTATATATAACTTATAGAGAGAGAGAGAGAGATAGATAGATAGATAGATGTGGATGAAGAGAGAGATACCTCTGAATGCTCAACCACTCCCAAAACAAAACTCACAAAAACCCAGGAATAGCCAATCATTTGCATACCTCATGTAGAATAGAAACCACACTATGTTGGTTTTGCACTCTGTTGGAGCACAAACCTGCAAGTATCATATCAGCACTTTCACTGCAATGGTTTGGTATTCACATAATCAACAGAATCAATAACTTACTAGTATATTTTCATTAGTGTAATAAACAGTACGGAATATGCGACTTTGAATACGGTTCAGAGACTTATATCCACGAAAAGCAGCTGAGCGAATTCATGTGACTTCGTTATCTCAATCTGACAAAGATAAGACAAGAAATGTAAATAGAGGTCCGTAGGTGATAAAAGAAATCGCAAGCAAGGACAATCCTATTTGTTTAACCACCGAAAACGTGCAAATTATTATGGCTAGTTTGTCAGAGAACTCCAATTGCATCACAAACTCTCCATACTAGAAATATTTATTCATACAATTATCACACACACTATATACATGTCACCTTTGCTCCTTCTCACCAAAGCAAGCTTCGTCATCTTCATTTGGAAAAAGGACATGACCCGCCGGCGCCAGACCCAGGCTCGCCTAGTGCCGCTTAGATCCGCCAGCCGCTTAGATCCGCCAGCCGCCTAGGCGCCGCCTAGATCCTCCCAGCCGCCTAGGCCCCCTAACTCCCGGTGTCGGTGTCCTCCTCCTAGCGCCTAGGCCGATATCTCGAACACTGCCAAAACCTGGAACGGGCTTGCTTTGTGCCCTAGATGTTCGTAGAGAAGAGTTCGAGTCCGATTAGCCAGAATATTTTTTAAAATCCGAGTATAGCCGAACGGCTATAATATTTTTAAAAAAATTAAGAAAATACCGAGAAAAGCCCCCAGCTGTACTATTTTTAAAATAAAATTAGGGAAAAACCTAGTATAGGCATGTGGAAGTAGTATTTTTCAAATAAATTTGGGGAAAAACCCACCATTCTAACCTTTCTAAGTGAATGGATTCATCTTCATAGGAATCTTTGGATCTACAATATGAACCACCTTTGGCTACGATTTTTTCTCTTATTGTTCCTTCTTTTTGTGTAAAATTTGAATTTTATAACTATTGTGCACGAATTATAATAATTTGAGAAAATTTTGATAAATCACAGCAATATGTCATGTGGTTATGTACACAAGCAATAAAATAATAGGCAACTTTACTGAGGACTAAATCGACACCACATTAAAAGAGAGAAATTATTGCAAAATTACAAGGGATGAATCTCGAAAACAGTAGGAAACATATAAGACCCGGGTCATCAATAACGCACTAGGAAGGATACATAAGCATTGGAGGGCACCGGAATACCAAGTGAGTAGAACCCCAAAAAAGCTATCAACAAGATATGAAGCACACCCGGGTGCATTGATTTCCATATCATGCCAAATACAACCCAACTGGATGGAAGAGAAATCAATATGCACTTGCAAAAATTATATATGCACAAGTTTCACTTTTCGTATATTAATTTTCAGTTCATTATGATAACCACATGTTTCATTCACATTAGAAATTATTTAGTAATTAAATTAATAGATACCTTCTTCTTACAAGAAGAAGCATCCAAGTTGAGACAAAAGGACAAAATTCAACAGGGATGTTAAAAAATTAAAGGAAATAAAAAATGAGGAAATTAATGATCCTGAAGTCATATTAAAAATTTAATGGACTCTAATGTATATTTAACCACTTTTTTTTTTTATCGTCTAGAACAAAACTATTCGTTTATACTTTACAATAGAATTTGTTTCTAAGCTATACATCGAAATGATTGAGAGAATTTAATATGGTAAATGCTACCTTGACGTATTTAGGACTTTAATTTTCTTTCGTTTTTGAATTTGACAAGTGTAAAAATACCATTTCGTTGTTAATTTTCATATTTCAGTATTTTTTAGACTAATGACATGTTTAGAAAGAAAATCTTCTTTTCAGTTGTACTTTGTTATTGAAACTGCTTGCATGTGAATCGCACTCTGAGTTCCTTCCTTTGTATTCATCGCTGAGCACAGGAAGAGAGCTGTGGGAGATGTAATCAAAAGCTTAGGGGAAGAACATGGTCCAGGTATAAGGAATGAGCTACGGTTTGTTTCTGCGATTTGAGCCACCTTTTTTTTACCTTGGTCTAGGTGATTAAACAGTGAATTATAATCAATTTTTGATGCATCTCTAGCAAGTCATTTTGGCTATATTAATCTGTATGATGAATGGCAACTGGCTCATTGGATTAATTGGTGCTATATATGTATCTTGCAGTGCCTCGACATGGAGGTTCTGTGAAAGGGCTTGATAATGAGGTTATGGAGGGGACACTGTGCGCTATAGTGTTGGCTAGAGAGGAATATAAGATTTTTTGTAGGGTTAGAAACTTCGGTGGTAGCATTGAGTCTGGTCGTTTTTTCAATGGTCATGTAGGAAGGAAGCCAGCTAACTCTTTTATTGTTGTTCATTTGATTTTCTTGCAACTTTTCATTTTTAACATTTTTTATGTGTACTTCTTCTTGGAATAGGCTTATGGAGTGCACATGAATGGCTACGTTGAGAAGGATGGGAAGAAGTTTGTATGGATAGCGAAGAGAAGTCTATTATATATATGCAGGGATGCTTGATCATCTAGTTGCTGGTAGACTGGTTTGTAACGATCTTTCATCTCACTTTAAGGCATTTTAGTTTCTATTCTATCAGTATTTAGGCTGTCAGTGCTCAGTAGGAGCTTGCTTGAATAGTTTGCTTTTGGTATCTAGAGCCTCCAGACCTTGATGAAATGACATGTTCCTAAATTAGACAGCTCTAGTGCACTTTAAACATAACATTTTAAACGTATAGCCGCACGGCTATATCCTTTAAACATCGTAATCTGAATTTCTCTTTTTTAATTACTTTATTTTGTAGTTGTGTTTTAATTATTATTTACTCATTGAATAATTAGTATTTAAGTATTTTATTAAAGAAAAAATTAAAAAAAAACAATTACTATTTATTAAGTAATATATTTATGAAGTTAATTAAAATATTTAATACTAATTATTCACAAAATAAATAATGATTAAAACATAATTACTAATGAAAGTAATTAAATAAGGCTTAAGATTTTATTTAATTACTAAAAAGAAAATTTAAAATAAAAACGTACTGACCTCTAGATACTAAGATTTTTTGTAGGGTTAGAAACTTCAGTGGTAGCATTGAGTCTGGTCGTTTTTTCAATGGTCATGTAGGAAGGAAGCCAGATTTTCTTGCAACTTTTCATTTTTAACATTTTTTATGTGTACTTCTTCTTAGAATAGGCTTATGGAGTGCACATGAATGGTTACGTTGAAAAGGATGGGAAGAAGTTTGTATGGATAGCGAAGAGAAGTCAACAGAAACCCATTTATATTAAATGTATCCAGGGATGCTTGATCATCTAGTTGCTAGTGGACTGGTTTGTAACGAGCTTTCATCTTGCTTTAAGGCAATTTAGTTTCTATTCTATCAGAGGCTTATACATGTCACATACATTCTATCCAATCCCTTTCCCCTGTTCGAAATCAATATCAAATTTTCATAAGACCTAGTTTGGTTTGGCCTGTGCATGTTCAGATGCAAGCAG
Organism: Prunus mume; assembly: GCF_029339155.1. Lineage (NCBI taxonomy): Eukaryota > Viridiplantae > Streptophyta > Magnoliopsida > Rosales > Rosaceae > Prunus > Prunus mume. Next base: position 4,526,552 of record NC_142705.1, on the reverse strand, counting down.
AACAATAGTCTGTGGCCTGTGCATTTGCTGACAACGCAAATCAAAATACCACGCACCAAATATTCCACCCAAATTAAATCTATTTCTTTTTTCTACTTACAGTAATTGAAAGTTCTATTGAAAGGGATGAGTTTTCAAAGTCATTCTTAATTATCAAAACAATCCAAAACTATATATTCACAAGGTCTGAACAAGCAGAACAAAGTTGTTCCACATAAACTTCTGGTGGGCAAAAATGAGAGCAAAAAGAAGAGAGAGCACTCATTCCACAACTTTGAGCCAATGCAAAATGACTGTTCCAGCCCATCCAAGTAGTGCACAAATTTGTTCTTCAGAGGTTGTGGTTCAAATATTGTATTAATAAATACCATTCAACTAAACAGAAGAATGCTTATCTCCAAAAAAACACAGAAATGCTATACATATTTACAGCATCACCCAATTTCCATATCTAGTGTTGAGATTCATGACACCCAAACTTCTAAGAAGGTACTCAGACTCCTGGCCCAATTGGTACGAGCATTTCTATAGTGGGGTACTTCCTCTTACGGCCACCCCTTGGCCTTGACCGGAATTTCTCCTCAGCCTCTTCAAAATCCCCCTGCAATTCAAAGCAATAATGTCCCACATATGAACTCATAATATGGCATTGCCTGGAAAGATGCTTATCCCAAACTCCAACATATGATGAGGGTATTGAATGATCAAAGAATAATACTCACATATGCATACACATGACGCCCAGTCTTCCCATGCTTATGTTTGCAATTCAAAGAAATCGTATAGCCGTTCGCTATACTCTAATAATTCAGTATAGCCGAGCGGCTATAATCAGTTTTAAAATTTTTTTTTTAAAAAAATCAGTAGTCGTTTACCCCGTTCTCCCGATTTTTTGTGAAGAAATAGTATAGCCGATCGGCTCTACTCTGTCTTTTTAATTTTCTTAAATGAAATAGTATAGCCGCGCGGCTCTACTATTTTCTTAAAAGAAATAGTATAGCCGATCGGCTAGACTCGGCAGAATACAAAAAGAAGATCGACTTTAGAAATGAAAGCTACCATGAGAATTCTCGTGCTTCCGCAGCTTCTGACCTCCAACGTTAGCCGAAGGATCATCCTCATTGTGGAGTTCTTTCACACGCCTCCTCATGTTATCTTGGGAAAAACAAACCCACGATTACAGTTTTCAATCGGACACATAAAGTGTTTCTCCTGGTGCTGAAGAATATGAAGATTTATCATTTATGTGGTCCTTTCTTCTGAAGCTGGAACGACAATCATCCACCGAACAAACGTATGGCCACTGTAAAGATTAAGCTAAATGAATTCAGGAACCAATAACCATAGTTTCAAAATACAAGTGAACAAGCATTCAATTCTAACTGCAGTACGTGATTGAGGTTCACTTGATGGAGCTTCAACTGCAACGCAACTGCAACGGTTTGGCTACTTTATCACTTCCTTCGCATTAGCCTATGCATAGACATGACGCCCAGTCTTCTCATGCTTATCTCTCACATGCTTGTTTGCGAATCTGAAGCCACAAACCCGAAAAGCTACGGACAAAGGTTTATGTTCAAGGTGTACTGCCTTGACATGTTGATGGAGATTTGATTTCTGCAAACGTATAAGCAAAATCAGAAAAGGAAACATTAAAAAAACTAACAATGGCTATACTGTTTTTCAAAAAAATTTAATAGTGTAGCCGCTCGATACTACTTCTTCTTAAATTTAATAGTATAGCCGAACGCCTATACTGGTTTTTTAATTTTTTTAAAATAGTATAGCGCGGCTGGCGATACTCGATTTATCCAAAGAAAGACTATTAAGAGAAAGCAAACGGCACATATACCCCAAAGGAAACATATTATACAAGGACAAGGCAGTTGCTATGGCTGAAATCAAAACTTGCAAGGAATCGAGGGGTCCAGCTGATGCAATTGCATCAGGAACCAACAGAACCTTCCTCATTTATAATTAACAATTTCAAAAAGTAATTTCAACCAAATAGAAACCCACAAAAGTAAGATGGAATATAAAGGTGCCAATTTCTGAGCTGTTTTTGTTGTGTCCTTTCGAGAATGAACGAATAACATTGCCTGATAACCTTCAATATGGTTCACTAGCCACATGCATGACAATACCAGGAAAATCCGAACTACGGCCACACAAATATGAAGAAACGATAAAACTGGCTATATATAACTTATAGAGAGAGAGAGAGATAGATAGATAGATAGATGTGGATGAAGAGAGAGATACCTCTGTAATGCTCAACCAGTCCAAAACAAAACTCACAAAAACCCAGGAATAGCCAATCATTTGCATACCTCATGTAGAATAGAAACCACAGCTATGTTGGTTTTGCCAGCTCCTGTTGGAGCACAAACCTGCAAGTATCATATCAGCACTTTCACTGCAATGGTTTGGTATTCACATAATCAACAGAATCAATAACTTACTAGTATATTTTCATTAGTGTAATAAACAGTACGGAATATGCGACTTTGAATACGGTTCAGAGACTTATATCCACGAGCGGCCTGAGCGAATTCATGTGACTTCGTTATCTCAATCACATAAGACAAGAAACAGAAATAGAGGTCAGTAGGTGATAAAAGAAATCGCAAGCAAGGACAATCCTATTTGTTTAACCACCAGAAAACGTGCAAATTATTATGGCTAGTTTGTCAGAGAACTCCAATTGCATCACAAACTCTCCATACTAGAAATATTTATTCATACAATTATCACACACACTATATACATGTCACCTTTGCTCCTTCGCACCAGCAAGCTTCGTCTGTCTTCATTTGGAAAAAAAAAGGACATGACCCGCCTCGGCGCCAGATCCGCCAGTTGCCTAGTGCCGCTTAGATCCGCCAGCCGCTTTAGGCGCCGCTTAGATCCTCCCGGCCGCTAGGCCCCCTAACTCCTCGGTGTCGGTGTCCTCCTTCTAGCCCCTAGGCCGATATCTCGAACACTGCTCAAAACCTGGAACGGGCTTGCTTTGTGCCCTAGATGTTCGTAGAGAAGAGTTCGAGCCCGATTAGCCAGAATATTTTTTAGAATCCGAGTATAGCCGATCGGCTATACTAGTTTAAACAAAATTAAGAAAATACCGAGAAAAGCCCCCGGCTGTACTATTTTTAAAATAAAATTAGGGAAAAACCTAGTATAGGCATGTGGAAGTACTATTTTTAAAATAAATTTGGGAAAAAACGAGTATAGCCGACCGGCTATACTATTTTCGAAAAAATATTTCCCACCATTCTAACCTTTCTAAGTGAATGGATTCATCTTCATAGGAATCTTTGGATCTACAATATGAACCACCTTTGGCTACGATTTTTTCTCTTATTGTTCCTTCTTTTTGTGTAAAATTTGAATTTTATAACTATTGTGCATGAATTATAATAATTTGAGAAAATTTTGATAAATCACACCAATATGTCATGTGGTTATGTACACAAGCAATAAAATAATAGGCAACTTAACTGAGGACTAAATCGACACCACATTAAAAGAGAGAAATTATTGCAAAATTACAAGGGAGTCGAAAACAGTAGGAAACATATAAGACCCGGGTCATCAGTAACGCACTAAGGAAGGATACATAAGCATTGGAGGGCACCGGAATACCAAGTGAGTAGAACCCCAAAAAAGCTATCAACAAGATATGAAGCACACCTGGGTGCATTGATTTCCATATCATGCCAAATACAACCCAACTGGATGGAAGAGAAATCAATATGCACTTGCAAAACACGAGACCACAAACTCAGACGAAGATTGATCGCAAAGTCATAAATCAATGGTCCAACAAGATTTAAATCAATCGTAGTTGTAAAGTCAGAGACAGATGTGTGGGTTCACTAATGGAGAGTTGGAGAGCTATGCTTTACGCATTTCTTGTGGCCCAAAAATATATCTGTATCGGCTAATGAGCCCAGTTCTTTTTAAAGTCAGGGGAAGAAAAAATTATTTTAAAAATAGTATAGCCGATCGGCTTTACTCGGCTCTTTTATTTTATTTTATTTTATTTTATTTAATAAATAGTATAGCCCCGGTTATACAGGTCTTCCAATTTTTTAAAGAAATAGTATAGCCAATACGCACACAGATACTTTAGATTTTTCCCAATTTTTTCATAAAAATTATATATGCACAAGTTTCACTTTTCGTATATTAATTTTCAGTTCATTATGATAACCACATGTTTCATTCACATTAGAAATTATTTAGTAATTAAATTAATAGATACCTTCTTCTTACAAGAAGAAGCATCCAAGTTGAGACAAAAGGACAAAATTCAACAGGGATGTTAAAAAATTAAAGGAAATAAAAAATGAGGAAATTAATGATCCTGAAGCCATATTAAAAATTTAATGGACTCTAATGTATATTTAACCACTTTTTTTTATCGTCTAGAACAAAAGTATTCGTTTATACTTTACAATAGAATTTGTTTCTAAGCTATACATCGAAATGATTGAGAGAATTTAATATGGTAAATGCTACCTTGACGTATTTAGGACTTTAATTTTCTTTCGTTTTAGAATTTGACGAGTGTAAAAATACCATTTCGTTGTTAATTTTCATATTTCAGTATTTTTTAGACTAACATTTGACATGTTTAGAAAGAAAATCTTCTTTTCAGTTGTACTTTGTTATTGAAACCGCTTGCAGGAATCGCACTGAGTTCCTTCCCTTTGTATTCATCGCTGAGCACAGGACGAGAGCTGTGGTAGATGTAATCAAAAGCTTAGGGGAAGAACATGGTCCAGGTATAAGGAATGAGCTACGGTTTGTTTCTGCGATTTGAGCCACCTTTTTTTTACCTTGGTCTAGGTGATTAAACAGTGAATTATAATCAATTTTTGATGCATCTCTAGCAAGTCATTTTGGCTATATTAATCTGTATGATGAATGGCAACTGGCTCATTGGATTAATTGGTGCTATATATGTATCTTGCAGTGCCTCGACATGGAGGTTCTATGAAAGGGCTTGATAATGAGGTTATGGAGGGGACACTGTGCGCTATAGTGTTGGCTAGAGAGGAATATAAGATTTTTTGTAGGGTTAGAAACTTCAGTGGTAGCATTGAGTCTGGTCGTTTTTTCAATGGTCATGTAGGAAGGAAGCCAGCTAACTCTTTTATTGTTGTTCATTTGATTTTCTTGCAACTTTTCATTTTTAACATTTTTTATGTGTACTTCTTCTTGGAATAGGCTTATGGAGTGCACATGAATGGCTACGTTGAGAAGGATGGGAAGAAGTTTGTATGGATAGCGAAGAGAAGTCTATTATATATATGCAGGGATGCTTGATCATCTAGTTGCTGGTAGACTGGTTTGTAACGAGTTTTCATCTCACTTTAAGGCATTTTAGTTTCTATTCTATCAGTATTTAGGCTGTCAGTGCTCAGTAGGAGCTTGCTTGAATAGTTTGCTTTTGGTATCTAGAGCCTCCAGACCTTGATGAAATGACATGTTCCTAAATTAGACAGCTCTAGTGCACTTTAATGTCAAATGCAATTGGTAGGGATGTTTTGTTTTGCTATGATTTAAAACTTCCTGAGAGTTTCACGCCTAAGAATCAAGGTAAGACCCTTGGAGCTTAGCTTTTACCTAAAATAGTTGTGAACTTTGTCTTCAGCTTCGTCATTTTTCACCTTTCATTTCATCCTAAACTATCTGCAATTTTCCCCTTATTGAACAGATGGAGAGATGGAGAGCTCCAATGTTAAAGCTCCTCAGGCGCTCTGTATCTACCTCACCAAAGAGTTGGCCATTCATGTGAAGTTCCATTCTTTTCTTAGATTGTTACTCCAATTGTTGTTGTTTTTTTTATATTAATTTGAATAGAAATTATATGGTGAATGATATACAATTTACTTAAAAGAAAGAAAGAAAGGCTCTTTTATTTGTTTGTGGAAATTGAATATAGCTGAGCTTTTTGGACTAGAGGATTGATGGTGGTAAGTGAATGTGGCAGAATATGGAGGTCCTTCAGAAGATGGGGAAGTACACGGGGATAAATGCAGAGTGTGTTGTCCCGACGGAGAGGACGAGTTCTACGTCCATTCAATCTCGAGCACCAGTATCAGCACAAATTGTGATTGGAACCCCTGGTACAATTAAGAAATGGATGTCCATCAAGAAGCTGGGCGTTACTCGGCTCTCTCTCTCTCTTTTTTCCATAATAAATAGTATAGCCGTGCGGCTAATCTAGATTTATTTCTAATTTTTTAAAGAAATAGTACAGCCGTTCGGCTATAATCGGATTTTCCCAATATAATGATGTATAGACACCAAAAATTGCTAAATTATAAATTTAACGTTTGAGGTGAGACCCAATTAATGAAGGAATTTTGTCTAGACAAAAAGGCTTTTTTTTATTAGTATAAGTGATAGTCTAAACTACAAGGGAGAGGGTTTCTCACACAATCACAGTCAAATTGTCGTGGGAGTTCGAACATGAGAGCTCTTGTTTGCATGTCAAAACACTTTTCCACTAGGTTACACCCCGTTGGCAAAATAAATGCATAGAAAACTAACTTCACCAGGCACATAATTGTCCCGACAAAAAGACTTAATCAAAAGGGACTCTACGCAATTGATCTTCAAAGAAAAAGGCTCTATTACAGTCAAGATCAACTAAATCAAAGCATACCTGCAATTGATCAAGAAAATAAACAATAATTCTGTCATTTCCGTACAATGAGAAAACAATATATATTATGATACTACCAAACCGCCTAAATTACATCCACCAATTAACAATAATTTGACGCTCACCAGATAAATATTTCGGACTTATTCAAATGAAATCAAAAGAGAGACACCTTCAATTATGCTCAAAATGATAGTCCTGCATGTATCGCTTCAATATACCTGCATTACAGCTCATGTAATCAGCTACAACATGCTTAGAACCATAGATGGCCACAGGGTCTCCTTATAAATTGTGGCTTTATAGCTTCCACTTCCTCCACCAACAAACTCCAGCAATCAAACAGAGTTCAATAAAAAAAAAAAGTTGAAACAAAGAAAGAGGAGGTATGGATGCTAGTATCTTGAGGGCTGTGGTTTTGATGAGCATGCTTGTGCTTTCAATAGCTCAAGCTGATATTAATCCTTCCTATACCAATACGGTTTCAAATGGAAACACTCTTGGTCAAGTTGATGATGTCTCTTATCCTTCCAATACAAATCATGTGGTTCCAAATGGTCATCTTATTTCTTGTGGTTTAAAATGTGCGACAAAGTGCCTGATGAACCCAATATGCCTTGGCATGTGCATGATCAGATGCAAACATAGGCCTTCAGATGTTGTATATAATTGTACACATAACTGTGCCAACTCTATTGCCACCACAAGCACTTCCAATTTTGGTAATATGCATATTTCCATATGGGATTATTGATCTCTCTCTCTCTCTCTCTCTCTCTCTAGCTCTATCATGTTTGTTTTGAATTATATTTCGGTCATTGATATGCTATGTATATTGGTTTTATTTGCTTGAAATTGTAGATAAACGCTATGTGAAGGCTTCGTGGATTCATGCTATGAGAGCTGCTTCAAGAATAATCATATTAATTAAGGGATTGGCAATTGTTGCCTAGCTAGCTGCATGCAGCATGAATGTCTTGCGCCCCAGAAAAATATATGACAATTACGTCTTGCATATGCAATAATTTTAATTTAAAATAATAATTAGATTGTTCCAATTACTATTTATATTGCTTTGTGGACCTTATTTCTTTCTTGCATACCACCATCTTAATCTGTTAACTTCTTCACTCCTACCGTCATCACCAACATCATCAATAATATTAATAGAGGGAAAGAATATACTCTCCAAGGAGCAACACCTAAAATAAGTATGCTATTCAATTACTGCTAAACTGGTGTGACATCATTCTTTCATGCATCATCACATCTCAAAACAATACCCTCAAGTCTAACTCGAAATTCATAAAAGTGGAAATTCACGTTGTTAATGTATGGTTTTTACTATTTTCTTTTGGCTTCCCTTGACAACTTTGTAATAGGATGTGTAATGTAATTTATCAAGCTCAAGTCTAGATTAGGGAAAACTTTTATTGGTGCTCTTCTCTAATCTCTGCTCTATGGTGGCTCAAGCAATTTGACAAAGGTATTGAGCATTGCATATCATTACATTAAACAGTCTTCATAAAATGATGACTAGTCATCCGTTTCTTCGGATGACTAGTCATCCTTGTTTCATTGGATAACAAACTGTTTTGTCCTTTTATTCTTTCTCTCTCACTGCCAAGTGGGTTGTCTGACCTAAGGAATTCGTTGGACATTAAAAGCCATGAGATTTCTCATTTGGCTGTTGTCTCTTTTGGGAGGAAGTTTTGGAAAGATTGGCTTATGATCTTTCTCTTCTTCTTCCTCAAGAGAAAACCAAATATTTCATCTATGAGTTTTTCCAATTAATATCTTTTTGAAAACTGCTTTGAAACCCGAAATCTGATCTAGCTACTTAAATCATCTTTCATTTATATCTAGGTCAGATTCAAGATTGATTTCTTCAAGAGTATGGTTTCTTGAAGAAATTGATCTTTCTCCTTTGAATCCAAATTGGTTTCGGTTTGTGTTGGAGCTTGCAAGCTAGTGCCATGGGATGAACGAGCTGGAGAAGGAGCTGCCATTGCCATGAAGAACGAGCTTCAAGCTTTGCTAAGTTGGAGAAGAAGATTGCACAAAGGAGGTATAGCTCATCTTCCTAAATAGATCTAGGTTTTTCTTGAGCTTGCTTGTGTTCCTTTGTAAGAATCTTTTTCTACTTAGTGGATTGCCTGGTCGGTTGATGACCCCCAGTTTTCCCAATGGTGGGTTTCGTAAACAGTGTTTCCAACTCAGTAAATTTTCTGGTTTGTGTTCTTGATGCTGACTAGTCATCTGGGTTTGTGCAGTTGACTAGTCATCTTTTTCTGCTGTTTGGTGTTTGCTTGATTCTGCTTGGTCTTCACACACTTTCACCATAGTTGTTGCTAGCACATGGGATGCCTAGATTGACGGGTCCTTCTGAGTGCCTAGGTTGTCACTAGTAATTTCTAGGCTTGCGGTACATCTTGGTGTGCTCATGTGTATGTTATTGTTTGGTATAATTCATATATGACAGTTGACTAGTCATAAGAGTATTTGGTCAAGGTCTAGAGTGTGTGAAGTTTGCTGCTCTTGGTTGAATATCTTTAAATTTACCCTCGTCACCTAAGTACCAATTTCAATTGGTATCGAGCACCAGCTCTTAATATAAATAGAGAGATCCTTTGGGTGCTAATTGGTATTAGGTTTGCAAACATAAAAATGGACCAAATTGCTCATTGCATTCATGATGAGCTTGCCTTGTTTGTTCAGAAATATAGAAGGGTTGTCAAAGGTAAAACCAAAGTCACTAGGAATTGTCAAAATCTTCTTAGCTCGTCTACATGTGTGTCTCAAGACAATGTTTTTAAGGAGATGAATTTTTGGACTCTTATGGCTTTAGGGAGGACAAAAGTTTGAAGGGTCTTGTAAAGTGCTATCTATGTGGTGGTGCTGGTCACACTGATGTGGAATGTGCAAATAACCACATGATAGAGTCTAATGGGAGAGATGAGTCAATTAGTGCACAATGGAGTGATAGTGATAGTGTTGATTCCAATAACTATATCACTTCATCTTTTGAAGAGACAAATAATTTTGCCCTTGTTGGTTCTTTGTTCATAACTCTAGCATTGCTAGAGTTCATGTAGTTAAGGAAGGAAAATCTGATTCAAAAAATGAATCATGTCCGAGATGATAGGCAGGATGACCAGTCATACAAGAAAGCAGATGACCAAATCATACTGGGTATGTGTGAAAAGTATGATGTCCTTTACTGAAACTTCCAAGCTTAAGGAAAGAATTTCCTACTTGAAAGGAAGGTAAAGAACCTGGAAATTCTTAATTGCACTTTTAAAGAAGCAAATAATGAATTGAGTGAAAATATTGAGACCTTGAAGAGTGAAAAGGATTCATTGATTGTCATTAAAATGACATTTCAAACCAATTGAATGTGCTCAAGGAAAACAACTTGGTTTTCCATGCCTCCAACAAGAATTTGTTGACTCGATAAATGAGGCAAATGACATGGTGATCAAGCTTACCATAGGGCTAAAAAGGTGGATAAAATGTTGAATATGGGTAAGGTTCATGGAGACAAAATTGCTTTTGGTTATGGTTGTTCTAGTTCATATGCCCTCCTCATTTGACCACATTTGTCAAGGAGTCAAATACAAAGTTTGATGTTTTAGAGCCAACTAGGACTCAAAGATTCATTCCTACTTGTTACCATTGTGGTGTGAAAGGTCATATTCGACCTAGGTATAATGCTCTAAGGAATGTGTCTAGAGCAACCGATGCAAATGGCTTTAAGAACCATATTTCATCTCTTAAAACATGTGAGCTTGCAAAATCTGTTATTTGTACAAGAGATAAACATTTTTCACTTGCAAAATTTGGTTTTCAACAACCAAAAAGGTTCATTCCTATATGCCATCATTGTGGCACATTAGGACACATTAGACCAAAGTGTTTTGAGTTTAGGAATTTTGAGAAAAAGCCTTTTGTTCATTTCAAGAAAGTAAATGACAACTCACTTCAAACTCAAGTGAATGATCTTCTTTATAAAGCTGTCAAAATTCCTAAGGTGATCTCTATGCCTCATAAAGTCTCAAAAGTGAAGCAAGTTTGGATCAAGAAGAAAGACCATGTTCTTCCTCATGTTGGTGACTAGTTTCTTTATCTTATGTATCTAGACCATTCTCTTGTTTGTGGTTGCTTCATGGAGTCTAGATACCCTGTCATGCACATGCATCTTACTTCTTCTTTTTTATTTTTTATATATTTATTTCATTTTTGTTTTAGAAAGATGTGGTCATTGTGTGCATGTCTTTTAGTCATCTCCCTCACAATCCTTTGAATCTTGAGTCCAACTAAATTCCATGCTTTATGTAAGAACTTGGTGACATTTGACTAATTGACTTAAGACATTTTCTTGCACAAGAGATCTTAGTAATTGCCTTGCCTTGCAATTTGTGTCTATTGAGAAGCAACTAGCTATTTTTTTTTTTTATTTTTCTTCAACCGCTAGATACTTGAAGGTATTGATTTCCTTCTATTGGGTTGTGCAAAATGGATTAACTTGTATTTTCAATTTCATGTGCTCATAATATGAATTTCCATTTTGTTTGTGTTAATAAATTGCATGTAAGCTCTCTTCTCTCAAGATGCATGATTCTTATGAGTGGAAGTCTTTTCATGATGTTGTAGGTGTGAAAGAGTTATCCCATTCTTGTCTACAATTTGAGCATTTTTTGTTGAATATACTTGGGTTGCATGATATGCTTTGAGCTATCTATAAAGTGTCTAAGATCACTTGTAGTTGTCTCTCTACCTTGATCTTTTGATCCATTTGGAAATCAAAATGCAAATAAATTGTTGGAGTAAAAGCCTTGGAAAAGCAATGTCCACAAATATAGAAAAAGCATTTTCGGACAAGCAAGTGTGCTATACTTCATTTTTTATAAAAAGGTAAAAGCGCTTGGAAGAGCATTGTACATCATCAAATAGAAAAGCAAAATTGTACAAGCAAGTGTGCTATGCCTTTCTAAAATATTGATAAATGTCAACTTTTGGATCACATTTCTTGGTAGGGTTTATGCCTTGATTTCTAGAACTTATATTAGATTTGATGCTTGGAAAGTCTCATGCAACTCTTGGAAATCATTATTGAAGCTCATATTGAATTAGACCTCATTTTCCCAAACTCCTTACTCTAAGCTTCATGAGAAGTTCTAACTTATGTGTCTCATTGATTTTGGGAATTGAGTGCATATATTGCCTTGGCAATAGATTAACAATTTCCTATTTGTGTTTTTCCAAATAACCTAAGCACATGTTATGGAGATGCATGTTATTCTATTGCATGTCGTTTTCTAATTCAAATTCTAGTTGCTTCCATCTCAATATGGCTTATTATGCTTGGATATCTCTTTGTATGCTATGTCTTGGGTCAATGTGTTTCATGCTAGCTTTCTGAAATCATTTCTGCCTCGCATGACTAGTCATCCAATCTAGCATTCTTTGTGTCTCACTGATTCATTATTGGTTGCATTTTTGTTGTGTTATTTGTTGTGCTTAAAGGGGCTCTACACTTTATGTCATTCAAGCTCTTTTCTTTTGATGTGGTTTGGACTGTGTTGAGTTTTATTGTATGCATTTGTGAGCACACTTTGGAGTCATTGACTACTTGGTAGTCTCTCTTGTATCTATTTGGCTGTGATAGTCCATACTTTGCTTTAGTGAAGCTTCTTCATTGACATGTCATGGGTTTGGTCACACATTTGAGAAATCTGTGAGTTTGCTTGTTTAAGTAATGTTGGTGTTTGTCTTCGAGCCCATATGACTAGTCATATATACTAGTCATTGGTCACTGTATTGGATTGGTCTTAAGGTATTTAGTCCTTCTTGGATTTGACCCATGTTACCATATGTGACACGTTGTCTCTCTTATGGGTTCCTTAAGTCACTTTTGAGTAGTCTTCTATTGATGTTGTTGCTTTATGTAACTCGAATGATGATTGTCTTGGCTGCAATCTCATGTTTGCATTTATAGGTCTATTGCACTTTGTGATTTTTCCATGAAAGGAGCTTGTCATTTGCTTGTCCTTGGAACACTTTGTAATGTTATGAACTGCTTACATCTTGTTAGGATTGATCTCTGGCATAGGCCTTTAATTCTTTTCTTTTTAATTCATGTGCTTGAAGACTTGGTCTAGACAATGATTGCTGAACATCCCTGGTCACTTGATATGTTTGCTAGTGCTTCTCTGTGTATTAGCAAAGTCCTTCATCTTCTATAAGGTCGATACTAAACATGATGCTTATTGTGATTACTGCTCTGGTTGACTAGTCACTATATGCATACGTGATTGTGGTTGACTAGTCATCATGATCTATTTTCGTTTCTGACCGTGTATCTGGTCTTGTCTCTTATTGTTTAGCTATGTCTCGCCATCAAGTCATGCTGTATGCTTAATAGGGATCTTGTGCCTTTTGGTGAAATTAATTTTCACTCTCTAAGAACTAAGACCATTGGTTATGACACAAAGCACAAAGGCTCACTTGTCTTCTCCTTGTCTCATTTACACCTTCTGCTTCAACACTGTACTGTGGTTTATGTGTGGTTGTGTTTGGATGATGCCACTTTGGTCTATGACCAGTCCTTAATAAGTTGGTCTTGAAATCCTTACGAGTTTGCTGTGCTATATGAGTTTTGGATTGTTGGCTAATTTATTTTGTTGGGGGAGTTTCTTTGAGATGCATGTGTTTTGGCAACATTCTTGCTGATTCTTTTTATCATTTTCATACATCAATGTTGCCTTTCTAAGCCTTATCTTGATTGATTTGCTCTCTTTTATTCTTGGCTGTGTCTATGAGGTTGTTGGTCTTTTGATGCCACCTTAAATTTGGACATGCGTGACTAGTCCGTTTCACTAGTCCACTCTCTTCTTCTTGTGCTTTTTGGAAGCTATGTTGTGTTTTTGGACAACCTAGAGACTTATGTCTTGTGTTCTTTCTCGCATGTCCTCAATCTTGAGCAAAAATTTAGGGTTCATCTTGCTTGGTGCTTTCTTCAAATTGACAATGATTGATGCCTTAAATTTTGAAACCTTAGTACTTTGTCTTGATTTTGTACTATGGTGTGTAAAGAAAAATTCATTGGTTGTCCCTTGTTTTGATAAATATGTTGCTGAAACTCTATCTTTTAAGGGAGTTTCTTTATGTGTAATGTGTACACATTGAAATTAAATTCAGCCACTTGATTTTAATTGCTTTAGGTATGATTCCTTGCAACTTATGCTCCATTTCTTATTCTCTTTAGCCTGATGCACTTTTGTGTTTGTTGGCTATTTATGGAAAGTTCGCTTAATGAGTACGTCAAAGGTTAATTCCTTTATGCTATATGATACCTGGGGGAGTATGTTTTCTAAATGGGGTGTTTTTGCTTTAGGGGAGTTTCTATTTGTGTAGTGGTTTTAATCTTGTACCCTCCGCAGTCGGTATGGGAGTTATTTTGTAATCACATTGTGATTAGTCCTGCATTTTGATAGGGAGTTGTTCTGTCTGTTTTGAACAACTAGTATTTGACTAGTCATAAATCTATGTTCTGTCTTTGTTTTAAACAATCTCAAGTTATTTGACTAGTCATCAATCTAAGTTATTTGTCTGTTAACCTTGTTCATATATGCCTATCACTCTGTGGTTACTTTTGTATGTTGTTTCTATCTCTCTGCCTTTTTGCACTTTCCTTATCAACAAGGGGGAGAACACTCTCAACCCCACATTGCACATTGTTTTAAAATTTCTGTGATAATATGCTTGTTTTTGTGCCGGGAAGATTGGTTGTTCTTGCAGGTATCTTCATTTCATCATCTCCTTAGTCTCGGTTTTGGGTTGAGTGTTCCTAGAGAGTGTGTTGTCAAGGAAAGCCAAAAGGGGGAGATTGTTAATGTATGGTTTTTACTATTTTCTTTTGGCTTCCCTTGACAACTTTGTAATAGGATGTGTAATGTAATTTATCAAGCTCAAGTCTAGATTAGGGAAAACTTTTATTGGTGCTCTTCTCTAATCTCGCTCTATGGTGGCTCAAGCAATTTGACAAAGGTATTGAGCATTGCATATCATTACATTAAATCTTCATAAAATGATGACTAGTCATCCGTTCTCAGATGACTAGTCATCCTTGTTTCACTGATAACAAACTGCTTTTGTCCTTTTATTCTTTCTCTCTCAACCGCCAAGTGGGTTGTCCGACCTAAGGAATTCGTGGACATTAAAAGCCACGAGATTTCTCATTTGGTCGTTGTCTCTTTTGGGGAGGAAGTTTTGAAAGATTGGCTTGCATCTTTCTCTTCTTCTTCCTCAAGAGAAAACCAAATATTTCATCTATGAGTTTTTCCAATTAATATCTTTTGAAAAACTGCTTTTGAAACCCGAAATCTGCATCTAGCTACTTAAATCATCTTTCATTTATATCTAGGTCAGATTCAAGATTGATTTCTTCAAGAGTATGGTTTCTTGAAGAAATTGATCTTTCTCCTTTGAATCCAAATTGGTTTCGGTTTGTGTTGGAGCTTGCAAGCTAGTGCCATGGGATGAACGAGCTGGAGAAGGAGCTGCCATTGCCATGAAGAACCGAGCTTCAAGCTTTGCTAAGTTGGAGAAGAAGATTGCACAAAGGAGGTATAGCTCATCTTCCTAAATAGATCTAGGTTTTTCTTGAGCTTGCTTGTGTTCCTTTGTAAGAATCTTTTTCTACTTAGTGGATTGCCTGTCGGTTGATGACCCCGATTTTTTCCCAATGGTGGGTTTCTAAACAGCTTTCGGTTTCCAACTCATGTAAATTTTCTGGGTTTGTGTTCTTGTGCTTGACTAGTCATCTGGTTTGTGCAGCTTGACTAGTCATCTTTTTCTGCTTTTGGTGTTTGCTTGATTCTGCTGTGCTTGGTCTTCACACACTTTCACCATAGTTGTTGCTAGCACATGGGATGCCTAGATTGACGGGTCCTTCTGAGTGCCTAGGTTGTCACTAGTAATTCTCTAGGCTTGCAGGTACATCTTGGTGTGCTCTGTGGTATGTTATTGTTTGGTATAATTCATATATGACAGTTGACTAGTCATAAGAGTATTTGGTCAAGGTCTAGAGTGTGTGAAGTTTGCTGCGTCTTGGTTGAATATCTTTAAATTTACCCTCGTCACCTAAGTACCAATTTCACACGTCTCACGCTGACCCAGTTTGGGATTGTCTTTACTTTTAAAAAAAGTTGTTTACGTTGTGCTTTGAAAATAATTAGCCGTAAAGTAAAGCAGCTCCATGTTTGGTAAATAATATTTTTAAAGTGCTATTAGCACAAAAAGCAATGTCAAAACCGTTTGGTAAGTTTTAATATAAAATTATTGTAACTGTGAATAATAACTAAAATAGACATGATGTTGAAAGTGTTATGTACTAATCATGTGGTGGTAGTGGTGATGATGGAGTAGAGGTGGTGGTGGTGATGAAGTTGGAGTTGGTGGTTGTGGTAGTGGTAGTGGTAGTGGTGGTGGTGGGCAGTGGTGGAGCCACAGTGGGGTCATTAGGGTAGCACAACCTCTTGGAAGCCATGGAAATCAGCTTAGAAGTCCCTTGAAGTTGTTAGTGCGACTCTTGAGCTGCACACCAAGTGGTCGAAAATGACTGAAGAAGGAAGGTTTGCAATGGAGAAGAAGAAGGGAGGGTTTGCTGCAGCCATGGGCTGTTTTTAAACAACTGGGCAAAATTCGACGTCGTTTTGGGCAGGTCTGAAACATATTTTATATATTTAAAAAGATATAAATATAAAATACAAAATAAAAAAAAGCCCAGATGTCCTTCTTCACATCAGTGATTCCTCCATTCTCAACCTCAAAATTCTTTTGTTTTCTTCCAAACCCTAAGTTCCCAACTCCCCCAAACCCTTAACTCCATCTCCTCCCTTGCTGCCGCCACTAAATTTTTATTTGGACTTTTACACTAAGACCTCTTATGGTAAGATTCCTGGCTATGCCACTGGTGGTGGGATGGTGGTTGTGGAGGTGGTGGTGGTGGTGACAGTGGTGGTGGCGGTGGTGGTGGTGATGGTGGAGGTGGAGGTGGTGGAGGAGGTGGTGGTTGTGGTGATGGTGGCGATGGATGAGGAGGAGTAGGATGTGGTGATGGTGGTGGTGGTTGTGGTGGTGCAAGTGGTGGAGTTGGATGTGGAAGTGGAGGGAGTGTCATTTTTTAAAATGAATGGTGGTATTTTGGGAATTAAAAAAATACAAATTTATAAATAAACCCAATCCTAAACATGTATTTATAAAAAAACCCAAACACTATTTAAACATAGAAACACACCCAAAATCAACCCCAAAATCAACAATTGTATATTTTTTGGGTGTGTTTATAAATGAGTTTTGAGTGTGTGTAATGATGGGTTTTTGGTGTGTTTATAAAGTGTTTTGGGTGTTAGGTTTTTTTATAATTTCAGCTCCCATTTTAGGTATTTTAGTGAAACTCCCATAAAAAAATTCATTAAAGATTCATCTATGCTTCTTTTGAAAACAGCTTTGAAAAGCAACCTAGAGCATGCTTTTAAAAACTGCTGTCAAAAGGTCATTGCTTTTAAAATAATCAGAATATTTTATTTTTACCAAACATCTTAAACTGTTTAACTTTAAAGTGAAGCAGGTTTTTTGCCAAAAAAAGCAATCCTAAACGGGGCCTTAACCCATTGATGGATGGAATTAAGCTCCAATAACAGGACCATTGCTTTTCTAATAGGTACAGAATTTACTCATATGCCGAATAACATACACCCAAATATATGAAATCTTCCCTTTGCTATTCTTTTCACCACGTTTTCAAGTGGAACTGGAAAAACATCCTAAATTTTTTAAAACCATGTTGCCTCTCTCTCCACTGAGCCGTCGCCTCTCTCTCTCTCTCTCTCTGACCTCCTCGCCCACTAGTGACCCATAACCCCTTCGCCCCGTTCGCTTTTATATGTAGAGAAATGCTAGCAACCTTCTCTCTAACCTTCTCATTTGACCTTCTCCCTTCTTTGCTTGACATGTGTCATTCTCCTTACACTTAAAACAATGTCATTAATATATTATACAAGCTAACTTTTGCTTTCCAAGTTTACCCTTATTAAATGTATTCAATTTATCCAAAAACATTTCACAACTTTCTTACTATCTTATTAATTTTTTTCTAACGTCAATCATTTTTTTTAAAGAACATATATGCTTTTTTTCAAAAGAGGAAATGTCCGTTTTTTTTAAAACACAAAGGACTTTTTTTTTCTTTTTCTTTTTCTATCTAAACCCTTCGTTTGTTTTTTTAATTTATTTATAAAAAAAAAAGGACATTTCCTCTTAAAAGCAAATATGTTCTTTTAAAAAAATTAATAAGATGGTAAGAAAGTTGTGAAATATTTTTAGATAATTGAATACATTTAATAAGGGTAAACTTGGAAAACAAAAGTTAACTTGAATAATATATTAATGACATTGTTTTAAGTGTAAGAGAATGATACATGTCAAGTAAAGAAAGGAAAAGGTCCAAAGGAGAAGGTTAGAAGAAGGTTGCTAACATTCCCCGTATATGTAATATCGCATCCCCAATTGCATCCCTTTTATTATTATTATTATTATTTCTTTCTGAGGCAAGCCACTGTTTCTATGTTAGATGTGTGAAATCAAACTTCCAATGATTACTGCATCAATATAGATCGTAGTTTTTTAGTACATTAATATATTTATTTTTCATTTAAGTCATATTCTGTTGATAAATTTTATCTTTTTGAACCAGAGCAATATCATTAACTCCAAAACTAAAAACAATATAAGAGAAAACAATTGGCACATATACTCCAAAAGAAACATATTATACAAAGATCAAGGCAGTTGCTAATGCATACATTACACAAAGGAAAGGAGAGCCCAAGGAAAAAGAAACCTTCTTGTACCATATCTCATTCTGCAATTCAATACGGGCTGTAAGGTATGCACTGTCATGTTTCCTTCTTAGACTCTCTCAAATCTAACAAGCCTTCATAGAACATAATATACATAGAACCCAATTTAGGCAAGCTCATGAAAACTCTATTCAAAGCTTGATTTTTCATTACAGTAGAACAACTTACAATAACCTTCAATATGGTTCACTAGCCATATGCTTGACAATACCAGGAAAATCCAAACTATGGCACACAAATATGAAGAAACGATAAAACTGGCTATATATAACTGAGAGAGAGAGAGAGAGAGAGAGAGAGAGAGAGATAGATAGATAGATAGAGATAGATAGATAGATAGATAGATGTGGATAAAGAGAGAGATACCTCTGTAATGCTCAACCAGTCCAAAACAAAACTCACAAAACTACAACCAAAGGGAACCTTACGGCTAAACATTGACATTTGATACCTCTGTAATGTGTCTATGAAATTGATCAAAATGAAAACTTGAGCAGACAATAATTTCTTCTGTAACAATTCCTACTAGTTTGAACAAAGGTTTAAGAAAAACTTGTGTACAAAATACATGATATTTTCCGTCACATACTGAACAAGCTCTTATCAAAACTTGTCAAGTTAAGTGAAAAGATCAGTCACACTAAAATTAGTTAATTTTAACTGCAGAGCTCATACTAATGGCAAGCGGATGTGCAAAAGACTACATATATGAATAGCATCACTGAACAAATATCATTCAGACTTCTGAGTGTGAGTACTAGAGACTTCAAATAAGATTAAAAACAAACAAACAAACAAAAACAACTGAAAAACAGAAACCAAAGAATTCTGTAACCACAATAGGAAACACAGTGGACCCATAATGTCAAAATCTAAAAGCATTTAATCACTTTATATGAAAAAATAATCAATCAGTGACTATCATCTTAATAAGAAGAAAGTGAAGCCATTAATTAAGTTTTTCATTTTCCTCTTTTGGGTAACAGTTTTTCCACACGGAGCACACATAATTGATAAAAGTGACCTGAGTTTCTTCAAGTTCGTTCTTAGAAAGCTGCATGTCTCCAGTAAGTTCTCTCAGTCATATTCAATGAAGATACGCGATGGCTATAGAGTGGACACCTTCATTGGCGCAACATAAACCATCTAAAATTCGTCTTTATGCAAGTAACCGCCTTTGAAGTTCTGTCCAATCTACCACAGAAAATGCCGACTCACTATCTAAATCTCAGAATGGATGATATACTGAATATTTTCAAAAACTAAATAGGTTGAATTCAACATGAAAGTACTATGAGTACATCAGCATGACATAAAAGCACTCGAATAACTAAGGCAGTCAAAAGCCTAGTTTCCTTGCTTTATTTTGCAAGCTGATACCTTTAACACACTAACCCTCCCAGAAAAATATATACAATACCAGCTCATATAACATTACAGCCGTTCCCATTCCGTTTTAACTATGCAATTAACCCAGATTAACTCTTACACAATACAAAAACAAATGTGTGAATTTGAGATCAAGCCAAAGTAGTAAGAGAAAAAGTATGATTACCAAAAATGAGAATAGAGACCCAGGAATAGCCAATCATTTGCATACCTCATGTAGAATAGAAATCACAGCTATGTTGGTTTTGCCAGCTCTGTTGGAGCACAAACCTGCAAGTATCATATCAGCACTTTCACCGCAATGGTTTGGTATTCACATAATCAACAGAATCAATAACTTACTAGTATATTTTCATTAGTGTAATAAATACGAAATATGCGACTTTGAATACGGTTCGAGACTTATATCCATTTAAAAGCAGCTGGCGAATTCATGTGACCGTTATCTCAATCTGACAATAATGACAAGAGAAATAGAGTCGATAGGTGATAAAAGAAATCGCAAGCAAGGACAATCCTATTTGTTTAACCACCAGAAAACGTGCAAATTATTATGGCTAGTTTGTCAGAGAACTCCAATTGCATCACAAACTCCATACTGGAGATATATATTCATA
Organism: Prunus mume; assembly: GCF_029339155.1. Lineage (NCBI taxonomy): Eukaryota > Viridiplantae > Streptophyta > Magnoliopsida > Rosales > Rosaceae > Prunus > Prunus mume. The sequence continues at coordinate 4,505,946 of NC_142705.1, read as the reverse complement.
CAATTATCATACACACACTATATACATGTCACCTTTCCTCCTTCGCACCAGCAAGCTTCGTCTGTCTTCATTTGGGAAAAAGAAGGACACGACCCGCCAGGTTGCCTAGGTGCCGCCAGATCCGCCGGGCCGCCTGGCGCCGCCTAGATCCTCGGGCCGCCTAGGCGCTAACTCCCTGGTGTCGGTGTCCTCCCGCCTAGCGCCTAGGCCGATATCTCGATTCTCGAACACCGCTCAAAACCGGAACGAGCTTGGTTTGTGCCCTAGACGCTCGAGTCCGACACGCTGAATAATTTTAAAATCGAGTATAGCCGAACGGCTATAATATTTCTTTAAAATTAAGAAAATACCGAGTAAAGCCGCCCGGCAATACTGGTTTTTAACAAATTAGGTTCAACGGGTATAGCCGCGCGGCTATACTATTTTTAAAAAAAAAATTAACCACCATTCTAACCTTTCTAAGAGAATGGATTCATCTTCATAGGAATCTTCGGATCTACAATTTTTTCTCTTATTGTTCCTTCTTTTTGTGCAAAATTTGAATTTTATAACTATTGTGCATGAATTATAATAATTTGAATTTTTTTTTATAATCACATCAACATGTCATGTGGATATGTACACAAGCAATAAAATAACTTCTCAAGTGAGTCAGCGAATTACTAAAGTATTTTCATGATCACAAATTTATTGATTCAATTTAGCACTCCGGACATAAATTTGTTTTGGTAAGGCTCCATTAACATAATATTTTAAACGTATAGCCGCACGGCTATACCCTTGAAATATCGTAATCTGAATTTCTCTTTTTTAATTACTATATTTTGTAGTTGTGTTTTAATTATTATTTACTTAGTGAATAATTAGTATTTAAGTATTTTATTAAAGAAAAAATTAAAAAAAAAAACAATTACTATTTATTAAGTAATAGGGTTTAGGGTTCAGGGTGCAGCTCAAAACCACCCTTGTGCTTCCTGCAAGCAGCAGAAGAGAAAATGTGACGAGACCTGTGAAATGGCCCCATACTTTCCAGCCAGCAGGTACAGTGAGTTCCAAAATGCTCATAAGATCTTTGGTGTGAGCAACATCCAAAAGATCATGGCCATGGCTGCACCTGATCAAAGACAGGCAGCTGCTGAAAGCATTCTCACGGAAGGGAATGCAAGGAAAAATGATCCTGTGAATGGTTGTCTTGGCATTATCAGAGGTCTCAACGCCCAAATTCAGGGACTTGAAAGAGAACTCCATATTATGAAACAGCACCTAGAACTTTGCAAGGAGAAGGAAGAACTTGATGGGAAAAAAAACCAATCAAAAGAAGAAGACTTGCAGCATGATCAATCTGATGGTCTGAATTCACCAATACATCCTGATCTGGTAAGACTATGATCTTAATTTTTCTCTGCCTCCTTGTTTTTTTTTGTTTAACCAAAACAACATACATATACACATAAATAACTGATATGTGAATATTTGTTCTGTGTAATGTAGCCCTCTCATGTCATAACTGAGATGAGAAAATATGAACAAGGATACAATTACTGGTCAACTTCGGAAGATGCAGAAGAGAAGGTCTTTGACATCCGGCTCATAGAACCAGTATTATTTGAATCCAATCTGAAGGGGAGTGCAAGTTCTAGTTCACCAGGAGAATCCAGGTTGTGCAAAACTTTATACTTTTGTTTGATAATGTTTATTTGTTGTTTTATTTATTTATATAGAGATGGAAAGAGAAAGAGGAAGGGGAGATTGCTAGGTGGGAGGAGAGATAACATCGCTTATAAGGAGCGTGCGATGAGATAGATTTTTTTAAAATAAAAATAAATAAGAAGCTTTATTATAATCCCCCAATGCTCCCGCGCTAGTGTAGAGCATCAATAAGTATATATTACTTAATTGTTATTTGTACTCTACTGTACTCGTGTCACACACGTCACGTGCAAAAAACCGTCTCTTAAAAGTAAAAGCTTAAAAGAAATTCAAACATCTAATTTTGGAATCCATTTTTGTCATTTCATAATGTGGTTCTTCATAAATCACATTTCTTATAATATAATTGATTCTCACAATAATTGCAGAATATTGATAATCTTAGTAATCTTTTTTCTAATAAAAGTGATTAATGTTTTGCGCCTTTGGTAATAAGTTTTGAATTAATCTATTTTTTCCCCATGAAATTGCAGTGCTGCTGCCTCCAAGGCCAAAGAGAAGCAACCTTCAGAGAGTTTGCAAGAGAAAACCACAGAAGATGAGGCTGGACCATCCAGAACAGACATGGAAATGGTTGCACATCAAGAATGAATTTTACTTTGTGATCAAATTTAGTTAATTGAGTTGAAAGATCATTATACTTTATGTAAACCTGTTTTCTGCGTATCATCAGACTTTAATTGCGTTTTGAGATTATCAGTTTTTTCAGTACTTTGTTTTGCTTCCAGTTCCTGCAACAGCAGAAATCAAAGACAAGAGAGGAGCAATGGATGCATCTAGTGTTTTTAATATACTTGCAATAGCTCAAGCTATGGTATTCAGTTTGAGCCCACACACCTTTGGCAAATATGATCTTAGGGCGATGCGATATTCAGTTTTCGTCATACCAGTTAACTGGATGTGGACAAGTACATAATGATTACAAATATTATTTTCAGAACAGGGAGCTGCTAGAAAACAAAACCTATCACAAGGAATGCAACCACATGATGAAAGAAACGAAAAGGTAGAAACTCCAGACTCACTGTGTATAGTTGGCGCTGATGCAACTGTGGAGAAATACTTTTGTGTCAAGTCCACCGCTGCAACACAACAATGAATCACCAACAACCAAACAAAAGGCAAACCTCGGTTTTTTCTTAATTTTTAAAAGAAATCGTGCCGCCGTTTCTTTACCAGGCTATACTCATTTTCCTAATTTTTTTTAACAAGAAATAGTATAGCCGACCGGCTTTACTCGGATTTTTAATTATATTTTACTTAATAAATCGATAGCCGAGCGGCTAGACTTATTTTTCCTAATTAGTACAGCCATTCGGCTTTTTTATTTTATTTTATTTAATCAATAGTATTGCCACCAGCGTGCAGTTTTAATTTTTTAAAAATAGTATAGCAGATCGTAGTACTCATTTTTCGTAAATTTAAAAAGTATAGTCTATACTCAGTTTTTAATTTTTTTAAAATAGTATAGCCGCGCGGCGATACTCGATTTATCCCTTTTTTATATATAAAGAAATAGTATAAAAGAAAGACTATTAAGAAAAGCAAATGGCATATACCCCAAAGGAAACATATTATACAAAGATCAAGGCAGTTGCTATGGCTTAAATCAAAACTTGCAAGGAATCGTAGGGGTCCAGCTGATGCAATTGCATCAGAACCAACAGAACCTTCCTCATTTATTATTAACAATTTCAAAAAGTAATTTCAACCAAATAGAAACCCACAAAAGTAAGATGGAATATAAAGGTGCCAATTTCTGAGCTGTTTTTGTTGTGTCCTTTCGAGAATGAACGAATAACATTGCCTGATAACCTTCAATATGGTTCACTAGCCACATGCATGACAATACCAGGAAAATCCAACTACGGCCACACAAATATGAAGAAACGATAAAACTGGCTATATATAACTTATAGAGAGAGAGAGAGAGATAGAGAGATAGATAGATAGATAGTGGGATGAAGAGAGAGATACCTCTGTAATGCTCAACCAGTCCAAAACAAAACTCACAAAAACCCAGGAATAGCCAATCATTTGCATACCTCATGTAGAATAGAAATCACAGCTATGTTGGTTTTGCCAGCTCCTGTTGGAGCACAAACTGCAAGTATCATATCAACGCACTTTCACCGCAATGGTTTGGTATTCACATAATCAACAGAATCAATAACTTACTAGTATATTTTCATTAGTGTAATAAACAGTACGGAATATGCGACTTTGAATACGTTCGAGACTTATATCCACGAAAAGCAACACTGAGCGAATTCATGTGACTGTTATCTCAATCTGACAATGTAAGACGATAGCGAGCGAATGTGAAATAGAGGTCGAGTAGGGTGATAAAAGAAATCGCAAGCAAGGACAATCCTATTTGTTTAACCACCAGAAAACGTGCAAATTATTATGGCTAGTTTGTCAGAGAACTCCAATTGCATCACAAACTCTCCATACTGGAAATATTTATTCATACAATTATCACACACACTATATACATGTCACCTTTGCTCCTTCGCACCAGCAGCTTGTCTGTCTTCATTTGGAAAAAAGGACATGACCCGCCTGGCGCCATGCCTAGTGCGCCTTAGATCCGCCAGGCCGCCTTGCCGCCTAGATCCGCCAGCCGCCTTAGATCCGCCCCGCCTAGGCCCGCTAGATCCTCCGGCCGCTCTCCAGTGTCGGTGTCCTCCTCCTAGCCTAGGCGATATCTCGAACACCGCCAAAACCTGGAACGGCTTGCTTTGTGCCCTAGATGTTCGTAGAGAAGAGTTCGAGTCCGATTAGCTGTAGAATATTTTTTAACATCCTAGTATAGCCGACGGCTATAATATTTTAAAAAAATTAAGAAAATACGAGAAAGCCCCCGGCTGTACTATTTTTAAAATAAAATTAGGGAAAAACCTAGTATAGGCATGTGGAAGTAGTATTTTTCAAATAAATTTGGGGAAAAACCCACCATTCTAACCTTTCTAAGTGAATGGATTCATCTTCATAGGAATCTTTGGATCTACAATATGAACCACCTTTGGCTATGATTTTTTCTCTTATTGTTCCTTCTTTTTGTGTAAAATTTGAATTTTATAACTATTGTGCATGAATTATAATAATTTGAGAAAATTTTGATAAATCACACCAATATGTCATGTGGTTATGTACACAAGCAATAAAATAATAGGCAACTTTAACTGAGGACTAAATCGACACCACATTAAAAGAGAGAAATTATTGCAAAATTACAAGGGATGAATCTCGAAAACAGTAGGAAACATATAAGACCCGGGTCATCAATAACGCACTAGGAAGGATACATAAGCATTGGAGGGCACCGGAATACCAAGTGAGTAGAACCCCAAAAAAGCTATCAACAAGATATGAAGCACACCCGGGTGCATTGATTTCCATATCATGCCAAATACAACCCAACTGGATGGAAGAGAAATCAATATGCACTTGCAAAACACGAGACCACAAACTCAGACGAAGATTGATCGCAAAGTCATAAATCAATGGTCCAACAAGATTTAAATCAATCGTAGTTGTAAAGTCAGAGACAGATGTGTGGGTTCACTAATGGAGAGTTGGAGAGCTATGCTTTACGCATTTCTTGTGGCCCAAAAATATATCTGTATCGGCTAATGAGCCCAGTTCTTTTTAAACTCGGGGAAGAAAAAATTATTTTAAAAATAGTATAGCCGATCGGCTTTACTCGGCTCTTTTATTTTATTTTATTTTATTTAATAAATAGTATAGCCCCGGTTATACAGGTCTTCCAATTTTTTAAAGAAATAGTATAGCAGCGCCGCTGTACTCAGATTTTTCCCAATTTTTCATAAAATTATATATGCACAAGTTTCACTTTTCGTATATTAATTTTCAGTTCATTATGATAACCACATGTTTCATTCACATTAGAAATTATTTAGTAATTAAATTAATAGATACCTTCTTCTTACAAGAAGAAGCATCCAAGTTGAGACAAAAGGACAAAATTCAACAGGGATGTTAAAAAATTAAAGGAAATAAAAAATGAGGAAATTAATGATCCTGAAGCCATATTAAAAATTTAATGGACTCTAATGTATATTTAACCACTTTTTTTTTTTATCGTCTAGAACAAAAGTATTCGTTTATACTTTACAATAGAATTTGTTTCTAAGCTATACATCGAAATGATTGAGAGAATTTAATATGGTAAATGCTACCTTGACGTATTTAGGACTTTAATTTTCTTTCGTTTTAGAATTTGACGAGTGTAAAAATACCATTTCGTTGTTAATTTTCATATTTCAGTATTTTTTAGACTAACATTTGACATGTTTAGAAAGAAAATCTTCTTTTCAGTTGTACTTTGTTATTGAAACTGCTTGCAGGAATCGCACTCTGAGTTCCTTCCTTTGTATTCATCGCTGAGCACAGGACGAGAGCTGTGGTAGATTTAATCAAAAGCTTAGGGGAAGACATGGTCCATGTATAAGGAATGAGCTACGGTTTGTTTCTGCGATTTGAGCCACCTTTTTTTTACCTTGGTCTAGGTGATTAAACAGTGAATTATAATCAATTTTTGATGCATCTCTAGCAAGTCATTTTGGCTATATTAATCTGTATGATGAATGGCAACTGGCTCATTGGATTAATTGGTGCTATATATGTATCTTGCAGTGCCTCGACATGGAGGTTCTGTGAAAGGGCTTGATAATGAGGTTATGGAGGGGACACTGTGCGCTATAGTGTTGGCTAGAGAGGAATATAAGATTTTTTGTAGGGTTAGAACCTTCGGTGGTAGCATTGAGTCTGGTCGTTTTTTCAATGGTCATGTAGGAAGGAAGCCAGCTAACTCTTTTATTGTTGTTCATTTGATTTTCTTGCAACTTTTCATTTTTAACATTTTTTATGTGTACTTCTTCTTGGAATAGGCTTATGGAGTGCACATGAATGGCTACGTTGAGAAGGATGGGAAGAAGTTTGTATGGATAGCGAAGAGAAGTCTATTATATATATGCAGGGATGCTTGATCATCTAGTTGCTGGTAGACTGGTTTGTAACGAGTTTTCATCTCACTTTAAGGCATTTTAGTTTCTATTCTATCAGTATTTAGGCTGTCAGTGCTCAGTAGGAGCTTGCTTGAATAGTTTGCTTTTGGTATCTAGAGCCTCCAGACCTTGATGAAATGACATGTTCCTAAATTAGACAGCTCTAGTGCACTTTAATGTCAAATGCAATTGGTAGGGATGTTTTGTTTTGCTATGATTTAAAACTTCCTGAGAGTTTCACGCCTAAGAATCAAGGTAAGACCCTTGGAGCTTAGCTTTTACCTAAAATAGTTGTGAACTTTGTCTTCAGCTTCGTCATTTTTCACCTTTCATTTCATCCTAAACTATCTGCAATTTTCCCCTTATTGAACAGATGGAGAGATGGAGAGCTCCAATGTTAAAGCTCCTCAGGCGCTCTGTATCTACCTCACCAAAGAGTTGGCCATTCATGTGAAGTTCCATTCTTTTCTTAGATTGTTACTCCAATTGTTGTTGTTTTTTTTATATTAATTTGAATAGAAATTATATGGTGAATGATATACAATTTACTTAAAAGAAAGAAAGAAAGGCTCTTTTATTTGTTTGTGGAAATTGAATATAGCTGAGCTTTTTGGACTAGAGGATTGATGGTGGTAAGTGAATGTGGCAGAATATGGAGGTCCTTCAGAAGATGGGGAAGTACACGGGGATAAATGCAGAGTGTGTTGTCCCGACGGAGAGGACGAGTTCTACGTCCATTCAATCTCGAGCACCAGTATCAGCACAAATTGTGATTGGAACCCCTGGTACAATTAAGAAATGGATGTCCATCAAGAAGCTGGGCGTTACTCGGCTCTCTCTCTCTCTTTTTTCCATAATAAATAGTATAGCCGTGCGGCTAATCTAGATTTATTTCTAATTTTTTAAAGAAATAGTACAGCCGTTCGGCTATAATCGGATTTTCCCAATATAATGATGTATAGACACCAAAAATTGCTAAATTATAAATTTAACGTTTGAGGTGAGACCCAATTAATGAAGGAATTTTGTCCAGACAAAAAGGCTTTTTTTTATTAGTATAAGTGATAGTCTAAACTACAAGGGAGAGGGTTTCTCACACAATCACAGTCAAATTGTCGTGGGAGTTCGAACATGAGACCTCTTGTTTGCATGTCAAAACACTTTTCCACTAGGTTACACCCCGTTGGCAAAATAAATGCATAGAAAACTAACTTCACCAGGCACATAATTGTCCCGACAAAAAGACTTAATCAAAAGGGACTCTACGCAATTGATCTTCAAAGAAAAAGGCTCTATTACAGTCAAGATCAACTAAATCAAAGCATACCTGCAATTGATCAAGAAAATAAACAATAATTCTGTCATTTCCGTACAATGAGAAAACAATATATATTATGATACTACCAAACCGCCTAAATTACATCCACCAATTAACAATAATTTGACGCTCACCAGATAAATATTTCGGACTTATTCAAATGAAATCAAAAGAGAGACACCTTCAATTATGCTCAAAATGATAGTCCTGCATGTATCGCTTCAATATACCTGCATTACAGCTCATGTAATCAGCTACAACATGCTTAGAACCATAGATGGCCACAGGGTCTCCTTATAAATTGTGGCTTTATAGCTTCCACTTCCTCCACCAACAAACTCCAGCAATCAAACAGAGTTCAATAAAAAAAAAAAGTTGAAACAAAGAAAGAGGAGGTATGGATGCTAGTATCTTGAGGGCTGTGGTTTTGATGAGCATGCTTGTGCCTGCAATAGCTCAAGCTGATATTAATCCTTCCTATACCAATACGGTTTCAAATGGAAACACTCTTGGTCAAGTTGATGATGTCTCTTATCCTTCCAATACAAATCATGTGGTTCCAAATGGTCATCTTATTTCTTGTGGTTTAAAATGTGCGACAAAGTGCCTGATGAACCCAATATGCCTTGGCATGTGCATGATCAGATGCAAACATAGACCTTCAGATGTTGTATATAATTGTACACATAACTGTGCCAACTCTATTGCCACCACAAGCACTTCCAATTTTGGTAATATGCATATTTCCATATGGGATTATTGATCTGCCTTTATCTCTCTCTCTCTCTCTCTCTCTCTCTCTAGCTTTATCATGTTCGTTTTGAATTATATTTCGGTCATTGATATGCTATGTATATTGGTTTTATTTGCTTGAAATTGTAGATAAACGCTATGTGAAGGGCTTCGTGGATTCATGCTATGAGAGCTGCTTCAAGAATAATCATATTAATTAAGGGATTGGCAATTGTTGCCTAGCTAGCTGCATGCAGCATGAATGTCTTGCGCCCCAGAAAAATAAATGACAATTACGTCTTGCATATGCAATAATTTTAATTTAAAATAATAATTAGATTGTTCCAATTACTATTTATATTGCTTTGTGGACCTTATTTCTTTCTTGCATACCACCATCTTAATCTGTTACAAACGTAACTTCTTCACTCCTACCGTCATCACCAACATCATCAATAATATTAATAGAGGGAAAGAATATACTCTCCAAGGAGCAACACCTAAAATAAGTATGCTATTCAATTTACTGCTAAACTGGTATGACATCATTCTTTCATGCATCATCACATCTCAAAACAATACCCTCAAGTCTAACTCGAAATTCATAAAAGTGGAAATTCACGTCTGCTGGCCCAGTTTGGGATTGCTGTCACTTTTAAAAAAAGTTGTTTATGCTGTGCTTTGAAAATAATTAGCCGTAAAGTAAAGCAGCTCCATGTTTGGTAAACAATATTTTTAATACAAATTTATAAATAAACCCAATTCTAGACATGTATTTATAAAAAAACCCAAGCACTATTTAAACATAGAAACACACCCAAAATCAACCCCAAAGTCAACTTTTTGGGTGTGTTTATAAATGGGTTTTGAGTGTGTGTAATAATGGGTTTTGGGTGTGTTTATAAAGTGTTTTGGGTGTTGGGGTTTTTTATAATTTCAACCTCTATTTTGGGTGTTTTAGTGAAACTCCCTATTTTTAAAGTGCTATTAGCACAAAAAGCAATGTCAAAACCGTTTGGTAAGTTTTAATATAAAATTGTTGTAACTGTGAATAATAACTAAAATAGACATGATGTTGAAAGTGTTATGTACTAATCATGTGGTGGTAGTGGTGATGATGGAGTGGAGGTGGTGGTGGTGATGAAGTTGGAGTTGGTGGTTGTGGTAGTGGTAGTGGTAGTGGTGGTGGTGGGCAGTGGCGGAGCCACAGATTAAGTCAGTGGGGTCGCATGACCTCTTGGAAGCCATGGAAATCAGCTTAGACGTCCCTTGAAGCTGTTGGTGCGACCTCTTGGAGCTGCACACCAAGTGGTCAACGAAATGACTGAAAGAAGGAAGGTTTGCAGCTGGAGAAGAAGAATGGAGGGTTTGCTGCGCTGCGGGGCTGTTTTTTTTTTTAAACAACCTGGGCAAAACGACGTCGTTTTGGGCCATGTCTGAAACATATTTTATATATTTAAAAAGATATAAATATAAAATATAAAATATAAAAAAGCCAGCGTATGTCCTTCTTCACATCAGCAATTCCTCCATTCTCAACCTCAAAATTCTTTTGTTTTCTCTTCCAAACCCTAAGTTCCCAACTCCCCCAAACCCTCAACTCCATCTCCTCCCTTGCTGCCTCCACTAAATTTTTATTTGGACTTTTACACTAAGACCTCTTATGGTAAGATTCCTGGCTCTGCCACTGGTGGTGGGGATGGTGGTTGTGGAGGTGGTGGTGGTGGTGACAGTGGTGGTGGCGGTGGTGGTGGCGATGGTGGAGGTGGAGGTGGTGGAGGAGGTGGTGGTTGTGGTGATGGTGGCGAAGGATGAGGAGGAGGAGGATGTGGTGGTGGTGGTGGTTGTGGTGGTGCAAGTGGTGGAGTTGGATGTGGAAGTGGAGGTAGTATCATTTTTAAAAATGAATGGTGGTATTTTGAGAATTAAAAAAATTCATTAAAGATTCATCTATGCTTTTTTGAAAACAGCTTTGAAAAGCAACCTAGAGCCTGCTTAAAAGCTGCTGTCAAAAGGTCATTGCTTTTAAAATAATCAGAATATTTTATTTTTACCAAACATCTTAAACTGTTTAACTTTAAAGTGAAGCAGGTTTTTTGCCAAAAAAAGCAATCCCAAACGGGGCCTTAACCCATTGATGGATGGAATTAAGCTCCAATAACAGGACCATTGCTTTTCTAATAGGTACAGAATTTACTCATATGCCGAATAACATACACCCAAATATATGAAATCTTCCCTTTGCTTTTCTTTTCACCACATTTTCAAGTGGAACTGGAAAAACATCTTAAATTTTTTAAAACCCCGCTGCCTCTCTCTCCTCTGAGCCGCGCCTCCTCTCTCTCTCTCTCGACCTCCTCGCCAGGTGACCCACCCTTCGCTTTGCCTTTTATAAGTAATATCGCATCCCCAATTGCATCCCTTTTATTATTATTATTATTTTATTATTTCTTTCTGAGCAAGCCACTGTTTCTATGTTAGATGTGTGAAATCAAACTTCCAATGATTACTGCATCAATATAGATCGTAGTTTTTTAGTACATTAATATATTTATTTTTCATTTAAGTCATTCTGTTGATAAATTTTATCTTTTTGAACCAGAGCAATATCATTAACTCCAAAACAAAAAACAATATAAGAGAAAACAATTGGCACATATACTCCAAAAGAAACATATTATACAAAGATCAAGGCAGTTGCTAATGCATACATTACACAAAGGAGAGAGCCCAAGGAAAAAGAAACCTTCTTGTAGCATATCTCATTCTGCAATTCAATACGGGCTGTAAGGTATGCACTGTCATGTTTCCTTCTTAGACTCTCTCAAATCTAACAAGCCTTCATAGAACATAATCTACATAGAACCCAATTTAGGCAAGCTCATGAAAACTCTATTCAAAGCTTGATTTTTCATTACAGTAGAACAACTTACAATAACCTTCAATATGGTTCACTAGCCATATGCTTGACAATACCAGGAAAATCCAAACTATGGCACACAAATATGAAGAAACGATAAAACTGGCTATATATAACTGAGAGAGAGAGAGAGATAGAGAGATAGAGAGATAGAGATAGATAGATAGATAGATAGAGAGATAGATAGATAGATAGATAGATGTGGATAAAGAGAGAGATACCTCTGTAATGCTCAACCAGTCCAAAACAAAACTCACAAAAACTACAACCAAAGGGAACCTTACGGCTAAACATTGACATTTGATACCTCTGTAATGCGTCTATGAAATTGATCAAAATGAAAACTTGAGCAGACAATAATTTCTTCTGTAACAATTCCTACTAGTTTGAACAAAGGTTTAAGAAAAAACTTGTGTACAAAATACATGATATTTACCGTCACATACTGAACAAGCTCTTATCAAAACTTGTCAAGTTAAGTGAAAAGATCAGTCACACTAAAATTAGTTAATTTTAACTGCAGAGCTCATACTAATGGCAAGCGGATGTGCAAAAGACTACATATATGAATAGCATCACTGAACAAATATCATTCAGACTTCTGAGTGTGAGTACTAGAGACTTCAAATAAGATTAAAAACAAACAAACAAACAAAAACAACTGAAAAAACAGAAACCAAAGAATTCTGTAACCACAATAGGAAACACAGTGGACCCATAATGTCAAAATCTAAAAGCATTTAATCACTTTATATGAAAAAATAATCAATCAGTGACTATCATCTTAATAAGAAGAAAGTGAAGCCATTAATTAAGTTTTTCATTTTCCTCTTTTGGGTAACAGTTTTTGCTCACGGAGCACACATAATTGATAAAAGTGACCTGAGTTTCTTCAAGTTCGTTCTTAGAAAGCTGCATGTCTCCAGTAAGTTCTCTCACAGTCATATTCAATGAAGATACGCGATGGCTAAAGTTTATGTAACTTCTGCAGCTAATGCCTGAAAAATAAATGATAATAAGTAACAAGCCACTATTTCAATGCCTACTTCCCCAACCCCCATCCCCACCCACCCCCCTCCACTCAGAAAATAAAAATAGGAAAATAGTTATATAGAGTGGACACCTTCATTGGCGCAACATAAACCATCTAAAATTCATCTTTATGCAAGTAACCGCCTTTGAAGTTCTGTCCAATCTACCACAGAAAATGCCGACTCACTATCTAAATCTCAGAATGGATGATATACTGAATATTTTCAAAAACTAAATAGGTTGAATTCAACATGAAAGTACTATGAGTACATCAGCATGACATAAAAGCACTCGAATAACTAAGGCAGTCAAAAGCCTAGTTTCCTTGCTTTATTTTGCAAGCTGATACCTTTAACACACTAACCCTCCCAGAAAAATATATACACTACCAGCTCATATAACATTACAGCCGTTCCCATTCCGTTTTAACTATGCAACTAACCCAGATTAACTCTTACACAATACAAAAACAAATGTGTGAATTTGAGATCAAGCCAAAGTAGTAAGAGAAAAAGTATGATTACCAAAAATGAGAATAGAGACCCAGGAATAGCCAATCATTTGCATACCTCATGTAGAATAGAAATCACAGCTATGTTGGTTTTGCCAGCTCCTGTTGGAGCACAAACCTGCAAGTATCATATCAGCACTTTCACTGCAATGGTTTGGTATTCACATAATCAACAGAATCAATAACTTACTAGTATATTTTCATTAGTGTAATAAACAGTACGAAATATGCGACTTTGAATACTGGTTCGAGACTTATATCCACAAAAGCAGCTGAGCGAATTCATGTGACTTATCTCAATCTGACAGCATACGACATGTAACAGAAATAGAAGAGGTGATAAAAGAAATCGCAACCAAGGACAATCCTATTTGTTTAACCACCAGAAAACGTGCAAATTATTATGGCTAGTTTGTCAGAGAACTCCAATTGCATCACAAACTCCATACTGGAAATATATATTCATACAATTATCATACACACACTATATACATGTCACCTTTGCTCCTTCGCACCAGCAAGCTTCGTCTGTCTTCATTTGGGAAAAAAAGGACACGACCCGCCCGGTTGCCTAGGTGCCGCCAGATCCGCCCGAAAGCCGCCTAGGCGCCGCCTAGATCCTCCCAGGCCGCCTAGGCCCCCCCTAACTCCCTGGTGTCGGTGTCCTCCCGCCTAGCGCCTAGGCCGATATCTCGATTCTCGAACACTCGCTCAAAACCTGGAACGAGCTTGGTTTGTGCCCTAGACGTTCGAGTCCGATTCGCGAATATTTTTAAAAGCTGAGTATAGCCGAACGGCTATACTATTTCTTTAAAATTAAGAAAATACCGAGTAAAGCCGCCCGGCAATACTGGTTTTTAACAAATTAGGTTCAAACGGGTATAGCCGCGCGGCTATACTATTTTTAAAAAAAAATTAACCACCATTCTAACCTTTCTAAGAGAATGGATTCATCTTCATAGGAATCTTCGGATCTACAATTTTTTCTCTTATTGTTCGTTCTTTTTGTGTAAAATTTGAATTTTATAACTATTGTGCATGAATTATAATAATTTGAATTTTTTTTTATAATCACATCAACATGTCATGTGGATATGTACACAAGCAATAAAATAACTTCTCAAGTGAGTCAGCGAATTACTAAAGTATTTTCATGTTCACAAATTTATTGATTCAATTTTGCACTCCGGACATAAATTTGTTTTGGTAAGGCTCCATTAACATAATATTTTAAACGTATAGCCGCACGGCTATACCCTTGAAACATCGTAATCTGAATTTCTCTTTTTTAATTACTATATTTTGTAGTTGTGTTTTAATTATTATTTACTTAGTGAATAATTAGTATTTAAGTATTTTATTAAAGAAAAAATAAATAAAAAAACAATTACTATTTATTAAGTAATATATTTATGAAGTTAATTAAAATATTTAATACTAATTATTCACAAAATAAATAATGATTAAAACATAATTACTAATGAAAGTAATTAAATAAGGCTTAAGATTTTATTTAATTACTAAAAAGAAAATTTAAAATAAAAATGTACTGACCTCTAGATACTAAGATTTTTTGTAGGGTTAGAAACTTCAATGGTAGCATTGAGTCTGGTCGTTTTATTGTTGTTCATTTGATTTTCTTGCAACTTTTCATTTTTAACATTTTTTATGTGTACTTCTTCTTGGAATAGGCTTATGGAGTGCACATGAATGGCTACGTTGAAAAGGATGGGAAGAAGTTTGTATGGATAGCGAAGAGAAGTCAACAGAAACCCATTTATATTATATGTATCCAGGGATGCTTGATCATCTAGTTGCTAGTGGATGGTTTGTAACGAGCTTTCATCTCGCTTTAAGGCAATTTAGTTTCTATTCTATCTGAGGCTTATACATGTCACATACATTCTATCCAATCCCTTTCCCCTGTTCGAAATCAATATCAAATTTTCATAAGACCTAGTTTGGTTTGGCCTGTGCATGTTCAGGATGCAAGCAGAACAATACTCTGTGGCCTGTGCATTTGCTGACAACGCAAATCAAAATACCACGCACCAAATATTCCACCCAAATTAAATCTATTTCTTTTTTCTACTTACAGTAATTGAAAGTTCTATTGAAAGGGATGAGTTTTCAAAGTCATTCTTAAATTATCAAAACAATCCAAAACTATATATTCACAAGGTCTGAACAAGCAGAACAAAGTTGTTCCACATAAACATGTGGTGGCAAAAATGAGAGGCAAAAGAAGAGAGAGCACTCATTGCACAATTTTGAGCCGATGCAAAATGACTGTTCCAGCCCATCGAAGTTCAGATAGAGGTTGTGGTTCAAATATTGTATTAATAAATACCATTCCACTAAACAGAAGAATGCTTATCTCCAAAAAAAACACAGAAATGCTATACATATTTAGTGTTTCAGATTTACAGCATCACCCAATTTCCTGGAAAGATGCTTATCCCAAAATCCAACATATGATGAGGGTATTGAATGATCAAAGAATAATACTCACATATGCATACACATGACGCCCAGTCTTCTCATGCGTATCTCTGCAATTCAAGGAAATCGATAGTCGATCGGCTATACTGTGTTTTTTCTAATTTTTTTAGAATTAGTATATCCGTTCGGCTTTACTATTTTTCCTGCTTTTATATTTTTAAAAAAATATTATCGCCGCTCGGCTATACTCAGCTTTTAATTTTTTAAAAGAAACAGTATAGCCAACCAGCTATACCCGGTTCCCGGTTTTTGTAAAGAAATCGTATAGCCGCTCGGCTCTACTCGGTGTTTTAAAGAAATAGTATAGCCGTTCGGCTCTACTCGGTGCTCCATCTTCTTTGAAGAAATAGTATACCCGTGCGGCTATACTGCGTTTTCAATCTTTCAGAAGAAATAGTATGGACGCGCGGCGGTACGGGATTTCAGTTTTTTTAAAGAAATAGTATAGCCGGGCGGCGATACTCGCAGAATACAAAAAGAAGATCGACTTTTGAAATGAAAGCTACTATGAGAATTCTCATGCTTCCGCAGCTTTGAACACCTTTCCACAATCCGGCATACAGTGCTGCCGACCTCCAACGTTAGCCGAAGGATCGTCCTCATTGTGGAGTTCTTTCACACGCCTCCTCATGTTATCTTGGGAAAAACAAACCCACGATTACAGTTTTCAATCGGACACATAAAGAGTTTCTCCTGGTGCTGAAGAATATGAAGATTTATCATTTATGTGGTCCTTTCTTCTGAAGCTGGAACGACAATCATCCACCGAACAAACGTATGGCCACTGTAAAGATTAAGCTAAATGAATTCAGGAACAAGTGAACACGCATTCAATTCTAACTGCAGTACGTGATTGAGGTTCACTTGATGGAGCTTCAAAGGAGGTCTCCCACCTGATACTGGTCCATTAAAGTCAGAAACCTCTCGCATTTTGGAGATCTTTGTCTGGGATCCAATGCTTTAATGAAGCTATCAAACTATCAAACTAATCGGTAGCAGACAACACCACAAGGGAATGGCTTTGCATTTGCCGCTTGAGATATGCAGATTTCTTAAAAGTAGCACCACATTCTTGGCAAGTATTGGATTTTTCCTCTATCCTTCCCCATCCCCATCAGCCTCTTCGGCCATTTCCATCTCTTCCTGTAACAAAAGTAACCACATTATAAGTAAAAATTAATATAATCAATCTGAAGACAACCCAGACTTCAGATTTTGTTTAAAATACAAAAACCAAATGAATCCACAACAGTAAATCCCTCAAATTCGAAAACCCAATTCATAACAATTCATAATTGGATCATAGAAAACTAAAATTAAAAAGGACTGAAACCTAGTGGTGAGAAGCAATCAGGTTCTTTTGGACCTGCAGATGCCACAGTACAATAACAATCACAACATGTCAACATACATACAAAATTGTACATGTTTATGCATTGCATTGCATATCACCACAGACCCAAACACATGTGTAAATATACATATACTAATAACTCATCCAATCCAGACCAGAAATAGTAACACACATGCA
The DNA here is from genome assembly GCF_029339155.1 of Prunus mume. Taxonomy (NCBI): domain Eukaryota; kingdom Viridiplantae; phylum Streptophyta; class Magnoliopsida; order Rosales; family Rosaceae; genus Prunus; species Prunus mume. The sequence continues at coordinate 4,488,657 of NC_142705.1, read as the reverse complement.
CATAAACACATAAATTCATTAGTAAATACAAACATACACTGCTACATACATCTATACAGATTACCCGAAGAAGCAGCTCCATCTCCACCAGAAGATATACCAGCAGACTGCAACTGGTTTGGCTGCTTCATCAGCTTCCTTCGCATTAGCCTATGCATAGACATGACGCCCAGTCTTCTCATGCTTATCTCTCACATGCTTGTTTGCGAATCTGAAGCCAAAACCCGAAAAGCTACGGACAAAGGTTTATGTTCAAGGTGCACTGCCTTGACATGTTGATGGAGATTTGATTTCTTAAATTTAATAGTATAGCCGCCCGTCTATACTCGGTTTTTTAATTTTTTTTAAAATAGTATAGCCGCGCGGCGATACTCGATTTATCCCTTTTTTATATATAAAGAAATAGTATAAAAGAAAGACTATTAAGAGAAAGCAAATGGCACATATACCCCAAAGGAAACATATTATACAAAGATCAAGGCAGTTGCTATGGCTGAAATCAAAACTTGCAAGGAATCGTAGGGGTCCAACTGATGCAATTGCATCAGGAACCAACAGAACCTTCCTCATTTATTATTAACAATTTCAAAAAGTAATTTCAACCAAATAGAAACCCACAAAAGTAAGATGGAATATAAAGGTGCCAATTTCTGAGCTGTTTTTGTTGTGTCCTTTCGAGAATGAACGAATAACATTGCCTGATAACCTTCAATATGGTTCACTAGCCACATGCTTGACAATACCAGGAAAATCCAAACTACACACAAATATGAAGAAACGATAAAACTGGCTATATATAACTTAGAGAGAGAGAGAGAGAGAGATATATATATATATATATATATAGATAGATAGATAGATAGATGTGGATGAAGAGAGAGATACCTCTGTAATGCTCAACCAGTCCAAAACAAAACTCACAAAAACCCAGGAATAGCCAATAATTTGCATACCTCATGTAGAATAGAAATCACAGCTATGTTGGTTTTGCCAGACTCTGTTGGAGCACAAACCTGCAAGTATCATATCAGCACTTTCACTGCAATGGTTTGGTATTCACATAATCAACAGAATCAATAACTTACTAGTATATTTTCATTAGTGTAATAAGCAGACGGAATATGCGACTTTGAATACTGGTTCGAGACTTATATCCACAGCGGCTGAGCGAATTCATGTGACTTCGTTATCTCAATCGACAAAAGACGTAAAGAAATGTAAATTGAGGTCATAGGTGATAAAAGAAATCGCATAGCAAGGACAATCCTATTTGTTTAACCACCAGAAAGCGTGCAAATTATTATGGCTAGTTTGTCGAGAACTCCAATTGCATCACAAACTCTCCATACTAGAAATATTTATTCATACAATTATCACACACACTATATACATGTCACCTTTGCTCCTTCGCACCAGTAAGCCGTCTGCTTCATTTGGAAAAAAGGACATGACCCGCCTGCGCCCAGACCCCTTGGTGCCTAGTCCGCTAGATCCGCCGCCGAGATCCGCCTGGCGCCGCCAGATCCGCCAGGCCGACTAGGCGCCGCCTAGATCCTCCCAGGGCCGCCTAGGCCCCCTAACTCCACAAGTGTCGGTGTCCTCCCTCCTAGCGCCTAGGCCGATATCTCGAACACTGCTCAAAACCTGGAACGGGCTTGCTTTGTGCCCTAGATGTTCGTAGAGAAGAGTTCGAGTCCGATTAGCGAATATTTTTTAACATCCTAGTATAGCCGGACGGCTATAATATTTTTTAAAAAATTAAGAAAATACCGAGGAAAGCCCCCGGCTGTACTATTTTTAAAATAAAATTAGGGAAAAACCTAGTATAGGCATGTGGAAGTAGTATTTTTCAAATAAATTTGGGGAAAAACCCACCATTCTAACCTTTCTAAGTGAATGGATTCATCTTCATAGGAATCTTTGGATCTACCATATGAACCACCTTTGGCTATGATTTTTTCTCTTATTGTTCCTTCTTTTTGTGTAAAATTTGAATTTTATAACTATTGTGCACGAATTATAATAATTTGAGAAAATTTTGATAAATCACAGCAATATGTCATGTGGTTATGTACACAAGCAATAAAATAATAGGCAACTTTACTGAGGACTAAATCGACACCACATTAAAAGAGAGAATTATTGCAAAATTACAAGGGATGAATCTCGAAAAACAGTAGGGAAACATATAAGACCCGGGTCATCAATAACGCACTAGGAAGGATACATAAGCATTGGAGGGCACCGGAATACCAAGTGAGTAGAACCCCAAAAAAGCTATCAACAAGATATGAAGCACACCCGGGTGCATTGATTTCCATATCATGCCAAATACAACCCAACTGGATGGAAGAGAAATCAATATGCACTTGCAAAAATTATATATGCACAAGTTTCACTTTTCGTATATTAATTTTCAGTTCATTATGATAACCACATGTTTCATTCACATTAGAAATTATTTAGTAATTAAATTAATAGATACCTTCTTCTTACAAGAAGAAGCATCCAAGTTGAGACAAAAGGACAAAATTCAACAAGGATGTTAAAAAATTAAAGGAAATAAAAAATGAGGAAATTAATGATCCTGAAGTCATATTAAAAATTACAAATTTATAAACAAACCCAATTCTAGACATGTATTTATAAAAAAATCCAAGCACTATTTAAACATAGAAACACTCAACCCCAAAGTTTTTTGGGTGTGTTATAAATGGGTTTTGAGTGTGTGTAATGATGGGTTTTGGGTGTGTTTATATGTTTAAATAATGCTTGGGTTTTTTTATAATTTCAACCCCCATTTTGGGTGTTTTAGTGAAACTCCCAAAAAAAATCTAATGGACTCTAATGTATATTTAACCAATCGAACAAAAGTATTCGTTTATACTTTACAATAGAATTTGTTTCTAAGCTATACATCGAAATGATTGAGAGAATTTAATATGGTAAATGCTACCTTGACGTATTTAGGACTTTAATTTTCTTTCGTTTTAGAATTTGACGAGTGTAAAAATACCATTTCGTTGTTAATTTTCATATTTCAGTATTTTTTAGACTAACATTTGACATGTTTAGAAAGAAAATCTTCTTTTGCAGTTGTACTTTGTTATTGAAACCGCCTTGCAGGAATCGCACTCTGAGTTCCTTCCCTTTGTATTCATCGCTGAGCACAGGACGAGAGCTGTGGTAGATTTAATCAATAAGCTTAGGGGAAGAACATGGTCCAGTATAAGGAATGAGCTACGGTTTGTTTCTGCGATTTGAGCCACCTTTTTTTTACCTTGGTCTAGGTGATTAAACAGTGAATTATAATCAATTTTTGATGCATCTCTAGCAAGTCATTTTGGCTATATTAATCTGTATGATGAATGGCAACTGGCTCATTGGATTAATCGATATCGGACTATCGCTATATTATGTATCCGGGTTCGCCCGACCGTGGATCGTTTCCAAATTGCTTAAGTACTCTTAGAAGTACAGAATTCTTGTGAATTGGAGCCCCGGATGTTCCGACATGTGAAGTTTGGGAAATCGAGGTTTGGGAAGCGCAATTCCAATCAGGATCGATTCTAGGATGTTCCTTTGGACGCGAAAGGGATTTAAGCCTTGATTTCCGCTTTAATGATGTTAATCCAGATTGTATCTTGGAATAGGTTATCTCCTTTGGAGGGGCAGACCCAGAGTGGACTGTTTTAAGCATATGCATGCATTTTAATTATATAAGAAAGTTTTGTGCATATACTTAAATGATGGTGACTTTGATAGTTTGGTTGATGGTTTGATATGTTTATGTTTTATATATCTGGCTAGAGTATAGAGAGTATGAATATAAGATTTTTGGCTATCTATATTGTCTATGGTTAGAAATTGTGGAAAGATAGGAGTTTGATGGATGGTTGTGAGATATGAGTATGGTAGGTGAGTACCATTCTTGGCTTCCCACACACGTGGAGTGCAAATGGGTGGGAAGGCATTGAGTCTGGTCACTTCCATTCATCTTGAATCATCACACACGCTGTAGGACTTGATATGGAAGCTACACGTTGGCGTGCCGCGTGGCGTAAGTTCCTCGCCCCTCCCTGGACTACTCAATCGGGACGCCAGCGGGTTAGTGTTCATTCCGGTGCTGATTGTCTCTCCTGCCATTAGTATGGAGAGGAGTATATACTATACTAGAGTCCTAGCTATATATATATATATATATATATTTATATATGACTTATTTGTTGAGAGTTGCATATTTTTGGGATGAGTTGTGAGCTTGAGATGTGGAGATGTTTTGGACTTGGGATTTTTGTGTTTGAGTTTTGGTTTCAATTTTGCATAGAGCATTTTTTTATGTGTACTATGTTGATTTAAAGTGAAACTTTATTTCCGTCACTTCTTTGCCCATTTGTGCTCCCAAGGCATTGGAATTGTCGGCCTCTGATAGGTCTTATAAATTCTTTCTACTCCCCGTTGAGTAGATGCTATTTATTGCCCATGTTATTAGGAAGGCCATTTTTGTGATTGTAGTTTGTAAAAGCGTTACGGGTTGTATATTGAAAATATTGTTTATTGTTGGTTTGGGCATTTTAGAACTCTAAAATTTTTGGTAGGATTGTATGGATCGCATGATGCGAAAGATGGGTCCGCCTTGCTGGGAAATCTGTCATATCTTGCAAGACATGGAGGTTCCGTGATTGATAATGATATGGAGGGACAGCGCTATAGTGTTGGCTAGAGAGGAATATAAGATTTTTGTAGGGTTAGAACCTTCGGTGGTAGCATCTCGTTTTTCAATGGTCATGTAGAAGGCTCTCTTCTATCTTTGTTCATTTGATTTTCTTGCAACTTTTCATTTTTAACATTTTTTATGTGTACTTCTTCTTGGAATAGGCTTATGGAGTGCTTGGCTACGTTGAAGGATGGGAAGAAGTTTGTATGGATAGCTAAGAAGAGAAGTCTATTATATATATGCAGGATGCTTGATCATCTAGTTGCTGGTAGACTGGTTTGTAACGAGTTTTCATCTCACTTTAAGGCATTTAGTTTCTATTCTATCAAGATTTAGGCTGTCAGTGCTCAGTAGGAGCTTGCTTGAATAGTTTGCTTTTGGTATCTAGAGCCTCCAGACCTTGATGAAATGACATGTTCCTAAATTAGACAGCTCTAGTGCACTTTAAACATAACATTTTAAACGTATAGCCGCACGGCTATACCCTTTAAACATCGTAATCTGAATTTCTCTTTTTTAATTACTTTATTTTGTAGTTGTGTTTTAATTATTATTTACTCAGTGAATAATTAGTATTTAAGTATTTTATTAAAGAAAAATTAAAAAAAACAATTACTATTTATTAAGTAATATATTTATGAAGTTAATTAAAATATTTAATACTAATTATTCACAAAATAAATAATGATTAAAACATAATTACTAATGAAAGTAATTAAATAAGGCTTAAGATTTTATTTAATTACTAAAAAGAAAATTTAAAATAAAAACGTACTGACCTCTAGATACTAAGATTTTTTGTAGGGTTAGAAACTTCAGTGGTAGCATTGAGTCTGGTCGTTTTTTCAATGGTCATGTAGGAAGGAAGCCAGATTTTCTTGCAACTTTTCATTTTTAACATTTTTTATGTGTACTTCTTCTTAGAATAGGCTTATGGAGTGCACATGAATGGTTACGTTGAAAAGGATGGGAAGAAGTTTGTATGGATAGCGAAGAGAAGTCAACAGAAACCCATTTATATTAAATGTATCTAGGGATGCTTGATCATCTAGTTGCTAGTGGACTGGTTTGTAACGAGCTTTCATCTTGCTTTAAGGCAATTTAGTTTCTATTCTATCAGAGGCTTATACATGTCACATACATTCTATCCAATCCCTTTCCCCTGTTCGAAATCAATATCAAATTTTCATAAGACCTAGTTTGGTTTGGCCTGTGCATGTTCAGATGCAAGCGAACAATAGTCTGTGGCTGTGCATTTGCTGACAACGCAAATCAAAATACCACGCACCAAATATTCCACCCAAATTAAATCTATTTCTTTTTTCTACTTACAGTAATTGAAAGTTCTATTGAAAGGGATGAGTTTTCAAAGTCATTCTTAATTATCAAAACAATCCAAAACTATATATTCACAAGGTCTGAACAAGCAGAACAAAGTTGTTCCACATAAACTTCTGGTGGGCAAAAATGAGAGCAAAAAGAAGAGAGAGCACTCATTCCACAACTTTGAGCCAATGCAAAATGACTGTTCCAGCCCATCCAAGTAGTGCACAAATTTGTTCTTCAGAGGTTGTGGTTCAAATATTGTATTAATAAATACCATTCAACTAAACAGAAGAATGCTTATCTCCAAAAAAACACAGAAATGCTATACATATTTAGTGTTTCAGATTTACAGCATCACCCAATTTCCATATCTAGTGTTGAGATTCATGACACCCAAACTTCTAAGAAGGTACTCAGACTCCTGGCCCAATTGGTACGAGCATTTCTATAGTGGGTACTTCCTCTTACGGCCACCCCTTGGCCTTGACCGGAATTTCTCATCAGCCTCTTCAAAATCCCCCTGCAATTCAAAGCAATAATGTCCCACATATGAACTCATAATATGGCATTGCCTGGAAAGATGCTTATCCCAAACTCCAACATATGATGAGGGTATTGAATGATCAAAGAATAATACTCACATATGCATACACATGACGCCCAGTCTTCCCATGCTTATGTTTGCAATTCAAAGAAATCGTATAGCCGTTCGGCTATACTGTTAACAATTCGTATAGCGCGCTATAATCAGTTTTAATTTTTTTTTTAAAACAGTACAGTCGTTTACCCCGTTCTCCCGATTTTTTGTGAAGAAATAGTATAGCCGATCGGCTCTACTCTGTCTTTTTAATTTTCTTAAATGAAATAGTATAGCCGCGCGGCTCTACTATTTCTTCAAAGAATAGTATAGCCGAGCTAGACTCGGAGAATACAAAAGAAGATCGACTTTAGAAATGAAAGGTACCATGAGAATTCTCGTGCTTCCGCAGCTTCTGACCTCCAACGTTAGCCGAAGGATCATCCTCATTGTGGAGTTCTTTCACACGCCTCCTCATGTTATCTTGGGAAAAACAAACCCACGATTACAGTTTTCAATCGGACACATAAAGTGTTTCTCCTGGTGCTGAAGAATATGAAGATTTATCATTTATGTGGTCCTTTCTTCTGAAGCGACAATCATCCACCGAACAAACGTATGGCCCTTTGTAAAGATTAAGCTAAATGAATTCGAACCAATAACCATAGTTTCAAAATACAAGTGAACAAGCATTCAATTCTAACTGCAGATGCGTGATTGAGGTTCACTTGATGGAGCTTCAACTGCGCAATGGTTTGGCTACTTTATCAGCTTCCTTCGCATTAGCCTATGCATAGACATGGCGCCCAGATCTTCTCATGCTTATCTCTCACATGCTTGTTTGCGAATCTGAAGCCACAAACCAAAAGCTACGGACAAAGGTTTATGTTCAAGGTGTACTGCCTTGACATGTTGATGGAGATTTGATTTCTGCAAAGCGTATAAGCAAAATCAGAAAAGGAAACATTAAAAAAACTAACAATGACTATACTCGTTTTCAAAAAAAATTAATAGTGTAGCCGCTCATACTTTGTTCTCTTAAATTTAATAAGATAGCCGACCGTCTATACTCGGTTTTTAATTTTTTAAAATAGTATAGCCGGCGATACTTGATTTAAAGAAATAGTATAAAAGAAAGACTATTAAGAGAAAGCAAACGGCACATATACCCCAAAGGAAACATATTATACAAGGACAAGGCGTTGCTATGGCTGAAATCAAAACTTGCAAGGAATCGTAGGGGTCCAGCTGATGCAATTGCATCAAGAACCAACAGAACCTTCCTCATTTATAATTAACAATTTCAAAAAGTAATTTCAACCAAATAGAAACCCACAAAAGTAAGATGGAATATAAAGGTGCCAATTTCTGAGCTGTTTTTGTTGTGTCCTTTCGAGAATGAACGAATAACATTGCCTGATAACCTTCAATATGGTTCACTAGCCACATGCATGACAATACCAGGAAAATCCGAACTACGGCCACACAAATATGAAGAAACGATAAAACTGGCTATATATAACTTATAGAGAGAGAGAGATAGATAGATAGATAGATAGATAGATAGATAGATGTGGATGAAGAGAGAGATACCTCTGTAATGCTCAACCAGTCCAAAACAAAACTCACAAAAACCCAGGAATAGCCAATCATTTGCATACCTCATGTAGAATAGAAATCACAGCTATGTTGGTTTTGCCAGCTCCTGTTGGAGCACAAACCTGCAAGTATCATATCAGCACTTTCACTGCAATGGTTTGGTATTCACATAATCAACAGAATCAATAACTTACTAGTATATTTTCATTAGTGTAATAAATAGACGAAATATGCAACTTTGAATACGGTTCAGAGACTTATATCCACGAAAAGCAGCCTGGCGAATTCATGTGACTTCGTTATCTCAATCGACAGATAAGACAGAAATGTAAATAGAGGTCAGTAGGTGATAAAAGAAATCGCAAGCAAGGACAATCCTATTTGTTTAACCACAGAAAACGTGCAAATTATTATGGCTAGTTTGTCAGAGAACTCCAATTGCATCACAAACTCTCCATACTGGAAATATTTATTCATACAATTATCACACACACTATATACATGTCACCTTTGCTCCTTCGCACCAGCAAGCTTCGTCTGTCTTCATTTGGAAAAAAAGGACACGACCCGGCGCCCACCCAGCCGCCTAGTGCCGCCTAGATCCGCCAGCCGCTAGGCCCCCTAACTCCCCGGTGTGGTGTCCTCCCTTCTAGCCCCTAGGCCGATATCTCGAACACTTGCTCAAAACACGAACGGGCTTGCTTTGTGCCCTAGATGTTCGTAGAGAAGAGTTCGAGCCCGATTAGCCAGAATATTTTTTAGAATCCGAGTATAGCCGATCGGCTATACTAGTTTAAAAAATTAAGAAAATACCGAGAAAAGCCCCCGGCTGTACTATTTTTAAAATAAAATTAGGGAAAAACCTAGTATAGGCATGTGGAAGTACTATTTTTTAAATAAATTTGGGAAAACGAGTATAGCCGACCGGCTATACTATTTTCGAAAAAATATTACCCACCATTCTAACCTTTCTAAGTGAATGGATTCATCTTCATAGGAATCTTTGGATCTACAATATGAACCACCTTTGGCTACATTTTTTCTCTTATTGTTCCTTCTTTTTGTGTAAAATTTGAATTTTATAACTATTGTGCATGAATTATAATAATTTGAGAAAATTTTGATAAATCACACCAATATGTCATGTGGTTATGTACACAAGCAATAAAATAATAGGCATCTTAACTGAGGACTAAATCGACACCACATTAAAAGAGAGAAATTATTGCAAAATTACAAGGGAGTCGAAAACAGTAGGAAACATATAAGACCCGGGTCATCAATAACGCACTAGGAAGGATACATAAGCATTGGAGGGCACCGGAATACCAAGTGAGTAGAACCCCAAAAAAGCTATCAACAAGATATGAAGCACACTGGGTGCATTGATTTCCATATCATGCCAAATACAACCCAACTGGATGGAAGAGAAATCAATATGCACTTGCAAAACACGAGACCACAAACTCAGACGAAGATTGATCGCAAAGTCATAAATCAATGGTCCAACAAGATTTAAATCAATCGTAGTTGTAAAGTCAGAGACAGATGTGTGGGTTCACTAATGGAGAGTTGGAGAGCTATGCTTTACGCATTTCTTGTGGCCCAAAAATATATCTGATCGGCTAATGAGCCCAGTTCTTTTAAACTCAGGGGAAGAAAAAATTATTTTAAAAATAGTATTGCCGATCGGCTTTACTCGGCTCTTTTATTTTATTTTATTTTATTTTATAAATAGTATAGCCCTTATACTGAGTCTTCCAATTTTTTAAAGAAATAGTATAGCCGCGCCGCTGTACTCAGATTTTTCCCAATTTTTTCATAAAAATTATATATGCACAAGTTTCACTTTTCGTATATTAATTTTTAGTTCATTATGATAACCACATGTTTCATTCACATTAGAAATTATTTAGTAATTAAATTAATAGATACCTTCTTCTTACAAGAAGAAGCATCCAAGTTGAGACAAAAGGACAAAATTCAACAGGGATGTTAAAAAATTAAAGGAAATAAAAAATGAGGAAATTAATGATCCTGAAGCCATATTAAAAATTTAATGGACTCTAATGTATATTTAACCACTTTTTTTTTTTATCGTCTAGAACAAAAGTATTCGTTTATACTTTACAATAGAATTTGTTTCTAAGCTATACATCGAAATGATTGAGAGAATTTAATATGGTAAATGCTACCTTGACGTATTTAGGACTTTAATTTTCTTTCGTTTTAGAATTTGACGAGTGTAAAAATACCATTTCGTTGTTAATTTTCATATTTCAGTATTTTTTAGACTAACATTTGACATGTTTAGAAAGAAAATCTTCTTTTCAGTTGTACTTTGTTATTGAAACTGCTTGCAGGAATCGCACTCTGAGTTCCTTCCCTTTGTATTCATCGCTGAGCACAGGACGAGAGCTGTGGTAGATTTAATCAAAAGCTTAGGGGAAGAACATGGTCCAGGTATAAGGAATGAGCTACGGTTTGTTTCTGCGATTTGAGCCACCTTTTTTTTACCTTGGTCTAGGTGATTAAACAGTGAATTATAATCAATTTTTGATGCATCTCTAGCAAGTCATTTTGGCTATATTAATCTGTATGATGAATGGCAACTGGCTCATTGGATTAATTGGTGCTATATATGTATCTTGCAGTGCCTCGACATGGAGGTTCTATGAAAGGGCTTGATAATGAGGTTTTGGAGGGGACACTGTGCGCTATAGTGTTGGCTAGAGAGGAATATAAGATTTTTTGTAGGGTTAGAAACTTCAGTGGTAGCATTGAGTCTGGTCGTTTTTTCAATGGTCATGTAGGAAGGAAGCCAGCTAACTCTTTTATTGTTGTTCATTTGATTTTCTTGCAACTTTTCATTTTTAACATTTTTTATGTGTACTTCTTCTTGGAATAGGCTTATGGAGTGCACATGAATGGCTACGTTGAGAAGGATGGGAAGAAGTTTGTATGGATAGCGAAGAGAAGTCTATTATATATATGCAGGGATGCTTGATCATCTAGTTGCTGGTAGACTGGTTTGTAACGAGTTTTCATCTCACTTTAAGGCATTTTAGTTTCTATTCTATCAGTATTTAGGCTGTCAGTGCTCAGTAGGAGCTTGCTTGAATAGTTTGCTTTTGGTATCTAGAGCCTCCAGACCTTGATGAAATGACATGTTCCTAAATTAGACAGCTCTAGTGCACTTTAATGTCAAATGCAATTGGTAGGGATGTTTTGTTTTGCTATGATTTAAAACTTCCTGAGAGTTTCACGCCTAAGAATCAAGGTAAGACCCTTGGAGCTTAGCTTTTACCTAAAATAGTTGTGAACTTTGTCTTCAGCTTCGTCATTTTTCACCTTTCATTTCATCCTAAACTATCTGCAATTTTCCCCTTATTGAACAGATGGAGAGATGGAGAGCTCCAATGTTAAAGCTCCTCAGGCGCTCTGTATCTACCTCACCAAAGAGTTGGCCATTCATGTGAAGTTCCATTCTTTTCTTAGATTGTTACTCCAATTGTTGTTGTTTTTTTTATATTAATTTGAATAGAAATTATATGGTGAATGATATACAATTTACTTAAAAGAAAGAAAGAAAGGCTCTTTTATTTGTTTGTGGAAATTGAATATAGCTGAGCTTTTTGGACTAGAGGATTGATGGTGGTAAGTGAATGTGGCAGAATATGGAGGTCCTTCAGAAGATGGGGAAGTACACGGGGATAAATGCAGAGTGTGTTGTCCCGACGGAGAGGACGAGTTCTACGTCCATTCAATCTCGAGCACCAGTATCAGCACAAATTGTGATTGGAACCCCTGGTACAATTAAGAAATGGATGTCCATCAAGAAGCTGGGCGTTACTCGGCTCTCTCTCTCTCTTTTTTCCATAATAAATAGTATAGCCGTGCGGCTAATCTAGATTTATTTCTAATTTTTTAAAGAAATAGTACAGCCGTTCGGCTATAATCGGATTTTCCCAATATAATGATGTATAGACACCAAAAATTGCTAAATTATAAATTTAACGTTTGAGGTGAGACCCAATTAATGAAGGAATTTTGTCCAGACAAAAAGGCTTTTTTTTATTAGTATAAGTGATAGTCTAAACTACAAGGGAGAGGGTTTCTCACACAATCACAGTCAAATTGTCGTGGGAGTTCGAACATGAGACCTCTTGTTTGCATGTCAAAACACTTTTCCACTAGGTTACACCCGTTGGCAAAATAAATGCATAGAAAACTAACTTCACCAGGCACATAATTGTCCCGACAAAAAGACTTAATCAAAAGGGACTCTACGCAATTGATCTTCAAAGAAAAAGGCTCTATTACAGTCAAGATCAACTAAATCAAAGCATACCTGCAATTGATCAAGAAAATAAACAATAATTCTGTCATTTCCGTACAATGAGAAAACAATATATATTATGATACTACCAAACCGCCTAAATTACATCCACCAATTAACAATAATTTGACGCTCACCAGATAAATATTTCGGACTTATTCAAATGAAATCAAAAGAGAGACACCTTCAATTATGCTCAAAATGATAGTCCTGCATGTATCGCTTCAATATACCTGCATTACAGCTCATGTAATCAGCTACAACATGCTTAGAACCATAGATGGCCACAGGGTCTCCTTATAAATTGTGGCTTTATAGCTTCCACTTCCTCCACCAACAAACTCCAGCAATCAAACAGAGTTCAATAAAAAAAAGTTGAAACAAAGAAAGAGGAGGTATGGATGCTAGTATCTTGAGGGCTGTGGTTTTGATGAGCATGCTTGTGCCTGCAATAGCTCAAGCTGATATTAATCCTTCCTATACCAATACGGTTTCAAATGGAAACACTCTTGGTCAAGTTGATGATGTCTCTTATCCTTCCAATACAAATCATGTGGTTCCAAATGGTCATCTTATTTCTTGTGGTTTAAAATGTGCGACAAAGTGCCTGATGAACCCAATATGCCTTGGCATGTGCATGATCAGATGCAAACATAGACCTTCAGATGTTGTATATAATTGTACACATAACTGTGCCAACTCTATTGCCACCACAAGCACTTCCAATTTTGGTAATATGCATATTTCCATATGGGATTATTGATCTGCCTTTATCTCTCTCTCTCTCTCTCTCTCTCTCTCTCTCTCTCTCTAGCTTTATCATGTTCGTTTTGAATTATATTTCGGTCATTGATATGCTATGTATATTGGTTTTATTTGCTTGAAATTGTAGATAAACGCTATGTGAAGGGCTTCGTGGATTCATGCTATGAGAGCTGCTTCAAGAATAATCATATTAATTAAGGGATTGGCAATTGTTGCCTAGCTAGCTGCATGCAGCATGAATGTCTTGCGCCCCAGAAAAATAAATGACAATTACGTCTTGCATATGCAATAATTTTAATTTAAAATAATAATTAGATTGTTCCAATTACTATTTATATTGCTTTGTGGACCTTATTTCTTTCTTGCATACCACCATCTTAATCTGTTACAAACGTAACTTCTTCACTCCTACCGTCATCACCAACATCATCAATAATATTAATAGAGGGAAAGAATATACTCTCCAAGGAGCAACACCTAAAATAAGTATGCTATTCAATTTACTGCTAAACTGGTATGACATCATTCTTTCATGCATCATCACATCTCAAAACTAGGGCTGGCAAGGTCGTGTCGTATCGGGATATTATAACGCGTGTCAAGAATGCTAACCCGAACCCAACCCATTTAATAAGCGTGTCTGTCGGGTCGTTTTTTATCGTGGGTTTCAGTCGTATAGCAGGTTAATAAATAATAACATGCATGTTACAAAGTCACAACTAAAAAATTTAAATAAAAAACAGAGAGAGAGAAAATATAAGGAAAGAAAGAAAAAAAGGATAGAGAGAGGAGAGAAGAGAGAATGAAACAAAAAAATAGAGAGGAGAGAAAAGAGAGGAAAAAATTGAGAGAGAGAGAGAGAGAGAGAGAAAGAAATAAAAATAAAAAAGAGAGGAGAGAGAAACTAAAGAGAAGGAAAGAAAGAAAAAAATAAGAGAGGAGAAAAAACTAAAGAGAAGGAAAAGAAAGAAAAATAAGAGAGGAGAAAACTAAAGAGAAGTAAAAAAAGAGAGGAGAAAAGAGAGAAGGAAAAGAAATTAAAAAGAGAGAGAGAAGATAGACGGAAAAAAAAGAAAAACAAAAGAAGAAAAAGAAACATTATAAATATCAAAAGGCATAGTATATAATTACAAGTTGTATCTAGCATGGTGGATAAGGTGTTGGAGAGTAATGAGGATGGAGGAGTTGAAACTCCATATGTGTGTTTGAAGTCTCTATTTCCCTATATTTTCACGCGGGTTGGCGTGTCTTACGGTTGAAATACCGTTTAATAAACGGGTTACACATGTATTTTTAACGGGTTGGCGGGTTAACCCAAACCCACGTTTAATAAGACGTCAAAACGGGTTGACAAAATTACATTATTAATCATGCGGGTAAGTCGTTTTTTCCGTAGTTCAGTAACGGGTCGGGTAGGAAATTACCACCCTACTCAAAACAATACCTCAAGTCTAACTCAAATTCATAAAAGTGAAATTCACGTCTGCTGGCCCATTTGGGATTCCACTTTTAAAAAAAGTTGTTTATCTGTGCTTTGAAAATAATTAGCCGTAAAGTAAAGCAGCTCCATGTTTGGTAAACAATATTTTTAATACAAATTTATAAATAAACCCAATTCTAGACATGTATTTATAAAAAAAAAAACCCAAGCACTATTTAAACATAGAAACACACCCAAAATCAACCCCAAAGTCAACTTTTTGGGTGTGTTTATAAATGGGTTTTGAGTGTGTGTAATAATGGGTTTTGGGTGTGTTTATAAAGTGTTTTGGGTGTTGGGGTTTTTTTATAATTTCAACCTCTATTTTGGGTGTTTTAGTGAAACTCCCTATTTTTAAAGTGCTATTAGCACAAAAAGCAATGTCAAAACCGTTTGGTAAGTTTTAATATAAAATTGTTGTAACTGTGAATAATAACTAAAATAGACATGATGTTGAAAGTGTTATGTACTAATCATGTGGTGGTAGTGGTGATGATGGAGTGGAGGTGGTGGTGGTGATGAAGTTGGAGTTGGTGGTTGTGGTAGTGGTAGTGGTAGTGGTGGTGGTGGGCAGTGGCGGAGCCACAATGGGTCGATGGGGTCGCATGACCTCTTGGAAGCCATGGAAATCAGCTTAGACGTCCCTTGAAGCTGTTGGTGCGACCTCTTGGAGCTGCACACCAAGTGGTCAACGAAATGACTGAAAGAAGGAAGGTTTGCAGCTGGAGAAGAAGAATGGAGGGTTTGCTGCGCGCTGTTTTTTTAAACAACTGGGCAAAACGACGTCGCTTTTGGGCCATGTCTGAAACATATTTTATATATTTAAAAAGATATAAATATAAAATATAAAATATAAAAAAGCCAGCGTATGTCCTTCTTCACATCAGCAATTCCTCCATTCTCAACCTCAAAATTCTTTTGTTTTCTCTTCCAAACCCTAAGTTCCCAACTCCCCCAAACCCTCAACTCCATCTCCTCCCTTGCTGCCTCCACTAAATTTTTATTTGGACTTTTACACTAAGACCTCTTATGGTAAGATTCCTGGCTCTGCCACTGGTGGTGGGGATGGTGGTTGTGGAGGTGGTGGTGGTGGTGACAGTGGTGGTGGCGGTGGTGGTGGCGATGGTGGAGGTGGAGGTGGTGGAGGAGGTGGTGGTTGTGGTGATGGTGGCGAAGGATGAGGAGGAGGAGGATGTGGTGGTGGTGGTGGTTGTGGTGGTGCAAGTGGTGGAGTTGGATGTGGAAGTGGAGGTAGTATCATTTTTAAAAATGAATGGTGGTATTTTGAGAATTAAAAAAATTCATTAAAGATTCATCTATGCTTCTTTTGAAAACAGCTTTGAAAAGCAACCTAGAGCTGCTTTTAAAAGTCTGTCAAAAGGTCATTGCTTTTAAAATAATCAGAATATTTTATTTTTACCAAACATCTTAAACTGTTTAACTTTAAAGTGAAGCAGGTTTTTTGCCAAAAAAAGCAATCCCAAACGGGGCCTTAACCCATTGATGGATGGAATTAAGCTCCAATAACAGGACCATTGCTTTTCTAATAGGTACAGAATTTACTCATATGCCGAATAACATACACCCAAATATATGAAATCTTCCCTTTGCTTTTCTTTTCACCACATTTTCAAGTGGAACTGGAAAAACATCTTAAATTTTTTAAAACCCCGCTGCCTCTCTCTCCTCTGAGCCGTCGCCTCCTCTCTCTCTCTCTCTGACCTCCTCGCCACCAGACCCGAACCCCTTCGCCCGCCTGCCTTTTATAAGTAATATCGCATCCCCAATTGCATCCCTTTTATTATTATTATTATTTCTTTCTGAGCAAGCCACTGTTTCTATGTTAGATGTGTGAAATCAAACTTCCAATGATTACTGCATCAATATAGATCGTAGTTTTTTAGTACATTAATATATTTATTTTTCATTTAAGTCATTCTGTTGATAAATTTTATCTTTTTGAACCAGAGCAATATCATTAACTCCAAAACAAAAAACAATATAAGAGAAAACAATTGGCACATATACTCCAAAAGAAACATATTATACAAAGATCAAGGCAGTTGCTAATGCATACATTACACAAAGGAGAGCCCAAGGAAAAAGAAACCTTCTTGTAGCATATCTCATTCTGCAATTCAATACGGGCTGTAAGGTATGCACTGTCATGTTTCCTTCTTAGACTCTCTCAAATCTAACAAGCCTTCATAGAACATAATCTACATAGAACCCAATTTAGGCAAGCTCATGAAAACTCTATTCAAAGCTTGATTTTTCATTACAGTAGAACAACTTACAATAACCTTCAATATGGTTCACTAGCCATATGCTTGACAATACCAGGAAAATCCAAACTATGGCACACAAATATGAAGAAACGATACAACTGGCTATATATAACTGAGAGAGAGAGAGAGATAGAGAGAGAGATAGAGAGAGAGATAGATAGATAGATAGATAGAGAGATAGATAGATAGATAGATAGATGTGGATAAAGAGAGAGATACCTCTGTAATGCTCAACCAGTCCAAAACAAAACTCACAAAAACTACAACCAAAGGGAACCTTACGGCTAAACATTGACATTTGATACCTCTGTAATGCGTCTATGAAATTGATCAAAATGAAAACTTGAGCAGACAATAATTTCTTCTGTAACAATTCCTACTAGTTTGAACAAAGGTTTAAGAAAAAACTTGTGTACAAAATACATGATATTTTACCGTCACATACTGAACAAGCTCTTATCAAAACTTGTCAAGTTAAGTGAAAAGATCAGTCACACTAAAATTAGTTAATTTTAACTGCAGAGCTCATACTAATGGCAAGCGGATGTGCAAAAGACTACATATATGAATAGCATCACTGAACAAATATCATTCAGACTTCTGAGTGTGAGTACTAGAGACTTCAAATAAGATTAAAAACAAACAAACAAACAAAAACAACTGAAAAAACAGAAACCAAAGAATTCTGTAACCACAATAGGAAACACAGTGGACCCATAATGTCAAAATCTAAAAGCATTTAATCACTTTATATGAAAAAATAATCAATCAGTGACTATCATCTTAATAAGAAGAAAGTGAAGCCATTAATTAAGTTTTTCATTTTCCTCTTTTGGGTAACAGTTTTTGCTCACGGAGCACACATAATTGATAAAAGTGACCTGAGTTTCTTCAAGTTCGTTCTTAGAAAGCTGCATGTCTCCAGTAAGTTCTCTCACAGTCATATTCAATGAAGATACGCGATGGCTAAAGTTTATGTAACTTCTGCAGCTAATGCCTGAAAAATAAATGATAATAAGTAACAAGCCACTATTTCAATGCCTACTTCCCCAACCCCCATCCCCCACCCACCCCCCTCCACTCAGAAAATAAAAATAGGAAAATAGTTATATAGAGTGGACACCTTCATTGGCGCAACATAAACCATCTAAAATTCATCTTTATGCAAGTAACCGCTTTGAAGTTCTGTCCAATCTACTACAGAAAATGCTGACTCACTATCTAAATCTCAGAATGGATGATATACTGAATATTTTCAAAACTAAATAGGTTGAATTCAACATGAAAGTACTATGAGTACATCAGCATGACATAAAAGCACTGAATAACTAAGGCAGTCAAAAGCCTAGTTTCCTTGCTTTATTTTGCAAGCTGATACCTTTAACACACTAACCCTCCCAGAAAAATATATACAATACCAGCTCATATAACATTACAGCCGTTCCCATTCCGTTTTAACTATGCAACTAACCCAGATTAACTCTTACACAATACAAAAACAAATGTGTGAATTTGAGATCAAGCCAAAGTAGTAAGAGAAAAAGTATGATTACCAAAAATGAGAATAGAGACCCAGGAATAGCCAATCATTTGCATACCTCATGTAGAATAGAAATCACAGCTATGTTGGTTTTGCCAGCTCCTGTTGGAGCACAAACCTGCAAGTATCATATCAGCACTTTCACTGCAATGGTTTGGTATTCACATAATCAACAGTAATCAATAACTTACTAGTATATTTTCATTAGTGTAATAAACAGTACGAAATATGCGACTTTGAATACGGTTCGAGACTTATATCCACAAAAGCAGCTGAGCGAATTCATGTGACTTCGTTATCTCAATCTGACAAAGCATACGACAAGAAATGTAAATAGAGGTCGAGGTGATAAAAGAAATCGCAACCAAGGACAATCCTATTTGTTTAACCACCAGAAAACGTGCAAATTATTATGGCTAGTTTGTCGAGAACTCCAATTGCATCACAAACTCCATACTGGAAATATATATTCATACAATTATCATACACACACTATATACATGTCACCTTTGCTCCTTCGCACCGCAAGCTTCGTCATGTCTTCATTTGGGAAAAAGGACACGACCCGCCAGTTGCCTAGGTGCCGCCAGATCCGCCCGAGCCGCCTAGGCGCCGCTTAGATCCTCCCAGCCGCTTAGGCCCCTAACTCCCGGTGTCGGTGTCCTCCCGCCTAGCGCCTAGGCGATATCTCGATTCTCGAACACCGCCAAAACCTGGAACGAGCTTGGTTTGTGCCTAGACGTTCGAGTCCGATTCGCCAGAATATTTTTAAAAACTGAGTATAGCCGAACGGCTATACTATTTCTTTAAAATTAAGAAAATACCGAGTAAAGCCGCCCGGCAATACTGGTTTTTAACAAATTAGGTTAAACGGGTATAGCCGCGCGGCTATACTATTTTTAAAAAAAAATTAACCACCATTCTAACCTTTCTAAGAGAATGGATTCATCTTCATAGGAATCTTCGGATCTACAATTTTTTCTCTTATTGTTCGTTCTTTTTGTGTAAAATTTGAATTTTATAACTATTGTGCATGAATTATAATAATTTGAATTTTTTTTTATAATCACATCAACATGTCATGTGGATATGTACACAAGCAATAAAATAACTTCTCAAGTGAGTCAGCGAATTACTAAAGTATTTTCATGTTCACAAATTTATTGATTCAATTTTGCACTCCGGACATAAATTTGTTTTGGTAAGGCTCCATTAACATAATATTTTAAACGTATAGCCGCACGGCTATACCCTTGAAACATCGTAATCTGAATTTCTCTTTTTTAATTACTATATTTTGTAGTTGTGTTTTAATTATTATTTACTTAGTGAATAATTAGTATTTAAGTATTTTATTAAAGAAAAAATAAATAAAAAACAATTACTATTTATTAAGTAATATATTTATGAAGTTAATTAAAATATTTAATACTAATTATTCACAAAATAAATAATGATTAAAACATAATTACTAATGAAAGTAATTAAATAAGGCTTAAGATTTTATTTAATTACTAAAAAGAAAATTTAAAATAAAAATGTACTGACCTCTAGATACTAAGATTTTTTGTAGGGTTAGAAACTTCAATGGTAGCATTGAGTCTGGTCGTTTTATTGTTGTTCATTTGATTTTCTTGCAACTTTTCATTTTTAACATTTTTATGTGTACTTCTTCTTGAATAGGCTTATGGAGTGCACATGAATGGCTACGTTGAAAAGGATGGGAAGAAGTTTGTATGGATAGCGAAGAGAAGTCAACAGTAAACCCATTTATATTATATGTATCCAGGATGCTTGATCATCTAGTTGCTAGTGGATGTTTGTAACGAGCTTTCATCTCGCTTTAAGGCAATTTAGTTTCTATTCTATCTGAGGCTTATACATGTCACATACATTCTATCCAATCCTTTCCCTGTTCAAATCAATATCAAATTTTCATAAGACCTAGTTTGGTTTGGCCTGTGCATGTTGATGCAAGCAGAACAATACTCTGTGCTGTGCATTTGCTGACAACGCAAATCAAAATACCACGCACCAAATATTCCACCCAAATTAAATCTATTTCTTTTTTCTACTTACAGAATTGAAAGTTCTATTGAAAGGGATGAGTTTTCAAAGTCATTCTTAAATTATCAAAACAATCCAAAACTATATATTCACAAGGTCTGAACAAGCAGAACAAAGTTGTTCCACATAAACATGTGGTGGCAAAAATGAGAGGCAAAAGAAGAGAGAGCACTCATTGCACAATTTTGAGCCGATGCAAAATGACTGTTCCAGCCCATCAAGTTCGATAGAGGTTGTGGTTCAAATATTGTATTAATAAATACCATTCCACTAAACAGAAGAATGCTTATCTCCAAAAAAAACACAGAAATGCTATACATATTTAGTGTTTCAGATTTACAGATCACCCAATTTCTGAAAGATGCTTATCCCAAAATCCAACATATGATGAGGGTATTGAATGATCAAAGAATAATACTCACATATGCATACACATGACGCCCAGTCTTCTCATGCGTATCTCTGCAATTAAGGAAATCGATAGTCGATCGGCTATACTGTTTTTTCTAATTTTTTAGAATTAGTATAGCCGTTCGGCTTTACTATTTTTCCTGCTTTTATATTTTTAAAAATATTATCGCCGCTCGGCTATACTCACTTTTAATTTTTAAAAAAACAGATAGCCAACCAGCTATACCCGGTTCCCCGGTTTTTGTAAAGAAATCGATAGCCGCTGGCTCTACTCGGTGTTTTAAAGAAATAGTATAGCCGCTCGCTCTACTCGTGCTCCATCTTCTTTGAAGAAATAGTATATCCCGCACGGCTATACTGCTTTCAATCTTTCGAAGAAATAGTATGGACGCGTACGGGATTTCAGTTTTTTTAAAGAAATAGTATAGCCGAGGCGGCGATACTCGCGTAATACAAAAAGAAGATCGACTTTGAAATGAAAGCTACTATGAGAATTCTCATGCTTCCGCAGCTTTGAACACCTTTCCACAATCCTCGCATACAGGCTGCTTCGACTCCAACGTTAGCCAAAGGATCGCCCTCATTGTGAGTTCTTTCACACGCCTCATGTTATCTTGGGAAAACAAACCCACGATTACAGTTTTCAATCGGACACATAAAGAGTTTCTCCTGGTGCTGAAGAATATGAAGATTTATCATTTATGTGGTCCTTTCTTCTGAAGCTGGAACGACAATCATCCACCGAACAAACGTATGGCCACTGTAAAGATTAAGCTAAATGAATTCAGGAACAAGTGAACACGCATTCAATTCTAACTGCAGACGTGATTGAGGTTCACTTGATGGAGCTTCAAAGGAGGTCTCCCACCCGAACTGGTCCATTAAAGTCAGAAACCTCTCGCATTTTGGAGATCTTTGTCTGGGATCCAATGCTTTAATGAAGCTATCAAACTATCAAACTAATCGGTAGCAGACAACACCACAAGGGAATGGCTTTGCATTTGCCGCTTGAGATATGCAGATTTCTTAAAAGTAGCACCACATTCTTGGCAAGTATTGGATTTTTCCTCTATCCTTCCCCATCCCCATCAGCCTCTTCGGCCATTTCCATCTCTTCCTGTAACAAAAGTAACCACATTATAAGTAAAAATTAATATAATCAATCTGAAGACAACCCACTTCAGATTTTGTTTAAAATACAAAAACCAAATGAATCCACAACAGAAATCCCTCAAATTCGAAAACCCAATTCATAACAATTCATAATTGGATCATAGAAAACTAAAATTAAAAAGGACTGAAACCTAGTGGTGAGAAGCAATCAGGTTCTTTTGGACCTGCAGATGCCACAGTACAATAACAATCACAACATGTCAACATACATACAAAATTGTACATGTTTATGCATTGCATTGCATATCACCACAGACCCAAACACATGTGTAAATATACATATACTAATAACTCATCCAATACAGACCAGAAATAGTAACACACATGCACATAAACACATAAATTCATTAGTAAATACAAACATACACTGCTACATACATCTATACAAGTATTACCCAAGAAGCAGCTCCATCTCCACTGAAGATATACCAGTGATCAACTGGTTTGTGCTTCATCAGCTTCCTTCGCATTAGCCTATGCATAGACATGACGCCTCTTCTTCATGCTTATCTCTCACATGCTTGTTTGCGAATCTGAAGCCAAAACCCGAAAAGCTACGGACAAAGGTTTATGTTCAAGGTGCACTGCCTTGACATGTTGATGGAGATTTGATTTCTTAAATTTAATAGTATAGCCGCCCGTCTATACTCGGTTTTTTAATTTTTTTTAAAATAGTATAGCCGCGCGGCGATACTCGATTTATCCCCTTTTTTATATATAAAGAAATAGTATAAAAGAAAGACTATTAAGAGAAAGCAAATGGCACATATACCCCAAAGGAAACATATTATACAAAGATCAAGGCAGTTGCTATGGCTGAAATCAAAACTTGCAAGGAATCGTAGGGGTCCAGCTGATGCAATTGCATCAGGAACCAACAGAACCTTCCTCATTTATTATTAACAATTTCAAAAAGTAATTTCAACCAAATAGAAACCCACAAAAGTAAGATGGAATATAAAGGTGCCAATTTCTGAGCTGTTTTTGTTGTGTCCTTTCGAGAATGAACGAATAACATTGCCTGATAACCTTCAATATGGTTCACTAGCCACATGCTTGACAATACCAGGAAAATCCAAACTACGGCCACACAAATATGAAGAAACGATAAAACTGGCTATATATAACTTATAGAGAGAGAGAGAGAGAGATATATATATATATATATAGATAGATAGATAGATAGATGTGGATGAAGAGAGAGATACCTCTGTAATGCTCAACCAGTCCAAAACAAAACTCACAAAAACCCAGGAATAGCCAATAATTTGCATACCTCATGTAGAATAGAAATCACAGCTATGTTGGTTTTGCCAGCTCCTGTTGGAGCACAAACCTGCAAGTATCATATCAGCACTTTCACTGCAATGGTTTGGTATTCACATAATCAACAGAATCAATAACTTACTAGTATATTTTCATTAGTGTAATAAACAGTACGGAATATGCGACTTTGAATACGGTTCAGAGACTTATATCCACGAAAAGCAGCCTGAGCGAATTCATGTGACTTCGTTATCTCAATCGACGTAAGACAAAGAAACAGAAATAGAGGTCAGTAGGTGATAAAAGAAATCGCAAGCAAGGACAATCCTATTTGTTTAACCACCAGAAAACGTGCAAATTATTATGGCTAGTTTGTCAGAGAACTCCAATTGCATCACAAACTCTCCATACTGGAAATATTTATTCATACAATTATCACACACACTATATACATGTCACCTTTGCTCCTTCGCACCAGCATCGTCTGTCTTCATTTGGAAAAAAGGACATGACCAGCCGCCTAGATCCTCCCAGCCGCCTAGGCCCCTAACTCCCGGTGTCGGTGTCCTCCCTCCTAGCGCCTAGGCCGATATCTCGAACACTGCTCAAAACCTGGAACGGGCTTGCTTTGTGCCCTAGATGTTCGTAGAGAAGAGTTCGAGTCCGATTAGCCAGAATATTTTTTAACATTCCTAGTATAGCCGGACGGCTATAATATTTTAAAAATTAAGAAAATACCGAGGAAAGCCCCCGGCTGTACTATTTTTAAAATAAAATTAGGGAAAAACCTAGTATAGGCATGTGGAAGTAGTATTTTTCAAATAAATTTGGGGAAAAACCCACCATTCTAACCTTTCTAAGTGAATGGATTCATCTTCATAGGAATCTTTGGATCTACCATATGAACCACCTTTGGCTATGATTTTTTCTCTTATTGTTCCTTCTTTTTGTGTAAAATTTGAATTTTATAACTATTGTGCACGAATTATAATAATTTGAGAAAATTTTGATAAATCACAGCAATATGTCATGTGGTTATGTACACAAGCAATAAAATAATAGGCAACTTTACTGAGGACTAAATCGACACCACATTAAAAGAGAGAAATTATTGCAAAATTACAAGGGATGAATCTCCAAAACAGTAGGAAACATATAAGACCCGGGTCATCAATAACGCACTAGGAAGGATACATAAGCATTGGAGGGCACCGGAATACCAAGTGAGTAGAACCCCAAAAAAGCTATCAACAAGATATGAAGCACACCCGGGTGCATTGATTTCCATATCATGCCAAATACAACCCAACTGGATGGAAGAGAAATCAATATGCACTTGCAAAAATTATATATGCACAAGTTTCACTTTTCGTATATTAATTTTCAGTTCATTATGATAACCACATGTTTCATTCACATTAGAAATTATTTAGTAATTAAATTAATAGATACCTTCTTCTTACAAGAAGAAGCATCCAAGTTGAGACAAAAGGACAAAATTCAACAAGGATGTTAAAAAATTAAAGGAAATAAAAAATGAGGAAATTAATGATCCTGAAGTCATATTAAAAATTACAAATTTATAAATAAACCCAATTCTAGACATGTATTTATAAAAAAACCCAAGCACTATTTAAACATAGAAACACACCCAAAATCAACCCCAAAGTCAACTTTTTGGGTGTGTTTATAAATGGGTTTTGAGTGTGTGTAATGATGGGTTTTGGGTGTGTTTATATGTTTAAATAATGCTTGGGTTTTTTTATAATTTCAACCCCCATTTTGGGTGTTTTAGTGAAACTCCCAAAAAAAATCTAATGGACTCTAATGTATATTTAACCACTTTTTTTTTTTTTATCGTCTAGAACAAAAGTATTCGTTTATACTTTACAATAGAATTTGTTTCTAAGCTATACATCGAAATGATTGAGAGAATTTAATATGGTAAATGCTACCTTGACGTATTTAGGACTTTAATTTTCTTTCGTTTTAGAATTTGACGAGTGTAAAAATACCATTTCGTTGTTAATTTTCATATTTCAGTATTTTTTAGACTAACATTTGACATGTTTAGAAAGAAAATCTTCTTTTCAGTTGTACTTTGTTATTGAAACTGCTTGCAGGAATCGCACTCTGAGTTCCTTCCCTTTGTATTCATCGCTGAGCACAGGACGAGAGCTGTGGGAGATGTAATCAAAAGCTTAGGGGAAGAACATGGTCCAGGTATAAGGAATGAGCTACGGTTTGTTTCTG
The DNA here is from genome assembly GCF_029339155.1 of Prunus mume. Classification (NCBI taxonomy): domain Eukaryota; kingdom Viridiplantae; phylum Streptophyta; class Magnoliopsida; order Rosales; family Rosaceae; genus Prunus; species Prunus mume. The sequence goes on along the minus strand of NC_142705.1, from coordinate 4,462,856 downwards.
CGATTTGAGCCACCTTTTTTTTACCTTGGTCTAGGTGATTAAACAGTGAATTATAATCAATTTTTGATGCATCTCTAGCAAGTCATTTTGGCTATATTAATCTGTATGATGAATGGCAACTGGCTCATTGGATTAATTGGTGCTATATATGTATCTTGCAGTGCCTCGACATGGAGGTTCTGTGAAAGGGCTTGATAATGAGGTTATGGAGGGGACACTGTGCGCTATAGTGTTGGCTAGAGAGGAATATAAGATTTTTTGTAGGGTTAGAACCTTCGGTGGTAGCATTGAGTCTGGTCGTTTTTTCAATGGTCATGTAGGAAGGAAGCCAGCTAACTCTTTTATTGTTGTTCATTTGATTTTCTTGCAACTTTTCATTTTTAACATTTTTTATGTGTACTTCTTCTTGGAATAGGCTTATGGAGTGCACATGAATGGCTACGTTGAGAAGGATGGGAAGAAGTTTGTATGGATAGCGAAGAGAAGTCTATTATATATATGCAGGGATGCTTGATCATCTAGTTGCTGGTAGACTGGTTTGTAACGAGTTTTCATCTCACTTTAAGGCATTTTAGTTTCTATTCTATCAGTATTTAGGCTGTCAGTGCTCAGTAGGAGCTTGCTTGAATAGTTTGCTTTTGGTATCTAGAGCCTCCAGACCTTGATGAAATGACATGTTCCTAAATTAGACAGCTCTAGTGCACTTTAATGTCAAATGCAATTGGTAGGGATGTTTTGTTTTGCTATGATTTAAAACTTCCTGAGAGTTTCACGCCTAAGAATCAAGGTAAGACCCTTGGAGCTTAGCTTTTACCTAAAATAGTTGTGAACTTTGTCTTCAGCTTCGTCATTTTTCACCTTTCATTTCATCCTAAACTATCTGCAATTTTCCCCTTATTGAACAGATGGAGAGATGGAGAGCTCCAATGTTAAAGCTCCTCAGGCGCTCTGTATCTACCTCACCAAAGAGTTGGCCATTCATGTGAAGTTCCATTCTTTTCTTAGATTGTTACTCCAATTGTTGTTGTTTTTTTTATATTAATTTGAATAGAAATTATATGGTGAATGATATACAATTTACTTAAAAGAAAGAAAGAAAGGCTCTTTTATTTGTTTGTGGAAATTGAATATAGCTGAGCTTTTTGGACTAGAGGATTGATGGTGGTAAGTGAATGTGGCAGAATATGGAGGTCCTTCAGAAGATGGGGAAGTACACGGGGATAAATGCAGAGTGTGTTGTCCCGACGGAGAGGACGAGTTCTACGTCCATTCAATCTCGAGCACCAGTATCAGCACAAATTGTGATTGGAACCCCTGGTACAATTAAGAAATGGATGTCCATCAAGAAGCTGGGCGTTACTCGGCTCTCTCTCTCTCTTTTTTCCATAATAAATAGTATAGCCGTGCGGCTAATCTAGATTTATTTCTAATTTTTTAAAGAAATAGTACAGCCGTTCGGCTATAATCGGATTTTCCCAATATAATGATGTATAGACACCAAAAATTGCTAAATTATAAATTTAACGTTTGAGGTGAGACCCAATTAATGAAGGAATTTTGTCCAGACAAAAAGGCTTTTTTTTATTAGTATAAGTGATAGTCTAAACTACAAGGGAGAGGGTTTCTCACACAATCACAGTCAAATTGTCGTGGGAGTTCGAACATGAGACCTCTTGTTTGCATGTCAAAACACTTTTCCACTAGGTTACACCCCGTTGGCAAAATAAATGCATAGAAAACTAACTTCACCAGGCACATAATTGTCCCGACAAAAAGACTTAATCAAAAGGGACTCTACGCAATTGATCTTCAAAGAAAAAGGCTCTATTACAGTCAAGATCAACTAAATCAAAGCATACCTGCAATTGATCAAGAAAATAAACAATAATTCTGTCATTTCCGTACAATGAGAAAACAATATATATTATGATACTACCAAACCGCCTAAATTACATCCACCAATTAACAATAATTTGACGCTCACCAGATAAATATTTCGGACTTATTCAAATGAAATCAAAAGAGAGACACCTTCAATTATGCTCAAAATGATAGTCCTGCATGTATCGCTTCAATATACCTGCATTACAGCTCATGTAATCAGCTACAACATGCTTAGAACCATAGATGGCCACAGGGTCTCCTTATAAATTGTGGCTTTATAGCTTCCACTTCCTCCACCAACAAACTCCAGCAATCAAACAGAGTTCAATAAAAAAAAAAAGTTGAAACAAAGAAAGAGGAGGTATGGATGCTAGTATCTTGAGGGCTGTGGTTTTGATGAGCATGCTTGTGCCTGCAATAGCTCAAGCTGATATTAATCCTTCCTATACCAATACGGTTTCAAATGGAAACACTCTTGGTCAAGTTGATGATGTCTCTTATCCTTCCAATACAAATCATGTGGTTCCAAATGGTCATCTTATTTCTTGTGGTTTAAAATGTGCGACAAAGTGCCTGATGAACCCAATATGCCTTGGCATGTGCATGATCAGATGCAAACATAGACCTTCAGATGTTGTATATAATTGTACACATAACTGTGCCAACTCTATTGCCACCACAAGCACTTCCAATTTTGGTAATATGCATATTTCCATATGGGATTATTGATCTGCCTTTATCTCTCTCTCTCTCTCTCTCTCTCTAGCTTTATCATGTTCGTTTTGAATTATATTTCGGTCATTGATATGCTATGTATATTGGTTTTATTTGCTTGAAATTGTAGATAAACGCTATGTGAAGGGCTTCGTGGATTCATGCTATGAGAGCTGCTTCAAGAATAATCATATTAATTAAGGGATTGGCAATTGTTGCCTAGCTAGCTGCATGCAGCATGAATGTCTTGCGCCCCAGAAAAATAAATGACAATTACGTCTTGCATATGCAATAATTTTAATTTAAAATAATAATTAGATTGTTCCAATTACTATTTATATTGCTTTGTGGACCTTATTTCTTTCTTGCATACCACCATCTTAATCTGTTACAAACGTAACTTCTTCACTCCTACCGTCATCACCAACATCATCAATAATATTAATAGAGGGAAAGAATATACTCTCCAAGGAGCAACACCTAAAATAAGTATGCTATTCAATTTACTGCTAAACTGGTATGACATCATTCTTTCATGCATCATCACATCTCAAAACAATACCCTCAAGTCTAACTCAAATTCATAAAAGTGGAAATTCACGTCTGCTGGCCCAGTTTGGGATTGCTGCACTTTTAAAAAGTTGTTTATGCTGTGCTTTGAAAATAATTAGCCGTAAAGTAAAGCAGCTTCATGTTTGGTAAACAATATTTTTAATACAAATTTATAAATAAACCCAATTCTAGACATGTATTTATAAAAAAAAAGCCCAAACACTATTTAAACATAGAAACACACCCAAAATCAACCCCAAAGTCAACTTTTTGGGTGTGTTTATAAATGGGTTTTGAGTGTGTGTAATAATGGGTTTTGGGTGTGTTTATAAAGTGTTTTGGGTGTTGGGGTTTTTTTATAATTTCAACCTCTATTTTGGGTGTTTTAGTGAAACTCCCTATTTTTAAAGTGCTATTAGCACAAAAAGCAATGTCAAAACCGTTTGGTAAGTTTTAATATAAAATTGTTGTAACTGTGAATAATAACTAAAATAGACATGATGTTGAAAGTGTTATGTACTAATCATGTGGTGGTAGTGGTGATGATGGAGTGGAGGTGGTGGTGGTGATGAAGTTGGAGTTGGTGGTTGTGGTAGTGGTAGTGGTAGTGGTGGTGGTGGGCAGTGGCGGAGCCACGGGGTCTGGGTCGCATGACCTCTTGGAAGCCATGGAAATCAGCTTAGACGTCCCTTGAAGCTGTTGGTGCGACCTCTTGGAGCTGCACACCAAGTGGTCAACGAAATGACTGAAAGAAGGAAGGTTTGCAGCTGGAGAAGAAGAATGGAGGGTTTGCTGCGCTGTTTTTTTTTTTAAAACAACTGGCAAAACGACGCGTTTTGGGCCATGTCTGAAACATATTTTATATATTTAAAAAGATATAAATATAAAATATAAAATATAAAAAAGCCAGCGTATGTCCTTCTTCACATCAGCAATTCCTCCATTCTCAACCTCAAAATTCTTTTGTTTTCTCTTCCAAACCCTAAGTTCCCAACTCCCCCAAACCCTCAACTCCATCTCCTCCCTTGCTGCCTCCACTAAATTTTTATTTGGACTTTTACACTAAGACCTCTTATGGTAAGATTCCTGCTCTGCCACTGGTGGTGAGGATGGTGGTTGTGGAGGTGGTGGTGGTGGTGACAGTGGTGGTGGCGGTGGTGGTGGCGATGGTGGAGGTGGAGGTGGTGGAGGAGGTGGTGGTTGTGGTGATGGTGGCGAAGGATGAGGAGGAGGAGGATGTGGTGGTGGTGGTGGTTGTGGTGGTGCAAGTGGTGGAGTTGGATGTGGAAGTGGAGGTAGTATCATTTTTAAAAATGAATGGTGGTATTTTGAGAATTAAAAAAATTCATTAAAGATTCATCTATGCTTCTTTTGAAAACAGCTTTGAAAAGCAACCTAGAGCCTCGCTTTTAAAAGCTCAAAAGGTCATTGCTTTTAAAATAATCAGAATATTTTATTTTTACCAAACATCTTAAACTGTTTAACTTTAAAGTGAAGCAGGTTTTTTGCCAAAAAAAGCAATCCCAAACGGGGCCTTAACCCATTGATGGATGGAATTAAGCTCCAATAACAGGACCATTGCTTTTCTAATAGGTACAGAATTTACTCATATGCCGAATAACATACACCCAAATATATGAAATCTTCCTTCGCTTTTCTTTTCACCACATTTTCAAGTGGAACTGGAAAAACATCTTAAATTTTTTAAAACCCCGCTGCCTCTCTCTCCTCTGAGCCGTCGCCTCTCTCTCTCTCTCTCGACTCTCGCCACCAATTCGCCTGCCTTTTATAAGTAATATCGCATCCCCAATTGCATCCCTTTTATTATTATTATTATTTCTTTCTGAGCAAGCCACTGTTTCTATGTTAGATGTGTGAAATCAAACTTCCAATGATTACTGCATCAATATAGATCGTAGTTTTTTAGTACATTAATATATTTATTTTTCATTTAAGTCATTCTGTTGATAAATTTTATCTTTTTGAACCAGAGCAATATCATTAACTCCAAAACAAAAAACAATATAAGAGAAAACAATTGGCACATATACTCCAAAAGAAACATATTATACAAAGATCAAGGCAGTTGCTAATGCATACATTACACAAAGGAGAGCCCAAGGAAAAAGAAACCTTCTTGTAGCATATCTCATTCTGCAATTCAATACGGGCTGTAAGGTATGCACTGTCATGTTTCCTTCTTAGACTCTCTCAAATCTAACAAGCCTTCATAGAACATAATCTACATAGAACCCAATTTAGGCAAGCTCATGAAAACTCTATTCAAAGCTTGATTTTTCATTACAGTAGAACAACTTACAATAACCTTCAATATGGTTCACTAGCCATATGCTTGACAATACCAGGAAAATCCAAACTATGGCACACAAATATGAAGAAACGATACAACTGGCTATATATAACTGAGAGAGAGAGAGAGATAGAGAGAGAGATAGAGAGAGAGATAGATAGATAGATAGATAGAGAGATAGATAGATAGATAGATAGATGTGGATAAAGAGAGAGATACCTCTGTAATGCTCAACCAGTCCAAAACAAAACTCACAAAAACTACAACCAAAGGGAACCTTACGGCTAAACATTGACATTTGATACCTCTGTAATGCGTCTATGAAATTGATCAAAATGAAAACTTGAGCAGACAATAATTTCTTCTGTAACAATTCCTACTAGTTTGAACAAAGGTTTAAGAAAAAACTTGTGTACAAAATACATGATATTTTACCGTCACATACTGAACAAGCTCTTATCAAAACTTGTCAAGTTAAGTGAAAAGATCAGTCACACTAAAATTAGTTAATTTTAACTGCAGAGCTCATACTAATGGCAAGCGGATGTGCAAAAGACTACATATATGAATAGCATCACTGAACAAATATCATTCAGACTTCTGAGTGTGAGTACTAGAGACTTCAAATAAGATTAAAAACAAACAAACAAACAAAAACAACTGAAAAAACAGAAACCAAAGAATTCTGTAACCACAATAGGAAACACAGTGGACCCATAATGTCAAAATCTAAAAGCATTTAATCACTTTATATGAAAAAATAATCAATCAGTGACTATCATCTTAATAAGAAGAAAGTGAAGCCATTAATTAAGTTTTTCATTTTCCTCTTTTGGGTAACAGTTTTTGCTCACGGAGCACACATAATTGATAAAAGTGACCTGAGTTTCTTCAAGTTCGTTCTTAGAAAGCTGCATGTCTCCAGTAAGTTCTCTCACAGTCATATTCAATGAAGATACGCGATGGCTAAAGTTTATGTAACTTCTGCAGCTAATGCCTGAAAAATAAATGATAATAAGTAACAAGCCACTATTTCAATGCCTACTTCCCCAACCCCCATCCCCCACCCACCCCCCTCCACTCAGAAAATAAAAATAGGAAAATAGTTATATAGAGTGGACACCTTCATTGGCGCAACATAAACCATCTAAAATTCATCTTTATGCAAGTAACCGCCTTTGAAGTTCTGTCCAATCTACCACAGAAAATGCCGACTCACTATCTAAATCTCAGAATGGATGATATACTGAATATTTTCAAAAACTAAATAGGTTGAATTCAACATGAAAGTACTATGAGTACATCAGCATGACATAAAAGCACTCGAATAACAAAGGCAGTCAAAAGCCTAGTTTCCTTGCTTTATTTTGCAAGCTGATACCTTTAACACACTAACCCTCCCAGAAAAATATATACAATACCAGCTCATATAACATTACAGCCGTTCCCATTCCGTTTTAACTATGCAACTAACCCAGATTAACTCTTACACAATACAAAAACAAATGTGTGAATTTGAGATCAAGCCAAAGTAGTAAGAGAAAAAGTATGATTACCAAAAATGAGAATAGAGACCCAGGAATAGCCAATCATTTGCATACCTCATGTAGAATAGAAATCACAGCTATGTTGGTTTTGCCAGCTCCTGTTGGAGCACAAACCTGCAAGTATCATATCAGCACTTTCACTGCAATGGTTTGGTATTCACATAATCAACAGAATCAATAACTTACTAGTATATTTTCATTAGTGTAATAAACAGTACGAAATATGCGACTTTGAATACGGTTCAGAGACTTATATCCACGAAAAGCAGCCTGAGCGAATTCATGTGACTTCGTTATCTCAATCTGACAAAGATACGACAAGAAATGAAATAGAGGTCAGAGGTGATAAAAGAAATCGCAACCAAGGACAATCCTATTTGTTTAACCACCAGAAAACGTGCAAATTATTATGGCTAGTTTGTCAGAGAACTCCAATTGCATCACAAACTCCATACTGGAAATATATATTCATACAATTATCATACACACACTATATACATGTCACCTTTGCTCCTTCGCACCAGCAAGCTTCGTCTGTCTTCATTTGGGAAAAAAGGACACGACCGCCAGGTTGCCTAGGTGCCGCCAGATCCGCCAGCCGCTAGGCGCCGCTTAGATCCTCCCAGGCCGCCTAGGCCCCCCCTAACTCCCCTGGTGTCGGTGTCCTCCCGCCTAGCGCCTAGGCCGATATCTCGATTCTCGAACACCGCTCAAAACCTGGAACGAGCTTGGTTTGTGCCCTAGACGTTCGAGTCCGATTCGCAGAATATTTTTAAAATGAGTATAGCCGAACGGCTATACTATTTCTTTAAAATTAAGAAAATACCGAGTAAAGCCGCCCGGCAATACTGGTTTTTAACAAATTAGGTTCAAACGGGTATAGCCGCGCGGCTATACTATTTTTAAAAAAAAATTAACCACCATTCTAACCTTTCTAAGAGAATGGATTCATCTTCATAGGAATCTTCGGATCTACAATTTTTTCTCTTATTGTTCGTTCTTTTTGTGTAAAATTTGAATTTTATAACTATTGTGCATGAATTATAATAATTTGAATTTTTTTTTATAATCACATCAACATGTCATGTGGATATGTACACAAGCAATAAAATAACTTCTCAAGTGAGTCAGCGAATTACTAAAGTATTTTCATGTTCACAAATTTATTGATTCAATTTTGCACTCCGGACATAAATTTGTTTTGGTAAGGCTCCATTAACATAATATTTTAAACGTATAGCCGCACGGCTATACCCTTGAAACATCGTAATCTGAATTTCTCTTTTTTAATTACTATATTTTGTAGTTGTGTTTTAATTATTATTTACTTAGTGAATAATTAGTATTTAAGTATTTTATTAAAGAAAAAATAAATAAAAAAACAATTACTATTTATTAAGTAATATATTTATGAAGTTAATTAAAATATTTAATACTAATTATTCACAAAATAAATAATGATTAAAACATAATTACTAATGAAAGTAATTAAATAAGGCTTAAGATTTTATTTAATTACTAAAAAGAAAATTTAAAATAAAAATGTACTGACCTCTAGATACTAAGATTTTTTGTAGGGTTAGAAACTTCAATGGTAGCATTGAGTCTGGTCGTTTTATTGTTGTTCATTTGATTTTCTTGCAACTTTTCATTTTTAACATTTTTTATGTGTACTTCTTCTTGGAATAGGCTTATGGAGTGCACATGAATGGCTACGTTGAAAAGGATGGGAAGAAGTTTGTATGGATAGCGAAGAGAAGTCAACAGAAACCCATTTATATTATATGTATCCAGGGATGCTTGATCATCTAGTTGCTAGTGGACTGGTTTGTAACGAGCTTTCATCTCGCTTTAAGGCAATTTAGTTTCTATTCTATCTGAGGCTTATACATGTCACATACATTCTATCCAATCCCTTTCCCCTGTTCGAAATCAATATCAAATTTTCATAAGACCTAGTTTGGTTTGGCCTGTGCATGTTCAGATGCAAGCAGAACAATACTCTGTGGCCTGTGCATTTGCTGACAACGCAAATCAAAATACCACGCACCAAATATTCCACCCAAATTAAATCTATTTCTTTTTTCTACTTACAGTAATTGAAAGTTCTATTGAAAGGGATGAGTTTTCAAAGTCATTCTTAAATTATCAAAACAATCCAAAACTATATATTCACAAGGTCTGAACAAGCAGAACAAAGTTGTTCCACATAAACATGTGGTGGCAAAAATGAGAGGCAAAAGAAGAGAGAGCACTCATTGCACAATTTTGAGCCGATGCAAAATGACTGTTCCAGCCCATCGAAGTTCAGATAGAGGTTGTGGTTCAAATATTGTATTAATAAATACCATTCCACTAAACAGAAGAATGCTTATCTCCAAAAAAAACACAGAAATGCTATACATATTTAGTGTTTCAGATTTACAGCATCACCCAATTTCCTGGAAAGATGCTTATCCCAAAATCCAACATATGATGAGGGTATTGAATGATCAAAGAATAATACTCACATATGCATACACATGACGCCTCTTCTCATGCGTATCTCTGCAATTCAAGGAAATCGATAGTCGATCGGCTATACTGTGTTTTTTCTAATTTTTTTAGAATTAGTATAGCCGTTCGGCTTTACTATTTTTCCTGCTTTTATATTTTAAAAAAATATTATCGCCGCTCGGCTATACTCAGCTTTTAATTTTTTAAAAGAAACAGATAGCCAACCAGCTATACCCGATTCCCGGTTTTTGTAAAGAAATCGTATAGCCGCTCGGCTCTACTCGGTGTTTTAAAGAAATAGTATAGCCGTTCGGCTCTACTCTGCTCCATCTTCTTTGAAGAAATAGTATACCCGACGGCTATACTGCGTTTTCAATCTTTCAAGAAATAGTATGGACGCCGCGTACGGGATTTCAGTTTTTAAAGAAATAGTATAGCCGAGCGGCGATACTCGGCAGAATACAAAAAGAAGATCGACTTTTGAAATGAAAGCTACTATGAGAATTCTCATGCTTCCGCAGCTTTGAACACCTTTCCACAATCCGCATACAGGCCGCTTCGACCTCCAACGTTAGCCAAGGATCGTCCTCATTGTGGAGTTCTTTCACACGCCTCCTCATGTTATCTTGGGAAAAACAAACCCACGATTACAGTTTTCAATCGGACACAAAGAGTTTCTCCTGGTGCTGAAGAATATGAAGATTTATCATTTATGTGGTCCTTTCTTCTGAAGCTGGAACGACAATCATCCACCGAACAAACGTATGGCCACTGTAAAGATTAAGCTAAATGAATTCAGGAACAAGTGAACACGCATTCAATTCTAACTGCAGTACGTGATTGAGGTTCACTTGATGGAGCTTCAAAGGAGGTCTACCACCTGACATCGGTCCATTAAAGTCGAAACCTCTCGCATTTTGGAGATCTTTGTCTGGGATCCAATGCTTTAATGAAGCTATCAAACTATCAAACTAATCGGTAGCAGACAACACCACAAGGGAATGGCTTTGCATTTGCCGCTTGAGATATGCAGATTTCTTAAAAGTAGCACCACATTCTTGGCAAGTATTGATTTTTCCTCTATCCTTCCCCATCCCCATCAGCCTCTTCGGCCATTTCCATCTCTTCCTGTAACAAAAGTAACCACATTATAAGTAAAATTAATATAATCAATCAAGACAACCCACTTCAGATTTTGTTTAAAATACAAAACCAAATGAATCCACAACAGTAAATCCTCAAATTCGAAAACCCAATTCATAACAATTCATAATTGGATCATAGAAAACTAAAATTAAAAAGGACTGAAACCTAGTGGTGAGAAGCAATCAGGTTCTTTTGGACCTGCAGATGCCACAGTACAATAACAATCACAACATGTCAACATACATACAAAATTGTACATGTTTATGCATTGCATTGCATATCACCACAGACCCAAACACATGTGTAAATATACATATACTAATAACTCATCCAATACAGACTAGAAATAGTAACACACATGCACATAAACACATAAATTCATTAGTAAATACAAACATACACTGCTACATACATCTATACAGATTACCCAAGAAGCATCCATCTCCACTGAAGATATACCAAAGATGAATCGGTTTGGTGCTTCATCGCTTCCTTCGCATTAGCCTATGCATAGACATGACGCCTCATGCTTATCTCTCACATGCTTGTTTAATCTGAAGCCAAAACCAAAAGCTACGGACAAAGGTTTATGTTCAAGGTGCACCCTTGACATGTTGATGGAGATTTGATTTCTTAAATTTAATAGTATAGCCGCCTATACTCGGTTTTTAATTTTTTTTAAAATAGTATAGCATACTCGATTTATCCCCTTTTTTATATATAAAGAAATAGTATAAAAGAAAGACTATTAAGAGAAAGCAAATGGCACATATACCCCAAAGGAAACATATTATACAAAGATCAAGGCGTTGCTATGGTGAAATCAAAACTTGCAAGGAATCGTAGGGGTCCAAATGATGCAATTGCATCAGAACCAACAGAACCTTCCTCATTTATTATTAACAATTTCAAAAAGTAATTTCAACCAAATAGAAACCCACAAAAGTAAGATGGAATATAAAGGTGCCAATTTCTGAGCTGTTTTTGTTGTGTCCTTTCGAGAATGAACGAATAACATTGCCTGATAACCTTCAATATGGTTCACTAGCCACATGCTTGACAATACCAGGAAAATCCAAACTACGGCCACACAAATATGAAGAAACGATAAAACTGGCTATATATAACTTATAGAGAGAGAGAGAGAGAGAGAGATATATATATATATATATATATAGATAGATAGATAGATAGATGTGGATGAAGAGAGAGATACCTCTGTAATGCTCAACCAGTCCAAAACAAAACTCACAAAAACCCAGGAATAGCCAATAATTTGCATACCTCATGTAGAATAGAAATCACAGCTATGTTGGTTTTGCCACTCCTGTTGGAGCACAAACCTGCAAGTATCATATCAGACTTTCACCGCAATGGTTTGGTATTCACATAATCAACAGAATCAATAACTTACTAGTATATTTTCATTAGTGTAATAAACAGTACGGAATATGCGACTTTGAATACGGTTCGAGACTTATATCCACAAAAGCGAGCGAATTCATGTGACTTTATCTCAATCTGACAAAAATTTGACGAGTGTAAAAATACCATTTCGTTGTTAATTTTCATATTTCAGTATTTTTTAGACTAATGACATGTTTAGAAAGAAAATCTTCTTTTCAGTTGTACTTTGTTATTGAAACCGCTTGCAGGAATCGCACTCGAGTTCCTTCCCTTTGTATTCATCACGAGCACAGGACGAGAGCTGTGGGAGATGTAATCAAAAGCTTAGGGGAAGAACATGGTCGGTATAAGGAATGAGCTACGGTTTGTTTCTGCGATTTGAGCCACCTTTTTTTTACCTTGGTCTAGGTGATTAAACAGTGAATTATAATCAATTTTTGATGCATCTCTAGCAAGTCATTTTGGCTATATTAATCTGTATGATGAATGGCAACTGGCTCATTGGATTAATTGGTGCTATATATGTATCTTGCAGTGCCTCGACATGGAGGTTCTGTGAAAGGGCTTGATAATGAGGTTATGGAGGGGACACTGTGCGCTATAGTGTTGGCTAGAGAGGAATATAAGATTTTTTGTAGGGTTAGAACCTTCGGTGGTAGCATTGAGTCTGGTCGTTTTTTCAATGGTCATGTAGGAAGGAAGCCAGCTAACTCTTTTATTGTTGTTCATTTGATTTTCTTGCAACTTTTCATTTTTAACATTTTTTATGTGTACTTCTTCTTGGAATAGGCTTATGGAGTGCACATGAATGGCTACGTTGAGAAGGATGGGAAGAAGTTTGTATGGATAGCGAAGAGAAGTCTATTATATATATGCAGGGATGCTTGATCATCTAGTTGCTGGTAGACTGGTTTGTAACGAGTTTTCATCTCACTTTAAGGCATTTTAGTTTCTATTCTATCAGTATTTAGGCTGTCAGTGCTCAGTAGGAGCTTGCTTGAATAGTTTGCTTTTGGTATCTAGAGCCTCCAGACCTTGATGAAATGACATGTTCCTAAATTAGACAGCTCTAGTGCACTTTAATGTCAAATGCAATTGGTAGGGATGTTTTGTTTTGCTATGATTTAAAACTTCCTGAGAGTTTCACGCCTAAGAATCAAGGTAAGACCCTTGGAGCTTAGCTTTTACCTAAAATAGTTGTGAACTTTGTCTTCAGCTTCGTCATTTTTCACCTTTCATTTCATCCTAAACTATCTGCAATTTTCCCCTTATTGAACAGATGGAGAGATGGAGAGCTCCAATGTTAAAGCTCCTCAGGCGCTCTGTATCTACCTCACCAAAGAGTTGGCCATTCATGTGAAGTTCCATTCTTTTCTTAGATTGTTACTCCAATTGTTGTTGTTTTTTTTATATTAATTTGAATAGAAATTATATGGTGAATGATATACAATTTACTTAAAAGAAAGAAAGAAAGGCTCTTTTATTTGTTTGTGGAAATTGAATATAGCTGAGCTTTTTGGACTAGAGGATTGATGGTGGTAAGTGAATGTGGCAGAATATGGAGGTCCTTCAGAAGATGGGGAAGTACACGGGGATAAATGCAGAGTGTGTTGTCCCGACGGAGAGGACGAGTTCTACGTCCATTCAATCTCGAGCACCAGTATCAGCACAAATTGTGATTGGAACCCCTGGTACAATTAAGAAATGGATGTCCATCAAGAAGCTGGGCGTTACTCGGCTCTCTCTCTCTCTTTTTTCCATAATAAATAGTATAGCCGTGCGGCTAATCTAGATTTATTTCTAATTTTTTAAAGAAATAGTACAGCCGTTCGGCTATAATCGGATTTTCCCAATATAATGATGTATAGACACCAAAAATTGCTAAATTATAAATTTAACGTTTGAGGTGAGACCCAATTAATGAAGGAATTTTGTCCAGACAAAAAGGCTTTTTTTTATTAGTATAAGTGATAGTCTAAAGTACAAGGGAGAGGGTTTCTCACACAATCACAGTCAAATTGTCGTGGGAGTTCGAACATGAGACCTCTTGTTTGCATGTCAAAACACTTTTCCACTAGGTTACACCCCGTTGGCAAAATAAATGCATAGAAAACTAACTTCACCAGGCACATAATTGTCCCGACAAAAAGACTTAATCAAAAGGGACTCTACGCAATTGATCTTCAAAGAAAAAGGCTCTATTACAGTCAAGATCAACTAAATCAAAGCATACCTGCAATTGATCAAGAAAATAAACAATAATTCTGTCATTTCCGTACAATGAGAAAACAATATATATTATGATACTACCAAACCGCCTAAATTACATCCACCAATTAACAATAATTTGACGCTCACCAGATAAATATTTCGGACTTATTCAAATGAAATCAAAAGAGAGACACCTTCAATTATGCTCAAAATGATAGTCCTGCATGTATCGCTTCAATATACCTGCATTACAGCTCATGTAATCAGCTACAACATGCTTAGAACCATAGATGGCCACAGGGTCTCCTTATAAATTGTGGCTTTATAGCTTCCACTTCCTCCACCAACAAACTCCAGCAATCAAACAGAGTTCAATAAAAAAAAAAAGTTGAAACAAAGAAAGAGGAGGTATGGATGCTAGTATCTTGAGGGCTGTGGTTTTGATGAGCATGCTTGTGCCTGCAATAGCTCAAGCTGATATTAATCCTTCCTATACCAATACGGTTTCAAATGGAAACACTCTTGGTCAAGTTGATGATGTCTCTTATCCTTCCAATACAAATCATGTGGTTCCAAATGGTCATCTTATTTCTTGTGGTTTAAAATGTGCGACAAAGTGCCTGATGAACCCAATATGCCTTGGCATGTGCATGATCAGATGCAAACATAGACCTTCAGATGTTGTATATAATTGTACACATAACTGTGCCAACTCTATTGCCACCACAAGCACTTCCAATTTTGGTAATATGCATATTTCCATATGGGATTATTGATCTGCCTTTATCTCTCTCTCTCTCTCTCTCTCTCTCTCTCTCTAGCTTTATCATGTTCGTTTTGAATTATATTTCGGTCATTGATATGCTATGTATATTGGTTTTATTTGCTTGAAATTGTAGATAAACGCTATGTGAAGGGCTTCGTGGATTCATGCTATGAGAGCTGCTTCAAGAATAATCATATTAATTAAGGGATTGGCAATTGTTGCCTAGCTAGCTGCATGCAGCATGAATGTCTTGCGCCCCAGAAAAATAAATGACAATTACGTCTTGCATATGCAATAATTTTAATTTAAAATAATAATTAGATTGTTCCAATTACTATTTATATTGCTTTGTGGACCTTATTTCTTTCTTGCATACCACCATCTTAATCTGTTACAAACGTAACTTCTTCACTCCTACCGTCATCACCAACATCATCAATAATATTAATAGAGGGAAAGAATATACTCTCCAAGGAGCAACACCTAAAATAAGTATGCTATTCAATTTACTGCTAAACTGGTATGACATCATTCTTTCATGCATCATCACATCTCAAAACAATACCCTCAAGTCTAACTCGAAATTCATAAAAGTGGAAATTCACGTCTGCTGGCCCAGTTTGGGATTGCTGTCACTTTTAAAAAAAGTTGTTTATGCTGTGCTTTGAAAATAATTAGCCGTAAAGTAAAGCAGCTTCATGTTTGGTAAACAATATTTTTAATACAAATTTATAAATAAACCCAATTCTAGACATGTATTTATAAAAAAGCCCAAACACTATTTAAACATAGAAACACACCCAAAATCAACCCCAAAGTCAACTTTTTGGGTGTGTTTATAAATGGGTTTTGAGTGTGTGTAATAATGGGTTTTGGGTGTGTTTATAAAGTGTTTTGGGTGTTGGGGTTTTTTTATAATTTCAACCTCTATTTTGGGTGTTTTAGTGAAACTCCCTATTTTTAAAGTGCTATTAGCACAAAAAGCAATGTCAAAACCGTTTGGTAAGTTTTAATATAAAATTGTTGTAACTGTGAATAATAACTAAAATAGACATGATGTTGAAAGTGTTATGTACTAATCATGTGGTGGTAGTGGTGATGATGGAGTGGAGGTGGTGGTGGTGATGAAGTTGGAGTTGGTGGTTGTGGTAGTGGTAGTGGTAGTGGTGGTGGTGGGCAGTGGCGGAGCCACAGTGGGGGGTCGCATGACCTCTTGGAAGCCATGGAAATCAGCTTAGACGTCCCTTGAAGCTGTTGGTGCGACCTCTTGGAGCTGCACACCAAGTGGTCAACGAAATGACTGAAAGAAGGAAGGTTTGCAGCTGGAGAAGAAGAATGGAGGGTTTGCTGCGCGCTGTTTTTTTTAAACAACCTGGGCAAAACGACGTCGTTTTGGGCCATGTCTGAAACATATTTTATATATTTAAAAAGATATAAATATAAAATATAAAATATAAAAAAGCCAGCGTATGTCCTTCTTCACATCAGCAATTCCTCCATTCTCAACCTCAAAATTCTTTTGTTTTCTCTTCCAAACCCTAAGTTCCCAACTCCCCCAAACCCTCAACTCCATCTCCTCCCTTGCTGCCTCCACTAAATTTTTATTTGGACTTTTACACTAAGACCTCTTATGGTAAGATTCCTGGCTCTGCCACTGGTGGTGAGGATGGTGGTTGTGGAGGTGGTGGTGGTGGTGACAGTGGTGGTGGCGGTGGTGGTGGCGATGGTGGAGGTGGAGGTGGTGGAGGAGGTGGTGGTTGTGGTGATGGTGGCGAAGGATGAGGAGGAGGAGGATGTGGTGGTGGTGGTGGTTGTGGTGGTGCAAGTGGTGGAGTTGGATGTGGAAGTGGAGGTAGTATCATTTTTAAAAATGAATGGTGGTATTTTGAGAATTAAAAAAATTCATTAAAGATTCATCTATGCTTCTTTTGAAAACAGCTTTGAAAAGCAACCTAGAGCTGCTTAAAAGTCAAAAGGTCATTGCTTTTAAAATAATCAGAATATTTTATTTTTACCAAACATCTTAAACTGTTTAACTTTAAAGTGAAGCAGGTTTTTTGCCAAAAAAAGCAATCCCAAACGGGGCCTTAACCCATTGATGGATGGAATTAAGCTCCAATAACAGGACCATTGCTTTTCTAATAGGTACAGAATTTACTCATATGCCGAATAACATACACCCAAATATATGAAATCTTCCCTTCGCTTTTCTTTTCACCACATTTTCAAGTGGAACTGGAAAAACATCTTAAATTTTTTAAAACCCCGCTGCCTCTCTCTCCTCTGAGCCGTCGCCTCCTCTCTCTCTCTCTCGACCTCCTCGCCCACCAATGACCAAGCAACCCCTTCGCCCGCCTGCCTTTTATAAGTAATATTGCATCCCCAATTGCATCCCTTTTATTATTATTATTATTTCTTTCTGAGCAAGCCACTGTTTCTATGTTAGATGTGTGAAATCAAACTTCCAATGATTACTGCATCAATATAGATCGTAGTTTTTTAGTACATTAATATATTTATTTTTCATTTAAGTCATTCTGTTGATAAATTTTATCTTTTTGAACCAGAGCAATATCATTAACTCCAAAACAAAAAACAATATAAGAGAAAACAATTGGCACATATACTCCAAAAGAAACATATTATACAAAGATCAAGGCAGTTGCTAATGCATACATTACACAAAGGAGAGCCCAAGGAAAAAGAAACCTTCTTGTAGCATATCTCATTCTGCAATTCAATACGGGCTGTAAGGTATGCACTGTCATGTTTCCTTCTTAGACTCTCTCAAATCTAACAAGCCTTCATAGAACATAATCTACATAGAACCCAATTTAGGCAAGCTCATGAAAACTCTATTCAAAGCTTGATTTTTCATTACAGTAGAACAACTTACAATAACCTTCAATATGGTTCACTAGCCATATGCTTGACAATACCAGGAAAATCCAAACTATGGCACACAAATATGAAGAAACGATAAAACTGGCTATATATAACTGAGAGAGAGAGAGAGATAGAGAGAGAGATAGAGAGAGAGATAGATAGATAGATAGATAGAGAGAGATAGATAGATAGATAGATAGATGTGGATAAAGAGAGAGATACCTCTGTAATGCTCAACCAGTCCAAAACAAAACTCACAAAAACTACAACCAAAGGGAACCTTACGGCTAAACATTGACATTTGATACCTCTGTAATGCGTCTATGAAATTGATCAAAATGAAAACTTGAGCAGACAATAATTTCTTCTGTAACAATTCCTACTAGTTTGAACAAAGGTTTAAGAAAAAACTTGTGTACAAAATACATGATATTTACCGTCACATACTGAACAAGCTCTTATCAAAACTTGTCAAGTTAAGTGAAAAGATCAGTCACACTAAAATTAGTTAATTTTAACTGCAGAGCTCATACTAATGGCAAGCGGATGTGCAAAAGACTACATATATGAATAGCATCACTGAACAAATATCATTCAGACTTCTGAGTGTGAGTACTAGAGACTTCAAATAAGATTAAAAACAAACAAACAAACAAAAACAACTGAAAAAACAGAAACCAAAGAATTCTGTAACCACAATAGGAAACACAGTGGACCCATAATGTCAAAATCTAAAAGCATTTAATCACTTTATATGAAAAAATAATCAATCAGTGACTATCATCTTAATAAGAAGAAAGTGAAGCCATTAATTAAGTTTTTCATTTTCCTCTTTTGGGTAACAGTTTTTGCTCACGGAGCACACATAATTGATAAAAGTGACCTGAGTTTCTTCAAGTTCGTTCTTAGAAAGCTGCATGTCTCCAGTAAGTTCTCTCACAGTCATATTCAATGAAGATACGCGATGGCTAAAGTTTATGTAACTTCTGCAGCTAATGCCTGAAAAATAAATGATAATAAGTAACAAGCCACTATTTCAATGCCTACTTCCCCAACCCCCATCCCCCACCCACCCCCCTCCACTCAGAAAATAAAAATAGGAAAATAGTTATATAGAGTGGACACCTTCATTGGCGCAACATAAACCATCTAAAATTCATCTTTATGCAAGTAACCGCCTTTGAAGTTCTGTCCAATCTACCACAGAAAATGCCGACTCACTATCTAAATCTCAGAATGGATGATATACTGAATATTTTCAAAAACTAAATAGGTTGAATTCAACATGAAAGTACTATGAGTACATCAGCATGACATAAAAGCACTCGAATAACAAAGGCAGTCAAAAGCCTAGTTTCCTTGCTTTATTTTGCAAGCTGATACCTTTAACACACTAACCCTCCCAGAAAAATATATACAATACCAGCTCATATAACATTACAGCCGTTCCCATTCCGTTTTAACTATGCAACTAACCCAGATTAACTCTTACACAATACAAAAACAAATGTGTGAATTTGAGATCAAGCCAAAGTAGTAAGAGAAAAAGTATGATTACCAAAAATGAGAATAGAGACCCAGGAATAGCCAATCATTTGCATACCTCATGTAGAATAGAAATCACAGCTATGTTGGTTTTGCCAGCTCCTGTTGGAGCACAAACCTGCAAGTATCATATCAGCACTTTCACTGCAATGGTTTGGTATTCACATAATCAACAGAATCAATAACTTACTAGTATATTTTCATTAGTGTAATAAACAGTACGAAATATGCGACTTTGAATACGGTTCAGAGACTTATATCCACGAAAAGCAGCCTGAGCGAATTCATGTGACTTCGTTATCTCAATCTGACAAGATACGACAGAAATGAAATAGAGGTCAGTAGGTGATAAAAGAAATCGCAACCAAGGACAATCCTATTTGTTTAACCACCAGAAAACGTGCAAATTATTATGGCTAGTTTGTCAGAGAACTCCAATTGCATCACAAACTCCATACTGGAAATATATATTCATACAATTATCATACACACACTATATACATGTCACCTTTGCTCCTTCGCACCAGCAAGCTTCGTCTGTCTTCATTTGGGAAAAAAAAGGACACGACCGCCCAGTTGCCTAGGTGCCGCCAGATCCGCCAGCCGCCAGGCGCCGCCTAGATCCTCCCAGGCCGCCTAGGCCCCCTAACTCCCTGGTGTCGGTGTCCTCCCGCCTAGCGCCTAGGCCGATATCTCGATTCTCGAACACTGCTCAAAACCTGGAACGAGCTTGGTTTGTGCCCTAGACGTTCGAGTCCGATTCGCCAGAATATTTTTAAAAACTGAGTATAGCCGAACGGCTATACTATTTCTTTAAAATTAAGAAAATACCGAGTAAAGCCGCCCGGCAATACTGGTTTTTAACAAATTAGGTTCAAACGGGTATAGCCGCGCGGCTATACTATTTTTAAAAAAAAATTAACCACCATTCTAACCTTTCTAAGAGAATGGATTCATCTTCATAGGAATCTTCGGATCTACAATTTTTTCTCTTATTGTTCGTTCTTTTTGTGTAAAATTTGAATTTTATAACTATTGTGCATGAATTATAATAATTTGAATTTTTTTTTATAATCACATCAACATGTCATGTGGATATGTACACAAGCAATAAAATAACTTCTCAAGTGAGTCAGCGAATTACTAAAGTATTTTCATGTTCACAAATTTATTGATTCAATTTTGCACTCCGGACATAAATTTGTTTTGGTAAGGCTCCATTAACATAATATTTTAAACGTATAGCCGCACGGCTATACCCTTGAAACATCGTAATCTGAATTTCTCTTTTTTAATTACTATATTTTGTAGTTGTGTTTTAATTATTATTTACTTAGTGAATAATTAGTATTTAAGTATTTTATTAAAGAAAAAATAAATAAAAAAACAATTACTATTTATTAAGTAATATATTTATGAAGTTAATTAAAATATTTAATACTAATTATTCACAAAATAAATAATGATTAAAACATAATTACTAATGAAAGTAATTAAATAAGGCTTAAGATTTTATTTAATTACTAAAAAGAAAATTTAAAATAAAAATGTACTGACCTCTAGATACTAAGATTTTTTGTAGGGTTAGAAACTTCAATGGTAGCATTGAGTCTGGTCGTTTTATTGTTGTTCATTTGATTTTCTTGCAACTTTTCATTTTTAACATTTTTTATGTGTACTTCTTCTTGGAATAGGCTTATGGAGTGCACATGAATGGCTACGTTGAAAAGGATGGGAAGAAGTTTGTATGGATAGCGAAGAGAAGTCAACAGAAACCCATTTATATTATATGTATCCAGGGATGCTTGATCATCTAGTTGCTAGTGGACTGGTTTGTAACGAGCTTTCATCTCGCTTTAAGGCAATTTAGTTTCTATTCTATCTGAGGCTTATACATGTCACATACATTCTATCCAATCCCTTTCCCCTGTTCGAAATCAATATCAAATTTTCATAAGACCTAGTTTGGTTTGGCCTGTGCATGTTCAGATGCAAGCAGAACAATACTCTGGCCTGTGCATTTGCTGACAACGCAAATCAAAATACCACGCACCAAATATTCCACCCAAATTAAATCTATTTCTTTTTTCTACTTACAGTAATTGAAAGTTCTATTGAAAGGGATGAGTTTTCAAAGTCATTCTTAAATTATCAAAACAATCCAAAACTATATATTCACAAGGTCTGAACAAGCAGAACAAAGTTGTTCCACATAAACATGTGGTGGCAAAAATGAGAGGCAAAAGAAGAGAGAGCACTCATTGCACAATTTTGAGCCGATGCAAAATGACTGTTCCAGCCCATCGAAGTTCAGGGATAGAGGTTGTGGTTCAAATATTGTATTAATAAATACCATTCCACTAAACAGAAGAATGCTTATCTCCAAAAAAAACACAGAAATGCTATACATATTTAGTGTTTCAGATTTACAGCATCACCCAATTTCCTGGAAAGATGCTTATCCCAAAATCCAACATATGATGAGGGTATTGAATGATCAAAGAATAATACTCACATATGCATACACATGACGCCCAGTCTTCTCATGCGTATCTCTGCAATTCAAGGAAATCGTATAGTCGATCGGCTATACTGTGTTTTTTCTAATTTTTTTAGAATTAGTATAGCCGTTCGGCTTTACTATTTTTCCTGCTTTTATATTTTAAAAAAATATTATCGCCGCTCGGCTATACTCAGCTTTTAATTTTTTTAAAAGAAACAGTATAGCCAACCAGCTATACCCGGTTCCCCCGGTTTTTGTAAAGAAATCGTATAGCCGCTCGGCTCTACTCGGTGTTTTAAAGAAATAGTATAGCCGTTCGGCTCTACTCGGTGCTCCATCTTCTTTGAAGAAATAGTATACCCGTGCGGCTATACTGCGTTTTCAATCTTTCAGAAGAAATAGTATGGACGCGCGGCGGTACGGGATTTCAGTTTTTTTAAAGAAATAGTATAGCCGAGCGGCGATACTCGGCAGAATACAAAAAGAAGATCGACTTTTGAAATGAAAGCTACTATGAGAATTCTCATGCTTCCGCAGCTTTGAACACCTTTCCACAATCCTGGCATACAGGCTGCTTCTGACCTCCAACGTTAGCCGAAGGATCGTCCTCATTGTGGAGTTCTTTCACACGCCTCCTCATGTTATCTTGGGAAAAACAAACCCACGATTACAGTTTTCAATCGGACACATAAAGAGTTTCTCCTGGTGCTGAAGAATATGAAGATTTATCATTTATGTGGTCCTTTCTTCTGAAGCTGGAACGACAATCATCCACCGAACAAACGTATGGCCACTGTAAAGATTAAGCTAAATGAATTCAGGAACAAGTGAACACGCATTCAATTCTAACTGCAGTACGTGATTGAGGTTCACTTGATGGAGCTTCAAAGGAGGTCTCCCACCTGATACTGGTCCATTAAAGTCAGAAACCTCTCGCATTTTGGAGATCTTTGTCTGGGATCCAATGCTTTAATGAAGCTATCAAACTATCAAACTAATCGGTAGCAGACAACACCACAAGGGAATGGCTTTGCATTTGCCGCTTGAGATATGCAGATTTCTTAAAAGTAGCACCACATTCTTGGCAAGTATTGGATTTTTCCTCTATCCTTCCCCATCCCCATCAGCCTCTTCGGCCATTTCCATCTCTTCCTGTAACAAAAGTAACCACATTATAAGTAAAAATTAATATAATCAATCTGAAGACAACCCAGCTTCAGATTTTGTTTAAAATACAAAAACCAAATGAATCCACAACAGTAAATCCCTCAAATTCGAAAACCCAATTCATAACAATTCATAATTGGATCATAGAAAACTAAAATTAAAAAGGACTGAAACCTAGTGGTGAGAAGCAATCAGGTTCTTTTGGACCTGCAGATGCCACAGTACAATAACAATCACAACATGTCAACATACATACAAAATTGTACATGTTTATGCATTGCATTGCATATCACCACAGACCCAAACACATGTGTAAATATACATATACTAATAACTCATCCAATCCAGACCAGAAATAGTAAACACATGCACATAAACACATAAATTCATTAGTAAATACAAACATACACTGCTACATACATCTATACAGTATTACCCGAAGAAGCAGCTCCATCTCCACCAGAAGATATACCAGCAGACTGCAACTGGTTTGGCTGCTTCATCAGCTTCCTTCGCATTAGCCTATGCATAGACATGACGCCCAGTCTTCTCATGCTTATCTCTCACATGCTTGTTTGCGAATCTGAAGCCAAAACCCGAAAAGCTACGGACAAAGGTTTATGTTCAAGGTGCACTGCCTTGACATGTTGATGGAGATTTGATTTCTTAAATTTAATAGTATAGCCGCCCGTCTATACTCGGTTTTTTAATTTTTTTTAAAATAGTATAGCCGCGCGGCGATACTCGATTTATCCCCTTTTTTATATATAAAGAAATAGTATAAAAGAAAGACTATTAAGAGAAAGCAAATGGCACATATACCCCAAAGGAAACATATTATACAAAGATCAAGGCAGTTGCTATGGCTGAAATCAAAACTTGCAAGGAATCGTAGGGGTCCAGCTGATGCAATTGCATCAGGAACCAACAGAACCTTCCTCATTTATTATTAACAATTTCAAAAAGTAATTTCAACCAAATAGAAACCCACAAAAGTAAGATGGAATATAAAGGTGCCAATTTCTGAGCTGTTTTTGTTGTGTCCTTTCGAGAATGAACGAATAACATTGCCTGATAACCTTCAATATGGTTCACTAGCCACATGCTTGACAATACCAGGAAAATCCAAACTACGGCCACACAAATATGAAGAAACGATAAAACTGGCTATATATAACTTATAGAGAGAGAGAGAGATATATATATATATATATATATATATAGATAGATAGATAGATGTGGATGAAGAGAGAGATACCTCTGTAATGCTCAACCAGTCCAAAACAAAACTCACAAAAACCCAGGAATAGCCAATAATTTGCATACCTCATGTAGAATAGAAATCACAGCTATGTTGGTTTTGCCAGCTCCTGTTGGAGCACAAACCTGCAAGTATCATATCAGCACTTTCACTGCAATGGTTTGGTATTCACATAATCAACAGAATCAATAACTTACTAGTATATTTTCATTAGTGTAATAAACAGTACGGAATATGCGACTTTGAATACGGTTCGAGACTTATATCCACAAAAGCACTGAGCGAATTCATGTGACCGTTATCTCAATCTGACAAATAAGACAGAAATGTAAATAGAGGTCAGTAGGTGATAAAAGAAATCGCAAGCAAGGACAATCCTATTTGTTTAACCACCAGAAAACGTGCAAATTATTATGGCTAGTTTGTCAGAGAACTCCAATTGCATCACAAACTCTCCATACTAGAAATATTTATTCATACAATTATCACACACACTATATACATGTCACCTTTGCTCCTTCGCACCAGCGAGCTTCGTCTGTCTTCATTTGGAAAAAAGGACATGACCCGCCCGGCGCCAGACCCGCCAGGTGCCTAGTGCCGCTTAGATCCGCCAGCCGCCTAGGCGCCGCATAGATCCGCCAGCCGCCTAGGCGCCGCCTTAGATCCTCCCAGGCCGCCTAGGCCCCTAACTCCCCGGTGTCGGTGTCCTCCCTCCTAGCGCCTAGGCGATATCTCGAACACTGCTCAAAACCTGGAACGGGCTTGCTTTGTGCCCTAGATGTTCGTAGAGAAGAGTTCGAGTCCGATTAGCCAGAATATTTTTTAACATCCTAGTATAGCCGGACGGCTATAATATTTTAAAAAATTAAGAAAATACCGAGGAAAGCCCCCGGCTGTACTATTTTTAAAATAAAATTAGGGAAAAACCTAGTATAGGCATGTGGAAGTAGTATTTTTCAAATAAATTTGGGGAAAAACCCACCATTCTAACCTTTCTAAGTGAATGGATTCATCTTCATAGGAATCTTTGGATCTACCATATGAACCACCTTTGGCTACGATTTTTTCTCTTATTGTTCCTTCTTTTTGTGTAAAATTTGAATTTTATAACTATTGTGCACGAATTATAATAATTTGAGAAAATTTTGATAAATCACAGCAATATGTCATGTGGTTATGTACACAAGCAATAAAATAATAGGCAACTTTACTGAGGACTAAATCGACACCACATTAAAAGAGAGAAATTATTGCAAAATTACAAGGGATGAATCTCGAAAACAGTAGGAAACATATAAGACCCGGGTCATCAATAACGCACTAGGAAGGATACATAAGCATTGGAGGGCACCGGAATACCAAGTGAGTAGAACCCCAAAAAAGCTATCAACAAGATATGAAGCACACCCGGGTGCATTGATTTCCATATCATGCCAAATACAACCCAACTGGATGGAAGAGAAATCAATATGCACTTGCAAAACAAGAGACCACAAACTCAGACGAAGATTGATCGCAAAGTCATAAATCAATGGTCCAACAAGATTTAAATCAATCGTAGTTGTAAAGTCAGAGACAGATGTGTGGGTTCACAAATGGAGAGTTGGAGAGCTATGCTTTATGCATTTCTTGTGGCCCAAAAATATATCTGTATCGGCTAATGAGCCCATTTCTTTTTAAAGTCAGGAGAAGGAAAAATTATTTTAAAAATAGTATAGCCGATCGGCTTTACTCGGCTCTTCTATTTTATTTTATTTAATAAATAGTATAGCCCCGGCTATACACGTCTTCCAATTTTTTTTAAGAAATAGTATAGTCGGGCCGCTGTACTCAGATTGTTCCCAATTTTTTCATAAAAATTATATATGCACAAGTTTCACTTTTCGTATATTAATTTTCAGTTCATTATGATAACCACATGTTTCATTCACATTAGAAATTATTTAGTAATTAAATTAATAGATACCTTCTTCTTACAAGAAGAAGCATCCAAGTTGAGACAAAAGGACAAAATTCAACAGGGATGTTAAAAAATTAAAGGAAATAAAAAAGGAGGAAATTAATGATCCTGAAGCCATATTAAAAATTTAATGGACTCTGATGTATATTTAACCACTTTTTTTTTATCGTCTAGAACAAAAGTATTCATTTATACTTTACAATAGAATTTGTTTCTAAGCTATACATCGAAATGATTGAGAGAATTTAATATGTTTAATGCTACCTTGACGTATTTAGGACTTTAATTTTCTTTCGTTTTAGAATTTGACGAGTGTAAAAATACCATTTTGTTGTTAATTTTCATAATTCAGTATTTTTTTAGACTAACATTTGACATGTTTAGAAAGAGAATCTTCATTTCAGTTGTACTTTGTTATTGAAACTGCCTGCAGGAATCGCACTCTGAGTTCCTTCCGTTTGTATTCATCGCTGAGCACAGGACGAGAGCTGTGGGAGATGTAATCAAAAGCTTAGGGGAAGAACATGGTCCAGGTATAAGGAATGAGCTACGGTTTGTTTCTGCGATTTGAGCCACCTTTTTTTTACCTTGGTCTAGGTGATTAAACAGTGAATTATAATCAATTTTTGATGCATCTCTAGCAAGTCATTTTGGCTATATTAATCTGTATGATGAATGGCAACTGGCTCATTGGATTAATTGGTGCTATATATGTATCTTGCAGTGCCTCGACATGGAGGTTCTATGAAAGGGCTTGATAATGAGGTTTTGGAGGGGACACTGTGCGCTATAGTGTTGGCTAGAGAGGAATATAAGATTTTTCGTAGGGTTAGAAACTTCAGTGGTAGCATTGAGTCTGGTCGTTTTTTCAATGGTCATGTAGGAAGGAAGCCAGCTAACTCTTTTATTGTTGTTCATTTGATTTTCTTGCAACTTTTCATTTTTAACATTTTTTATGTGTACTTCTTCTTGGGAATAGGCTTATGGAGTGCCCATGAATGGCTACGTTGAGAAGGATGGGAAGAAGTTTGTATGGATAGCGAAGAGAAGTCAACAGAAACCCACTTATATTATATATATGCAGGGATGCTTGATCATCTAGTTTGCAATTCAAAGAAATCGTATAGCCGAGGCTATACTCTGTTGTTGCCAATTTTTTAAGCATTAGTATAGCCGGTCGGCTTTACTATTTTTTCTGCTTTTAATTATTTTTTTAAAATATTATTGCCACGTGGCTATACTCAGTTTTTAATTTTTTAAAAAAGAAATAGTATAGCCGTCGGCTCTACTCGGTGTTCCATTTTCTTTAAAGAATAGTATAGCCGAACGGCTCACTCGGTGTTCCATTTTCTTTAAAGAATAGTATAGCCGAACGGCTCACTCGGTGTTCCATTTTCTTCAAAGAATAGTATAGCCGAACGGCTCTACTCGGTGTTCCATTTTCTTTACAGAATAGTATAGCCGTTCGGCTCTACAGTGTTTTTAATTTTTAGAATAAATCGTATAGCCGTGCGGTAATACGGGATTTCAGTTTTTAAAAATAAATCGTATAGCCGGGCGGCGATACTTGGCAGAATACAAAAGAAGATCGACTCGAAATGAAATCTACCGTGAGAATTCTCATGCTTCCGCAGCTTTGAACACCTTTCCACAATCCTGGCATACAGGCTGCTTCTGACCTCCAACGTTAGCCGAAGGATCGTCCTCATTGTGGAGTTCTTTCACACGCCTCCTCATGTTATCTTGGGAAAAACAAACCCACGATTACAGTTTTCAATCGGACACATAAAGAGTTTCTCCTGGTGCTGAAGAATATGAAGATTTATCATTTATGTGGTCCTTTCTTCTGAAGCTGGAACGACAATCATCCACCGGACAAACGTATGGCCACTGTAAAGATTAAGCTAAATGAATTCAGGAACAAGTGAACACGCATTCAATTCTAACTGCAGTACGTGATTGAGGTTCACTTGATGGAGCTTCAAAGGAGGTCTCCCACCTGATACTGGTCCATTAAAGTCAGAAACCTCTCGCATTTTGGAGATCTTTGTCTGGGATCCAAGCTTTAATGAAGCTATCAAACTATCAAACTAATCGGTAGCAGACAACACCACAAGGGAATGGCTTTGCATTTGCCGCTTGAGATATGCAGGTTTCTTAAAAGTAGCACCACATTCTTGGCAAGTATTGGATTTTTCCTCTCTCCTTCCCCTTCCCCATCCCCATCAGCCTCTTCACCATTTCCATCTCTTCCTGTAACAAAAGTAACCAAATTATAAGTAAAAATTAATATAATCAATCTGAAGACAACCCAGCTTCAGATTTTGTTTAAAATACAAAAACCAAATGAATCCACAACAGTAAATCCCTCAAATTCGAAAACCAAAATTAAAAAGGACTGAAACCTAGTGGTGAGAAGCAATCAGGTTCTTTTGGACCTGCAGATGCCACAGTACAATAACAATCACAACATGTCAACATACATACAAAATTGTACATGTTTATGCATTGCATTGCATATCACCACAGACCCAAACACATATGTAAATATACATATACTAATAACTCATCCAATCCAGACCAGAAATAGTACACACATGCACATAAACACATAAATTCATTATTAAATACAAACATACACTGCTACATACATCTATACACATATTTACTGTATTACCCGAAGAAGCAGCTCCATCTCCACCAGAAGATATACCAGCAGACTGCAACTGGTTTGGCTACTTTATCAGCTTCCTTCGCATTAGCCTATGCATAGACATGACGCCCAGTCTTCTCACGCTTATCTCTCACATGCTTGTTTGCGAATCTGAAGCCAAAACCCGAAAAGCTAAGGACAAAGGTTTATGTTCAAGGTGCACTGCCTTGACATGTTGATGGAGATTTGATTTCTGCAAATGTATAAGCAAAATCAGAAAAGGAAACAATAAAAAAAAACTAGCAATGGCTATGCTCCTTTTTCCAAACCCAAAAAAAAAAAATCGTATAGCCGACCGGCTATACTATGTTCTCTTAAATGTTTTGAAAGAAATAGTATCGCCGAACGGCTACACTTCCTTTTTAAATTTTTTAAAGAAGTAGTATCGCCGTGCGGCTATACCCCGTTTTCCAAATGTGTGGCCGCACGGCTATACTCGGTCTATTTCTTTAAAAAGTCACAAATTTCTTTAAAGAAATAGTATCGCCGTGCGGCTATACCCGTCTTAATCCCAAACCAAAAAAAAAAGAAAAATAAATAGTTTAGCCGAACGGCTATACGCGGTTTTCCTAAATTTCAAAACTGTATAGTCGGTTTTCGCAATTTGTTTCGAGCACTAGTATAGCCGCGCGGCTATACCCGACTTTTCCAATTTTTTTAAGAAATAGTATGGCCGTGCGCTATAAAAGAAATAGTATAGCTATACTTCGTTGTTTATAATAATTTTTTCTATAAGTATAGCCACATGGCGTTACAACAACTCTTTTTTTTTAATAAATAAATAGTATAGCAGCGCGGTGATACTCGTTTTTCTTTTTTTTAAAAAGGAATAGTATAGCCACATGGCTATACTGGGTTTTTCCCAACTTTTTTTAAAAGAAATAGTATAGCCGTGCGGCGATACGATTTATTAAAAAAATTAATAATAGGACCAAAAATGTCCAACAACTGCTTGGCTAACTACAATTCGTCAAATGGATATCATCGATATTCAATTCAAGGACCCAAATTGATTCTGAGCCAAACTTCATTGACCAAAAGTACAATTAACCCATAATTATTTATCTAACAACTGCTGTTGATTTGTTAAATAAAAAGTAAAAATAGAAATTGCTAAATTATAAATTGAACTTTTGAGGTGAGACCCAGTGAATGAGGAATTACTAACGTGAAGTTACCGATTTTTCTCTATAAGTGAAGTGTAATTATTTTGAGTGCTTGAACATTATATATTTCGATAGTGATGTATAGACACCAAAATTGCTAAATTATAAATTTAACTTTTGAGGTGAGACAAAATGACTAAATCAAAGGGGCGCAAATGATGAACTAAATCAAAGGACACCTGCAATTGATCAACAATAATTCTGTCATTTCCTTACAATGAGAAACAAATATATGCCAAACCGCCTAAATTACATCCACCAATTAATAATTTGAGGCTCACCAGAGAAATATTTTGGACTGAACTTTGGGTGGTCTTCACTGATAATCGCCATGAAATCAAAAGAGAGACACATTCAATTTGTGCTCCATTACAGCTCAAGTAATTAGCTACAATCATGCTTAGAACAATAGATGGCCAAAGGGTCTCCCTATAAACTGTGGCATTCGCTTCCACTT
Organism: Prunus mume; assembly: GCF_029339155.1. Taxonomy (NCBI): domain Eukaryota; kingdom Viridiplantae; phylum Streptophyta; class Magnoliopsida; order Rosales; family Rosaceae; genus Prunus; species Prunus mume. The sequence goes on along the minus strand of NC_142705.1, from coordinate 4,432,161 downwards.
CCTCCACCAACAAACTCCAGCAATCAAACAGAGTTCAATAGAAAAAAATTTGAAACAAAGAAAGAGAAGGTATGGATTCCAGTGTGTTGAGGGCTGTGGTTTTGATGAGCATGCTTGTGCTTGCAATAGCTGAAGCTGATATGAATCCTTCCTATACCAATACGGTTCCAAATGGCAACACTCTTGGTCATGTTGATGATGTCTCTGATCCTTCCAATGGAAATCAAGTGGTTCCAAATGGCCATATTATTTCTTGTGGTTTTAAATGTGCGACAAAGTGCCTAATGAACCCAATATGCCTTGGCACGTGCATGATCAGATGCAAACATAGACTTTCGAATGTTGTGTATGATTGTACACAAAGTTGTGCCAACTCCATTGCTACCACAGGCACTTCCAATTCTGGTAATATGCATATTTCCATATGGGATTATTGATCTCTCTCTCTCTCTCTCTCTCTCTCTCTCTCTCTCTCTCTCTCTCTCATGTTTGTTTTGAATTATATTTTGGTCATTGATATTCTTTGTATTTTGTTTTTATTTGCATGTATTGTAGATAAGCTCTATGTGAAAGGCTTCGTGGATTCATGTTATGAGAGCTGCTCCAAAAATAATCATATTAATTAAGGGATTGGGAATTGTTGCCTAGCTGCATGCGGCATGAATGTCTTGCTCCAAAAAAATAAATGACAAATTATGTCTTGCATATGTAATAATTTTAATTTAAAATAATAATAAGATTGTTTCAATTGCTATTTATATTGCTTTGTGGACTTTATTTCTTTCTTTCTTTGTGCGTGTGTGTATATATATATATATATGTAACTTCTTTCTAACTAAAATAAAGCATGGACTCATCAAACCATCTATATCAATTTGGAGGATGTAAGTCAAATTTATAATAAATGAAAGCGCAAAATATCGAATTGTCGTAAGACCTAGTTTGGTTTGGTCCTGTGCATCTTCAGATGCTAGCAGAACAGCGCTGTCTAAACATGAAAATACTGAAAAGAAAGTCGAGGTTAACTCGTCATTGAATGTCACATTCTTGTCTTTTGTTTTTTGGTAAGGATCCAAATTTTTGCCCGTTTCTGTTTGGGTTTTCTTGTCAGTTTAATATCCAAATTTGCTGTGGAGTAAATTTATATAGACAAAGAGTGGTGCTATTTGCCATTCCATCCAAATTCGCTTTTGTCAGTCTTGTTTTTTTTCCTTCTTTTTAAATTCAATTTTAAATATGAATAATATTTTATTATACTTAAATAAAATGTGCTCCACGTGTGTCATGTTATCTTTTTTTTTAATGGAATAATTAATACCGCGTAAGCACCTCTTTATATATAATAGTCAACGTAACTAATTTGTATAGCACAATGGGCATTAGAGAATTACTACTAAATAAAGAGTGATATCCATACCGTATTTATTAATATTTTGATGAATGATTTTTTGTTGTTGAAAATTTTAAGTTATCCATCAGGAAAGATTTAATTAAAAAGCAATTTATTTAATGGTCTTTCATTATCAAAATAAAGCCAAGCATGCAGTAAGTAATCAAACATATTAATTTGGCAGAGAGCTCATATATAACTCGTAGGAACTGAAGATGGGATGGGGTTATAAAACGTACCTACTCTCAACTCTTTTATTAATATTTAATTTTGTTGACGAACTGGTCTGAGATTTGAGTTTTCTCAGCTGCCTTGTGACCCTTTGAATTTGAACACCATGAAAGGCCTCGGTTCCAGGAAAATACTAATATTCAGAAAAATGAAAAAGGTGGTGACACTTACAATCTCACATCACAGCCAACGAAACCCACCTTGAGGAAAAAAAAAAAAAAAACCCCCGAAAATTAAAATTTAAGAAGAAGAAAATACCTACTACAATTATTTGTTGTTTTTTTATTTTCTTTGAAGCATTTCTTTGTAACGCAAGAGAGAGTCCAGCCTTTGCAGCCTGAGCTGCTGCTTAAACCTGTTGATAAAATCATCAGCTTTCGCGTCAACCCCTTCGTCGCCCCCAAACGACCTCGTTTTCTCCACCCTCGGCCTTCTGTCGTCCCCTACGTCGTCGTTTCCTTCAACCCTTCCCAGCGGCGATTTCTCGCTAACAGACTTTCTTATCTGCTCGTGATGGTGCGCCGGAGCTCCACCACTCGACTCCGACTTGCTCCGATGAACCAAATTCTCTCTCCTCGGGTTCGGATCATGGGTCTCGTGCTCGGACTCATTCGGGTCAAGATGTCTAGTTTCTGTGTCAGGCTTTTCCGATCTCAACAGAGTGGAGAAATCCATCGACCCGAGCCGTTCCAAGAGCGAGGGAGTCCGAGTTAACCCGGCTGGGTTTACATGCTCTGGTGCCACGTGTTCGGGTTCCGGGTTGGGTTGTTCGAACTTGAAGTGTGAGAAGTCGAAGGACCTGACCCGGTCCAAGAGCGAAGGCGTACGGACGAGCTGGTGCGAGCTGTGAGGAGTGAGCTGATCTTGATGCTGCTGTTCAGGGTTTTTGTGGGTCCCAAAGCGAGAGGAGAGAACGATGGTACCGATCACGAGGTTGACGAAGAGGAATAGAGAGGTGGGCGTGAACCAGCTGATCATGATGGACAAAAACGAGGACGTTGCTGGGTCTGCCATGGTGTCTCTCTCTGGCGTTTCACTTTAATCTTGTGAGTTTCAGAGAGAAAGAGAAGAAGCGAGAGAGAGAGAGAGATGGGTTTTGTGTGTTTTTTTTCTGCGTGTGTTGTGTTGTTGCTCGGATGAAGTGGAGACATTTATATAAAGGTGAGAGGTGACGTTTTTGTTTGGTAGTGAATTTCGAAGGAAACAATGTCGGGGTGGAGGAGGGCCCCTCCTTTTATTATTTTTCACAGTAGGTTGATGCATAAATTATAACTTATCAGCCCAATAAAACTATATTAATAAATCTTTAGGAAGAGGGGATTGGATTGTATCCCCTTATTATATCATCTTAAATTCGCTGGTGAATGACAAGTTCATGTTGGGAAGACTATGTTTTTAGGCGATATTATTTTAATTCTATCAAATATGTATGAGTTTATATGTATATGTCAGATTCACCTTGTTGTTTTCCATACTCTTCAACACTCTCTCGTTTTCTTCCTTTTCATTGTCAGTTGATTTGCATACACTACTTTAATTCAAATTATAATAAATAACTCGCATTTTTTTATCAGTGATTATTGGTAACTTTCCTAATTTTGGTTGAGCTGATTTAGGACATGTTTTATATGAATAGTAATTGCAGCAAGTTTCCCACTTGTTCTGAACATGTCCTAAATCAACTCGATCATGTTGACAACTTTTCTACTATTTTCTGAACATATATAGCTCGTATTAGACAAAATATGACATATCCGGAGGTGATGTTTAGTGCTAATATCATATATCCCGCCATGAAAACTCAACATGAGTGATAATTAAGATGAATAGGGTAGCATTTGTTGTTACTTATGATAACGTAAAGAGTAATTCATCGTCTTGAGTTATTACCTCAAATGAATATGCGTGCTATTACCATTAAAATGAAGTAAAGTGATCAGCAGTGTGATAACGAACTAATATATAATTGAAGGACATCTCTCCAACCTAACTTTGACTTAGATCATGAATTACACATGTGGCCTCCAGATAAAGGTCAACATCAAGATGCAATCGATTATGGCGCTGAAGACTTTTGCAATTTAGAAAACAAAGATTTAAGCAATATGGACAATTTATACAACTGTTTGTTTATCATTGACAGCAAGGATACTAACTAGGTTTACCTATAATCGCATGCATGGACAGCGCATCTTTGTAGCTTAGGATAGGAAGAGTTAACTAATTACTATTATGGGCAAATGGTCATTATAATCCATCTAGTTTTGGAGAAATTTAAGTTCTGAATTTATTTCTCCCACCCGAAAGAAAGACAAAAAGAAAAAGATGACATTCGTATAGTATGTAGAACAAGTTGCATCACCTTACAGTGTTTTAATTACATTTTGTGGGGTGCATGAGAGTTGCAACTCAAATGATTGTGTATGAGATTCGTTTCGAATGCCCTTTTCTCTTATGTCAAAAAATATATAAAGATAGTACCTTTTGTGGTTGGTGTAACATTAATGTACAGAAACCATGTGCTTCTTCTTATCTGATAGTCCAAAGCAGACAATATTTTCAGAAATTTTAAGTCACATTTATGCAGATTAGACACCTTTTAAAAAAAAAGACTACTTTAAATTCAATATTTTCAAAAGGTGACTTATGGTCTTGTAATGAAAGGTCGAGGAACGCTGTGTGTCTAAAGAAAGAAAAAGGAAAGAGTCCATCATGTCATTCCATCGACTTTTACAAAGTATAGACCCAGTAAATTATTTTAATCAACGATTAAATATTATTGAACATTAAATAAGTAGAAAGAAGACCAAGACCAAGACCTGAGTCTGCAGTCAACGTGATCGTGCATGCAGTCAACATATATTTAAGGGGGTTTTTTTTTCTAACTTATATTGTTCTATGTTTTTTTACATTCACACTTAACCAACATGTGCACTGATTGATATATATGAGTCAATAACCATGTGACAGTATCGGCTGCTTAAATTAGACGGGCCCACATTATCTTTAGACTCATTTTCAATGATGAAAGTGTGAACGTATTTTCCATTTTATCACCTAATTTTTCAGAAGAACATGACACAAAGATTGGATTTTGTTATTGCGGGAAAAAAACAGGGCGAAATATTGATTCTATTATCCGATTGGTGATGGGTTGAAGTACAAAAGATAAGTTTGTGAAGCAACGATAGAGATTTCTATTTTGTTGATTGTTGGGTAGGTTTTCATCTCTTGTCAATGATAGGGGTAAGCAAATATTGATAATAATTGGGTTGATTGTTCCATTCAACCAAAATACCTCCAATGAGAGAAAGGAAGATGGTTGGGGAAGAAAGATGAGTGTTTCTGTGGAAAATTTAGTTAAGAATTTATTTCACCCACCCGAAAGAAAGATAAAAAGAGAAAAGATGACGTTTGTAGAGTTGCATCACCTTCTAGTGTTTTAATTACATTTTGTGGGGTACATGGGACTTGCAACTCAAGCGGTTGTATATGAGATTTCATGTTCAAATACATTTTTCTCTTATGTAAGAAGACAAAAAAAAAAAAAAAAAAGTACATGTGTGGTTGGTATAACATTAATGTACATAAACCATGTGCCTTCTTCTTACCTTATAGTCTAAAACAGACAATATTTCAGAAATTTTAAGAGTCACATTTATGCAGAAATTTAAATAAAAAAATTTATTAAAAAAAAAGAAAAAAGAAAAAAGAAGAAGCATGTGATCAGCAGATAAAAATTGAACAAATTTGCAGAGAGCTAGGCAGCTGCTAGCAATATATGCTTTCTGTATCCAGAAAAGTGCTCAGGAGAATTTTGTTTGTTTATCCAAATGTTAATACTCATCTCTCTCAGACTCGCTCTCTCTCTCTCTCTCTCTCTCTCAAGTAGTCAATGTCTCTTTGAGACTCTAGCCTGCATCTGCAACTAGTTATATTAGGTGAATCATTTCAGAAACTGGCAGAAATTTGTCTAGATGTGGGATTTTTATATTAGCCTTGGAAATGTATAATGTAGAATGAATTGCTCTGTTGAGGCTAATTGACATAGGTAATTAGTTGGTTTGTAAGTTAGTCACAATTACACAGCATAGCATTGATATGATTGTGCTTATCTCTTTATAGATGTCTTTGTTGCACCAAGATGGAAGTGGAAATTGTCTAAGCGACCAAAAGAATTGTATAAAGATCAAAAGTGAAAGTGCTTTTTATTTTACCAAAAGAATTGTATAAAGATAAAAAGTGAAACTAATTTTTGTACTAACAAATAATTTACCAAACGCCAAACTACTTTACTTTACAGCTGATTTTTCATGCAGCAAATATGAAAGATATACAATACCAAACTGGCCCTAAATATTATTGAATTATTAAATATGTGGAACGAAGACCAAGACTTGGGTCAGCAGTCAATGTGATCCCGTATGCAATCAACATATATTTAAGGGTTTTTTTTTTTTTTTTTGGTAAATACCACGAGGTGTCCCCACATTCGAAGGGTGAAATTAATCCCCGCTTGGAGTTCGACTTGCCCCTGATCACAAAGTGCTTTCAATGGTTTCAAACCTCTACCATTAAGATACTAAGTAACTCGCCAGCTGGAAGCGGTAGTTTGCCAATCACACCACACCTTGTACTTTAAGGGTTTTTTTTTGTTCCTAACTTAAATTGTTCTATTTTTTCTGCATTCACACTTGACCAGCATGTGCTCTAATTGATATATAAGTCAATAACAATGTGACACAGTATCATTTGCTTAAATTAGACTAGACCACATTATCTTTAGGCTAATTTTCAATCAGTGATGAACACATTTTCCATTTTATCACCCAGTTTTTCAAAAGAATTTAGATGAAAATTTAATAAAATACAAATTTCCCAGAGAAACTTGAGAGCCACTCATGATGAAAATTTGGAAACTCTTGGTAATTATATTCCTTGGAAAAGTATTCTTCAATGAATTTTTTGGTTATAATATTGAAGCAGTCAGAAATGTACAAGCATAAATCATTACTCTTTGGCTAAGTTGGATTATTCTGTTGAAAAATTCAGATCGATTCAAATGACTTGTGGGTTTAGTCACAAAGAAGAACCCAAGAAAGATTCAAGAGTACTTTCAATTCTTGAAATTTCAAGATCAAACCCTAAGAAAGATGCAAAAGTCCAATCACTCCACCTATGAGTAAAATCAAAGATTAACAATTCCCAAAGAATTTTCTTAAATAACATGAAGAAAAAAAAATTGACATTAGAATATTTGCACAAAAATGGATGAAAAATCAACTTCATCGTCGGATGAGATTGAAGTGGAAACAGAAGATGAGACTAAAAAATAAAAAGTACAAGGACAAAAATGAAAGTTCAGATAACTGCAGGGGCCATTAGTGAAATGTTGCCACTTTTTATTTTCAGAATACACTTAAAATTTTATATAAAATAAATAAATAAACAAAAAAGTTCCAAATGATTTTTACAAGGCCTAAAATTGGGCCACAAAGCAACTGCCCTCCAAAGCCCAAAATAGCAGAAGCTTAAGCGCGCCCAGTACCTCAGGCCCATTAACTCGCCATCCATCTTCCGTCTTCAACCTCCAGACCCCGCCTCTTTCAGTCTCACTCCTTCCCATGGCTCCTCCGAAAATTTTACTCTGCGGCGACGTTTTGGGCCACCTCAAGCAGCTCTTTAAACGAGTCGCTTCGGTATATATATATCTCTATCTCTACCTCTGTATCTTTTTTTAGCTCAATTAATTTTCGATTTCTGATTCTTACTGAGTTAACTTGTTCTAGGTCAACAAATCGGCGGGTCCGTTCGACGCTTTGTTCTGCGTGGGCCAGTTCTTCCCCGACTCGGCGGACCAGCTCGACGAGTTCAATGACTACATTGAAGGCCGGGCACAAATTCCTCTACCAACCTACTTCATCGGAGACTATGGCGTTGCCGCCACTAAGGTACTCTTGGCCGCAGCGAAAGATTCCGGGAACCAAGGCTTCAAATTGGACGGCTTGAAGATATGCAACAATCTCTACTGGTTGAAAGGCAGTGGCAAATTTAAGCTCCATGGTATCATCTTAAGTCTCTGCTTGGTACTGGGAAAAATAAAGGAGATAACTTTGTTTTTTTGGGCATGCAAAAATGGAGGGAACTGGAGATGAAAATTTTGGTTTGAAAATTGTGCTTAAATAGAATTCAGCAGCTTACTCTAAGTTTGATGATCAGTTGTATTAAGCTTAGCTGAGTACGTTTTCCATTAGCTTACGTTTGCTATATTTTGCTTAAGATCGGATTAGTTGTTGCTCAGCTTAACTAGGAATTACTTGGGTCACACTTAAGTCTGATTAAAGGCCAGTGTTAATATACGGCTTTGGGATTAGAGTCATTGGGTGTGGGAATAATAGAGGAATGTGTAAGGGTTGTAATAGCTTATGGGAGTTTGCTTTATTTTAGGATATGTGCTGATAGTTTCATTTCTGTTTATAGCTAATTACTGGCACTCATTTTTAGGGTTATCTGTGGCGTATTTATCTGGTCTCCAATGTTCGGATGGTCAACAGTTTGGGACGTATAGCCAGAATGATGTTGATGTGTTGCGAGCGGTTGCTGAGGAGCCTGGAATTATTGACTTGTTTCTAACATATCCTTGTTTTGTTATAAATTACTTATGTGTTACTTTAGAATGAGAAAGAAGCTCATTTGGTATCCGTTACATGCTCTTTCTTGCTGCATTTTTCAGTTTTCGGACCATTTGTGTGATTTCTTTGACTGATTATTACTAACAAATGGCCAAGCGGGATCACTAATAGGGCAGCTGCATCCGATGTTCCTCCTGGAGCCTCTGAGCCTTTTGGCAGTGACTCTACTGTGGCAGAGTTAGTAGCCGAGATCAAACCGCGGTACAAAATTTTGGATGTTATTGCATGTCATGTCATTTTTAATACTCTCCTCAATGGCATATAGTAGCAAACATAATAAGTTTTGTATTTTCAGAGAACAGTAGCAACAACTCTATGATTCTGATCAAAGTTCATCTTCTGTGGTAGCTATCATATTGCAGGTACGAAAGGCGTGTACTATGCACGTGAACCTTACTCCAATGTTGATGCTGTGCATGTGACCCGCTTCTTGGGCCTTGCTCCGGTTGGAAACAAAGATAAGCAGGCTAGTTATCTCAGCATAATTTCAAATTATATTCATCAATTCTATGTTAACATTTTTATTTTACTTATTATTTGGTCTTGGGATGAATTGATACGCATGCTGTTCTCTTGTGTGTTGGACAATATCCTTCAGCTGCTTGATATTACATCTTCATTTTATGCCCTTAAATATAACTTTGATAACCCTTTGTATTTGTCTTTGCTCCTCAGAAATTTATTCATGCAATTTCTCCTACTCCAGCATCTACAATGTCTACTGTTGAGATTAGTACAAAGTCACCAACCACTACCTTATCTCCATACACATATGGGGAGAAAACAGATCATGCAACAGAAGCTGGAAAGAGGTCTAGCGATAGCATTTCTGATTCACAGTACTGGAGATATGATGTCAACCAAAAAAGGCAGAAACATGGAGCTGGGGATGGTAATAGGCTGTGTTTTAAGTTTGTATCCTCTGGCTCTTGTCCTCGAGGGGAAAATTGCAACTTTCAGCATGATGTAGATGCAAGAGAACAATCTTTGAGGGGTGTTTGTTTCGATTTTATGAACAAAGGAAAATGTGAAAGGGGTCCAGATTGCAAATTTAAGCACAGCTTACAGGCTGAAGGTGAGAGCAATTCTCACCAGAGACGTGGATCTGGAAATGCCAACAGTAACAGGTCCGACTCTGAATAACACCTTTTTGATGCTTATTGAGCAGGCCAATGAGGTTCAAGATGTTATTTGTTTTTGTTGTAACATTGAGTTTGATCTCACATGCAGGTCAACAGAGTGCTGGTTTTGTTTGTCAAGCCCCAAAGTAGAATCACATCTAATTATCAGCATAGGGGAGCATTACTATTGTGCCCTTGCTAAAGGTCCGCTTGTTGAAGACCACGTATTGCTAATTCCTATAGGCCATTCACCCAACACCCTTTCTTTACCCGCAGAATGCGAAATTGAGCTTGGTAAATTCCAGGATGCTCTAAAGCAGTATTATAAAAAACAAGGGAAGGACGTTGTTTTCTTTGAGTGGGCTTCGAAACGTACAACTCATGCTAATCTTCAGGTAAGGATCTGTGTTGCAAATGTTTATATATGAAGTTTCATGGATGAATTACTTACCCCACTTGTTCTTTTGTATAGGCCGTTCCTGTTCCATCAGCCAAATCAGCTGCTGTTCAAAATATATTTAACTTAGCTGCAGAAAAGTTGAGATTCAAGTTTGAGACTATGAAATGTAAAATAATAGTGCAAATTTGTTGCATGCATTGTCTAGGATCTTTGATTATGCTTTGTGTTCATGTGAAACTTCTGATTTTTCTTAGCTTCTACTACATCTTTAAATTTTGTTCTTTTTGGCCTGTACTGCATCTTTAATTGATGCTTCTCTTCGTTGCAGCTGGTAACAATTCTGATGGGAGGAAAATGTTAAGGACGCAATTCGACAGAAATTTCAGTTTCTTCTATGTTCAGCTCCCTGATGGTACAATCCTATCTCATTCAATTGAGGAGAATGAGAGATTCCTACCCCAATTTGGACGCGAGGTAAGATCATAAATTCTACTGGTAATTTGTAATCTGACAATTCCTTTCCTGACATTCAGAAGGTTGAAATCCAATGGCAAATGAAATGTTCTGTAGGTTATAGCAGGTTTGTTGAACAAGGCTGACAGGGCTGATTGGAGGAATTGTACAGATAGCAAAGAAGAGGAAGCCAAGATGGCGGGAGATTTCAAGAGTGGATTTGAAGAATTTGATCCAAATAAGTAATTTCTCTCAAAAGGAACTAGGACTGAGAGTCATAAATTTGTGGCGTGATGTGATATCTTGAATGTCCTTTGCAATTTCTTTGTCTACTGGTGACGTCCACCAACCTCCGTAGTCCTCAGCATCCATATTCTTACCAATTTTGAGAACCAAAGACAAGATTGCTCAATGTATGTCATTGTTTCGTCACTTCAAGGTTGCTCAATTTTGACAACTAATCCCAGATGTTCTCTAATGCTTCCTGAACAACTTGTCGACGGTTCATTCTCGTGAGATCAAGAGGTGGCCTTAGTGCACCAACTGAATACTTATTGGCTATTTCAACTTTCGCAGAGTGTCCAAAGATGAGAACGAGTCCAGTAAGTTTAACCCAAGTGCTGATTGATGCCTATTTTCTTTTCTATGTTCTCTCATATCGTATAATATTTTTCGCATTTGGAATTGAGATGTCTGTTATGTATCTACATCCGGCCTTGTAATTTTCTACTATCTTCACTCTGTCACACGGCTTCGATGTCAAGCATATTATATAATGCTTTTAACTATAAGCTCTTTTCAGTTTTGTGGCAGTTGAGACTCAATAATTGAATTCCATTTTGAAGCTTGAAGCCAAGAGGCATTTCTTTCTTCCTTTTTGGTTGATTGCATGTGGAATGAATGATGCAAAGCTGAGAAAGCTATGGCCAACATCTTCCGGAATGCGATCAAGAATAAAATTAGGCATCTAATAATTGATTATGCTTCTTTTCATTTTAATGATTTTTTTACTTAGAAATCTAATCCTGATAACCAGAAACTTCTGAAATGACCAAAAAAGTCAGCTCTATTGTGGTCCTAGCCTCTGATAGTAGGTGCAAGTGTCACGCTCTCAGGGGCCAGAAAATTATAACAATCTCTGTTTGCCATTAGAGAGCTTGTTGAGAGACTTTGGTTAGGTAGGACTTAGGAGTCTGCCTACCAGAGTGGGCAAGGAATATTCATTGCAAGAATAATGCTTTTCAGCCTTATCAAAGATGCAGCCTGCCAAAGAAACAAAGAAATCAAATGCCCCCATTAACTAAAACTAAAGAATAAGCTATACTGGGATGGTCCCAAAGTGCCAATCTTCTTATGGTATAAGTGAAACTGAATTGTAAGATTCTGTGTTGGAGTTCCCCTCCTCAAATTTCTTGCTTGTAAATCTTCGTTGGGAAAAAAAGGAAAAGAAAAAGAAAACAGCTTCACCTAGAAGCCTCTGTGTTGATGGATATACAAAGAAAACTTTATGGTGAAACAGTGACGTTGCCTTTTCTTTTAGGTCGTGAAAAATATAACAGGCCATCACTCGAACACAGATGGAGTGAGAAACAAGAAAACTATTGGATCACAAGGGCAGTTGCTTTGCACCTCTACATGAGAAGAGAAATCATTGCGATATAATGAAACCCAATTTTGAGTTTTTGATGATGCCATGTGGGGCTCATAGTTTCAGACGTGTTCTAGTCCGTGAAGTGATAAAGCAAGAGAGATCCCAACAAAAACAAAACCCGCTGTCATTATCATCCATCATGTGGGGTGGGAGTTCAGAGCCTTTGTCTACATCCCATAAGCTCATAATATTTTACTTGTCTGATTAAAAGCCATGGTTGACGCATTCAAAAACGGTAATGATTTCCACAAATTGTTCGTTTTCTGATAAATCTGTGGAGATGGACTTATACTTGATCACGAAAGTCAATAGTTTTCAAGTTAAAAGACTTATAACTCAGTGATTAAAAGCATTTATTCTTATATCCTACGTATGTTCGATTTTTTCTCCTCTAATATCGCTTTATATCAACAGAAAAGGAAAAAAAAAACACATTCAACCCAATAGTACAAGTTGAAGTTGAAGTATATTTTAGCAACTGAATTTGTGCGTCCAACAGTTTAGGCAAGGTGTGCCTACTTTTAGACCTTTTCCATTTTCTGACCACCGTCCAAATTAATCGTAATAGTTTATCCATTCAAATTTCTGCATGAGTCAGAGACTCACTGACTGAGATATTATCACATGTTATTTTGGACTATTATCTGATTTGATATTGAGGAAAAACTACACTTGATTTTTATGCGGATGAAAAACTACTTTGTAGGCCATTAAAATGAGTTATAAATTATTGTTACATGTTGAAGCCTAAACATGCGTGTGCTTAGATTGGCTGTCGACTTGTTTAGATGCATATTTTCTAAAAAGTGTGCATCATCACAAATACACTATCATCATAATCATCATCACCACTGTCACTGTCAAAATTCGTCATGGGATTGCACCGCACAACCCAAACACAACCCAACCACCATAGTCCACAGAGTTTGATAGGTAGGGAACCCACGAGCCATAATCTGCAACAGCTTTGGACAAAGTGAACCACCACCACCACCAGGGTGGGCTCCATTCATAGCAACGTGTTTAGTATGTGGCTCATTGTCTTTTTCTAATTTCACCACCAGAATTAAAATTATTGTAAACGTAAGTTATGTTAGTTGGGTAGCTTAAGATTACTTTTTTTTAACAAAGTAATTGAGTCAGCCATTTAAGAAGAGACATAATGTTAGAATCATCATCTTCCTCTGAAGTCTACAAGGTAGTTTGGGGGGTCTGCATTAAGAGTATGGACCCCATAAATGGACACTCATCTCAACCCTTTTGAGAGGGAAGAGATGGCTTCTCATTCATAATTGCAGCATATGTCAGGAATGGATTGGCCAATCGTTGTAAGATATAAAATTCAGCAGGAAAAAAAAAAGGTCGTTTCTTTCTTTAAGTTTTTCATTTTCAAAATCTGAAATCTAAAATTGCTAAAAGATGTATTATGGGTCCAAAGTCTGGATAATTATATGCAACTAACAAAACTGCTTGGCCATCTTTGTTTCCTTTTACTTTCTAGCCCACCCAAAGAAAAAGATGAAGAAGAAAGGCTTCTACTTCAATCCATCAAATCTCTCAACCAAAAAGAAAATTACTTTCTATCTTATGCGGATGCTGATTGCCAAACCATACAGTAGTAGAATATAATACAAGAGTATTTAATATATAAAGCTTGTATTAAAAAAGGTTGAATTATCCAGATCATGGAGGGAGGGTGATGTGTCAAACCCTGATTTTGACACACCACATCCAAAAGGCTTAATCTTTACAATAACAAACGCTAACCAAGAAGAAAATGAGAGTCAAGTAAAAACCATTAAAAACAAAAACTCAAGAATTTCAACCCCAAATGAAAATTTTGTACTTTGGTTCATTCCCCATTAAACATCAATTTGGCCTTCCCACTATTATTAAATATTTGCCAAGAATCTCTGCCAGCCTCTCTCTCTCTCTCTACCCCACTCGAGTGCATCTCTCTTCTTGCAAAGTTTGTTACTTTAGCACTGCAAGTTTGTTGGGTGTATATTAAAATAAAAATTTGTTTTTCTGGTTCACTTCATAATTTCCAGTTGTGTTTTGTTACTCATGTCTGCTGGAAAGGTTCTGTCTTTCATGGACACCCCAAAGCTCTGCAAATTTCAGAGCTTTAGTTCCCAGAAAGCTAGAGGATTAGTTCCCTCAGCTATTTTCACCAAACCCAATTCTGGGTCTTTCCATAAGCTGCCTTCTCATTGCTTTGCTCTCACTACTTGTGAGACTTGTTTAATTTAATCTCCCTTTACATCTTGCTTCAAGTTACAACTCATAGTATAGAGATTAATTTATTCATTTTATTATTATTTTATTGGTCTCTAATCTCTTCTTCACCGTTGAGGAGGCTGGGGTAGAGAGTAAAATAATTAGAACTGTTTATGGGATGGGGGTGGTGATGCCAGCCATTTTCCAGCTGATTAATCTCTGTGTCATTGGCTTTGCTTTAGCTCTCCAAGGATCTGCAGGTAAATTTTAACCTTTACAAATCTTAGTCATATAAGCATTATTAGAACTGTTGGATTAAGTTGTTAACTTTCATATGGATTTTAAAGCTTTTGTGCTTTAGCAGCATTGTTATTGATCTGGGTTTCTGAATTTTCATGTCGCTATTGTTGTTTATAAGCCCAATAATGTGGTGCACACGAGTGTGATCAAATGCTGTATTCACATATATGTTCTGTTCTGATAGATATATGAAGTATATTAGAAAAGAGATCAAATGATTCGAACTTCGGCATCTTCTTCGATCTGAACATGTTCTCATCTTATTGAATTGTTTTCAAATTCTGCCTGAGTATAATTTTAGACCAATCTGAACATGTTCTCATCTTATTGAATTGTTTTCAAATTCTGCCCGAGTATAATTTTAGACCAGAGCTCACAGCTAGTGGGCCATCTAGTGTACTGATGGCCTGGAATTGTAATATTTTGTTTTCGAAATTACAATGTCCCAAGAAGCACGGTCATTTAGCAACTTCTATTTTAGTTCGGGTTTCATCTTGATCTGGGAAATGCCTTACCATTGAGGTTTCATCTGATGAAATGCCTCGTAACTATAAAGTATATATTGTTCCATAACAAGAATGGTAATATAAAAGGGATTTAAGATATCACATTTTCATAGCTTGCTTTAATTTTCTTCTTATAAGCACCGGCCTTCACCTTCTCTCAGGGTTAAATCTATCACCATCGCCAGAACCTCTCTCTGTGAATCCTCCTATTGAAACAACACCTGCTCCTCTCTCTCACAGAAAGTCATTCACAAGCAATGTACCAATCCCCGCATTACAGCCAAATAGTAAGTCCCATAACTCTGCTGTTGTAGATTTAGAAGTTTAGACATCTGCTTAAGCTCCTAACTTGACAATCTAGGGTCAGATTTGCACCCTCCGCCTGCGATGCCACCTCTTATGTCTGCCCCAGTGCCCCAAAAGATCAAGGGACAAGTACCATCCTTGTCACCAAGTATTCCCGAAGTGCTGCCACCAGATGATGCAGCTCGTCCACCACTAAGCGTTGAAGGTCATGTACCGTCTGTGCCACCAAATAATGCTCCTCCACCACCAAGTGTTGAAGGTCATATACCGCTTGTGCCACCAAATAATGCTCCTCCACCACTAAGTGTTGAAGGTCATGTCCTGTCTGTGCCACCAAATAATGCTCCTCCATCACCAAGTGTTGAAGGTCATGTACCGCCTGTGCCACCAAATAATGCTCCTCCATCACCAAGTGTTGAAGGTCATGTCCCGCCTGTGCCACCAAATAATGCTTCACCACCACTAAGTGTTGAAGGTCATGTCCCGTCTATGCTACCAAATAATGCTCCTCCTCCGCGAAGTGTTGAAGGTCATGTACCGCCTGTGCCACCAAATAATGCTCCTCCATCACCAAGTGTTGAAGGTCATGTCCCGCCTGTGGCACCAAATAATGCTCCTCCACCACCAAGTGTTGAAGGTCATGTCCCGCCTGTGCCACCAAATAATGCTCCTCCACCACTAAGTGTTGAAGGTCATGTCCCGTCTGTGCCACCAAATAATGCTCCTCCACCACCAAGTGTTGAAGGTCATGTACCACCTGTGCCACCAAATAATGCGCCTCCACCACTAAGTGTTGAAGGTCATGTACCGCCTGTGCCACCAAATAATGCTTCTCCACCACTGAGTGTCGAAGGTCATGTACCATCTGTGCCACCTACTCCTCAAACAAAGGCACCAGTCAATAAGAGTCCAATCTCAGTGCCAGTTGCTCCAGGTAGATAAACCACCAGGGCTATTTCTATGATGAATTTATGTTGAATTGGTTCCAACCAAATATTTGTTGTATCGTATTATACAGTACCCATTGCAACACCTTCGAGGACATTACCACAAATTTCACCAGCCATCCATTCAAGTACACCAGACACATCACCATTAAGTCCTCATCAAAGACATGCGCCAGACAATAAGGTTCCCATACCAGAGCCACTTGCTCCAGGTAGATGTAGTATTTTGTTATGACATTACTAGATCTCAGATACTGGTTATAAGCAGTATTTTACATTTTTTTTTTTGCAAAAATACAGCACCTGTTTCGTCATTGCCGAGGACATTGGGACCAAATCCACCTGTGATGCATCCGAGCACACCGAATATAGCACCACCTATATTACCTGGTACGCCTTGTTCCTTTTTTTTTTTTTTTGAAAAAATGTCATATATAATCTTTATATTATAGGAACTAGTTAAATTGATCCATTTGTTCTTTTCTCTGAAAATGCAGTACCAGTTGCTTCACCAACAAGCAAATCACCACAAAACTCGCCGTCCATTCACCCAGTTACACCTGGAGAATCTCCGTCCACATTTCCTGGTACTACTTCAGAAAGAGCATAGTAGAAAACTATGGTTATAATATTCACATTGTGATACCCAGTTGAGTCAGTTTAATACCTTCATTGAATTGTTGTCCTTTTAGCAGTTAACCTTGAACCTTTGGACTTCATATCCAAATTTAATTTCAATATCATTATTCGTGATTTGGCTGTTTGTGAAAACGTGCCACTGAGTGTGTTTGATCATTCCTGTCATTTGAATAACTAACAATTTGTATATTCACTGGCCCCAATATGAGATTACAGAAAATCAGTGTTCTATTTGGTCTTAAATTACGATACCGCTGAATTTTTCAACAATTATATTCTAACCATTGTAATAATTGACCGGCCCTAATATGAGGTTGCAGATCCTGAAGTCTCTCCTGCATCATCTACTCCCCCCAGCATCAACTGGAAAAGGAATCCAGCTGTTGCACCACCATATGAAGCTCCCAAGCCTTCACTACCCATGGACCATACCCCAGCTAAAGGTATAGAAAAATGTTGCATATTTCCTATTGGTTTCTATATGGGAGTTAGTGCTGTCAACCTTCTAATTCTTGGTTATGTTTTCTGCTGTAGCTCCTTCCGTTCACAAACCTGTGGTATCATCTCCTCCCTCCAGCACTAACTGGAAAAGGGGTCGAATACCAGTTGTTGCACCATCATATGAAGCTCCCAAGCCAGCAATACCCATGGGCCATACCCCAGCTAAAGGTATTAAAAAACTATATGTTTCATATTAGTTGCTACTTGAAAGTTTCTGTTGTCAAGTTTATAACTCTAGGTTCTGTTTCTACTGTAGCTCCTGCTGTCCGCAAACCCGTGAGACATTATAAGTTTGCTCCTGCACCGTCTGATTCATCCCCTGAACCTCCTTTTGATAAGGGGCATAGTTCTCCTGCATCTTCACCTTCAACGTATAAGAATCATCATGTGAGGAACAAAGTCACCAGTCCTGCTCTTACACCATCATATCTGGTTTCTCCTTCCACTTCAAAACAGCCAGGTTTAATGTTTCACCTGAACTACATGCGCCTGAATCACATAGATAAAAATACTATTCTGTGGCTTGTCATGTTCTTTTTCATTATTAGATTATCATTTCAATACTTTATACAGGTCCAGTGATCTCACCAGCATCGTTTCAAACAGGCAGGCAAAGACACTATGGTTCTCCACCCCTAAATCCAGGTACCAAAGCATTGAATTTTTGTTTTGTTTGGTCCCAACATTAAACCTGACTTTTCAATGCTGACACAGTTTCTACATGTCAGGGTCTTCAGTTCCTCCATCTCATTTACCTGTCACTCCGTCATTAAGCCATGTTTCCCCTGCTCCTTCTCCGTCTCTAAAAGATGCACCTCACTATACCAAAAGTAAGAAATGCTCTTGCCTCTGGTTCTCTGTTTTATTGCTGAACTTACTCATTTATCTTATTGTCTACTAAATAGCTTACCTGATAGTTATATGTTTATAATCTGAAGTGCCCCCTAAGCTTTCTCCATCGGGGTCTTCGGCAAAAAGCCCAAAAGTGCAACCCCTGCCACTTGTTCAAGCATTCCCACCACCACCTCCCAATGAAGGTATTTAAGCTAAAATAGTTATTTACCTTTTTACTGGTGTCTCTCCTCTCTTTGTTGGTCCTACGATATTCTTCTTGAAAGTTCAAACTAAAATGTAATGCAGAGGTTCTTCCTTTTTGTAGATTGTTCATCAACTATTTGCACAGATCCCTATACAAATACCCCTCCTGGGTCACCTTGTGGCTGTGTCTTGCCTTTGCAAGTTGGACTGCGACTTAGTGTTGCTCTGTATACCTTCTTCCCCTTGGTTTCAGAGCTAGCCCAGGAAATTGCTGTCGGGGTTTTTATGCAGCAAAGTCAGGTTCGCATTATTGGAGCCAATGCAGCTACCCAGCAACCAGAGAAGACAGTAGCCCTCATTGACTTGGTTCCCCTGGGAGAAAAGTTTGATAACACCACAGCATTTTTGACTTCCCAGAGATTTTGGCATAAACAAGTTTTTATAAAAGCATCCTACTTTGGTGACTATGATGTACTATATGTGCACTATCCAGGTACAGTATACAATACGTATGCATATACATACTGTAGGCATTTTTATCAATAACATTTATCTTTACATGAAACTATACATGTATAGGTTTACCCCCATCTCCACCATCTTCGGATGTTGATGTAATATATGAAGGACCATATCCTGGTAACAACAATAATGGAAGGACGGTAAAGCCCCTCGGGGTTGATGTGCACAAGAGGAGGAATAAAAATGGGCTTAGTGGTGGGATAATTGCTATTATTGCTTTGTCTACCTTTGCAGCAGTTGCTTTATGCTCTGCTGCTGCTTGGGTTTTTCTGTTCAAACATGGAGACCGTGCTTCTGAACCAACACCAACTCCACAGGCTTTGCTACCTTCTGTTGGCAAACCATCAGGTAATATGAATCCCGCAAATTTAATCAAATTAGGTCAGGTGCACATGTCAGTCTGTATGGCCTTGCAGGTTCCTTAAGCAGACTCTAATCTTTAAGATGGGCCAGTGGTTAGATTACATTATCATTTCTAATATAGAAAATAATGTATATATTTCACAGGTACTGCTGGGTCTATGATGGAAAGTAGGCACAGTTCCGTGTCGTTATCATTTGGATCTAGCATTGCAACATATACAGGATCTGCTAATACTTTTAGTGCAAGTGACATTGAGAGAGCCACTGACAATTTTGACCCTTCAAGAATACTTGGGGAAGGTGGCTTTGGGCGTGTTTATAGTGGTGTTCTTGAAGATGAGACCAAGATTGCTGTCAAAGTTCTAAAAAGAGATGATCAGCAGGGTGGTCGGGAGTTTTTGGCTGAAGTTGAGATGCTTAGTCGCCTTCATCATCGAAATTTGGTCAAGTTGATTGGCATATGCACAGAAGAGCATAGCCGTTCCTTGGTTTATGAGCTCATTCCTAATGGCAGTGTGGAATCTCATTTGCATGGTAGCTTATTTGTCTGTTTGTTTAGGCTTAGTTCTGAGTTTATTGAATGCTGTTCATAATTGTTCCATTCTTAATGAACTTTTTTAATGTTGAAGGATTCTTTTTGACATAGCTATGCTTCTGTCAATTTTGCTTGATCTTAGGAATTGACAAGGACACTGCTCCACTTAATTGGGCACACCGCATGAAGATAGCACTTGGTGCTGCTCGGGGTCTGGCATATCTACATGAGGATTCCAGTCCCCGTGTCATACACAGGGATTTCAAAGCCAGCAATATTTTGTTGGAAGATGATTTTACTCCAAAAGTGTCCGACTTTGGTTTGGCACGAACCGCCATGGATGAGGAAAATAGACACATATCAACCAGGGTCATGGGAACTTTTGGGTATGAAATTTTTTCTTGCCTCTATTAAGTATTCCAGTTCCTAGATCATCCTTTGTTGACTAACCACCATTGCATGCTATATCCTGTGACCTAGAGGAGACTTTTTTAACATCTCTATTATGTCGCAGTGGTGCCTTTGGCAGTTTCTGACATCTTTAAATTCCTAATGATAATATTCAGGTATGTGGCTCCAGAATATGCAATGACTGGGCATCTTCTTGTCAAGAGTGATGTATATAGCTACGGTGTTGTCCTTCTTGAACTCTTAACTGGAAGAAAACCAGTGGACATGTCACAGCCACCTGGTGAAGAAAACCTAGTTGCATGGGCCCGGCCACTCCTCACAAGTAAAGAAGGATTGGAAGCAATGATAGATCCAAATCTAGGAGATGTCCCATTTGACAGTATTGCTAAAGTGGCAGCTATTGCTTCAATGTGCGTACAACCGGAGGTATCACATCGTCCTTTCATGGGTGAAGTTGTTCAGGCCTTAAAACTGGTGTGCAATGAGTTTGATGAGGCAAAAGAAATAGGTTCAAGGAGTTCTAGTCGAGACGATTTGTCCATCGATGTGGCTGCTGAAGCAAGCACTGCCTCAGGACAGTTGCCAGATACTTTCCAAAGCCAATACTCCATACTTACCTATGATTCCGATCTTGAGACAGAGAGGGAAGGATCGCCGTTGAAGCTGTTCAGTACATCAATGAGCAGGGGGAGGCAAGATTCTGAATCCTTTAGGAGGCACTCCAGTTCAGGTCCTCTGGGAACAGGAAGGAGTAAGCAGTTCTGGGAGAGACTGAGGAGATCATCCGGGGGCAGCGTGAGTGAGCACGGGTTTATGTTGAAGTTATGGCAAGGATCCCATTGAATGCTTGCAAAGTTACACTTTTTTACGATGATGGGTTACTTGTTCGATCCAATCTCAGATTTCCCATGTAAAAAAGCAGGCATTCACTTCATGTTCTGCTGCAGGCAAGAATTCAAGAATGGCCTGCAGTATGGGAACTGAGATATAAAGCAAGTTGTGCACTTGTGCTGAATGGAAATGCAATTTGGATCAACCTCAATAAACACATCAAAATGGTAACAGGAGCTACTGAATTGTCAGAGTTGAAGATCAAAATTTTTGGACAGAGGCTACTAGAAATCTTTTCTTTTTTTGTAAATTCAGTGATAAATTGTGTGTTCAGATCAAGGATGCTCGTTACCAAAATGTACAGAACAATTTGTGCCATAAAATGAATCTATAATATGCATCTCTCCCCTTTTTGGTATATATATATATATCACATTGGTTGATGAAATGATCAAAAACATTGACCAAAATTTATTTAAATTAGTTGTTGAAAAAATTCTGTGTTTTTATGTTGATGAATATAAATTTGGAACAAATTTAAAAAATTGGAAAATGGTGATGATATATTTGCTGAAACCGAAACCACTAAACGACATGTCGTTGTTTTTTCAGATCAACGGTCCTGATTGAGCCAAACCCCGCCAAAGCCACGAGATTGGTACCGAAGACCCAGCAGATTCTAGTCTCCTGGGTCAAATAGACTGAGAGAGAAGGCCCCCTCTCTCACTCGCCTAAATCTGCTCTCTGCTTTCGATCTGAACAGATCAAAGCCCAAGCTTTCAACAACAGCTTCCAATTCTCTCTCTACTTCACCTCCAACTGCCATGGTAAGTCAAACGATCGAAAAGCACTTCTCTTACATTTCTCTGTTTCACTGATTTTGCCTTTGATGTTTTCAATTTTTTGTTTTTTTGGTTCTCAAGGCTCCGAAGCCAATTGCCAGTCCCGTGGCGGTCACGTGGTATCCGACTCTCGCCGTCGTGATGCTCGCCATCGGCCTCATCTTCACCGCTTCCTTCTTCATGTGAGTCCGATCCCCCATAGCTAGATCCTTATCCAATTTTCTCTGATTTTCTGTATAGATCTTGTTTTCATATTAGAACATTCGAGCCTGCAATTTGTGTTTTTCTCTGCACAATTAATGATCTGATAATGTTTTCAACTCAAAAGAATGCGAATTTCATTTCTGGTTGTAGTTTATATCCTTTGTTTGTGCTTTTCTCAGCAGCCAAACTTAAAAATTGTGTATTTTGTTGAGCCTATTGAGAGTGCATTTGTTACAATTCATATTTACTATGTAGAATTGGAACCAGGGTTTGCAGAAATCTCACAAACATAAATAACAAACTGATTTAGCCTTCAATTCAGAGTCTAAAACATGAACTGGAGAAAATTGAAAGAACGAAAGGAATAAAGTTTACTGCTTTATATCCCAATAAATGAAATGCAAATTGAAATTCTAGTCGTTATAGTGAAAAGATAGTCTGATTAAAAACCAGGATAGGAATCTGAAGGACTGAAACATTGCTTAATAACCAGTTGAAGATTAAAGAAGGGTATATTATTATATATTTAGTTTAAAAGTTTTGGATTTGTGAAGGAACAATGCAGGCAGGGTACTAGCTTCAGGTTGTAAATTGTAATAGTTTGCGATAGTTCGGAAACCTTTTTCTCATATTATTCTTGGATAAGTCAGCAGCCTGGAAAGACTCTGGGCACTGTTAAACCCTCATGTTTCATCTTGACTAATTGAAGTGAGCAAATGTTTAGCACGATTGATTATTGTTACAAGCCATTGGCCTAGCATCATCTTTTGTTCTTTATGTAATTAGGTCCATTGAGTTTTGTATTAAGCGCACCCCATCATCTTCTGAATATAGTAGTTTTTAATGGTGGTGTGAATATCTTTTGTAGCTATGAAGCGACCATATCTAGGAAAAGCCGCAGTCTTGCTAAGGAGCTTATAACAGGAACAGTGGCCTCTGTCTTCTTGGTGCGTCTGTAGTCAGAATCCTCTATTATCTACTGATACAATAATAGATTGCTCAATTTTTTTCTGTTGCCAAGAGTCTAATTGTTCTCTTTGGTGTGCAGGGTTTTGGATCCTTGTTCTTACTGCTCGCATCGGGTGTTTATGTCTAAGGCTATAAAGTTATGAAATTTTGTTAACAAAAAAATCAGAGATTTACATGAAGGATATGATATTGTTGACATTGTTAGTTTAATGTTCTCTTACTTGTGTTGTTCTTAAATGAGACAAGTTTGATTAAACTAGTTTATGGCATAATGTCTTGAAACGAAGATGTTGAATTGCAATGGTGCTTTAGATTTTTCATTTTTTTCTTTGGGCATGAGATATAGAGTTCAGTAGAAATGCAGTCAGTATTCTTAACCTGCACTGAGGTGGGCAACCCCAAACCCAAAATTCGAATTTTGATTTTGGATTTCCTCATTGACTTTTAGTCTTTTACCTTTGTATCATTACCATCTAATAGATTGTTTTGGAGCCTCAATCCAACAACAATCGGGTTGTATTTAGGTCAATTTTATGATTGCTCCAGTTATAACGCAAATAGCTTATACAAAATTATCAAAGTTTGTCTAATAAGACCACCAATGACAAGTTTTTAAGTCACCTTTAATCAAAGATTTTGAAAAAGGATTCTTATACATTTGGTAAAGGTTTTCGCAAATAGACAAGGAGTGGAGTGGCTCCACTTCCACACACGTTGCGTGACAACAAAATATAGAACACAACTCAGAACCCATTTCCAGAGTCCTCTGGGTTTCCAATTCAGTCTGCACAGTGGTGGCAATGTTGAATCAAGTATTTGCATTTGCTCTTCTCTTCATCTTCTTCACAATCTTGCTCATCAAATGGATTCACAGTACAAGAAGAACACCCCACAAAAACCTGCCTCCTTGTCCCCCAAGGCTCCCCATACTAAGCAACCTCCACCAATTGGACATGCACCCTTGCTGATCCCTGCAACAGCTAGCTAAGCGCCATGGTGAGCTCATGCTGCTTCATCTTGGCATCAGACCAGTGCTCATAGTTCTGTCTGCGGATGCAGCTGGTGAGATCATGAAAACAAATGATACAATTTTCTCCAACAGACCCAAGTTGGCAATTTCTGATAGGCTTCTCTATGAAGGGAAAGATGTGTCTACAGCTCCTCATGGTGAGCATTGGAGAAGAATGAGAAGCATCTGTGTGCTTCAGCTTTTAAGTAACAAAAGGGTTCAGTCTTTTAGAAGTGTTAGAGAAGAAGAGCTGGGCTTGCTGGTTGATAATGTGAAGCAGTCTTGTTTGTTGTCATTGCCTGTGAATTTGAGTGAGTTGTTTGCTTCACTTACTGCTGATGTGATTTGTGATATGATATTAGTGATTTATGAAAATTTAACATCGCCCTGACAAATCCCAAGTCATTGTATTCTGAGCCTTGCATTTCAAATTCATTGCAAAACCATTAAATCATTCTAGGTTTGATGCTTTGCAATATCAGAGTGGATAATTCATTCAAATGCTAAGTCCAGATTAATGTTTTTATTAAATGAAGAATCCTGCACAATTGAATGAAGCTTGTCTTTCCTGCTTTCTTTTCTTGCAGGATGTTTGCTGGTGGAACTGATACAACTATACACAGTTCTATAGTGGGTAATGAACCGACTCTTAAGGCATCCCAGTGTGTTGAAAAAAGTTCAAAATGAGATTATGGGAATTGCCAATAGGAAACCAGAAATAGCAGAAATTGACTTAGATCAAATGCACTACTTAAATGCAGTGATCAAGGAGACTCTTCGGCTATATCCTCCAATACCTTTACTGGCTCCCGGAGAATCAACCAAAATGTGAAGATAAAGGGCTATGACATAGCAGCAAGAACCATGGTCCTTGTCAATGCCTGGACAATTGGTAGAGATCCCTCACTGTGGGATGAACCGGAGAGGTTCTTGAACTCTGCTGTGGATTTCAAAGGACATGACTTGCAGTTAATCCCATTTGGAGCTGGCAGGAGGGGCTGTCAAGGCCAAATGTTTGCCATGACCACTATTGAGCTTGTGTTGGCAAATCTTGCGCGCAAGTTTGACTGGGCATTGCCTTGTGGAGCAAGAGCTGAGGACATGAACATGACAGAATGCACAGGTCTTGTCATCCACAGACAAGTTCCTCTTCTTGCTGTGCCAAAGCTTAGGCCTTTTTAAAATTTCTTTGTTTCCCTTTTCTTTTTATCCTTTGGCTTGGCTTGTGAACATGTCTATGTGATTATATGTCATTTTTATTGGGAACAAGTCCTGCTTAATGAGGGTACCTAAAATAATCCTTGTATATAAAGATGAGCAACATAAGAATAAAATTTCTCATTATTTATTCGCATATTTTTCTTCTTCTGAATAATGTGTAAGTAACACAATTACAAAGTTCCTATAGACACACATGTGACTATCAATTGACATTAGTTTTACCACAAATTCTAATTAATCTTTTACAGAAATATGGTTCACCACCGTTGTCGATTTTCATTGTTTTTCAGAACATCCAAGATCTTCTTCAACAGCTTCAGATTTCTAATATTTTAGTGCATGTTTTGTAAAGAAAATATGGTTGTTGATGTTTTTGCTAATATGGGTCCTCATAAACAGAATTTTTGTATTTCATTTTATAATTTCCCAATTATGGTGACTATGAGATTATTGTTTGATCATAGAAATATTGGAATCCCTCGCAATTCTCCTTGTAATTTTTCTTTTGTACTTAAAAATAAAAAATTTATACCTCCAAACAATCCTTCATATTATTCAGTGCCATATAAATTTATGTACATTTCCCCCCCCCTCCAAAAAAAAAAAAAAACGAAATTTCCATGGCGCGTGTGTATCGTCCACTTTAAAAGTGCGTGGGGTGGACCACCGGAGTCGCATCCCAATTTGAAACAGAGCCAGAGAGAGACACACGGAGAAAGTGAGAGAGGAGGAGAGAGACAAAGTGGGAAGTAAAATCCAAGGGTTTTTAGTCGAAGTCGTAGCCAAACTCAGAGAAGCAGAGCAAATCAGAGTAGCCATGGACGCTCAGTCGCAGCAGCCACAAGTCGGAGTTGTGAAGAAGAAGGAGACTCGGGGCCGAAAGCCCAAGCCCAAGGAAGAAAAGAAGGACGACCAGCAACAGCAGGCCAAGATGAAGAAGGCCCACCAACAAGCCACCGTCGACGACAAGTACACTCAGTGGAAGTCACTCGTCCCTGTCCTCTACGACTGGCTCGCTAACCACAACCTCGTCTGGCCCTCCCTCTCTTGCCGGTACTCTCTCTCTGTCTAACTTCTTCTATCCCTATTTTTGGGGTTTTAGGGTTTTTATGAGACCTCATTGTCAGTTGTGCAGTTCGTTTTTGCTCTAAATTTAGGTTTTGTGTTTCTGTGTATCTGATTTTTTTTGGTTTTTAGGGTTTGTGAGGCAAATGGATAGTGAAAAGTCTGCATCCTTTTTAATAAGCATTGTATATCTGCTTCTGTTTTGGCCAGGTGGGGTCCTCAGCTCGAGCAAGCTACTTACAAGAATCGCCAGCGTCTCTACCTTTCTGAGCAGGTAAGCTTGCTCATCTCAATTTTGATTACCCACAGTTAATTTTGAATATCCTCCCATGGAAGTGTTGCGACACATGAAATTCACTTGAATTTATTGGAAGCACAAATTCTGTGTTTGGATTTGAAACTCATAAATCATACTAGAAATCGTTAAAGTTACTATATTGCGCTAAAGCACAAATTTTTTGTGATGTTGATCCTGGAGATATATACTAAATTTTACTAAGGTTATGTTCTCTTTAAAAGAATATCCTTTTTTCTGATTCGTTGTCAGACTGATGGAAGTGTTCCAAATACGCTGGTTATTGCAAACTGCGAGGTTGTCAAACCTAGAGTTGCCGCTGCAGAGCATATATCTCAGGTATTTGTGATTGGTTTATTTTTTGCATGCTGCTTAACTCTTCTGTGAATATCATTATTAATTACTTCATTTTTCAGTTCAATGAAGAAGCCCGCTCACCATTTGTTAAGAAGTACAAGACTATCATACATCCGGGAGAGGTATGAATGATGCACTTGTTAAGTCGTTGATTCTTTCTTCTCTCATTTTGGGTATAAGTTGTTGATCTTGGAAGCTTGCAATTACTTTGTCTTTAGTAATCTTTTCATATATTTTGACAGATAAACAGAATCAGAGAACTTCCACAGAACACTAAGATAGTGGCCACACATACAGACAGCCCTGATGTAAGTGTTTTTTATTTATTAATTTTGATGATAGTGTCATGTTCTTTGTTTTATATGTTTGGGTTCATTTTTGAAGTTATAATCACTTTGAAATTTTGCCAAAATTTAGGTTCTAATCTGGGATGTGGAAGCTCAACCTAACCGTCATGCTGTCCTTGGAGCCACAAGCTCACGCCCGGATTTGGTAAGCTTTTTTGGCTACGTATCTCTTTTCCTAAATTTTTCATTTTTCCTTGAGAGCCACAATTTTTAAATGTTGGACCCTTTCAAGATTTGTATGATTTACTGCTAACTTTGTTTGTTCAATTGAAAGATATAGAACCTGTTTGACTATTTTCTCCTTTCAGATTTTGACTGGACATCAAGATAATGCAGAATTTGCTCTTGCAATGTGTCCAACTGAACCATATGTGCTGTCTGGAGGTGTGAAATTTTTTTCTTTTGTTTTTTGAATCCTAATGATGCTGTTAAATGATTTAAGTATGCCTAATGTATGTAGGTTCTTGTTTATATAATTTGCTCTTTTTACTGTAAAATTTGATGACTGGATGCTGTATGTTTTAGTTTGCGATTGATTTCAAGAACTCATCTCACCATCGTTATTCTTATCGTTATTGGGCTTATGAGAAATTAGATTATGTATTTTATGAAGGCTCTTTCTTTTTCACTGGAAAAAATATTTTATTGCAGGGAAGGACAAAACAGTGGTTTTGTGGAGTATTCAGGACCATATATCAGCGGCTACCACAGATCCAGCAGCAACCAAATCTCCAGGATCTGGTGGGTCAATTATTAAACAAAACTCAAAGCCTGGGGATGGTAATGATAAAGCTGCTGATGGCCCTTCTGTTGCACCACGAGGAATCTACTATGGGCATGAGGATACAGTTGAAGATGTGGCATTTTGCCCATCTAGGTAACTTACATCTTCTCATTTACCAAGCCTTTATAAATTCTTTTATGCTGACCAAGATTCAATCAAACTAATAAAGACATGGAACCTCTATTCAATTTAAACCTTAGTAGTTGCAATTTATCTTCTAAGGACGTGGCCTTTTATTTCTTATGATTTTACATCTCTACTGAAGTTCACAGGAGTTCTGTAGTGTTGGTGACGATTCCTGCCTCATATTATGGGATGCACGT
Source organism: Prunus mume (assembly GCF_029339155.1). NCBI lineage: Eukaryota > Viridiplantae > Streptophyta > Magnoliopsida > Rosales > Rosaceae > Prunus > Prunus mume. Next base: position 4,403,688 of record NC_142705.1, on the reverse strand, counting down.
GTGGGCTCTAGCCCTGCCATAAAGGTTATGCATCTCATCCTTTTTTTAGGCTCTCCTTTAATTTTTCATATGCCTTTGGAATGGATTTTCAGTCCTTCTGCACATGCTAAAAGGCTTCATACTTCGGAGTTGGGTGAATAAACTGGTATACATGTAGAATTTGGCTGAGTAGTGTCAGTTTGCAGCATATATCTTTGATGTAACTATTTTTCTGTTTGAAGATTACTGCTTAATTATCAATAGTAACATGCCTATAGGAGTATCTTTTTGGGTGTTAGATCTTCCTAAATATCTCTGATCATTAATCTTGGCAGGTGTCTTTTTCTTTAAGTGTAATTTTGCCTTCTACTTATTGTATATTTTGGCTGTTCTTGTTTCTGATTATCAGGTTGAAAAAGCACATAATGCTGATCTTCACTGTGTTGATTGGAATCCCCATGATGATAACCTTATTCTAACAGGGTACATGCTAATGGCATATTTCTCTCAGTTTTGCTGCTTTTCTAATCCTCTGTTTTTTTTATTGTGCTTTAAGGCTTGAACTGTGAGAAGATATGACACTTGTTAATACGTCTATGCTGGTATGATTTCTTAACAGGTCAGCAGATAATTCCGTTCGCTTGTTTGATCGCCGAAATCTCACTTCTGGCGGAGTTGGGGCACCTATTTATAAATTTGAGGGTCACAAAGCAGCTGTTCTTTGTGTCCAGGTAATACTTATACTGCATGTCTTGCTATATTCTATTTCTAAAAAAATTCTACTCTATGGGAAGTACATTTTTTGCAAGAACTGCAGGTCTGTATCTGTTGTTTTTACCAAATTACATTTATATTTCAGTGGTGTCCAGACAAATCGTCTGTCTTTGGAAGCTCTGCAGAAGATGGTCTTTTAAACATTTGGGATTATGAGAAGGTATGGTGGCCTTCAGAATGTACAGTGGTTTGATTTATGTGTTAATCTTGTAAGTTTAAATTCAATCAACTTTTTGAAATGATGAAAAAAGTGTTTCTAAATAACTTTTTTGTTGTGTTCTTATAAGAGTGGATTGCCACTTCTTTGAGTTTCACCTTCTCTATTTCTCTGCCCATTACTTCAATTAGTCAGAAGTTGTGATAACTTTTTGCAAACACAATAACTTGCAGGTAAGTAAGGAGCGAACTACCAAAGGCCCAAGTTCTCCACCTGGTCTGTTTTTCCAGCATGCTGGGCACAGGTTCGAGACTATCTCTTTTACTTAGCTTTTGATGTGTCTGGTACAGGATTCTTTCTTTTGCATCTCACTGACTTTCTATCTTTCTCGGTTTCTGTTAAATGGGAATCATACCAGAGTTTATATTGTTTCCATGCCACCTATATATCTTTAGGTTCATATGGTCAGTAAACAGTATGTGATGAAAACATGATCTTGTAATTATCTCATGTTCTCTGAAATTTTAAGTTTGACCTTTGCATAAAATGTTTGTTGGAAATTTTACTCTGCTAACATCATTTGCCAAACTGGGGAAATGTTCTGTTTGTCTTTGTTGGCTTTTTCTCAAGAGAGTTGGACATGATAGTGGTCTAAAACCTTTTATCTATCTTGTACCTTATTGCTTAGTCTTCTAGGTTTGTTAAAATTCTTTGGCGCTGAATGATTTTTTAATGGTTATATCTAGAACATGTTTGGTATTGCCTGGTAAATGGTAATGAAGTTTTCTCAAGTGAAATTGGATCCTGGACTGTATAATTTGAATAGTCTAGCGTTCTTTTTTCCTTTTAGTTTCTCATAGTTCTCTCGTGGTTTTCTTTACTTCATCAGGGACAAAGTTGTTGATTTCCATTGGAATGCATCCGATCCATGGACCATCGTTAGTGTGTCTGATGACTGTGATACTACTGGTGGAGGGGGGACATTGCAGGTATCAGGATGTTCTTCTTTACCTCATTGGAAGGGTTTCTCTTTACCCGTGATAAATTATTTCTTATAAAACAAATTTAAAGAAGTATATTTTGAAAGCTGAGGGAGCAATAATGAGAAACCATATGAGATGAATGTGAAGCGTTAAACATGATAAGAAAAAGAATGTTGCTTGAACAAAGTTTTTCTGGTGTACACATGATGTGTTTTACCCTATGCCCTCCTTCCTCCCATATTACCCTTTCCTTTGAAACCTTTCTCTGGTTAAAAGAGAAATTACCCTTTGATTTGACAATGGAAACTGATTTCTGAAGCTGACAATTGATTTCAGATATGGCGAATGAGTGACCTGATCTACAGACCTGAAGAGGAGGTTCTGGCAGAGCTTGAGAAGTTCAAGTCCCATGTCGTTTCCTGTGCTTCAAAGCCTTGAGAGTTGAGTGTCAAGTGCACTTTTAGATTCGTGGGAAAAAATTTCTGTAGCAAGCTTATTGAATGAATCTAAGCTCTTTTATGTTAGAGAGGTAGGATGGTTTTCTAGGTCTGCTGTGATTGTAATATTTGCTTATTGGATATGGGTGTTTATGATGAGAGGAGAAAATTCATGCTTAGACTAAGTTTATGTATGCGGCATCGTGTTTGACCGGTGCTTGGGATTAGGGATCTTTAACCTAGATGCATGGCTCACTCTTTCGGCCATGTTCATCAGAGATTTTAATTTTAATTGGATTGGACATGATTATTCAGAAGCCTTAAGAGGGGCAAATATCTCGTTGTGGTAGATGTCTTTATTTATTTACAAATGACATGTAAGATTAATAGAGGGTGTGTTTAAAATGTCAACCTTCATTTTTGGTTTTTAGGAAACTCCCTTATTTATTTTGGATTTAAGCATTTGCAGAGATTTCGCATTGACAATTCTGTTTGTGATTAAAAATTATATTCACACAAAAAGTGAGTCCATTTCTTTATCCATCAAGACAAGTGAAATGATGTGACAAGCAGTTAAAGGTACAATATTTTGTTAACTCAATTATCTTAGAATAATAATGATAATAATCGAGCTGGACCAAATTATCTCTACTAAATTAGACCAATTATGAGCCTAGTAATCGCGATGGAAGAAACATCTAAGCTCATATGACGTGTTTGGATCATTTTGTAAGAAATGGGATGTTCCAATTTCTTAGGCAAGAATTATGAGAATGCCAAATTGTCGACTATTGTGTGTCTATTGGTGAGAGAGATAAGCAAAGCATAGTGGTTTTGTATGCCTAGGGACAAACATGAGCTACACTTCAAAATCTAGATTTTTAAACCAAACTCATCTATTATATCCCTAGGTACCATTGTATACTAGTGTTATAACCCTAAATAAAAAGTCCAAATCCCTTTCCCCAACTTGAATCCTAGTTTTCCTTTTTCTTATATAAAGAATTAACGAGATTATATATATTATACAAGCGGTAGTTTAAACTATAAGGAAATGAGAGCATATAATACACACTACCAAAAGGGTCATGAGATTTCAAACATGAGACTAATGGTCTTATAAGTCATCATCATTTTTCAGTGGGCTAGACCTCGTTGGCAACGAGATTATATATACCCATATTGGAGTAACGGTTTCTTGTTTATTTAGCACGTGATGTAACCTGATTGGTAATTAGGACCACATTTGGATAAGATTGAACCTAGTGAATGATTTGACTTGTCTGTTTGACACTATGACCTATCACAATTATCTGGTTTGTTACATTGCACGGCTTAGTTCTTACCAAATTTAACCAGGATTATTCCTTATTAGGGACTTTTTAAATGGAAAGTTTAATAGCATGAAAAACCACAATAATCTGGCATATTGTGTTATCAGACAAATCCATAAAATTTCTAAACAAGACTATACCGAAATGACTCAAATTCATAATATGACAACTTAACTTTGGAATTACCTGGACAACTTCCTTATCTAAATGATTAGAGGACGAAAAACCATGATACTTGCACCTTTAAATTTTTGTTTACAAACTTTCTTACTCAAATGTTCACATGACAAACTTAAGCACCAACTGCTTAATCCAGAAACTAAAACCCTTTTAGACTCATGCTTATTACAACAAAAACGTCCACTTTTTTTCTGTTTTTTTTTTTCCCCTCCATAAGAGTAAAATGAATTCGATGTCCAAAAGAGCCATCTTTCCAATACACGCTTTTTGCACATCAAAACGGAGGGTACAAAAAATCTCTCTTTCTCGCGAAGGCTCCTAGTAACACACACCGTTTCTAGTTATTTACTACACAACATTAAAAACGCGCTTTTTTCCTCTCCTTTCCTTCCCATCCCTTACCTCCACTGCACGCCACGTCACCCAGCCCCAAATCTTTAACAAAACCCGCCCCGTCAGATCGTCCAGGTGCGTAAGCTTCAACGGTTTAGATTATAGCAAAGTCGTCGACAGCTGGACCCACCAAATATGGGACCCACGATCCCTCCTTTTTGGTAATTCTTCACCATTTTCGATGTGGGGGGAACGAAATTGGGAATTTTGGCTGCACACCTCACCAAACTGTACGTAAAACGTCAAGTCCCACTCAAATATATACACGACACACCCACACACTCCTCCAACTCTGCCTCTCTCCGTACACTCACACTCTCTCTCTACCTCTCTCTCTCTCTCTCTCATGGCGGACACAGACAGGGGAACGCTTAAGAGGCCTGGAGACGAAGCGTTGGAGGAGAAGGCGGTGAAGAGGCAGCGAGATCTGGAGGTGGAAGGAGATCAAAACGACGACATTTTGACTCTGCTGTTCAACGAACCCGACGAGACGCTCGACGAGGTGATGAAGCTTCTGGACGTGGCGGACAACGGTGCTAGTTGCACTACTGGTGCGAAGGTGAGGTTCGTCAACGACCCGTACTCGCCGTCATCGTACTTCACCGTCAACGGCAACGAGGAGAGCTGCGGGTCGTCGTTCTCGGAGCTGGAGTCGACGTGCATGGTGGGGGTCGACATATGCGGTGGCGGGCTAGGCATTGGAGCGGAGGTTATGGGTTTGGAGTTCGATAGGTGGTTGATGGAGGAGGCGAAGGAGGAGAGCGGCGGCGCGTGTGGTATAATCGAGGAGGCGGCGCGTGGTGGCGGATTGGGCATGGAGGCGGAGTGGGATGATGCTGCGCTGGCGAGGTTCATCGGGGAAGACCTATTTTGACCTCTCTCTCGCAGTCCCAGAGTCTGTGTGTTGTTTGTTGTCTCTCAACAACCTGGGGCTGGGGGGTATAGAAATGAATTTTGGTGGGTTTAGGAAGAAATGGGTGTTTTTATGAAAGGCGGCATGGCCAGAGGGGTAGGTGGGTTTTATTTTCTGCTACACAGAGTAGTCTTCTGCAGGAAGCTAGCTACAGAGATGTGAATAGGACATTATTAGGATTGTCAATTAGCAATTTAGGGGGTACACACAGAAAAAAAGAAAAGAAAAGGTGAAATGTTCATTTTGGGTATTGCGTGTGCATGTGGCCGTCTGGTAGTAGTAGTACGTACAGTACTGACTGCAAAAAGAAAAAAATACAGAGTTTTATTGAAAAAATATTTGCCTTTAAATTTCTTTGCAATTATTTTATGATTTTATTGTTTTGGTTTTGGAGCATTATTATCTTATCGGTTTGATTTTTGTTATTTAATTTTATTTCCTTAACGAAGAAGAAAATGGATGAAATTGATATATAATGAGTCAGCTTCTGTGGGTCCCACTCTACTCCACTCTACTCTACTCCTAGAAAAGGGACATACGTTTTAAGCATGCCTCTGCCTTGCCTCTGTTTTTGATTTTTTTTGCTTTTCAAGATATGGATTTGGATGGATGGATGGTGATTTCTTTGACCATTTTTTTCAAACTTCGACTAGGCCCCTTGTGTTCATCACGAATCCTGCCAAACATGTCACAAAGACACCTTGTGTTGTGACAATTATTTAAATCAAAAGTTTATAATATTTTGTTCATCCTTTTTCACCGAGAGGGAAATTCGAACTTGAGAAATATGGGAAAGAGAAGCATTACCACGAATTTGTTGATCCGATTTGTTCATTGACAATTGGACTTGTGGAATGGGCTCCGGTTATGTGTTGAAGTGTGTGGGTCCAAATGAGTTCATTCTTGGGCCGAAACGAACATCCCCCAGTGGCAATTTTGGAAATGGCATGGGTCTGCTTTGTTGCCCACACTGTCATTATCATTAGGATTTGGGACAAAACCCAAAACTCCAATCATCCTGGAAGCAAACAAATAGTTAGCTAAATTTGGGCCCATTAATTGGGCCTCATGTGGTCTCATTGGCCCATTAATTTCCTTTAAGACTTGGTGGAAAATATGATAATGGAGGACACTGCCATCACCACCGCCACTAAATATTATCATAAGAAAGGAATTATTTTGTCAGTGGTTGAGCTCTTTCATCTTCACCCGTGTTGATAGAGGTTCAAAACCCCTAAACATCCAATGAATATTTGTGCAAACCCCTCTCCTCCAATCGCTTGTAGGCAAAAGAAAGGAACTCTATTCTATTCCATTCATTTAAAAAAAAGCTTTGTTTGGACTACTTTTCTTCTCTCCTCACATCATTTGATGACCAAATTATTCCCTAACCAACCATCGTCACTTTAACATCTTCGAAAGCTAAAGTTGATTAAGAGAGTGAATTTATTATCTATAAATATGAGTGGTTAGGTCTCTTAGTCTTTAGCTAGCTAGGCATCACTAGGAAGCTAGCCACTTCGAGCTCTATGAGCATCAAACAAACAAATTTCCCAATTTTGATTGAAAAAAAAAAAAACAAAAAAACAATGGGTACCTACCAACTAAACAAGGGGACAATTTGCAGCTCAAGAACCCTAGCCCTAAACTCTTGGGGATTAGCCCTTTAACAAATAGGTTGCTCGAAATATTATCATTTCATGCAAAGGGTTTTACGTATTATACGTATAAATTGTTTTTAAAATACACAATCATCATAATACATGACATATATTTTCAATGAAATAGTAATGTTCAAAAGTGGTGAGAAAAACTCTTGTTAAAAAAAGTGAAACCCAACAAGAATTTTAGGCAATCATATCAATGGATGGCCAGTTTTGTACCCCATCCCAATCCCATCATTCTCCTATCAATTCCTCATATAAAAAAAAGTGAACTCCTGGGTCTCAATCATCCATGTCATTCTCTGTAAAAGCAAACTATCAATAATGAATTACTTTTTCTTCCTAAAAACGCCCCATTCAAATGTTCTTTTTCTCGTTTAGTTGCATTTAACAAGTATATGTTTTTCTCTCAGTCACGTGTTAATGTTCTAGTGACATTATATGACGTATACACCCGTTAGATATAAGTTTTTTTTAATCTAATGCAAGTAACCTATAAAATAACTAGAACCCGTCACATAAGAAGTTGTCATCAATGTGGTACTATAAGCTTTGACTTAACAAGATGATTAACTTCGTTGATGAAGATTCATATTACTATATATTTAAGACCAATTTTTAATCGAATGGGATAAAGATTCATTCCACAAACCCTTTGACACGATATAAATTGATTGTAAATGATGTAGTAATCTTTCTTGTTCAATAAAATTTTTAACTGTAAGAAATCAATACAAAATCCTGTCATTCCAATGTGTATATTGTCATATCTGCACTACCTTTGATGAAGATTTAGAAGAAAGTTTGGATATGGTAAACAATTGAAAGTATTGAACCATGAACGTTTTAGTTTGTGAAAGCAACTGATAAACCTATATCTATGCCTATGGCATAGAGTTTAAAATAATAATAACGTTGGGTCATAGTAATAAATGTCATCATGGTGCTGATGGCCACCAAGATTCGTTGTCACCTTTACCATTCAAAGTATACGTTGACCACAATAGGCTACTGTTTAGGGTTTATGGACTTAAACAGATCAAGTACGATTTGTAGACAAATCCCAACAGAGAATAGTGAACTCGGTGATGGAGTTATTTGAACACAACACAACTCAATGAATAGAGAACAGTGAACTCGGTGATGGAGTTGTTTGAACACAAAACAGCTCAATGAATAGAGAACAGTGAACTCGCCAATCTAACAGCTAAATACGAACATGCATGGGAGAAAAATCTCACAAGTCATGAGTCATGAACCATAGAGAACAGCGAACTTGTCAATCTGAAAGTTAAATACGAACATACATGATAAAAAAACCCAAGTCATGAGTCGTGAACCACCGAATGACGGTTCATCAACCGATCAGGACCGTTGAATTGCTGAGTTGGTGGGGTGTCCCTTGCTCAATGTACATGTGAAGGTTGGTGAAAGGCCCTGTCAACCTTTTAAAGTTTCAGATGTTCCTGGGCATCATCATATATGATAAAAAAAAATTTCCTTTGCCTTTGGTAACTATGCCTGCTGAGATCTTTATGGCTAATCAGAATTCAAATGAGTGCAGAAGATATAATGATATTTTGGACATAAATGGAAGTGGCATTGAGAGATGCTAGGACAAGATTTCATAGAGAATGGTCTTTTGGGTATGAGCCATATACTTGTAGAGAGAGCTCAAAAAAAGTAGAGCCCTGTCTTTATTAGAAAAAAATAATAATAATAATAATAAAAGAAACAAAGGGAAAAAGAAAAATGTAGTAATATGTAAAAGAAACAAAGAGAGGACATAGGAGATCCTTATAAAATCCTCATCAGTAACTCAATATCACCTCACCTCACAGTTCTTCTTTTTCTCTCTCTTCTCACTCTTCTTGTGTCTAAAAAACTCTAAGTACCCTTTTGTCATTTTTGTGTGTTGTTGAAAGAAGCAGAGGTTAGAAACAAAAATGGTGGCCAAGAAATCAAGGATTGTGATAATAGGAGCAGGAATGGCTGGTGTGACAGCAGCTAACAAGCTCTTCACTGCCACTGGGTCCAAGGACTTGTTTGAGCTCTGTGTTGTGGAAGGTGGGTCAAGAATTGGTGGCAGAATCAACACATCAGAGTTTGGTGGTGACCGGATTGAGATGGGCGCCACTTGGATCCATGGCATTGGAGGCAGCCCAGTTCACGAAATTGCTCAAGAAATCCATGCACTTGAGTCTGAGCAGCCATGGGAGTGCATGGATGGGTCCTCTGATGAGCCCAAGACCATTGCTGAATGTGGGTTTGAGCTAAACCCCACTCTGGTAGACCCCATTTCATCTCTGTTCAAGAACTTGATGGATTATGCTCAGGGGAAGAAGGTGTTTGATGAAAGTACTGAAACAGAGAGCAATGGTGATGTTGAATACAGTAAGCTTGGAGATAAAGCTGCCGAGGTTTGTACAAGCAATGGCGGTCTTGGGAAGCTCAGTGTTGGTTCTTTCCTAAGGCAGGGCCTTGATGCTTATTGGATTTCAAAGAAAAACCAAGATGAGGAGCTGAAGCTCAATGGTTATGGAAATTGGAGCAGAAGGTTGCTGGAAGAAGCCATCTTTGCAATGCATGAGAGCACCCAAAGGACTTATACATCAGCTGGTGACTTGTTTACTCTGGATTATAGTGCAGAAAGCGAGTACCGTATGTTCCCAGGCGAAGAAATCACCATTGCTAAAGGCTACTTGAGCATAGTTCAATCACTAGCCTCTGTTCTACCATCTGGGTTGATCCAGTTAGGCAGAAAGGTCACAAAAATTGAATGGCAGCAGCCAGAGACTCATATCAACAATGGTTATGATGACACAAGGCCTGTGAAGCTACACTTTTCTGATGGGTCAGTTATGTTGGCCGATCATGTTATTGTTACAGTTTCTTTGGGGGTCCTTAAAGCTTCAATTCAACAAGATTCAGGTATGTTCAATCCTCCCTTGCCTTCTTTCAAGACTGAGGCAATATCAAGGCTTGGTTTTGGTGTTGTTAACAAGCTGTTTCTGCAACTGAGCTCTACCCATGCTACAAAAGGCCAAGACTTCAGTAAGTTTCCATTTTTACAAATGGTTTTTCATAGAGCAGACTCAGAATTCAGGCATAAAAAGATCCCATGGTGGATGAGGAAGACAGCTTCTCTTTGTCCACTCTATCACAATTCCAGCGTTCTGCTATCTTGGTTTGCAGGGAAAGAAGCACTTGAGCTTGAATCACTCAAAGATGAAGAGATCATTAATGGGGTTTCAGCAACAGTCTCTAGCTTTCTGTCAAAACCCCAAAAGAAAGAGAGAGAAAATTGTCATTCCTATGAACTATGCAATGGGAATGTGAATTCACAAGAGAACTCTGAAGTAAAAATTGCAAAGGTTTTGAAGAGTCAATGGGGTAATGATCCTCTGTTTCTAGGATCCTACTCTTATGTTGCTGTTGGATCAAGTGGTGAGGATTTGGACACCATGGCAGAGCCATTGCCAAAGTTGAACAGTTGTGGTGATGAGCCTGCTACTTCCCCCCCACTTCAAATTCTGTTTGCAGGGGAAGCTACACACAGAACCCACTATTCTACCACCCATGGAGCTTACTTTAGTGGTCTTAGAGAAGCCAATAGGCTTCTCCAACATTATCACCATGTTGGGGTTTAGAGGACTTTGTAGGACTTTTATTTATTTTTGCACATTTATTGCTATGATATTAATTATTTTCATTTTCATGTAGAACATCTTTGTTTCTCTTTCTTTGGGAGAGATCAGAGAGAGAGAGAGAGAGAGAGAGAGAGAGAGAGATGGGGACAATTTGTTAGATGTACTGCATGGATTAAAGAAGTTACTTTGATTTTCCATTGCTTTCTCTTTGATTGCGTGTGAGATGCAGTTTTTCTCTTTGTTTTCATTTGTGCTTCTCTTCATCAAGGCAAAACCACATGTGCCTCTCAATCTCATGAGATGGTATTATATGATATTGAGAAGTACAAATAACAAGAAAGCTTTGGATGCCACCTCCCTTCCCTACCAAGTGTCTATTTTGGAATGCTCAATGGACAGGATCCGATAAACCCGCTCTTTCCAGCTGCATTTCTTTTCACCCGTTCCTTTCCTGCACTGACACTTTGTTTCACAGCCCATGACATTGTGTTCTTCAATCCATATAAAGAGTTTACCTCTCTCTCTCTCTCTACGATGGAATTCCAAGGCAACATATCCTTTATAGAGTTTTCTCTTTTTCTTTTTCCGGGGTTAAATAGATTTGACAATGACGATATTCTAAACTATTCTAATGTACGAGAAGGAAGTTCAAACTCAAACAAAAGGGGGTCAACTGACCTAAGCCACATTTGCATTCCTTGGTAGAGTTAGACGTTGGACAACTTTGGGGCAATCAATGAGCTGGCTAAAGCGTAGGTAACACAGGATGGTTGGGATAGAATAGAACTACAACTCTTAGGTCCCATTTGGTAAATTTTGTGTTGTAGTGGCCTAAAGGGGTCAGTCATACATAGCAGTAAACCATATTGTCTTTAAAAATGATATAGAAGTAGAGAAGATTATGTATACGTCTGAGCTATAGACGTGGACAACTCTCAACTGTTGATGCAAGAGAAACTTAATATGCATTGACGCTCGTGAGTAGCTACTCGCAAGTGAATGAATGACCTAAGCACAGCTGCTATGTGTATATGTGTGAGATATGCCAATACACACTGAGACAGTTATCTCTTAATGCATAATAGCAGTGAGCTACCCACTTGGTACTATTTGATTTTGGCTACAGAGCAAAAATCCATACATTGGGTAGAGACAGAAAATGACTGGCCAGAAGCAACAACACCAACAACAACCTAAATATTTACAGCAGATTCTTCTGTCCAAACATGCTTTGATGATATACCATATTAATTTCGATCCCATCCGTTGGATTGCCTCTCCTCATTCTAATCTATGGTTTTGCTTGCCCTCCAAGAAGACCCACATAGCCTTAATAATTGACCATGCTAGATTTTCCACCACCATTACAAAATCAGTAAACAACAAATCACATGATTTAAGGCACTAGGTTGTTGAGGGAGACTACCCTGAAATGAAATGAACAAGCTGCTGCTGAGCCTTTTGGCTTGGATGATATAGGCCAATCTGTTTGCAAGTGCTCTGTTTGTGTGTGTGTGTGGTCAAATCAAGGGCAATTCATAGAGCCTCTATTATTGTAAGATTTGCCAGTCTCTTCCCAGAAAAAAAAGCAACCAAAAAAAAAAAAAAACTGGTTTGCCCCACTTGCTGTCTCTTTTTACCTCTTGTGGGCTTCAATCAGCCATTGATGATTGAGCATATCACAGACCATCTGTCACCAAGTCCTTGTCTGGTTTCATAAACAAACAACTGAGAATCTCTCCATTTCTCTGCTCTGCACCACCCAACCCCACCTCACCCACTGACTAATTAATCTAACTTGTTAATTACTTACTTTAACCCTAAATCTGTCTCTAATCATCATTAAAAGCCTTTGCTTAATGATGGTGCATTTTGGAACAAACCATATTAACTTATCTGTGCTTTTGTATTATCAAAACCATAATCATTTCATTAAATCCCAAACCAATGAGATGAGGACACACCCAAGGGGAAATGAAGCTTTACTTGCTCAGTTTTTCACAGTTCAATGTCCCCTTCATTATTTGTTTAATCTTGGTCAAGCTTTCTGAAATTTGACCACATGGCAGCAACTTGCTGCCTGTACTTTGAATTGACGACACGTGCAAATTGTGCGGTTCACAGAGGAAGACGTTGCCTCTCATTTCCTCATGATATGAGCAATTCCAATGTTCTTGCAAACTGCAAGATATTTGCAAATATCATTCCCACTTTAAGCCTTAAAAATTATAATCAAATTGGATATAGTGATGGTATCTTGTCTTAATCTAGATGATGAATATTGATAATCTGATAACCGAACATTTTTATATCGTCCAAGTAGTTATAGTGAGTGATTGATACGCTAATGCTTTTTTCTAAATATGAATTAATCAAATCATACTCCTTTTTAAAATTGTGAATCTAATTGTCTTCCACCTTTGGACAACATCTCTTTTTCTTTATAAGCTTTGCTTTTTGTGAATCTACCATCTTTAACCTAATGATATAAGCTTTGCTTTTTGTTTTTCCACAAATCTTAGATTGTAAGTGTATGATATAATAAAATTGAAGCTGTCTGTCTGTCTGCTTTATTCTCTCTAAAATGAAATAGCTTTTCTAACTTTAGTTTGGTGAGCCAAGCCAATGATGTTCAAAGAGAAGCTGATTTTTAAGTAAGTTATCTTATTGGCATCTAAAGCTTTGCTTTAAATCCTTAACTAAAAAAGCATACACTAATGGTCCAATTCCAATATATATAATTTTTTTTGTGAGGGAATCTAGGGTCTACTCTCATAGGGAAGAGGGTCTTAGCTAGCAAGCTTAGGAGTTTGGAGGCTTCCCATGAAAACAAACAACAGTATGCCTAGTTCCTTCCTATGCCTCCCTGTAAATTAACTAAAACTACTACTAGACAGTAACGTACTTCACTGCAATTAAAGGCACCATCTTCTTCGGATTTGTCCTGCTGCTGATAAATAATGGCCCATCTAGGTTTAACCAGTCGATAAAAAAAAAAAACAAAAAGTTGCATCTGACGTCAATTTGGCCAATGCTTGTTTCAACTTTCTTTATTCCAGCTAAAATGAATGACTGCAAGAGGGAGGTGAATTTTTTTGCATACGTCTTCTTTTCTCACTAGCAGTTGTTTACATGATCACATGCAATGGATGACTTCTTCATTCATGTTTGCATATCACGTGTTGCTCATATGATAAAACGAGTAAGAATGAGAAGATTTTCTTACTACAGGTGTTGGTCATACGATGAAACTATAATGTAAGTTTACCATCCATTCTAAATGCTAGATTGTTGGTAAATCAAGTGCTTAGAGTAAAGAGCGCAAATTTCACTGCCCCAATTTTGGCATGGTGGGCTTGTAATGTTACTTGTTTTGGCTTTTTTCAAATTGATGCCCTCTTGAGGCAACGCCAATTACACCATACTTCCCAAATGTGTTTGAAGCAAGGCATGGGGATTACCAGATGAATATGCAGAAGAACGTGATTTTTTAATGAAAGCTTTTTATATATTTCCAAATAAAATTACGACTAAGAGCACTTCCAGCGAGGGGATCCAAGGGGAGGCCCCAGCAACAAAATTTGCCCGGGCAAGGAGTGGGACCCAGCAAATTGGGCTGGCCGAGCCTAGCCAGCGGGCTAAGTTGACGTCAGCGTGTTGACATCGTCGTGACGCGTCAGCGTGGGCTCTCAAAAAAATTAACGTTGGCGCGCGATACACGCGCCAACAAAAAATTGAACACACCACTACGATTGCCCTCGTCCCACGTGGCGCACGCTGGGCTCTCTGATAAGATTTTTTCTAGCAATCCAATGGCAAATTTTTGTGCAATAAAAAATGAAAAAAGGAAGAAAAAAAACCAAAAAATTACTGATTTTTTTATTTTTAAAAGTAAATGTCTTTGTCCTTTTACTTTCATTTATTTGTATATTACTCCATTTACTTAAGTTTACAATGTAAATAATGAAGTACCCCCCATTTGGATTCAAATAAAAATACTAGAAAATCAAATTCCCACCAGATCAAAATATGAAAAATCGGTTTTAGTGCAAAATATGATTTAGGCTAAAAATGATGGCTCATTAAGTCAATATATACTTCATACTAAAATCTCATAAAATCAAGTTTTCTTATTTGATGTGTAAGGAATAAAAGCCGCCAAAAATTATCTTGAGAAAATGATTATTCCGAAAAACCATTTTTCATACTTAGTCAATATTGCACATTCGCTAAAAAAATTCCAGGTCCGCCAGTGTCTATAAATACCAACCAATACTCTTCACTTTTAACATCAAATCCTCATACATTTTTTTTTTCTATAAATACCAACCAATACAAGTAATAAAATAAAATACAACTACAATAAAATCTTATCCGAAAATATTATCCAAATTAATTGTTTAAGTGAACAAAGTTGTGAAAAAAACAAAAAAAATGAATAATATTTGCCATGGCAAGCATAAACTAAACACACTTTGAAAGGGCAGCCACTATTCAATTGAATAGTAGCTGCCTTAGAACTCCTCTTGCCATGGCTAACTGGAAATGCTCTAATAAAAGTGATTGAACAAAGTGCTTTTATACAAAAAGCACTTTTAATCAATAAAAAGTCGAGTTTGCATGTAAGCTAGCACAGACCAGAGGGCAGATAAATAAGTAATCCACAAACTGTCGCTTCCACCATAAAACAATTTACATATAAGTACCATTGTTTTGTATGCACAGCTTTGTGACTGCAAATGTTTTTCTACCAGTCAGACATGGAGCTGAGCTGAACCACTCCAATAACCTGGGTATAGATGTGCAGCCGTTTTGCAAACCTTGTACTTAGACCAGACCCAAACTCTTTGGTCACTCTTAACAAGAGAGATTCTTTGGTCCTGCAATAGACCAACCACACACACAAAAAAGGTATCTCTATTTTAAGTTTTACTCGATTTCACGTTGATCCATCCTAGTGCAGAGGTACCCTTTATTTGTGCATGTGGCTGAATGAATGACTTGATTCACCCGCCGGACCAAAAATTTCTCTCACAATGGACGGTATGAGATGAGACTACCCAGACCCCAAAAAAACATCAACTTGTAATTATTTGAGTTTTCTTAATTCTTTCGTGTGCTTGGGCCTGAATAACTCTCAATGGGCTTTACGACGCCCAGGCCCAAGTATGATATAGCTTAAATGCTTCAATTTGGCGCGAACCCACATGACCGCCGGTTCTGGCCTCAGAGTCAGTCTCCCTCACCTCAGTTCTCCATGACCACACTACCAGAAATAACCGATCTCTTCGCCAGGCTCGCTTCCCGCCTCAAATCCCTAAATGACACGTCGTTTTCTCCTCACACTGCCAAAGAAGAACTTGACGAAGCAGCTCTGGACCTCTCTATTTCAAAGCTGAACCAATCTCTGAACCCTAACGGCAATTCTAGGGTTAGGGTTTTGGACACAGTCCTATCTCTAATGTGCTTCAAAGCTCCCCAGGTCAGCTCTCTCAAATTAGGGATTTTTTTAATAGACAAAAAGAATGTTGAAGTTAGGATTTTTCTCATCTCTGTATTTTTGTTGTGGTGTTTAGGTTTTCGATTCGGGCATTGAGTATTTAGTGAAGACAATTGTCACCGTTTTGTTGTCTTCCATTCGTTGCAAGGTCTTTCGATCTCCGAAAGATGAGATTTTGCTGATTGGAAGCTCGATTTGTCACCGGGATTGTGGGCATTTGATCGAAGCGGCTGCTGATATTTTTGAGAAATTGGAGGGACATGGTGGGTATACACTCTAATACTAAAATTGGTGTTCAAAATTGTTTCATGTTCTATAAAGTAATCTTCTTTTATTATGTAATTCTAAAATGAGTGTTGTTTTCAATGTGTTTGAATTGAAGGTAATCTTTCGGATTCTTTACTGCGTGCCATTGTAAGAGTTGTGAGTTCAGCATCATTGTACCGGCAGCTGTCAAGACCCGTTCTTGATGTAAAATCAGTGGATGCAAGAAAGACCTTGACTTCAAAGCTTCTCTGTCACTTTCCCAGAGAAAAATCCCTTGACAACAATAAAATACCATTCAGGTTTTTGAAAATGGACTTTGTCTAGTTTGCAAGTTCCTTCTGCTTTTCTGTGTGTTCTTGTAGTTATAAATGTCGGGATTCTAATTTCTATGCAGATTGCTGTTGTGGTATCTTGACCCACTAATTTTGAAGCGCGATGTTTCAAACATTTTGCAAGAAACCATAGACAGGCCATTTCTTTGTTTGAGTAAGGAATTTCGTGAAAGTAATGATTGGCTCTCTGTTATCACATCCTTGGTACTTTCTCCCATTATGTTTGTTGAGGCCAGAGCTTTGCTGCACCGATGGTTTTTGGTCACGTAAGTCCATTTCTTGTTGACAAGCACGTTTAAGTTCTTTCTGTTGTAAATTTTAACTAATCGTTGGTCACGCTCAAGGAAACTGAAGTTTTATGAAAATTGATTTAATTTGATATGGTATATTAATAGAATCCAGTTTTGCATCAGGGGTCTGGCTTCTGTGCTTGAGCTTCTAATTCAATTGGTTGCAGTGATATTAGATGTGGTTTCAAGACCAATGTTCTGGGACATATCACTGGAAGTGGGAGCAAAGTTGCCATTTTCTAATGCTTATTTCCCATACAACCAACGCTTGCTAAGGATCTTGACTGGACCCCTCTCCCACGAGGGTCTTCTACAATTAGTGCATGAGACAAATGAGCAAGTGCCTTGTGCCCAGAAACAACTTTGTCCAACTTTTAAGCCATCTGCAGTAAAGGTTTCAACAATTGATGACAAATCTCTCTGGTAATTTCTTACCCCATTAGTCCATCTGATAACATATGGCCTATACACCATCTCAGTCCTACAACCCAAGACTGATCCACAAATGTTGCATAGTAGGTCCCTGGCCATCAACTTCCCAGACTGGTTCTACTTTGCTTCTGCATTGCTCTTCTTGGAGAAAACTTCTCATGACAGTTGTCATCCAGAATGCATATTGGGGGCATCCAAAGTTGGAAAAGCACACTACGAAGAACTACCTTCTATTTCTGCAGCAAGGTACATTGCCTGGATTTTGAGTCCTGTTAGTAAATCTCACCAGGATACGCTGGCTGATTGTTTGATTAAAACATCAGAGTCTTGGGCTTTTAAGCCATTTGGCTCAGGTTCCCATGAGAAAGAAACATACGGCTACAAGAAAAAACTCAAGAAACAGAAATTCTGTGAAGAGGACTATAGTTCCACAACGGAGTATGATTATCAAGCAGTTGCAGTCTGGCTCAGCGGGTTCAGTAATATGTACACAAGGAATTGCAATGAAACTGTTAACAGTTCAACATCATGTGAAACAAAACGACCCTGTGGTCTTAGTCTGCAGCAAAATGTCCTGTTCCGGAGAATCCCACTAGGCATCTTGCTTGGTTGCCCTCATTATACCAATGAAGATGGATGTGAATTGCTGCTGCATTATGCCACAACTAGTAGAATTTTTCAGTTGAGGGAAACTAACGCTACAGGATTGAAGCATGTAAAATGGAACTCCAAAGGGCATAGGAACTTAGTTACATGGAGTGATGAATGTAATGAAAGGGAAGCTACAGCAGGTGCCTGTCTTGTCTTCAGTTTAACTGATATTATAGAAAGTATGTCTGCTTCACTGTTCGAGACTGAAGAAGCTGGCGTAGACTTTCTCTGCCAGGTGAAAATGCGGATCAGCAAATACTTGATAAAATGCATCAAGAGGTTAATCCAACTCAAAATTGATGACGGAAATTGGGTTGTAATGGATTTCTGCCGTAAATTGGAGAAGTGGAGGCATCAGGGACAAGAAGTATTAGAGCTCCACAAAGATTTAGATGATGTCATTCATGTATTGAGTCAGAGAACATGCTCTGTTTCATCAATGTGAACAAATATTATGCAAAATCGATTTGGCCTTTTGTTTACAAGTTCTTTGCGGCAACTTGTCACAGAAATTTTCTTATCTATCTTAAACACGAACATTACAGATATTTGCTAATACAGCAATTTGGAAACAAAAAGATAAAAAGTAGTATCTATTAATTCTCAATTTATTCTTGTAAAGGTAAAGGAATTACATCGCATCGCTTTTCCATAAGCTGTTGTTACATACATTTGGAAATGCTTGCGCAAATCTGAGGACCACAAACTTTGTACGTAGTCCTCCTAGGTGTATCATATCATGTGGAGAGGGAGAGCTTTTCTTGGCTATGTACACAATCACTAAGATGGCAATGAAATTCTTATCTGGTAAAGATAGAACTAATCTGGACTTCATATATGTAGTAATCTACAGAGCCACTGGGTCTTAGCTGCAAACAGCCTCAACCGAGAGCTTCTTCGTACTGCCCGGACAAGGATCTCCTCCAAAAACTTCTGGAGCCACAGTCACTGAGCAGGATTGCTTTCCAATGCAGTTCTGCAGGAATAAAGAAATTTTAGTTTTTACAGTTATTGAGGAGAATTCAAGTAAGTATCAGCAAAGTGTTGCTGGGCATACCCTTTTAGGAGCATCATACGACTTGTGGGCATGGCAGCTCCCTTCTTGGAAGCTTCCACACGTCCCTTGTGGCAACCCATAGCTAGCAAACTTAATATCAGAGATGACCTGACCAGGTGGACACCATAAATGGGCTTTTGGTCTGTTGAGTTTGCCAGAGGCTAACTTTTGAGAGTTTGTCAATGTTGGTTGCCCTTCAAATATATCAGCACAGACACTTGATGTTCTTCTTTCCACCAAAGATATTTTAGTCGGATCACCGCCCCATTCTTCAAACACTACCAATAGATTCTCGCTCGGGGTTAACCACGACCGCGGAACATGATACCTGAAAATAAATAGTTTCACATGACTTCTGTAATTGACAAAACAAAGGTATGACAATGAAGAAGATGAACTTTTCTTACCATCTCTGAGAGGGCTCCCCACAATGTGTTCTGCATTTCTTGTCGTCGTAAGTTCCAGCATAATAGCAATTGCCACAATTACCCCGTGCTGTATATGCAGGCCAGTGGCGTCCAATGCTCTGTCCATTGATCCATATCTGACCTTTTCCCATGCTACTCATATCCAAAGCTAATGGGCCATTACCTGGGGGTGCATTAAAAGTGGCCTGGAAATATCACAACTCAAAATTAATATCTTATCTTTGATGAACTCCAAAATAAAGATTTACATATAAGAGATATATTGGGAGAATACTAACCTTGTACCAGGTAAGAGGTTGCTTTTGAGCCATTGACGGTCCTTCTGCCCATTCAACAGAAGAACTCCCACTGACAGTATGAAGACCTAAAGCTTCACCTTTGAGACCAACCTGCTCATAAAGCACATGCCAACACACAAGTTATTCTCTAGTTGTCTTTGTCAAAATTTTCAGCATCCTGGCAGGGGAAGCAAGTGGAACAGGAAAGTTGAAGGGCAACAAACCTTGTAGGTCCATTTCCATCGTGACATGTCCCATGTTCCTGAATTCAGACCCTTCAATGTGACCGGGCCCAGAACTCCAGCATTCCATGTCTCAAAGTGAAGACCAACATTCTGATTTTTATTAAACCACAGAAAAGCAAAAATGTCAATTGCCATATCAATGCATTTAACAACCAAAATCCCATTAGAAGATGGGGGAACTAACCGGAAGACCCACTGAAATGCTAAGTAAAGCAAGCTTATTGATGCCGGATCTCAGCTTCACGTTTTGACTAAATGTTAATTTAGGATTCTCCAATGCCCCATACACGGTTCCTGCAATATAGGTAGACCATTTTATAAAATTTAAATTCATTCAGCAGAAGAAGTAGACGAATTTACACAAAATGTCATCCTCTTTCATGTACCTGATAGCTGACCATTGATGAAAACATGCAAGGCATGACCAGCTGAATAGATGGTAAGAAGAGGTGACTCTCCTTTCTTTATAAATCCTTCATCAGGACTGATTGTGATACTGGTAACATCAATTTAAATTACTAAGTTAGAAAGAAAAGAAAATCAATAGAAAAACAAGAAAAAAGAAGTTTACACAGATTTAGTTCCTTTCCCAAATACATTGAATAAAAGATAAAAAAAAACTTAAACTCAATCTATGGTTTGTTTAATATACTTACTCTGTCATGTACCACAAGTAGTCTGTAGTATCCCTAGTGACATTTATTTGTTCCCACAACCCGTCCAACGTAGTTGTATCAGATTCATCGGAAGAGGCACTTTCTTCGATGAATGACTGCCAAGGAAGTGCAGATTTTACTGGTGTCATCTTCATCTGCGAGCTTTGGGAACCAAGCTGTACAGAGATAACAATCCCAAGTGAATCTCCAAGTAGAAAAGCTTGAACTTTCTAGACTGAAATTAAAAAGTACAATTTGAATGGTGTAGACCAAAATATCCAAACTCCTCACCCTTGCAGTGTTGTAAACTGCAGTTTTGCAGTCAGGGAGAATGCTGATGGACCATGGTGGCAGTTCATATTGCCCATTTCCAAAGCTAACTTTAGCAGAGGACTTTGTGTCATAATTTGCAAGGAATGCAGCACACCCAGACTTCGACTTGAACACATGAGCCTACAAGGATAACAATGAGAACCTTAGCAATTTCAAAGAAGAATAAGATTTATGATATGGTTTTTCTAGCTAGGTAAAAAAAAACCTTACCTCTTGACTATTTCCAAGTGATGTCACTGAAGGTTCTGCAGACACTAAAGCTGACTCGGATGACTTGATGGCTTTATGTAGATCTCTCAAATGTCCCCACTTTGGTTCCCTTGGTAGTCCTGGCATAGCATAAGGAAACCAATTTTTATCCATGTGAAATATTAAGTTTTTGCACTTGTTAAGCATTTTCCTAGTTGGATGTTTGAAAAATTACACAAGTACGTAAAGTGAGGATTATGACTTTATGAGCCAAACTTTATAACAACCTACTCTAGCAGGCTAATCTCTATTTACATACCGTATTCGTCTAAAGGGGCGTCGTAGTCATAGCTGGTGGCCATGAAAGGACCTCCAGCTGTTCGGCCGAAATTCGTTCCTCCATGGTACTGGAACACAAAGTGGGAGGAAAGAAAACAAAGTTTAGAAAGCATAGTCTAGGTGATTAAACACCAGTCAAATACAGTTAACTCGGAAACTAACCATGTAATAGTTCACAAAAGAACCACCCTTCTGTATAAACCTTGCAATTGAAAATGCCAAGTCTTCCGCAGGTCTAGTGGGAACTGCCCCACCAAATTCTGTATACCTGTAAAATACATACAAAGAGGCAGCCTCATCAAAGGACTTGAACAACAATACAAGACAGTACCTACACAATAGTAGGTCTCCGGCAATAAATTTTTGGCCTGTACAGGAAACATGTGTGACTTACCAGCCAGTCCAGACTTCTGTCCACATTTTGGGTTTGTAGTTCTTGTTTGGAGTGAAATTTTCACAGTAGAAACCATTGCAGGTATCGATCTATCACATAATAAATGATGACAAGGTTTTAGTCTAAACTTCTAGAGATGAGGACAGAAATATCTTGAAGCTCTTTTTTTTGTTCTTTGTTGCAATTAATAGCACAATTTATTTGGCAGAACAAACTCAGTTATTGACCAAACCAACCCAAGTAGACTTCCATGTCTTCAGCAGAAAAGTCAGAATTATAAAAAATTTAAACGAATTCATTGACAAACAGAGCTGCAGATCTGGAGAATTAACACATAAAATGGGCACAAGCATTGCCCTGACCACATGAAACAAAAATCTACAGCATGAGGCCACCAACTTAGTTAAGATGACAACAAACTGCTTAAAAACCCCACCAACAAAGGAGGGTCACACTAAATGAATAACTATTATGCGATGCTTGTAAAAATTGACAACACAAAGGAGAAAAAAGATAAAAAAGAACTTTGAAAAAATAGGCAGAGTAGCTTACAACTGGATCAGGGGCATCTTCTTGCTTACACATAATCCATGGCACTCCAGTGTTGAGACCCACAGCCATCCGAGCTGCCCATTTGGTATAAGCTTTACCAGGGGCACCAATTTCCCACTCTACTGGTCCAAATTCATTTTCTATCTGTCAAATTTTAAATAAAATAAAAAAGGGTTAATATAGCATTGACTGCCCAATATTTTCCTCAGCAAATAAAACAAAAAGAAACAAACACTGCTCAATTTCTTATAAAATTGGTGCTGGAACTAAAAGCAAATTGAAAACCCAGTTCAAGAAACATGGCATAGATTAAAACTTCGAACTATTTTTCTCACCTGAGATAGAATTATAGGACCTCCCTGACTTTGAAACAGCTGTTCTGCCTTCATCATGCTGACAATCTTCTCCGTAAATTTTTGCATTGCCGCCTGCATAACAGTAATTTAGAAATGAAATCGATAAATTAGAAAATTTAAAAATTAAATTATCGAATTAGAAGCAATAGAGGAAATGGAAGATTCCTAAATGCCTAACCTTGAAAGGCTCATTGTCAGTTCTAAAAACAATTCCGGGAACATATTTAAGCCAAACGGGGAATCCCCTGTATCAGAAACAGAGAAAAACCAGAGTAATGAATACGACAAGAACAAAAGCAAGAAAATTTCTAAACTTCAGTCATTGGCTAAACCTAGGGGTAATATTTGTTTTTAATATTATATTATTACCCGAAGTTCCATTCAGCGCACACATAAGGGCCAATCCGGAGATTAACATATAGGCCTGCTTGGTGTACCAGCTTGATGAACTTGACCAAATCATATCTGTCCTCAAAATAATACTGCAAATTTGAATAAAAAAACAAGTTAAACTTCTAAAAAGTACACTTTAACACCAGAGCATAACTATATTTGCATTAGGGGAGAGAGAGAGAGAGAGAGACAGAGAAAATTAAAATGCAATTGCATTACTTTTCCTGGAGAAGGCTCATGCCCATTCCAAAACACATAGGTCTGAATAACATCCAAGCCTCCATCTTTGGACTTCTGTATTAAATCAGGCCACATCTGTAACCACACATACAAACGCCAGAAAAAACCCATAAGTCAAAAAAGCATTAAAATATCATCACAAATAATAAATAAATATTAAAAAAACAAAAAGAAAGCTATGAACCACATTGGCATTGTTGGTACCTCAGGTGTGCTTCTGGGATAATGAATGGAGCCAGAGATGAGAATTCTCTTCTGCCCATTAATTATTATAGCTTTGTGGTCATAGCTCACTGAGGCAGTAGCTGCAGAAGCCAGCCATGAAAACAAGAGCAATGAAAGGAGCATGTTGTTGCCTCTTAACACGTTCCACATTGTTTAAATTCCAACACCCACAAGCCTCTCAAACGCGCAAAGCAACGGCCTTTATATTTGTCTCTGTTTTTGTTTGCATCTAACTTGAAATATTTTATTTCGGTATCGGGATTTGGTTTTGATTTTTGAATGCACGCTTTCTTTTTTGATGCTTTTGATATTGAAAGAGGAGAGAGAGAGAGAGAGAGAGAGAGAGAGTGGCAGAGTTGTGTTAGTGTAATGGATTTGATGGGTGAGAGAGTTTTGGTTTAGTTGCGTTGAGAACGGGTAGCTCCCCCAACTGCTTTATATACATTTTCAAGGATGCAAATTTACTAACAAATCTGAATTTAAAAACAAAATGGAAATTTTTGGAGCTTATCCTTTGGCCCTTGATTTTCTTTTTTGGTCTTAAATTTAAAAGGAAACGTGATTTGGATTGGAAGATATTTTTTCTTTAAAAGGTATAAGGAAGCATGCATGGGATTATCCATGTTGGAAAAATAATCCATTCAATATTGTTTTGGAGGAAAACAGAGAAAAATAAAAGGAACCACCACTAACATATGTTGAAAGAACTTGGTCATTTTTTATCGATTGAAAACGATGGTCTATTTACTCAATTGAACAAACTGACCCCACTGAGATTTTGATTTATTTAAGATATAGATCTTTTTCTTGTGTATATAAAGAAATTTGAGAAAAGATTCTAGATTTTCGTTATAGGATAAGGTGATCAACTCTTTTTTTCTTTCCATGATTGTCTTAAAACCATCCAATATCAAACTTGCATTATTTTCATTTAAATATCGTTCACCCAATATCTTTTTCTTTTTATTTTTTATACAAACTATATTCTATGCTTTAATCTAATCTAAATTATTGGGATGGAGATTGAACTTGCATCTATTCTAAACTTGATTATTTTCTTTTAAATGTACACTTTCATGCTTATCATTATTTGTTAATAAATAGTTTTAAATAGTTTTTGTCAACAAAATAAATAAATAGAGAGTAGGAGGAATCAAAAGGTGCAAGCAAAACAACAAATGGGATCTGTTGGTTTTCATGACTTTAAGCTTTGATTTTCCATTTGCCCTTACGAAAAACAGAAAAGAAAAAAGTCCATATTGATGTGCACAAGAAGTCACAAGACAACAGTAAAGCTTCATTATTCTATACATTCTTCGAAGAAATTCACTGTTGTTTTGGTCATATTCGTTGAAAGTTAAAAGTAGCAAGATCAAGTTTCCACATATCTATAGCTTTTTGCAAGCAGTGATGCAGTTGCTTTCACTCTAAACTATTTCCAATTTCCACTCTGGACACGCCGGCTACGAATCGCAGCACGCCATGTGGAAAGTTAGAATATTGCACAAACTATTATTCTATTTTTTCTTTTTTACTCCACCTTCACTATTATGCCATATGGTCCGGTAATTGAGAGACTAAATTGCAGCTTACGCCTACAAAATGTAAAAATACAATCCGCAAGTTCATGTCATGAGGAAGTTTCCAGGACAAACTCATTAATGTTTGTTAGTCTAATTTGAGTGCTAAAATGGTTTATACATCATTTGTCATATTACTTACACGAGTAAGAAATTGCTAACAATTATCAAATACAATAATTACAACTTCGAAATCAAGACATGTATTCCGGACAACGGTTTTCACAATATCATTTACGCTTGTGTGTACGATTTTGATTTGTTGATGTATAATATAGAGCGTACGTACTATGAGACTTACAATAATCAAACGGTTGTTGAAACTAGCATTTCTCTCTCTTGGAATTATAACAAAAATTGCATAACTACGCTGGTTGAATTTTTGGCTTGATGTCTATTATAATGGGTGATGTATCGATCAGACCAAGTTTCCTGGTTGTTATAGAATACAACTGTGATTGGGTGACCAGTAACCTACCGCTTAATCAGTTGATTTTAAGACGAATGCATGAGTCTCCCGTTTCAACGAAATAAAAATGATGTCAAATGCATAAATTCAAACATGTAATTATATATTTTAATATCTTATTTGAGCTACATCGAGATCGGTCCAATTTCAGAGTCATTATATCATATGCAAATTATTATTTATATAGCACCGAAGACGTATTCATTAAACAATCAAAGTCATATATTAAAACTAATTTTTTTTGGTTAACAAAACATTTTCTGAATAAAATACTCATTTGATTCTCATGGTGTCACAACACTCAAGATCCTATCTTATCTCTAAACAAAATATATACAAACTCGTTTATTTATTTATTTATTTATTTTCCGCATAAAATTTATCTTCAAGTTATGAAATATACATAATTATCTAAATTTCAAAAATGAGGTGGACTAAATTTACCTTACGAGTGAACTGTTAATTTTAGACTAAGCTAAACCTTAAAATTGATATACTAATTATAAAAAATATTCTTTAAAAAAAAAAAAACTCACTTGAGCTATAATCCATATTAAACAAACGTTGATACGTCCCTGTCCGTAATTAACTTAATTCATTACATGCATGTCATGTCATTTGTGTGACATAATTTCTTAATCCTATGCATTTCTCAGTTACTGGGAAAGGAATCCACTAGCAAAAAAGAAGAAAAAGAAAGGAATATTATTGTATTTTAAAATATTTGAGGGGCAGAGATAAGACATAAATGCATGAACACTTTGCTAAGTGCAAACTTTGGAAAAGCGATCCGTGAAAATAAAATTCTTGTCTTCCTCTCCTGAGACGCAATGAGATGCACCTCCTAAGTTCTATGTCCTCACATGCTTCATGTTGATGTTGTTGTTGTTGTTTTTTTTAAGGTAATTTATAATTAAGATAATATTTTCTCATTACAGACACAAAAAGTCGAAAAAGAAAAACAAGCTTGACAACAAAAGATGTTCGAAAGCAAATATTATTTTATATAACAAAGAAAAGAAGGTAATCACTTTATTCAGGTTCAGTGATGATGACAATATTAATCGTCAACAACAAACCAGTAATTAAAACCTAAACAGTTATTTAGGAAAATAAAAAGAAAAAAGAAAAAATGGTTTAAAAAGGGTTAGATGGCTTCCTATCTTGTCATGCAGTTACGTATCAAAAACTAGAATTGGCAGGTCCCAAAGCATTACCCAACTTTGATTTATTTATTTTTCGATCAACTTTAGTAGTCTTTCATTTGTTTTATGTTTTACTGAGTTTAGTTTTTTTTTTCTTCTAATGCAAATGTTATTTATTTTAAGTAATTCCATATCAATATGACCTACTTATTTTAGTATTGAGGAAATATTTGTCCTAAAGCAAACTTGACTTGTTAGTTCTTCGTGTATGAAAATTTGGATTTAATATGTGATTCAAATTGACTTGTTCGACTATGGAATGAATGTTCGTTCTTCAAAGAACGTCAACGAAATATAACGACATGTTATTAATACAATTTTAATAAAATGGACAATGATAATTTTTTCATTATCCATATTTGTAATTCAGACCCTACCTTAAAATTAAGAACGTCACGTTTTATACATTTGAAGCCCAAAAGCAATATCCAATTTCTCACAAGAGTGGCTTAAATCTTTTAAGAAAGTAATGAATCAGCATGGCCACTTGATTAGCAAGTATAAGCAATCAAATTGGCTTTTTCCAAAAGCACAAGCCAAAATCCAACATACTGCAACTGTGTGATAATCAAGAGGATGATGAATGCACAACATCAGCCTCATGACCAAATTGCCCTTGGATGGGCCCCTCAAAACAATAAAATAGTTTCTCTCCTCATGCAAAATGCAACATAACAAACTAGGACCAAAACAGTCGTCCGATTGGAGAGAGAATATTGATCGTTTTAATGATAAGGCAAAGCGTTTTAAGGTTCGCCAAACAAGCCAAACAAAAGGGAAAGGCAGAGGCTGAGGGCCAAGCCAGGCAGGTTGTGTCTTTGTTTTCTTTTGGATGAGTTTGCCACGCTTTGATGAGGCCTATTGATTGGCAGTTATCCAAACTTATAGCTTCTGTGGGGTCCAAATGTTTCTATGTCAGCAGGCTCATTTTGGACTTTCAAGAAACTTTGTGGGCCATCTCGCAAAGGGTCGGTGTCACCTAACCAAGCGAGTGAGCCCATTTGATTGATCTGATCAGATCAAATGATTCCACGATTTTCTATGTATATTTTTTGCATTGATATTAAATATATATTTTTATTTTATTTTGGACAAGATATTAAATAATTTTTAAATAAATAGATAAACAAAGAAATGGAAAATATGATTAAAAAAAGATTGCACCTCATTTAGAAGATTTTGAATTTATGGGTTTTCGTAGTTTAGTTCTTGCCTCGTGGTCCATTGCATGTGTTATATACAAATTGATTGATTTATTTTATTTTATAAATAGTCCATAAACTTTATTCTGAGTTTCCTATGATGCAATGCTTATCATGATTGTGTTTAAAAGAGGACGACAATTGCCCAATTTTTCAATATCATGACTCCATGAGTCTTTTTGATTTGATACGAAGTCATATACAACAGCCGAAAGCCATCGGAATTTTAATGTTATCCTCAAAATCAAATTTGGACAACCACTAAATCTTTAATATTATGAAGTCAAGTTGATCAATCGAAGATATTCGTATAATATAATAGTCGGATGACATAACATGTTAGATATGTTAAGACAGTTTAATTGATATATTATGTTGCGAGACTAACTAGTAGTCAATTGATGTCAAACTAAATATTGTGTAATGGTAAATTAACGATATAAACATGTGAATTATCAATTAAAATAATGTTTCCTCCTATGAAGTAGGCCATGTTTATCGTAATAATGTAGAACACCAACTTGGTTGGACGTCCACATCCATGGCATTGGCAATATGAGTTGAACTCTGCGGCCGCCCCATCATCTATACAAAGTTTTTGTTTGGTCAGAATCATTGATACATATTCTTCCAAATCAAAGTGACAAACATGTTAAAAACCAATGGGGCCATAAGCAGAAAGCCAGAAACGGTTGGATACGGCAAAAGAAAGGATCCCACATTGATAATGATGTATTTAACAAAAGACTTAACGAAATTATCCTCAGCGAATAGTGATTTGTCATTTGACTTGCCAAATTAGTATTAGGTACGCTAATTGAAGTTTTAACCAACTCTGAATCAATTTCTGTTGTAAATATAATGACCCAATATCCTAAATCTCTCCATTAATCTTGGTTAGTTGTATGATATCCAGCTGCTCAACTTTCCTTGACATTGAAAGTTGAAAAACTACTTCACTTAAATTGATTCAACAATCAACCAACTCCACCGCCTGTTTTTACTTATAGTTTCTGGTTTTAATTTCACCAAGACTAGATCGCTGAAATTTTTATTGCAAGAATTCACTACCTACCACTTTCCCAACCAAAATCTTTTTTTGAAGAATCCCTTCATCTTCATGCCATGCTTTGTTGGTTGAGTTGGGACCAGACCACTGTCAAGGTCTTGTTGCAACATATGATCACAAAGCCAAGCCAACCACCAGCTGGGGGGGCAGCAGAGGTAATGGGCTCAGCCCCTCTCTTCCTAGCTGTTGACCAAACTCACCACTTGCTCTCCTTTGGTGACCTGTTGCGTAAACAAGACTGGTAGGTAATTGCGTGCTGAAATACAAAACTTCAGGTTAACATGCATGGCTCATGTTTACCTCAGAATTACCCAATGGAACAAATTAGGTCACTGATTAAGATAGAGGGCCTCATTAACAAACTCACCACTTTCAAGGCAATGTTTGTTTATCAACATTTCTTCTTCTGATCCAATGTTTCAATGAAACATATCAGCTGATATGTCAAATATAATATCTGACATGTTGCTTGCTGTCATTGTTCTAAACGTCACTAGTGTTTTCCGTTACATGATTAAAGGAAAAGTTGATCAACAACAACGACATCCTCTTGTTAACGGAATTGCAGATCATCATTTTAAAGGGATAAGAATTAAAAAAGACACTTTCTTTCTTTCCAAGTTTGCAACTCTCGCAGAAAAAGAGTTTCCTTATCTTTTGCGTGTGTGTGCGTGTGTGGTCATGGGATGAATTTGACGCACAAGCAACCCTAAAACCATATATTATCCAATTTCTCATCTTGCTTAGGCTGCCAGTGCCACCTCATCTTATTATCTTAATCCCGATCCTTTACAACAGTGAACGGCCCTACTCTTCTATCTTTTTGAAATCCAGCTTTTTGGGCCCGCATTTGATAGTGTTGTTCTTTGCCAAATGACACCAATAACTAATTACATGCGCGCGTGAACGACTGTGAACCGTTGATTGATGTGAGTCTAACGATAAGTTTCATACTAAATCTTGTCTAGAAATCGTCTAGGCATGCATGATAAGAATTAGTGTTGTATTGTTTTAGCGGTCACGTATAATTAGTTGTCACGTAAGAATTATTGTTGTATTGTTTTAGTTGTCTCTAAAACATTGATGAAAGAATGCTTATTAAGTTTGAAGTTTTCACTTCACAGGCGAAATACCGGGGTGCTGCCTGCTGGCTGGCCCTATAAAAATGCCAACCATGTGTTTGGTGGGTTCCTAACAAACACAGTGTAGAGGCCTAATTTACTTGGGCCTATTACTTGAATAAAAGATGGGCCAGAAGGCATATGTTTTTTTTTTGGTGTGGAGTCCAGTATGTTCAGCAAGTAAACGTGAAAAGGAAAATAATTAGAATTTCTTCTTTATGCACCGACTTGTTCACCCACCACACCCTATCTCTAATTCTGTTTAATTTTAAACAAAATAATATTATCGATAATGTGTTGATATCATTGTGATCAAGGTCTTAAATATCGAGGGTTTCGGAAATATTGGTAGTTCAAAAACACGGAAATATCAATAGAAATATCGGGAAAATATCGGTATCGATAAAAATTGGATAAAAACTACGGAAATTGTGATAAATACATGGAAATTTTTAATGAAACTTTGTAAAAATTTTATTTAGTCAATCATCTATTATTTTAACACAAAATATTGGAAGGAAATGCATTGCATAGCATGTTTGAGTGATTTCTACTAATAATATCCCAAGCCCAACTAGCTATACTAGCTGATTAGAAAATGCATGCAATGATAGCAATACTAAATATCCTAAGCCCAACTAGCCAACAAGCCCAACAAGCCATACTAATAATATCCCAAGCCCAACTAACCATACTAAATACTAATATCCTAACCCTATCTATCTAATCCCATCCATCAACGTCAGTCACTTTATTCATTTCTTTCATTTCTTTTTCTCACTTCACTCTCTCTTTCTTTCTCTCATTCTTTCCGTTTCCACCTCTTTTCCTCTAAGTGTTTTTGTTCTGGCACTTGGGGCAGTCATCATCGCAAGAGAGATGTGAGAGCCCACCATGAAAAAACCGTGGTTTTGGAGCTCTAAGCTCTATTTCCTCCCATTTCTTTCTCTCCTCTCATTTCTTCTTCGTTTTCTTTTTCTCTCTTATTCTTTGTCTTTTCTTTTTTCTTCCTTTCTTTCTCTGATTTTTTCTCTCTCGGTTCTATGTTTCTATCTCTCCCTTTATATCTATTTCTTTGCAGATTTGGGTTCTTGAATATCTTGGGTTAAGTTCTTGAATCTGATTTTTTTATTGTTCGAATATGGAATCCGATTTTTTATGCAAATTTAAAGCTCAGTTGAGGTTCATATATGTTTTGCTGGATAGATTTTTATTTATTTATCTTTTAAGGTTCATAACTTCAGATCTGGTTTTCCTTGTATGGACTCATCGACTGGTTCCATTGATGTTTCTAAAAATATCAGTTAGAAGTTGGCAGCTGGGAGGGGTTCGAACCCCTGTGTGCGACGTTCAAGCGAATTATTTCATTTTTGAAAGTTCATATCGCGATATTATCGATAATATCGCGATATGTTGACCATTTGCAGCTGCCATTTGAACGAAAATATCGGTACCGAAATTATCGAGGAAATTATCAATAAATTGACGATAAATAAATGGAAACATACTAAAATATCGCTGCCCCTAAAAATCGATAATTTCGCCGAAATATCGGCAAAATTTTCGATATTTTATTCTCTGATTGTGATCAAGAAACAAAACGACATATTAGCGATCCATTTTTGCCAACATCAATAATATATCGATCTGCATTTTTAATTAACGATTGGGCGTGATGCACATAGTTTTTTAAAAAAAAAAAATTATAGAGAACAACTACTAATAAAGTTAAATTGTCATTAATTGTGTTTGGAAGTTTAGCTCAATATACAAGGCATGCGGTCGGCACTAAATCTTAATTATTTATATTTTGTAAAGGATTAGATGGTTTCACATTTGATTTGGCAGCTCAAACAAAGGGATCTAAACTTCTAAACTGTATATCGAACCTTACATGCAATATTGCCCATCCGATCCAAGATCCGACCCCATCAATATTTGCCAGCCCATAACGTATCTAGAGAGAGAGAGAGACAGAGAGGGAGAGAGAGACAGAGGGCTGGGGCCTTTGGCAATGCCGAAAACTGTCATATATCTGAATGGTTATCGTGACATGGTCCCTCAAATATTGAAGCGTACTATTACGAAAGCTACACAAATTTGGACACAAGTAAATATGAGTGACAAAAAAAGTAAAAATTTTCACCACCGTCCCAATCAAGACATATGTCTCCACTCCCAACAGCCAACATGTACAGGAGTGAACCATAAACTGCATACGTAGCCTGCCTCGTGATCGTGAAAAATTATGTGCTTCTGATCAATTCTGAATATTTCTGATAGATCGATCATGGATATTATTATTGTGTGACTAATGACTAATTTTGAAGTTCCTATATATGTTATCTGTTTTAATACCCGATTTGGTATATATCTAGAGGCTTTTGTCGTTGTGTGCTTGAATTAGATTTGGTATATCTTTAATACTTGTTTCCACTACAGCCTCACAAATATTCAACAAAGCTTGGTTTGTATTATTCTAATTAAAGGAATAACGAAAGAAACCCAACTGATACATGCTTACATGTGTGCTAACTAAGGGACTAATAATATGATATATGCCCGTAATTATGAACTTAGAATGTCCGAGTTCATGACATGACCCATACTCATCCATTTATTATCATTACGCTAATTGGTTTTCATAGCCCTAACTTTTACTTTTTAAGGAATGGCGTATTTCGAATTGCATTTCTTTCTTTATTTTGCTTCACTTAAACTCAAATTATTTTAAACGCTATGATCTCCTGACCGCAATCTCATATATGATTAACAACTTACTTTTAAAATAAAAAGGTATCTAGATTCAAATAAGTGAAACATGGTAAACAAATTACTTGGGGGAGTGTATGAATACGTACTCTTCTTCTTTTTTAGATATGACAGAAAAACGCATGAATTTGGTGAAACCTATAGGAGATATTTGGGGTTTTTGTACAACTGTACTAGTAATAATTTGATAGGCAATTCTTACTCCATCATGCTTAAAGACACGAGACAGAAGATTCAAAGGAACACAACTTTTATATTTAACCCTGTGTAACAAATTTAGCAGAATTGGGGAAAATAATTATAGCAGTGGTCCTACTTTTAACTTCATCGATCGATGACCTCATGAATGCCAAATGAAGATATACAGCCTTTTAAATTAATTAATTAATAATGATATCTTTTGTTTGGAATTTGGATGCACGCAAAAACATGGAGGTCAGGTAAATGCCTCACTATTTAATCCCATCACGAGGTAAGTAAGGTAAATTATTATTTGGTCTCTAATAAATGGTAACTCTCAATCTAATGTACCATAAATAAAATACACGATAATAACGTGTGAATATTCGAATGATATAGATATATGTGTATGTATAGAGAGATTGAATAATTACTTTTCAATAATTGGCATATTGCTCTCCATCGTTCACGTGAGGTAGTTAGGGTTGACTATATGTTGGGACAATTTCCAACTAGTTGCAAATTTGTTGGTAGGTCAATAATGCAAACTCTCATGTTTGGCTACTTTTTTTTTTTTTTTTCCTTTTGGGTTACTTACTGGTCCCATAGAATTAAAAAAAATATTCATGATTTTTGGCATATTGTTATCAAATTTTTATTAATTGCGTTTTGTTTTCATAATAATGACTTGGGAAAAAAACTGCATTTTTTTTGTTATATATAAATATTTTTCTGGTGAGATACTTTATGGAAAAGATGTGGGGACGGGTTGGGCGCAAGGTTTGTCCCTTGCCAGTCGAAGCATTGATTGTCTTTTGGCAATACTAAGGTCAGGACTTGTTCCCATCCACACTGTAACCAATATTTCATCTGCCCAAAAAATAACATTCCTTCCTGTTCCTCCCATAACTTGAACCAACATAATACAAAGAAAAAAAAAACACTGTGATCCTCATCACTCCATCCCCCTTAATTACAACTCACCACATCAGTTACCTAGCTAGCTCTCTTGGATACTTTAACTTGATATATATATAATTCTATTGCGCACGGGCACGGATGTTTCAAATGTAGAAGTATTATAATTTTGAAATTAAAACTCTGATATCAGGTTAGTCGTCTTATTAATTAATTCATAAAGAGACGTTTATGAATGTTTCAAATATCAAAGTATTATAATTTCTATAAGCAAAGTTCTAATATCGTCTTGTTTGTTAAGATGTTTACGAAAATGATTAAGACCATGGTTATAACTTATACCAAAGTAATACAAAAAATTGAAGCTCTGAGAAATTTGTGGTTTAACACGAGCCCTAGAACCAGAGAAATATCAAAGCATTAGAGAGTACATGCATGTGGTGGCTCAGATCGATTGTCCATTAAGTTGAGAGTACAAAGCAATATATATCGGTTATAATTGAGATGATCATTGGTTCAAATCAAGGTGTGTAGTGATGGATGGAAATGTGATGTGATCCTAAAATATTTGTGTGGCCAGCATGCAACGTTGAGTTGTACTACTGTGGCTAGACTAGCTGAGGTGCCACTACTATTTATTTTTCTCACTGGGGGCCGGATTGTGGAGTGAATTACTAACTTTGCAGATAGGGTTTTGACATCAATATGGGGTCTGTGTAGTAGCATTCCACACATCTCCTTGTGGTTTTGTCTTTTTTAACTTGTTTGTTTGGGTATCAAGAAGTCACGTGAATGTCTTCAACTCTCTCTCTCTCTCTCTCTCTCTCTCTCTCTCTCTCTCTCACCTGCTCTAGCCGATCTCTTCTTTTAAAAGAGTAACACCACTCTACAGCTTAGGCCCTTTTGCTTTTCTCTCTTTTTACTTTCTATGTCTCCCTCTACTTCTCCGACCTCTTCCACCTTTACTGGAGTAACATATAAGATTTGATTGACTAGCCTTCTCCTAATTTGCTAGCTTTCTCTCCCAATGGCTCCACCTTCCCCTTTTCTTGAGCTCAGTGGAGATGGCGGAGATCATGATCATCAATACCACCATCTCTTCAATCTAGAACCTCAAACTTCTTTCTCTTCTTCCTCCTTTTCCAGCCCCATATTCTTAACTCCATCTCAAGCCCAAGCACCATCCGATCACTATAGAGAACCACAAAACTTTCAATTCCAACTCCTAGAGGTACTATTACTATATAATTTAATTATGTGATCTCTATATCTTATTTGGTTTCCTGTACCTAATGAATTCTCTTATTTTTTAGGCTGATCATCATAATATTGTCTCGTATGGCGGATCATGTGATCACGACCCTCAAACCCTCGAAAACGAAAGTGGCAGTGGTACTATTCTGAAATTAAGCATTTCCAAGAATGGAGCTGGCAGAAATGGAAATCCAAGTACTGATAAGTGGATGTCTTCAAAGATGAGGATGATGAAGAAGATGACAAACCCGGATCAAACTTCGAGCAGCTGTACATCCAGCGATGATAAACCAGTTGCAATGAAGTTATCAATATCACACAAGTCTGAAGAGCAGAAGCCGCAGCATCCTGACATGATCAGCTGCAGCAACAATTCGTCAAACAACATGAACAACAACGTCCCAATTATTAGGGTTTGCTCTGATTGCAACACTACTAAGACACCTCTATGGAGGAGCGGACCAAGAGGCCCCAAGGTAATTCATTACTTAATCTTCTGTCTAATTTATTGCTACAACTATACAAAGATAAATAGTTAATTTGATAACTATTCTAGTTGAAGTTAAAATTTTCTTTCTTTTTATTTACTTATTAATTTGCACAATTATGGTGGAGCAGTCACTTTGCAACGCCTGTGGAATTCGGCAAAGGAAGGCAAGGCGGGCCATGGCAGCTGCTGCAGCGGCAGCAAGCGGCACAACCCTGGCTGCTGCGCCACCTATGAAGAGTACTAGTAAGGTGCAACACAAAGACAATAAACCAAGACTTGCTTCTACTGTCCCGTTCAAGAAAAGGCCGTACAATAAACTCAGCTCAACCCCACCATCAAAAGGCAGACCACCGAAGAAGCTTTGTTTTGAGGATTTCGCAATAAGCATGAACAATAACCATTCATCATCTGCCACTACCACCACCACTACTAGCCTTCAACGAGTTTTCCCACAAGACGAGAAGGAAGCTGCGATCCTGCTCATGGCTTTATCTTGTGGACTTGTTCATGGTTGAATTAATTTCGACACCGATGTTCGAGTTTAATTAGTCCACAACAAGTACTTCTTTTGTAGTAGTAGTAGTAGTATTTAGTTATATTATTATTAGGACTAAACCAAGTTCAGGTTAGAGAGAGTGTGAGAGAGTAACAAAATCAGTGATGATGAGGAACCGCATGAATTAGTTAGTTCAATAAAAACCAAAAAATAAACGAAGTAAATGTTGTGATGATGTTATGAGAGCTTATTAATTATATGGTGTTTTGTTTTAGGCAAGTAGAAATAGAATTCACCATGCAAATTATGGTGCTAGCTGCTTGTTCAATATAAATGTCTTGTACGTTGCGTTATCATTTTGATCAATTAATATTGTCATCCTGCATATATATAAAACTAATAAATTTTTCCGAAGGTTTGCCGCGTATATATACTCGTTTTGCTTTCCTTGTCCTCTTGTTGTTTGATTTCAGTGCTGCCCGCAGTTAGCTGGTACAAATCTTAGTTGTGAAGTGAAGTAGATAGGGTTTTTTCCATTTACTGTATCAGAGTTTATAATTGAAGAGGTACCATCGATCACTGACCAGCAATTAATGCCAAGTTCGGAATATAGTGTAGTGAAACAAAATATTTTTGAGTCACATGACCGTTAGAATCAGGTGGATACATACTGCATATGCAGTAGGGCACGAAGATTGAGGGGTGCAGATCATCCCAAACATACATATGAGAGAGAGAGAGAGAGAGAGAGAGAGAGAGAGAGAGCTCTAATACACGAGGTTTAATAATCAAAGAGAACTTTAGGGAATATATATATAGGGTGTTTCATATGAGAAAGGAACAACTGAGCTTTTTACAGTCTACAGTTGATTTCTTTTTCGTTTTGTTTTGTTGCTGAAAAGCTTTATGGGCTTACTGGCTAAGCAATAATGACGTTGATGATTCAGAGTTGATATATATATATATGTATGTATGTATATAAATACAGCCTTTTGGGCTGGAAAGGTTGTCACCTAGAGGATCGTTTGTCTCAGACATTGTCTGGATTCGAAGTTGATATTGAAGAGAGCTAGTAAGTAGTAGCAGCAGCAGCATAGTGGTACAAAGGAAGGAGAAGGACTAAACTTGTAGCATATACGTGAGTGTACAGTGACTCTTGAGCCCTAGCCACAGTTAAGTACTTCAAAGGGATAGATAAGTTGCACAATATCAGATATCATATAACAACTTCGAGTTGGCTCGCTCTGTGTTTTTGTTGGAGGCAAATGTGGTAATGTATGGGTAGTATGACTTTATATATATGAAGAAGGCATCTAGCTAAGTTCTCTTTTGGCAGTTCGAAATATTTTCAGATTCACTCACACCGCACGGCAAAAAAGAAAGAAATTGGAACCCATTTTTCCATCCATCATCCTCGCCATTTGAGCTAACCTTAATGACAAGTTCATATAATCCGTTTAGACAATGACGTTAAATAATTCATCAAGAACTTGCATCCAATGAAGAAAATGAATTGTGAAGATTTTCCAAAGGCTCAACCAATTGGTGTTAGATCACTCCCCAATAATATATCATGATCTATAGTAGGAATGGGACCACTTTCTCATGTTTTTAAATTTTAATTTTTAACCTTTGTAAGGACAGGTTATTTTGTTTTCTCTGGTGTTGAAACTTGGGGTTCTTTATTCATGGAGGTTTTGTTGCTAGTTCCTTGTTCGCGAGAGAGAAAACAAAAAAATAATGCTCGCCAGAGAGAAAACAAAAAAAGAGAGTGTTGGAAATAAAAATAAAATAAAATAACTTGATTTAAAAGTTTGATGACATGTTGTGTGTTAAGTGGTTAAATTATTTCAGTGACTTAGATTTATCGAAATTTGAGTAAATAAACGAAACATAAATGCAGAGTCTCAAAATCCCATATTTCAAATGCCAAGGGGAAAAGGAAAACAAATCAATTCGTGTTTTTGTGTTTAGACAATGGCAAACTTTGCTTGAGAAATAAAAAATTCTGGAAAAAAAGGAAAAAAAAGAAAAATTAAATCATTAATAAAAAGAAAAGAAGAAGGAA
The DNA here is from genome assembly GCF_029339155.1 of Prunus mume. NCBI lineage: Eukaryota > Viridiplantae > Streptophyta > Magnoliopsida > Rosales > Rosaceae > Prunus > Prunus mume. The sequence goes on along the minus strand of NC_142705.1, from coordinate 4,365,243 downwards.
AATTATTGAAAACATCCCCATGATCGACGACACGTACTTTTATCTAGGGAACATTGACTTTAACCATAAAAAAAGCATACCTTTATACTTCAACAAAACGACAGGTCGTACGTACTATTCCGACCTCATTTTTCTCAACATTTTGAAGTCCTAAATACGCGAACTCTTAATTTGGTAAAATTAGTTAATTAACGACCAGAGCAGACTGTTTGAGAGTTCTTCAACAGATTCCTTTCTTGGCTCTGCACAAACAGTCGAGTCGAGCCCAGAGAGAGAGAGAGAGAGCTCGAGCTAGCCCCAAATAGCTCTGACTCAAAAGCAAAAATGGCGGACCCACCACCACCACCATTACCGCCAAAGGAATTGCCAATCAATCGCTACAAGTTCATTTGGCGAGTCCTCTTGATCTCCAATCTTGCTCTCGGAGGTCAGCTTCCCCGATCCTTTTCGCCTTTACTTTCTGTGTGTTTCTTGAACTAGATTGGATTATGGCTTATGGGGTTGCAATTTAGAGTCTTTTATCAATTTTGGGTAATGGGTTATGTTCATCTAAGCAGAGGCTCCGTTTAAGTGATTTGGAACGCGTGTTTTCTCATTTTGGTGCACAATGTGTTTGATTTATTGACTCAGAGAAGCCTGTTATATAAATTTTGTCAAGCTGTTGTTTAACTGTTTCTTTAGGCTATGATTGTTTGATGGGTAATTTGTTCTCATTGTTGTTTAATGATATGATCGCATAATCTAGTTAGACTGCGGGAATCAATTTATTAAATCTGGAAGGCCGGGATAGAGGTTAGATACTTAAAAACTAGCTGGAGTAAGTTGACATTTATGTGCAAATCTTAATTGGCGGAAGATTATTGATTTGTGAATGTTTGCCATCTATAGAAAAAGTGGTTTCATATCTTGGGCCAAGATACGAGCTGTATGCTTTTCTGTCTTGTGATCGACGTAAATCTTGCCAAAGTATACATCCATTTGTCCTTTGGGCTTTTCTCTCTTAATCCAATCGTCTTAGATTATGCCGTATCTATTGAAAGGGGGTGGGTGTTGTTAAAGCAGGTTTTTTGGGAAAATATAATTGATGTGGAGAAGTATACATCCATTTATTCCTTTTGGGCTTCTCTCTCTCTCTCAATCTAATCTTATTGGTGTTTTCCCTATCTGTTAAAAGGGTGATGATCAAGTATACATCCATTGTATAAAACAAGAGTTGCTACTTTTGTTGTTTTGAAGATAGCCATCTTTGTATGAAATGCCTCTTCTATCTTTCTTATTTGCGAGTGCATTGAATGAGTTATGTGACTGGATCTCTGGTTTGATTTTCCCGTAGGAAGGATTAGTCCCCTCCCTACCCTGATAATGAGAGGCTACTGCCATCTGGACAAACCCACTTTCCATTCCTCTTTACCTTGATGACATGAAGCTAACTGGTTGGTGTGCCTATTTTGCCACTTCACCATTGAGTAATTGGGGTTAAACTCTTGATCTCTTAAGGTTCTATTGATGAATTCATCTCCTCAGTACTTAGTTTTACCTTTTCTTTTCTTTTATTGATAATTTGTCACAGTATGAATAACAAAAATTATAGTCAAACTCAAAAGTTAACTACAGTTTCATTCCTTGTGGAGTTGTGGTGGTTTCAAGTCGATACTATGACTCTAACTTCGTTGACAGGAAATACAGGATCTTACTGACTTGCATCTGACCTCTTGCAGCTTACATGTTTATTGGGGCTCGGAAGAGAGATATTGGCATAGTAAATAGGAAATCTGCAGAAACAGGCGCTAAAAATCACAAAGCTGAAGTTGAAGTGCCCTCTCCTCCTGCAACAACTACTACAAGTACAACTTCTGAGACATGGGATATGTGAAGGTGCAGCAGCCTGCCTATCCCTGGAGACCGGCAACAGTAACATTTCAAGTAGACGTTAGAAGGGAAAACGAATTCAAAGTCAAGGATCCTGAAGAGAATAATTGAAATGATGAAGAAAAGACAATCTTAAAAGTTTTATCCGTGCAAAATCCGCACCAAGCTTTTAATTGGTGCTTCTCTTTACTGACAGAAGCTTATACAGAGAAGTTTTGTTTCAAAGTATAGACCATCGCACTTAGATCTTGTTATGTTGGGAGATGGATAATTTTGGCTTGAGTAACATGTTTGCAGCAGATTACATGCCAATTTTTGCTCGATATAAGGATCCCTTGTCCATGAGAATTATCTGTATCTTCTTACATTGGGAATTTGTTGCAAAATATTAGATTATTTATTTCTTCCCAAATACTTAGTGTGGAATTAATGGAGAAAAATTCATTAAGATTACTACCAATGAAGATCATTAGCCTCCGTTGGGAGCCCGACCAGTTGTTAGGCACCCAAGGACAAAAATTAAGCAAACAACAAGAGTGAGAGAGAATGAAAGAAATAAAGATTTTGTCATTTTGCCTTTCGAGGGCTTTGAGTTTGAGACTTCGACGTGGTTAACAATTAATAGAGGGCTCCACCATTGCTGTGTCCTCCAACTCCCTCCTCTAACGATATCCACACTTCCCATCCAATCCCATCTGCCCTCTTCCAGGCTTGAACCATTCATCCAAATTTCAAAGCTAATTGAAAAAAAGAAAAAGAAAAAAAGAGAGGAGAATTTTGCATACTGGCCCTGGTCTTGCACAGGTAACCTCCCATTACGAATCTTTATCTCTACAATGCCAGGAACCATCCTAGTTTCAGGTACCAACTAACAACTAAGTTTTCAACTGTAATTCAAACATGGGCATGGCAGTTATGTTATGTCTAACATAAATATTAACTTTTTTCTTTCATATGAATATTGAATTCCACTTCAGTTCTTGAATTCATGGACCTTCCATCTTCATCATCTTCTTCCTCAATATCCATAAAGGGTAAGCAATTATTTATCCTCTGAACTCAGTTTCCTTCTTTAAATGTCTATCTAAAAACTTCAACAATTTAACAAAGTTCTCACTGTATACATATGCACTTGCAGTTTCCATGGGGAAAAGAGAGTGCCAAACTTGGGACAAGGGAGACTTCACCTTGTAATAATCACAGCAGAACTTATTTTAGTCCTAAAAATGCTATTGTTATTGGTTGGATATCTAATTAATCCATGTTGTGTTTATTAACAGCCCATTGACGACCCTTCGTGACAATTTGGTTGTTCTTCTTCAAGATGCCGAGGGAAATGAGATATTAGATGCAGGTTTATCTGTCAAACAATCCCATATATATAACTAGATGAACCCTTTTATCAATTCTAAAACTGAGGCAGATGAATATATGTATGATCATGTGTGGATCAGGTGTTGAGACCAAGTCCATAGTCGAGAAGGGTCTTTGGGACTCTTTCTTTCCCCTCAAAGGAGGTGGGTTGGTGCATATGAAGTTAAAGTTTGTACTCAACGAAGAAGAGCGCATCCGAATCCGTTCGATGGTACTCTTTCGTGGTTCTGATTTATTTTTAATGATAAATTTCAGTTTGTACTCAAAAGTTGTTATTGTTGTTGGCATTTACTACATCCTCTGAACTTGCTTGCAGAGAGAATCTGCACTAAAAAAGAAACTTGGGGAGTTTACCTATAGCAATCCCGGTAGTGTGCAAACTACTCCTGGTGCTGGGACAAATCTTGCATCATCTTTGTGCCTTCCCAATGAGATCTCAGGTTCGATCACCCAACAAGAAAATTATAATTTTTTTTTTTTGGGACAGAAAATTAGAATCTTCAGGCAGAAAAAGGTAACGTAACAAGAACAGTAAAGTAACATAACAAGAACAGTTAAATAGTCTGACAAGTCCTTAGTTTCAATATGGTATCAGATTTACCTTTCTTGAATGACTCTTTGGAAAGAAGCCATAAGCATTGAAAAGATAGTAATTGGGATTGGAAGCACTCATCATGATCAGAAGTAAAATTAACACAATTTGGATAGTGGAATGTTTCCACTTTAAGTAAAAAGAAGCTTGAAAGGTACGTTCACGAGTTCTTTTAATGATCATTTAACGTGTTTTAGAGTGATGCAGATAGAAATGAGGAGACTTCATCAGGCATTACTCTGCATCAGAGGGTTGACCTCCCTCTGACTGAATCATGTCAAGGGAAATTAGTTGAGGAGACTGAGGCACAGCCACTTCCTGCTAATGTTCCAGCCAAGGCCAAATATGCTAGTGAATCTCCGAAACTATTAAGAAGCTCACAATCAATGGTTAGCGCAATAAGTCTTCCTAATCTTCAGGAAGATAAGCCTCATAACCTCGAGAAGCAGGGTCCAATCCATAAAACTCCTAGCAATGTAAAGAAAATGATAAGTGCCTTCGAAAGTGGTTCAGCTGAGGTATGTCTGCATGTTGCTTTGAAACAGATATCCATATGTCATTGCAAGTGGATATAACTTGTTTTTTCCATGAGCTTGATGCATACTGTTTCCTTCACGCACAGGATATGAGGCCTTGCATCAAACCGCCATCAAAAGAAGTTCAATCGAACAGTATTAAAGCAGGAGCTCCCCTGAAAATCCATAATTTAAAAGAAGACAAGAAAGTGGATACAGAAACTGCAAAGTCAATATTAGAAGGGGTTGTGAAGTCTTTTGCTTCAGGGGACTTGCTACTTGACCCAACATCTGGTGATAAAAGTGGTGAGCAAATTAATTTACTTGGAGCTTCAGATGGGACTAAATCATCACATCCCACTGTGATAAAAAATAAAGTCAAACTATTGCATGTACATCAAGAAGTTGGCATAAAGAAAAAGAACTTCCACAAAGATTTCATTACAACATCAAGATGTGAAACAGTTCAAGTTTCAGAGAAGATTCTTAGTAAGCATAGGCACCAACCAAGTAATACGGGCCATGGAAGGCGAAATTCTGGTGGCATTCCGGTTATAGAGGAGAGTCTACTAGAAATTTCTTCCCGAAATATTTCTCAAATCATCGACATTCAAGAAGCTTCAACTAGTGCCAATGTGTGTACATCAGTAGTAAACTGTGAAGATAGGCAAATTCCCTTTGAGAGCTCTGGTGCCTGGATATTCCCAGATGAAGCAATACGTTTCTGCATAACAACTAGTGGTAAAAAATTAATGGATTTACTAGGAGGTTGCAGAGAGAAGCCAAACATCCAGCAAGGAAGGATGAATGTTTCTCTACCAGAAAATTCAGAAGAGGTACATGAATTTGAAGCATTTTGATTTGATATATTTGATTTAACTGTATCTCAATTAAAACTTTCGGCACTTCATAGTGAAGGAAAAGATTATTATTGACATGAGAATGATATTCTGAACGGCTTTAAAACTTCAAATGACGCGATTTTCGTTGTATCGAACATGGTGTGGTGGACCATTGAACTAGTGTTCTAACAGTCTGATCATATGTAATGTTCATGCCATCTTTTTTAGCAGAATGTGAAGAATCAGAGACCAAGAAAATCAACGGTTGATCATCCAGAGGAAGCTGAAACTTCTGGTGGGAAAGTTGGACAGGTTAAAATTCCTCTCCTAAATTCTTTAGTGAAATGATTTATAGTTCTTATGTGACTTCTTCTCCTCAAGGCTAAGATTTAAGAGAGAGTAAGACTACAACTAACAAAGAAACAGAGTGCAAAGTGTTAGGGAAGTAGTGCCGATATATAATTTCTTCATTTTAATCCTCCCATTTCTCTTATCAGGCAATAAAAGTTGCAATCATGATTGGCTTTGGCACACTAGTTCTCCTTACAAGACAAAGAAAAAACTGGTACGTATATTGTTTTTTTATATAAAAATGTAACAAGATCAGCAGATGAAGTTTCTCCAAGGGGTTGGGTGTATATGCTGACTTGAATGGCCATTTTACGTAATTGCAGATGAAATTAACCGACAGATGCACTTCGGGTGAGAAGATTTTGGAACCACCATTTGTTTGTTTTTTAATACGAAAAGTTTAGGGTAATTGTCCCTACACTCGCGGCTGTGTGTCCTATTTTGCCCCTCCTCCAACTCTTCATTTGATAAGTTGTTAAAAAAAAAAAAACCCTCTTTCCATGCGATTAAAATAGTTTTGTTGTTGTTGTTTTGAATGCGGAAATTGACATTTGAATAAATAATAATAAACAAGACTAATATAATATCTCACTTGAACAACATCCAAACAACAATAATCACTTGGCAAAAAAAAAAAAAAAAAAAGATTATCAAGAACATGAACTTTTTATTTGCGGATTCGCTCTCTTGTCTAATTATGGCCTCTGTGTGTGCCAATCTTCATGTTCAGTTTGAAAATAAGAAGCTGCTAAAGACATTAAAAGAATCTTCACGTCACAATAAAAGTTAATTTCATTGTAATGCAGGCCCGGCTCAATCATATCTAAATAGAGATCCTTGATTTGGGGCAGATGTGTCAATGAATTGACTAATAATCTTCCCAGCTTTGAGTTTATACAATCTTCTTCAGACCGTTTCAACATCAAATATAAAACCTTATTATATTTTGGGTGAACTCTTACTTTTAAGACATGTTTGCCCATGCACTCTCAATTTTAATGATTACATACTCTAAGCTTTTCAATTTTGTGCAATCTGGTTCATGCGTTAACTTCATTGTCAAAATTTATGTCAATTGTTTGTGTGACAAGCCTGGGTCCCACCTATTTCTTTATTTCAATGTCAATTGAAGGGTATTTTATTAAAGAAATAATTTGGTATTAATGCGTGTAATGTGTTCATGGGCGAGAAGATATTAGTTACTCGAAAATACTCTTTAATTGATGTCGAAATAAACGAATAGGTGAGACCCATGCCTGCCATACAAGCAATTAACATAAATTTTGATGTCAAAGTTAAAACAGGAATCAGATTGCAAAAAAGTGAAAAACTTAGGGTATGTAATTGTTAAAATTGATAGTGCAGAGACAAACGTGCCTTAAGAGAAAGAGCAGCTCAAGCTACTACATCGAAATTAATCCTTAATTTTTTCTTTCAAGATACAATATGCTTTGGAAATGACCATTGACCCTTGCATGTGGCAGCATCACACAGATGACTTAACAACTTAAATTATTATATTACAAGAAAAAGGCTTGGGCAAAAGAGGATCCAAGTGTGCTATTGTGGTTTTACTACATTGATAGAATTTTCTCTCAGATAGAGCTCTCTAACTCTCAAGATTCCTCACTTTCTTTTCTTCTCTCAGTTGAGTGTGTTATCATTTCTCCTTTTTTCTCTCTGCATGGCAATGGAGAGATGAAGCTTTCAAATAGACTGAAGCACCCGTGATGTACGGTTGGCTGCAAGGGAAGATGGCAGACAAACTCCTTCATTCTTTTCTTTATGTGGGCTCAACCACATTCTTTACAACATGTCAAGTCTTTTCATTTCTTTAGTTGATCACTTGCTCGCCCAATGGCAGTTGTTGATTAATAAAAATTAAGAAATAAAACTATAACCCGAGGACCATAATTTGAGTTAGTTATTGTTAACTTTGTCACTGTGTCTCAGATTTTGTTGCTCTTCGTTTTCTCCAAATCCCTCCTCTCAGCTCTCTCTCCTACCCAGTGCTGCATGCAAGTTTCAATATAATGTAGCTATATTCTCTCTTACACACACACACACACATATATATATATTTTGTCAAGTTAGAAGGGGCTTCAGTCTCTTCACACTTGGACAGGAAAATTCTCTAAGTTTCACTTCATATTTGCAGGAGTATGTACTCTAATTAACTCTAGTTTAACAAGAGCGAGCTACCTGGGTTTTTGAATAATCCGTAGAATTGAGAGAGAGGATACAAATAAGCTTGAGATATGATCAAACCGGTTCAAGATGTGTCAATTGAGTTGAGGTTAAGTTCTTTACTTAACACCTTTTTCTTTTTCTTTTAATTTTCTTTCAGAGGAAACTTCGATGGTATGAGGACTATATTAGGTGCATACTTAATTTATTTTTGTGAAAAATCACTTGAATCTGATGTAATTTTGTGTATATAGATAGAGCTTTCATTGAGGGACACCCTTCCAAACTATCTATTTTGTAGATATTCATTGAAAGATCATCTCTACAAAAATTCACTTAAATCCAATATCATTTGACCACTTAATTAAATTATTGAAATTCAAGTACTTTCTTAAAGCACCATATTCATTGATTTTGTTGGTCTCAAGTAGATACCTTAATGATTTTCAATTTGCAAGGATGATCCTTGAATGAAGATGTGAAAAATAGATGATTTGGATTGTTAAATTTTTTTTTTCTTCGTAAGGGACCCTAAAGGGTGTCCTTCAAATAAAATTATTAAAGGAATCTCTCAATAAAAAGACACTATATATATATATATAGTTGTTATGAAAATTCTATTTTATTGCTTGATTAATTATATGGGCCTTTCAATGTTGACTGAGTCAACGATCAAAATGTTGGGAAAAACCCTCCTATTATAGTTATTGAAAAAAAAACCCAATTTTCAGTTATTACTTAGGGCCAGTTTGGCATTCTTGTGCTTGTGAAAATAATTGCCATTAGATTTGTTGTGAAGAAATCATCTGTGAGAGAAAGCAGTTTGACGTTTGGTAAACTTTTTGTTAAATATGTTGTTGGTACTAATTCCTGCATAATCAGAAAATAATTCCCTCATAATCATTAAATTTAACGCCTCTTCAAAACTGATTCTTGTATAATCAGAAAATGAAAGCACCTTATTAGCTGCTTTCTCTTATAGCTTTCTTTCACAACAATTTTTAATAATAAATGATTTTCTCATAGTTTACCAAACAGGCTGGGCTTGCTAAATTTTTTTTTAAAACACTTATCACCCCAAATAAGTAATGCAAACGGGCACTTAGTTTTTATGATTATTTTGCCTTTAAAAGTAAATAATAGAAACACCTTAAAAACACTTATTTTTTTTATACAATTAAAAGCGCTTTATATATATATATATATATATATATATATATAGAACACACATAATTAATTTACGTATGATCTACCTAATCAAAAGGTAAAAATGAAGAACATATACATACATGACGAAAAATATGCATGAATGTTAAAATTATAGTATATTATATTCATAACTTGTATATACTTGTTAGAAGTGCATATAACTGATATCTATACTTAATTTTTCTTTCTCTTAGACGCGATTATATATTTGTTAGTTTGTTGTGTCTTGTTTAATAATCTAGATAGAAATATTATTTTAGAGGAAGGGGACACAGAAGTACAAGTAGTGTTGCATCAAAACGACCAACTGGAGGAAGAACAATTAGTGTCCTCTATAGGTATTAGATGCATGAGACAACTGATATATGTATATGTATTATAAAGTGGATTGAAAACATTCCACATAAATTTCACATTTGTCGATTACACTAAAAAAAAATTTCTCAAGGAAAGACTTACAGGTCGCCTCCTATCAGCTTATTGTTACTTTTTTTTAAACAATCAGAGAAGAGAGAGAGAGTTGCTCTGCTTTAATAAAGCTGAACATTTTCATCTTTTTTTGGGCCATAGAATATGAAATACTTTCTTTAATTTTTCGACTTTTTTTGGCTGCCCAGCAGAAATCAGACATGCCTATTTTCATTTGTCGCATAAGTGTATATATTTTTGAAAAATTCTCTCTTTCTCTTTCTCTCTCTCTCTCTCTCTCTCTCTCACACACACACACACACACAGGGTTAGCAAGGATTCTCATTAGGACTAGATTAAAATTTGATAATTATATCAAACTTTTAGTTTTCCACCATTTGCAGGAGTCAACATTATTTTGTGGAACCGTCTTTTAAGATGACATAAAACAAATTAGAGACATTAATCACTGTTCAAAGCAGGCAATCATTCAAAATACAATCCCTAAAGCGAAGGGGGCCCGTTTCCAACTAGTAGGTCAGGTCTCTAGCACAAAGACGCAAATAATTAAGCAGGAAGCCTAGTGGAATCAAATTTTTTTCATCTTACTGGGCCATACTTGAAATGGAATTCAGACATTTATCTTCTCTCTTTTTTTTTTGGTGCCAAAAGACAGTTTCCTCTCCGTCCAAATTGCTCCTCTCTTTCTCTCTGCTCCACCAAATTAAGCTAATTTGTATAAGTCTCAATGCACTTCTTTTATATGAATCATCTCTGCAGTCTCAGGTTATTAGCAGGGGGCTTCTCACTAGGACTATTAAAATTTGATAATTATATCCAACTTTTAGTTTTCCGCACACATATTTGACCTTTCGCAGGGTTCTTATAACAAGCTCCCTACTGCTGCTCATCAATAAGCTTGAGTTATGGGGGTCTCCAATCATGACTCAACAGCCGTAAGGTTAGTTTTTGCTCCCTTTGATTCCTGATTGAAAGGTTAGTTTCTTTCTCTAACTTCTAAATTATCTTATTTTCATTTAAGCTCAATCACATACAGTTGTCCCCATCCAATACACTAACGCCCAAAACGACAGCAACCACGCCAAAATTCTACAAGAAACAACAGCCACACCCATGACCACGCCCCATACTCCCACGCCCACAACCACACACCATGTATTTTCTATTATCTTTCTATGTTTTCCTTCATATTTACATTATTAGCATATGCAGAGTAATAACGTTCGGACATTCAAATGATATATATATATACACACACACGTACTCAGGATATTAATTTGATAATTCTTTAACTTCCACTCTTTTCCATATTTGGCTACTATTCGCAGTGAGTACATACTCAATAATTTGGAGTTGTGGTTTAACAAGAGCGAGCTACTTGGGTTTGTGAATAACTCGTACACTTCAAAAAAGATCTTGCGTCATAAATAAGCTCGAGACATGATCGATCCGGTTGATAAAGTATCAATTGAGTTGAGGTTAATTTCTTTATGTACTCTAAGACCTTTTTCATTTTCATTAAGTAGATGTTTTATGAAACAATAGGGTCTCGCATTTGCAGTGGCTTAAACATGTTTTATTAGGATCTTTCTTCACCTACGTATCGTAGGTGGCTTTAATCCAATCCACCATGACCAATTCAACAACTTTTCTACTACCACTACACTATGCATATATACATTGGCGTAAAGACTTGTAATGGTTTATGCAATATTAATACATAATAATAATAGTATTAGTAATAATGTATGGGCAGTATAGAATCTTTAAAGATAAACTAGTCTCTTGGTATACTCATCCTTGTGCCTATTGATTTTATAATTTAGTAAATTAAATTAAAAGTTTGAAAAGAAAACTGAAAAGTGAGCAATGTGGATTAAGTGGGGAGTGACTGCTTTCATGTAATTATTTAGGTGGAATTTGTTTTTTATTTTATAATTTTAAATTAATGTTTACTATTTTACCCTTATTATATTAGATTATGATGTTCTAGCATTTCTGTTATGCAAGGACATAATAAGGGTTTTGAATGTTTCACCGATTGAGGCCTTTGTCTTATGACATCCAGACGTTATTAATGTGCGAACATCATATATTTTTTACTAACCCTCCTTACTTTTCTCCCAATTTTCAATTTGCATGATTTTTTGTAAGGATGATCTTTGAATGAATATGTGAAAAATAGATGATTTGCATCGTTGAATTTTTTTTCGTAAAATACCCTAAAGGGTGTCCCTCAATTAGAGGGGACTATATATATATATAAAGGGAAAAATATATTTTTATTGCTTGATTAATTATAGGACCTTTCAATATACACCCAGTCAACGACCAAAATGTTAAGAAAAACTCTTCTATTATAGTTATTGAATAAAAACCCAATTTTCATTTATTACTTAGTTTTTATAACTATTTTGTCATTCAAGGTAAATAATAGAAACAAATTATTAAAAGTACTTAATTTTTTTATACAATTAAAAGCGCTTTATTCTTTTATATAATGCACAAAATTAATATACATATAATCTAGCTAGCCAAAAGGTAAAAATGAAGAACACGTGAATGTTAAAATTAAGTATATTATATTCATCACTTATATATACATGTTAGAAGTGCATATAACCGATATATACTTAATTTTTCTTTCTCTTGGACACGATTATATATTTGTTAATTTGTTGTGTCTTGTTTAGTAATCTAGATGAGAATATTATTTTAGAGGAGGGGAAATCTTCTAAGCTCAAGGAAGATGGAGGACATAGAAGTACAAGTAGTGCTGCAGCAAAAGGGTCAAAACTGGAGAAAGTTGTTATTAAAGCATATAAGATTCATCATCAGCCAAAAATATTCCTTCCAAAGTGGGATATCATATTTACAGTAGCATCTGCATTTGCTGTGTTCGTTGATCCTTTGAGCTGCTACGTTCCCGTCATCATCGACGATAGCACGTGCTACTATTGGGACCAAACCTTGATGTGGACATTTTTCGCCTTACGATCAGCCGGTGATCTATTTTATGCAACGGACATTTTCGTTTTCATAAAGCGGCGTCGCGGCAATGTTAATGCCAAGCCATTTGGGACCTCCTGGATAAAGTTTTTTGGCGGTCCTCATTCCACAATTTGCAAGGTGTTGAATGGCCAGAAATCACTTAGGTTCATAGGCATTCTACCTCGCATTTGTGCTGCTCTTCCTATTCTACAGGTATATAAGATCGTACCGAAGAGAAGCTACAGCTATCTTATCTAGGTTAATAATTAAACAGTAATCTTCATATGTTAATAATTATTTACAAAGTTATCAAATTTTAACTGTTGGCTTTAAATGTATCCAGGCAATCATACTTGTTGGAAAATATACAAACCTTATTAAAACGTACCATCAGCTATTTTATCTAATTCCAATCCAATATACTCTACGGGCTTATAACCTCTACCAATGGCTCGATCAGCATGCTAACATAGAGACGGCAGTAAAAAGATTTCTTAAAGCTGTTCTGGACTTCCTTCCATTCATCCTTGCTGCTCATGTAAGTTTCAATCTTAATCTTCCATATTTGAATTTAATATTGATTATTGACTATCTGCTCATTGGTCCTTCAGCTATTCGGAGCCTTGTGGTACTTTTTTGCTGTGGAACGAAAGATAGTTTGTTGGCAGGAGCATATCTGTGAATTTGAAGATATATGTGGGGAAACAGTTGAATATTTCTTCTATTGCAGTAGATTCACTCCAGGAAACAATAAGATGTTCAATGTCTCGCGTTTACACGAGTCATGCGCTGCACAACTTTCAGCAAATGTAACAAGTTTACCTTTCGATTATGGTATATATCTAAACGCTCTCCAATCTGATATGACAAGGTCCAGAGATCTTCCAGTGAAGATGTTACAATGTATTTGGTGGGGCCTGCAAAATCTGAGATCTATGTGGCTTTTTTAACCTTTCATGATGATCCCCCAAAAATAAATAAATCATGTTTTGATCCTATAATTACAATTTACAAGGATGTCATAGTAGACGCGTTAGTTCTTATAGTTCTGATTTTATTATTATTATTATTATTTTTTAAACGTTCTTATATTCTAACCCTACCAATGAATTTTTATATATATATATATATATATATATATAGAATTTCATGCAAAGTTTTAAACCCATCAATTCTTCCTTGTGTCATGAAATTTCTTTATCTTAGAGCATTTTCAACCGATATGTCAAATTGTCACGTGGACATGAAATGACAAAAATTGAATATTAAAATCCTATATGAATTTGAAGGCTGGAAGAGATATGTAAAAAATGACATATCCTTAGATTCTCCCCCAAAAACTTTGAGCCAGGTAGCAGATGGATTTTCATTATAAGCTGCGATAGACACTTATCAAATATATTGCTTCTTCATTTTCTCTTTGCAGTTCTTTTGGTTCAGAGCTCAAGACCAGTTTCTTTAAGGACGAAATCATCTTTTCGATTGTGATCTCTATAAGTGGCTTGGCACTATTTTTAGTATATCTCAATTCAAGGGTGCAGGTTGGTGTTTAAACAAAACTCCATATAAATTTCCATATTAATTCTTGTGTATCTATAAAATTAATAATTATATACAGGGGTCGAAAAAAGTGTCAGATCAGCTTAAATTGCAACAGAAGATTGAAACGGTATATCCAGACATAATAGAGCAAATGCGTAATATGTGCCGTCTCGGCTTGGCTTCACTAAAGAAAGTAAGTAGTTGGGTTAATTTGCTCTGATTCTTTCTATTAAATTTTGTTCAACATTATTAAATTATATGGGATTGGTAGGTGCCGTTGCTCGAAAGTACAGATGAGAAGTTTTAAAAGCAATCTGCGAGTACCTTAAGCCGGTAACCTATGGCGAAGATGTTTGTATCCTTCGAGAAGGAGAACCACTTCAAAAGATGTTTTTCATCACACGGGGCACTGCATTGACCTACACAACTATTAAGGGTGGAACAAATATGTGCAAGTGCCTTGGGAAAAGTGATTTTTATGGAGAAGAACTTCTAAATTGGGCATTCAAATTTTGCTCATTTTCTGAGTTACCTTTCTCCACTACAACTCTTTTGTCCCAAACAAAGGTTGAAGCATTTTCAATTAAGGCCCACCACTTGAAGTCAATTGTCGCTCAATTTTGGTGGCATTTTCAGAGAGAGCTTCCTCGTTCTCAGTTGGAGCATTTTGCAGCTTCTTCCATACAGGCATTCTGGCACCGTCGCCGTCGTGCAAAGGCTAAGGGCCCAACTGGATGGGACAAACTTACATTAAATTAGCCAAAACTACGACATTCAAAAAAATTAGTGTAATAAGCACATAAACCAACTACTTTTTTTCTTTTCTTCTTATCTTGTGTTTGTGTTGCTTTGTAACCACCCTACATTCAACATGTGTCAATTACACTCAAAAATAATATTCCGCTTATTGTTACCTTTCTTAACAACAGGAAAGGATGAATGCAAATGAGCTGGGAAAAGACAAGAGCAACGTCTTATCTGCTTTGAGGAGAGATTTGCCACTTGAATAAAGCAGCATTATTTCATCTTTTTGGCCAAAGACAACGACACCACTCCAACTTTCATTGAGCCATAGAATATGAAATACTTTCTTTTAGTTTTCTAGACTTGTCTAATGTCACACGTGAAACACTCCATTTCGTTATGTCCAAATTCTCCCTCTATCAGTGTCTCTTCAGTCTCAGGTTAGTAAGGATTCTCACTGAAATTTGATGGTTGATAGAGGGGCAAAACAGAGAAGAAGAAAAAAACTTATTTTAATTATTTGGAAAGAGAGATACACGTGGAAACACTTGAGGGAGACAATAATTCTGGAGAATTATATCTAAATGTTAGTTTTCCACAGACATATTTAACTCTAATTAGCTTTTAACGTGCCAGAAAACAATTGGAGACATCAATCATTGTTCAAAGCTCAAACCAGGGCAATCATAGAAATTACAATCCATAAGTCAGGTCTCAACTATGCACGAACGCTAAGACTGACTAATTAATCAAGCAGAAATTGCATAGTCGAAGCAAAATTATTTCATCTTTTTGCTAAAGAATAATTCTTCGGTGTTGTTATTTTCACTCGTATTTTATTTTTATATTGACTTTATCTTTTCACTCACTATATAAATCTAAAAAAACACAATTATATCTTTTCACATATCATTATTCCTAAAATACCCCTGATTCAATTCAAACTAAGAACCAATCAAGACTATAACATGAGTGCAAGTTAATTGGGCAAGAAATGACCATTTCGGAGTAAATACCTTCTCCGCAGGAAGTTGTATTTCTGATGCAGTTTTTTGTGTTTGCTCTGCTAATCCTGGAGAAGAGACCTCCTGGGTTTTACTTCTTCGCTTCAAGTGGCTTTTGCTTCTCTTTCTTTTCCTTCAAAACAGATTCTGGTACACATGAAAATAATCAATCTTGTAAAATCAAAATTTCAAAACTAAAGTAAGAACTTCTCTTCATTTTTTAATACTCATTTTGGGTTATATCGACTGTCAATATACTGAATAAGAAGTCATTTACAAATAAGATAAGTGGGGAAAAGGAACAAAGAGTGGAACTCTAATTTTGGCAACACTGCAACTTCATTGGGCCATAATTGAATATTTCAGACATTTATCTTCTCTTCAGCTTTTGCTAAAGACATTTATCCTTTCTTCGGTTTGTCCAAATTTCTCTCTCTCTCCCCCAAATGGCGTCCTCTCTTCTTCTTCTTGTGTCAGTTTCATGGTTCTCTTCCTTCCTGGCTCTGCTAGTCTCACCAGCACAAGCAGCCACCTGCACCTCACAGGCATTCAATAAAAAGAAGCTCTACTCCAGCTGCACCGACCTCCCCGTCCTCAGCTCCTACCTCCACTGGACCTACGACACCTCCAACTCCTCTCTGTCCATCGCCTTCGTCTCTACGCCCTCCCAATCTGACGGCTGGGTAGCGTGGGGCATCAACCCCACCTCCACCAAGATGGCTGGGGCACAGATACTCTTGGCCTACAACACAGATAGTGGGATCCCAACCGTCAAAACCTTCAACATCAGCTCATACACCTCCTTGGTACCGGGAAAACTCTCGTTCGATATCTGGGACATCAGCTCCGAGTTCTCCGACGGAACGTTCAAGATCTTCGCCGCCGTTAAGGTTCCCAAAAACGAGAAGTCTGTGAACCAAGTCTGGCAGGTGGGGCCCAAGGTCAACCAAACCTCTGGTTTCCCCGACAAACATGACATCGTCGGCCCCAACCTGGAGTCCTTTCAGACCTTGTCCTTGGTAGCTAAGACCACTACGGGCACTAGCATTGATCGCCCTAGACCTGTCCACTGCTTTGCTGCTCCAGCTCCCAATACGGGCACTCGCACTCCCCCTAGGACGACTAACAAGGTGGACTGTCTCGCTAGTGGCCGTGGTGGGGGTGGTATTGCAGGAGGGGCTTTGAGGATTGGGAGTGGAGGAAACGTGGTTTTGTTCTCTGTTTTGCTTTCGATTCTTGCAGCTCTCATTGCTTTCTAAATTTGGTATTTTGGATTTGGTCTTTCTAATTTTATTTTTCTTCATAGTAATGTGATCGATGAGGTTTATTGTACAGGGATGGTAATTTTCTGATGCTAATGGGTCGTGTGAAGAATAAAATTATGTTTGGGGATAGCTTTGGGAAATTTTTTGGATATGAGGTTGGGGCTGGTTCGGGGAAATTATGATATAAAGTAATATGTATATATTGCTAAGTGTGTTCTAGTTGTGTAACATGAATATTATTAAATTTTAAATTCTGCATATTTCATTCAATAGTTTCTAATTTTTTTCTCTGGTACCAAGCTCCGATTCGCTTGGTCATGTTCTCATCCCTATTATATTGTTGAAGATGAAACAATTAGTAATAAGCACAAATTTTTTATTTATTTTGGTTACTTGTTTAATAGAGTTTGTTAAGTTAAATCCTTTTATTTAGTGGGAGTAAGCAGCAGAATCACCAATGACAATGAATCGATGAGAACAAGGACTCTGAGTTAAAACGTAACAGATGATAGATGACTTGGCTCAAGAAATCAGATGGCCTACGTTACACAGACTGTACCAAAGTATTACCCAATAACAATCAACCAAACAAACTGCGCACATACCTGACTTTAACTAAACCTTTTGCATTCTGAACTAGTCATCCAATACTACTTTTTGCAGACGAGACACAAACATCCTAAATCAATTCAGAAACTGAAAACTCATTCAATCAAATTATCAAACACATGGCATATGCATTCCAAGTGACATCCTAGACACTAAGAAGGATCCGTCAAGCTAGGACTCCGTATTGCTAGCTACAAGTTACAACTAAGGTGATTCAAGTGTGTGCTCAAATCCATATATTCAGAAGCAAATAATAAGATATGCGCTGATGAAATAAAAACTAAAGGAACTTCGCAAAACAAAGATACAGAACAACCATTCTGTTAGGTTATGATTAATCATATTTGACACCCTTGTAATTTTACTTTGTAATTTAAAAGCTCAATGGATCTAGATTAGGATAATGGTGCTAGCATATATTTCTGATTTTTTTTTAAAAAGCGTTCTTATATTCTAACACTACCAATTAGTTTTATATATATAGAATTTCATGCAAAGTTTTAAACCCATCATTTTTTTCTTGTGTCATGAAATTTCTTTATCTTAGAGCATTTCCAACCGATATGTCAAATTACCACATGGACTTGAAATGACAAAAATTGAAGGTTAAAGTTGCTCCAACCGAATAATTAAATCTTACATGGATTTGAAGGCTGGAAGAGATATGTCAAAAATGACATATCCTTGGAGATTCTCTAGATGAGTCAGTTCTGTTAAAAGATTATTCCTAAAGCGCCCCAAGTGTGTTATTTCTTATTGTGTGATAATTAATATCATACCTATAGAAGTTACTAAGACTTGACATAAGACTACAATAAAATAAAAAAACAATTCTAGTCATGATGACCTACCTATGACATTTCCAAGGATTCTTATCTCCCCCCCGCCCCTCTCTCTCTTCCAATTTTGAGCTAGGTAGCTGCGGGAATTTTCATTATAACCTGCGATATACACTTATCAAATATATTGCTTCTTCATTTTCTTTTTGCAGTTCTTTTGGTTCAAACCTCCAGACCAGTTTCTTAAATGACGAAATCATCTTTTCGATTGTGATCTCTATTAGTGGCTTGGCACTGTTTTTAGTATATCTCAATTCAAGGGTGCAGGTTGGTGTTTAAACAAAATTGATGTCTTTTTTTTTTTTTTTGACAAAGTGATATTCTAAACTAAATTTACGTCTTTAAATTTGAAGCTCCTCCATATAAATTTTCGTATTAATGCATCTATAAAATTAATCATTATATGCAGGGGTCGAAAAAAGTGTCAGATCAGCTTAAATTACAACAAAAGATTGAAACGGTATATCCAGACATAATAGAGCAAATGCGTAATATGTGCCGTCTCGGCTTGGCTTCACTAAAGAAAGTAAGTAGTTGGGTTAATTTGCTCTGATTCTTTCTATGAAATTTTGTTCAACATTATTAAATTATATGGGATTGGTAGGTGCCGTTGCTCGAAAGTACAGATGAGAAAGTTTTAAAAGCAATCTGCGAGTACCTTAAGCCGGTAACTTATGGCGAAGATGTTTGTATCATTCGAGAAGGAGAACCACTTCAAAATATGTTTTTCATCACACGGGGCACTGCATTGACCTACACAACTATTAAGGGTGGAACAAATGTGTGCAAGTGCCTTGAGAAAAGTGATTTTTATGGAGAAGAACTTCTAAATTGGGCATTCAAATTTTGCTCATTTTCTGAGTTACCAATCTCCACTACAAATCTTATGTCCCAAACAAAAGTTGAAGCATTTCCAATTAGGGCCAACCACTTGAAGTCTATTGTCGCTCAATTTTGGCGGCATTTTCGAAGGGAGCTTCCTCGTTCTCAATTGGAGCATTTTGCAGCTTCTTCCATACAGGTATTTTGGTGCCGCCGTCATGCAAGGCTAAGAGCCCAACTGGATGGGACAAACTTACATTAAATTAGCCAAAACTACGACATCCAAAAAAAAGAGTGTAGAGCATCTACAATGGACTTCCTAACCTAATTCATTGGATAAATTTTAGGGAGGAATTGTAAAAATACAACTCCAACCATGCTCCCTATCCACCTTCTAAAATAGGAAGACCTCTAGAAGCTCCTAAATCTGAGGAGAGATAAATGACTCCTAGTGGCTCCCTATAATTTAATGCTGTTTTATTTAATGAGTATTTCAAACTTTTATTTAATGCTAACTTTTATTTAATAGAGATGGACCAATCAAAAAAGAGTTATAGTATTTATGACTCCCTAAACTAAAGAGCATGATTGAAGTTTAAATTGTATAGAGAGCTCCTAAAATAACTTTTATATGTTTTTAGCTAAAATTTAACTAAAAAATAGAAAGCATGATTGTGTGGGTATTTTGTTTGTGTTTGTGTTGCTTTGTTGTTTTCGATTGTTTACTGTTTGTCGTCCTTGTCGAGGTGTGAACTCATTTGAATTTGTTTTGGACCTTGTAACACGCAATAATTTATTTTCGTTTTGGAGTTGAAACTTGTTTTGAGTTTTTTAAAGTGCTTTTCTTCCACCTCGTCCCTTTTCTCTATGTTTTCCTTGTTTTGGCTTTGTACAAGCCCACTACGTTTCTTGTTATGTAATGATATTGTGACCCAAAAAACAAAGGCTAATTTTTTTGCAGTAACACCTTTGAATAATGACAATACCAAAAAAGCCTTATTTTCTTACTAAAAACATTTAAAAAGTGCCTTTTGATCTTCAGTTTTTTAGATCAAAAGCAGAATTATTTAATCTTTTTGGCCAAAGACAACACCACCACTCCAACTTTCATTCAGCCATAGAATATGAAATACTTTCTTTTAGTTTTTTAGACTTGTCTATTGTCACGCTTGAAAAACTCCATTTCGTTCTGTCCAAATTCTCTTCAGTCTCAGGTTAGTAAGGATTCTCACTAAAATTTGATGGTTGATAGAGGGGCAAAACAGAGAAGAAGAAAAAAAACTTATTTTAATTCTTTGGAAAGAGAGATACACGTAGAAACACTTGAGGGAGAATTATATCTAAATATTAGTTTTCCCACAAACATATTTAACTCTAATTAGCTTTTAACATATGCCAGAAAACAATTGTTCAAAGTTCAGACCAGGGCAATCATAAAAAGTACAATCCATGAGTCAGGTCTGAACTATGCACGAACGCGAAGACTGACTAATTAATCAAGCAGAAAGCATATACAGTGGAAGCAAAATTATTTCATCTTTTTGCTAAAGACAATAATCCTTCAGTTATTTTCACTCGTATTTTATTTTTCTATTCATTTTATCTTCTAATCTATCATGTAAATTAAAAAATAATAATAATCTTATCTTTTCATACATCATTATTCCTAGAATACCTTGATTGAATTCAAACTAAAAGAATGGAAATAATAAACAGCACTCTAATTCTTTTGGCTACACTCCAACTTCATTGGGCCATAATTGAATTCAGACATTTATCTTCTCTTCAGCTTTTGCTAAAGACAGTTATCTTTTCTTCGGTTTGTCCAAGTCCAAACTCTCTCTCTCTCTCTCTCCAATGGCTTCCTCTCTTCTCCTTCTTGTGTCAGTTTCATGGTTCTCTTCCTTCCTGGCTCTGCTAGTCTCACCCGCACAAGCAGCCCCCTGCACCTCACAGGCATTCAATAGCTTTAAAACTTCAAATGATGCTATTTTCGTTGTATCGAACATGGTGTGGTGGACCATTGAACTATTGTTCTAGCAGTCTGATCATAATGTTCATGCCATCTTTTTTAGCAGAATGTGAAGAATCACAGACCAAGAATATCAAAGGTTGATCATCCAGAGGAAGCTGAAACTTCTGGAGGGAAAGTTGGACAGGTTAAAATTCCTCTCCTAAATTCTTTAGTGAAATGATTTATAGTTCTTATGTGACTTCCTCTCCTCAAGGCTAAGATTTAAGATTTAAGACTTCAGAGTAAGACTACAACTAACAAGGAAACAGAGTGCAAACTATTAGGGAAGTAGTGCTGATATGCAATTTCTTCATTTTAATCCTCCCATTTCTCTTATCAGGCAATAAAAGTGGCAATCATGATTGCTTTTGGCACACTAGTTCTCCTTACAAGACAAAGAAAAAACAGGTAATTGCAGATGAAAATAAAAAAAGATCAGCAGATGAAGTTTCTCCAAGCGGTGGGGGTGTATATGCTGACTTGAATGGCCATTTTACGTAATTGCAAATTAACCGGCAGATGCACTTTGGTTATTATCCCAAGGGGTGGGGTGAGAAGATTTTGGAACCACCATTTGTTTTATTTTTTTTGTTTTTTTGTTTTAAATACGAAAAGTTTAGGGTAATTGTCCCTACGCTTGCTGTTGTGTCCCCGATTTTGCATCTCCTTCAACTCTTCATTTGATAACCTCTTTCCATGCGATTTAAATAGTTTTTTATTTTATTTTTAAATTTTATGTTGGAACGATTTAAATAGTTTTGAATGCTGAAATTGACATTTGAATATATATATATATATATCTGTATATACACAGCAAAAGACAGAGAATGATGAAATATTCAAAATACCATAAAATGCCCTTGTTGAATCCAAACATTGAGAATTAAAATTATTAATTAAATGAGGATAATACGGTAAATTCACACTTTTTCATATTAAAAAAATTAAAAGAAAAAGAAAAATTAGATAATGAATCATATTTTTATGAAACACAACTATCCATGATCTTTTTTAATTCTAAAATAAATTTATTTTTATTTTTTTAAAAGCCTCTAGCAGGCGCGGAAGCGCGTGCAGAGAGGCTAGTATATATAAAGCAAAAGGCAGAGAATTGTGAAACATTCAAAATACCAAAAAATGCCATTGGTTAATGCAAACATTAAGAATTGAAATTATTAATTAAATGAGGATAATATAATAAATTCACACATTTTCATATTAAAAAAATTAAAACTAAAAGAAAAATCAGATAATGGATCCTATTTTTATGGAACACAACTAAGCATTATCTTTTTTAATTCTAAAATAAATTTACAATTTTTTTTAAAAAAAGCCTTTCCCAGGCGCGAAAGCGCGTGTGGAGAGGCTAATATATATATAAAGCAAAAGATAGAGAATGGTGAAATATTCAAATTACTAGAAAATGCCCTTGGTTAATTCAAACATTAAGAATTAAAATTATTAATTAAATGAGGATAATATGTTAAATTCATATTTTTTTAATATTAAAAAAAAAATTAAAAAAAAAATAGATAATAAGTCATCCTTTTATGGAAACTCCTCATATTATTTTTTCTTAATTCTAAAAATAAAAGAAAAAAGAAATCACGCATGTGCCAAGGGGCTAGTAATAAGAATAATAATAAACAAGACTAATATAATAACTCACTTGAACAACATCCAACACAATAATCACTTGGCAAAAAAAAAAAAAAAAAAAAAAAAAAGACCAAAAAAAAAAAAAAAATCAAGAACAAATATTCATTTGAAAAAATAATAAGTTTTTGTTTTCTTTTTAACAATTCTGGTTAATAAAATAATGTGTGCTTCTCCTTGATTAAACAAAAAATACTTTGCATATATGAATTAGACTATCTAATCAGAAAAGTAAGCTCGTACTCTTGCACTCAAAAGTAGAGCCACTTAAAGCATTTCTAGTAGGAGGCCCCAGCCGAGCAAGAGGCCCTCCAGGCCCCAATTTGTGTTTCTAGCGCCCTATTCTTGCTAGGGCAAGAGATGGGCTCCACCTGCCATGCAAGCAATTAACGAAAATTTTGATGTCAAAGTTAAACCTGGAATCAGATTGGAAAAAATTGAAAAGATTAGGGTATGTAATTGTTAAAATTAAAAGTGCAGAGACAAACATGCCATAAGAGTAAGAGTTCATGATACTAAATCGAAATTAGCCGTTACATTTTTCTTACAAAATACAATATGCTTTAGAAATGACCATTGACCATTGCATGTGGCAGCGTCACACAGATGAGCGCATTGGGCGCGGTGATCTTAGTTGGTTGAGTTGAGAGAAGACTTTGTAACTTAAATGATTATATTATAAGAAAAAGACTTGCGCAAAAGAGAAGACCCATAAGCCCCAATTAATATCGTCAAGTCTTTTCATTTCTTTATTTGATCACTCGCTCGCCCAATGACAGTTGTTGATTAATAAAAATTAAGAAATAAAACTATAAAACGAGGACCATAGTTAGAGTTAGTTATTGTTAACTTTGTCACTGTGTCTCAGATTTTGCTCCTCTTCGTTTTCTTCAAATCCCTCCGCTCAGCTATCTGCTCCTACCCAGTGCTGCGTGTAAGTTTCAATAAAATGTAGCTATATTCTCTTTTACACACACACACACACATATATATATATTGTCAAGTTAGAAGGGGCTTCAGTCTCCTCACACATGGACAGGAAAATTCTTTAAGTTTCACTTCATATTTGGCTAATATTTGCAGGAGTATGTACTCTAATTAACTCTAGTTTAACAAGAGCGAGCTACCTGGGTTTTTGAATAATCCGTAGAATTGAGAGAGAGGATACAAATAAGCTTGAGATATGATCAAACCGGTTGAAGATGTATCAATTGAGTTGAGGTTAAGTTCTTTACTTAACCCCTTTTTCTTTTTCTTTTAATGTTTTTTTAATAGGAAACTTTGATGGTATGAGGACTATTTTAGGTGCATACTTAATTTATTTATGTGAAAAATTACTTGAATCCGATATAATTTGACCAGAGTTATTGAAATTTTAGTATTTTCTTGAAGTACCGTATTCATTGATTTTGTATGACACAATTGTATGTCGAAACGGTTTCCAATTTATCTAATTTTTTGTAAGGATGGTTTGTGAATGTGACTTAAAAAATAAATGGTTTGGATCATTGAAAAAAAAATCGTTAGGGGTTCCCTCTTATTTGAGGGATCCTTCAATAGAATGGGTATATATATAGCTAAACTTGAGCAAATTTGGGTTTTTAAATAAATAAAAGCTACTTTTCTTCTCCAGACTAAGACAAAAGCACATGTTTTTATTTGAGGGACACTCTTGTAGAGCCCACTCAACATTGTATTTTACTAATCTAAACCATTTATTTTGTAGATATTTATTCAAAGATCATCTCTACAAAAATCCACTTGAATCCGATATTATTTGACCACTTAATTAAATTATTGAAATTATAGTACTTTCTTAAAGCACCATGTTCATTGATTTTGTTGGTCTCAATTAGATGCCTTAATGATTTTCAATTTGCAAGGATGATCTTTGAATGAAGATGTGAAAAATAAATGGTTTGGATTGTTAATTTTTTTTTCTTCGTAAGAAACCCTAAATGGTGTCCTTCAAATAAAATTATTTGAGAGATTCCCTAATAGAAGGGCACTATATATATATATGTTAGAAAAATTCTATTTTATTGCCTGATTAATTATATACAAATTTATAAATAAACCTAATTCTAGACATGTATTTATAAAAAAACCCAAGCACTATTTAAACATAGAAACACACCCAAAATCAACCCCAAAGTCAACTTTTTGGGTGTGTTTATACATGGGTTTTGAGTGTGTGTAATGATGGGTTTTGGGTGTGTTTATAAAGTGTTTTGGGTGTTGGGTTTTTTTATAATTTCAACCTCCATTTTGGGTGTTTTAGTGAAACTCCCTTAATTATATGGGCCTTTCAATATAGACCGAATCAATGACCAAAATGTTGGGAAGAACCCTCCTATTATAGTTATTGAATAAAAACCCAATTTTCATTTATTTCTTAGTTTTTATGATTATTTTGCCTTTAAAGGTAAATAGTAGAAACAAATTAAAAAACACTTTATTTTTTTTTATACAATTAAAAGCGCTTTATTTATTTTTATTAATTTAACACATAATTAATTTACATATAATCTACCTAACCAAAAGGTAAAAATGAAGAACATATACATACATGATGAAAAATATGCATGAATGTTAAAATTAAGTATATTATATTCATCACTTACATATACGTGTTAGAAGTGCATATAACCGATATATACTTAATTTTTATTTCTCTTGGATGCGATTATATATTTGTTAATTTGTTGTGTCTTGTTCAGTAATCTAGATGAGGAGGGGGAATCTTCCAAGCTCAAGGAAGATGGAGGACACACAAGTACAAGCAGTGCTGCAGCAAAAGGGTCAAAACTGGAGGAAGTTGTTAATAACGCATATCAGATTCATCAGCAGCCAAAAAAATTCCTTCCAAAGTGGGAGATCATATTTACAGTAGCATCTGCATTTGCTGTGTTCGTTGATCCTTTGAGCTGCTACGTTCCCGTCATCATCGACGATAGCAGGTGCTACTATTGGGACCAAACCTTGATGTGGACATTTTTGGCCTTACGATCAGCCGGCGATCTATTTTATGGAATGGACGTTTTGGTTTTCATAAAGCGACGTCGCAGCAATGTTAATGCCAAGCCATTTGGGGCCTCCTGGACAAAGCATTTTGGCGGTCATGATTCCAGAATTTGGAAGGTGTTGAATGGCCAGAAATCACTTAGGTTCTTAGGCATTCTACCTCGCATTTGTGCTGCTCTTCCCATTCTACAGGTATATAAGTTCGTACCTAAGAAAACTAGCCTTTTTCCACGTAATTAAATATCTTATCTTGAAATTAATATTAATATATATAAAAAAACTACTCATGCCAGAGTTATGTTAGACTTGGCAACATACATAAACATTTATCTTTATATGTTAATAATTACTTAATATTGGTTACACAGTAATCAAATTTTAACTGTTGGCTTAATTGTGTCCAGGCAATCATATTCATTGGAAAATACACATACCTTGATAACAGTAATCTTTTTTATCTAATTCCAATCCAATATACTCTACGGGCTTATAACCTCTACCGATGGCTCGATCGGCATGCTAACTTAGAGACCGCAGTAAAAAGATTGCTTAAAGCTGCTCTGGACTTCCTTCCATTCATCCTTACTGCTCATGTAAGTTTCAATCTTGTCTGCCATATTTGAAGAAAAAAATTATCAACTCCTACATTAGCATTATTTCCCCCCCTTTCAATTATTGCTCAAAAGATTAGAGAAAGAAAAGAACAGGAATAATTGTAGAAAAATATAAGTGAACTTTACTTTATTTTTGTTTATTTAAATTAATTGTTAATTAATTGTAGAAAAATATATTAGATCTTTTTTTTTGGGAATTATTTCATACTTTTCAAATTTTCGATGAACTATTGATTATTGACTATATACTCGTTGGTCCTTCAGCTATTCGGAGCGTTGTGGTACTTTTTTGCTGTGGACCGAAAGATGGTTTGCTGGCAGGAGCATATCTGTAAAATTTATGATGTATGTACTCGTGAAACGCGTGTTTATTTCTTCTATTGCACTAGCTTCACTCCAGAAAACAATATGACGTTCAATGTCTCGCGTTTACACGAAGCATGCGCTGTACAACTTTCAGCAAATGTAACAAGTTTACCTTTCGATTATGGTATATATCTATACGCTCTCCAATCTAATATGACAAGCTCAAGAGATCTTCCAGTGAAGATGTTGCAATGTATTTGGTGGGGCTTGCGAAATCTGAGGTTTGTATATTAATGAGGTTTTTTAACTTTTCATGATGATCCCTTAAAAATAAATAAATCATGTTTTGATCCTATAATTACAATTTACCAGGATGTCATAGTAGTAAACACGTTCTTATATTTCTGATTTTTAAAAAAGGTTCTTATATTCTAACACTACCAATTAATTATATATATATTGAATTTCATATGCAAAGTTTTAAACCCATCAATTCTTCCTTGTGTCGTCTAAGGAAATTTCTTTGACTCTAAAAATTTCCTCATCTTAGAGCATTTTCAACTGATATGTCAAATTGTCATATAGACATGAAATGACAAAAAATGAATGTTAAAGTTGCTCCAACCGAATAGTCAAATCCTATATAGATTTGAAGGGTGGAAGAGATATGTTAAAAATGACATATCCTTGGAGATGCTCTAGATGAGTCAGTTTTGTTAAAAGATTATTAAACACTAATCAAATATATTGCTTCTTCATTTTCTTTTTGCAGTTCTTTTGGTTCAAACCTCCAGACCAGTTTCTTTAAGGACGAAATCATCTTTTCGATTGTGATCTCTATAAGTGGCTTGGCACTATTTTTAGTATATCTCAATTCAAGGGTGCAGGTTGGTGTTTAAACAAAACTGATGTCCTTTTTTTGTTTGACAAAGCGATATTCTAAATTAAATTTATGTCTTTAAACTTGAAGCTCCTCCATATAAATTTCTGTATTAATTCTAGTGTATCTATAAAATTAATAATTATATGCAGGATCAGCTTAAATTGCAGCAGAAGATTGAAACGATATATCCAGACATAATAGAGCAAATGCGTAATATTTGCGGTCTCGGTTTAGCTTCACTAAAGAAAGTAAGTAGTTGGATTAATTTTCTCTGATTCTTTCTATTAAATTTTGTTCATTAAATTATATATATATTGGTAGGTGCCGTTGCTTGAAAGTATAGATGAGAAAGTGTTAAAAGCAATCTGTGAGTATCTTAAGCCGGTGACTTATGGCGAGGATGTTTATATCATTCGAGAGGGAGAACCATTTCGAAAGATGTTTTTCATCACACGAGGCACTGCATTGACCTACACAACTATTAAGGGTGGAAATTATGTGTGCAAGTGCCTTGAGAAAAGTGATTTTCATGGAGAAGAACTTCTAAATTGGGCATTCAAATTGTGCTCATTTTCAGAGTTACCTATCTCCACTACAAATCTTATGTCCCAAACAAAAGTTGAAGCATTTTCAATTAGGGCCAACCACTTGAAGTCTATTGTTTCTGGTGGCATTTTCAAAGGGAGCTTCCTCGTTCTCAATTGGAGCATTTTGCAGCTTCTTCCATACAGGCATTCTGGCGCTGCCGTCGTGCAAAGGCTAAGGGCCCAATTGGATGGGACAAACTTACATTAAATTAGCCAAAACTACGACATCCAAAAAAAAGAGTGTAATAAGCACATAAACCAACTACTTTTTTTTTCTTCTTCTTATCTTGTGTGGGGATGTTGTTTGTGTTTGTGTTGCTTTTTTGTTTTCAATTTGAGTTACTAAATATTTCCCTGCTTTGAATTTGTTTTGGACCTTGTAACATGCAATAATTTATTATCGTTTTGAGTTTTTTAAAGTGCTTTTCTTAGGCCTTGGCCCTTTTCTATATGGTTTCCTGTTTTTGCTTTGCACAAGCCACTATGTTTCTTGTTAAGTAATGACTGTGACCCAAAAACGAGCACTACCAAAAAAAAAAAAAAAAAGTGGCAACAGTCATCATTATTTGGTGACATTTGGTGACTATTGTCACTTTTTTGTTGTTGTCGTAGTGGAGGCTAATTTTTTTGCGGTAACACCTTTGAATAATGACAATGCCAAAAAAAGCCTTATTTGCTTACTAAAAGTATATAAAAAGTGCCTTTTGATCTCTAGGCAATAGTTGTTGTAAGAGTATGTTTTAGGTCGGATATGAAGGATAAAATTAGGTATGGAGACGCGTTTGGGGAGATTTATGGATGTGGTGTTGGGAATTATATTGTATCTTGAATTAAATAATCAATTCATAAAAAATAAAACTTTCGTTTTGATTGCTGTTCTAATCCAATCATTTCTATTATATATTTTTTTGCTCATTCAAAAATTATTATTTTTACGAGTATAATTTTAAGGTCAGGAATCCCTTCTCCAATGAATGCGAGAAGGGGAAATCTCTGGTTTCAATATTATGGGCAGGAATGAAATGTGAAGAGCCAATCATCTTCATCATAATCTTATTAAGAGCCAATATAGCCCAGTTCCCTTGCATTGTATTCATCCTCTCAACAAAACCATGGCGGATCTTACCTTCCATTGGCAACCAAACTCATTGAAAAGCTTGGGTCCATTGCTTCTGACAAGATCTGCTTGGCATGGGGTTTTAAAGCTGATCTGAAAATGCTCAGCGCACAATTTCAACCGTCAAAGATGTCTTCTTGTATTGGAGATGGAACAGATTTACAGTAAATTAGTCAAAACTACCTGATTATTTTTTTTTCTTGTTCAAAACTACCATATTCAATTGCCTATAAGCACAAATTTTTAAAAGACATCACTACATTTGTGAGATGACATTATTAATTTGAGTTTTATAATTAATATATAGATGAATAAGATATTGATATATCATATATGCATGCATACGTATTATCAAGTAGATTGAAACCACCTTTGACTCAAAAATAATATTCCGCTTATTGTTACCTTTCTTAACAACAGGAAAGGATGAATGCAAATGAGTTTGGAAAAGACAAGAGCAACGTCCTATCTGCTTTTAGGAGAGATTTGCTACCTCGAATAAAGCAGAATTATTTCATCTTTTTGGCCAAAGACAACACCACCACCCAAACTTTCATTCAGCCATAGAATATGAAATACTTTCTTTTAGTTTTTTAGTGTGTCACGCTTGAAAAACTCCGTTTCGTTCTGTCCAAATTCTCCCTCTATCAGTATCTCTTCAGTCTCAGGTTAGTAAGGATTCTCAGTAAAATTTGATGGTTGATAGAGGGGCAAAACAGAGAAGAAGAAAAAAAAACTTTTTTTAATTCTTTGGAAAGAGAGATACACGTGGAAACACTTGAGGGAGAATTATACCTAAATGTTAGTATTCCCACAAACATATTTAACTCTAATTAGCTTTTAACATGCCAGAAAACAATTGGAGACATCAATCATTGTTCAAAGTTCAGACCAGGGCAATCATAAAAAGTACAATCCATGAGTCAGGTCTCAACTATGCACGAACGCTAAGACTGACTAATTAATCAAGCGGAAAGCATAGTGGAAGCAAAATTATTTCATCTTTTTGCTAAAGACAATAATCCTTCAGTTGTTTTCACTCGTTTTTTATTTTTCTATTCATTTTATCTTCTAATCTATCCTGTAAATTAAAAAATAATAATAATCTTATCTTTTCGTACATCATTATTCCTAAAATACCCTCGATTCAATTCAAACTAAGAACCAATCAAGACTATAATAACATGAATGCAAGTTAAATGGGCAAGAAATTAAAAGAATGAAAATAATAAACAGCACTCTAATTCTTTTGGCAACTTCTATGGGCCATAATTGAATGCAGACATTTATCTTCTCTTCAGCTTTTGCTAAAGACATTTATCCTTTCTTCGGTCTGTCCAAAATCTTTTTTGATTTTAGTTACTTGTTTAATAGAGTTTGTTAAGTTAAATCCTTTTTTTTAGTGGGATCGATGTGTTCTTATTTATATGCCAATGCACATTTTTGAAAGAAAAGAAATGTATCTAACTAAAATGTCACCCTATCAAATAGCCAACGGAGTAAGCAATAGAATCACCATGGCATATGCATTCAAAGTGACATCTGAGGCACTAAGAAGGATCCCTCACGCTAAGACTCCGTATTGCTAGCAACAACTAAGGTGATTCAAGGGTGTGCTCAAATCCATACATTCAAAAGCAAATAATAAGACTTGCGCTGATGAAATAAAGACTAAAGGAACTTTGCAAAACAAAGATACAGAACAACCATTCTGTTAGATTATGATTAATCATATTTGACACTCTTGTAATTTTACTTTGTAATTTAAAAGCTCAATGGATCTAGATTAGGATAATGGTGCTAGCATAAATTTTTTACTTTGTAATTTTACTTTGCGCATAAGCATAAATTTTTTAATAAGATTGTTACATTGTTAGATGATATTATTAATTTACGCTTTATCATTAAGCCTCAACTGTGCACCAAGACCGACTTAACAAAGCAGAAGGCACAATGGAAGCAAAATTATTTCATCTTTTTATTAACAAGAATTATTTTGACAATACTCCAACATATTGGGCCATACTTGAAATATAAATTCACACATTTGTTTTTTTTCCAAAAGACGCGCGCACACACTCTCTCTGTGTCTCCCTGTATAAATGATTTCATCTTTTTGGCCACAACTGTGCACGAAGACTGATTTAATAAAACAGAAAGCATAGTGCCCGCTTTATTTCATCTTTTTATTAAAAATATTTCTTTTGACAACACTCCAACTTTATTGGGCCATACTTGAAATATAAATTCAGACATTTATCTTCCCTTTTGATTTTTTGCCAACACACACACGCTCTCTCTCTATGTATAAATTAAGCTACTTCCCAATTTAAACGAACCATAGAAATTTGATCAGGTGTAAGTACTGGTAATTTGGAATGTACATTTTTTTTTAACAGAGGGCCTCTCTCTCTCTCTCTCTCTCTCTCTCTCTCTCTCTCTATATGAATCATCTCTTGAGGCTCAGGTTAGCAGAGGGCTTCTCACTAGGACTAGCTAGATTAAAATTTGATATTTATATACAACAAGCTCTCTAACTCTTTTGGCTACACTCCACTGGGCCATAATTGATTTCAGACATTTATCTTCTCTTCAGCTTTTGCTAAAGACAGTTATCTTTTCTTCGGTTTGTCCAAGTCCAAACTCTATCTCTCTCTCCGATGGCTTCCTCTCTTCTTCTTCTTGTGTCAGTTTCATGGTTCTCTTCCTTCCTGGCTCTGCTAGTCTCACCCGCACAAGCAGCCACCTGCACCTCACAGGCATTCAATAACAACAAGCTCTACTCCAACTGCACCGACCTCCCCGTCCTCAGCTCCTACCTCCACTGGACCTACGATACCTCCAACTCCTCTCTGTCCATCGCCTTCGTCTCTATACCCCCCCAATCTGACGGCTGGGTAGCGTGGGGAATCAACCCCACCTCCACCAAGATGGCTGGGGCACAGATACTCTTGGCCTACAACACAGATAGTGGGATCCCAACCGTCAAAACCTTCAACATCAGCTCATACACCTCCGTGGTACCGGGAAAACTCTCGTTTGATATCTGGGACATCAGCTCCGAGTTCTCCGACGGAACGTTCAAGATCTTCGCCGCCGTTAAGGTTCCCAAAAACGAGAAGTCTGTGAACCAAGTCTGGCAGGTGGGCCCCAGGGTCAACCAAACCTCTGGTTTCCCCGACAAACATGACATCGTCGGCCCCAACCTGGAGTCCTTTCAGACCTTGGCCTTGGTAGCTGAGACCACTACGGGCACTAGCATTAATCCCTATAAACCTGGCTCTAGCATTAATAATCCCTATAATCCTGGCAACTGCGGTAGTCCAAATAAGGGCACTCCTTCCAATGGGAAGACGTGCACTCCCGCTAGTGGCCGTGGTGGTGGTGGCTTTTACCATGGTGGTGGTGGTGGTAGTGGTGGTGGTGGTGGTAGTGGTGGTAGTGGTGGTAGTGGTGGTGGTAGTAGTGCAGGAGGGGCTTTGAGGATTGGGAGTGGAGGAAACGTGGTTTTGTTCTCTGTTTTGCTTTCGGTTCTTGCAGCTTTCATTGCTTTCTAAATTTGGTATTTTGGATTTGGTCTTCCTTATTTTATATTTCTTCATAGTAATGTGATCGATGAGGTTTATTGTATAGGGATGGTAATTTTCTGATGCTAAGGGGTCGTGCGAAGAATAAAATTATGTTTGGGGATAGCTTTGGGGAAATTTTTTGGATATGAGGTTGGGGCTGGTTCGGGGAAATTATGATATAAAGTAATATGTATATTATTTATATTTCATGTATGTATATATTGCTATGTGTGTTCTAGTTGTGTAACATGAATATTATTAAATTTTAAATTCTGCATATTTCATTCAATAGTTTCTTCTTTTTTTTTTCTCTGGTATCAAAGGCATAAATAGAGTTTGTTACCAAGCTCCGATTCGCTTGGTCATCTTCTCATCCCTATTATATTATTGAAGATGAAACAATTAGCAAGTACAAAATCTTTTTTGATTTTGGTTACTTGTTTAATAGAGTTTGTTAAGTTAAATCCTTTTATTTAGTGGGAGTAAGCAGCAGAATCACCAATGACAATGAATCAATGAGAACAAGGAGTCTGAGTTAAAACGTAACAGATGATAGATGACTTGGCTCAAGAAATCAGATGGCCTACGATACATATATACCTGACTTTAACTAAACCTTTTGCATTCAGAACTAGTCATCCAATACTACTTTTTGCAGATGAGACACAAACATCCTAAATCAATTCAGAAACTGAAAACTCATTCAATCAAATTATCAAACACATGGCATATGCATTCCAAGTGACATCCTAGGCACTAAGAAGGATCCGTCAAGCTAGGACTCCGTATTGCTAGCTACAACTAAGGTGATTCAAGTGTGTGCTCAAATCCATACATTCAGAAGCAAATAATAAGATATGCTGATGAAATAAACTAAAGGAACTTCGCAAAACAAAGATACAGAACAACCATTCTGTTTGGTTATGATTAATCATATTTGACACTCTTATAATTTTACTTTGTAATTTAAAAGATCAATGGATCTAGATTAGGATAATGGTGCTAGCATATATTTCTGATTTTTTTTATTTATAAAAACGTTCTTATATTCTAACACTACCAATTAATTTTATATATATAGAATTTCATGCAAAGTTTTAAACCCATCATTTCTTCCTTGTGTCATGAAATTTCTTTATCTTAGAGCATTTCCAACTGATATGTCAAATTGCCGCACAACTTCATTGTGCAATAATAGAATATGATAATACTTTGTTTAATTCATTTCGTTCTCTCCAAATTCTCCCTCTGTCAGTATCTCTTCAGTCTCAGGTTTTTTTGGTCTTTATAAGTTCAGTCTCAGATTTGTAAGTATTCTCACTAGGACCGGATTAATATTTGGTAAGAGAATCAAAATTTGATGGTTGTTAGAGGGGCAAAACAGAGAAATGAAAAACTTATTTTAATTTTTTTTTAGTAAATACCATGACATTCGAGGGAGAGAGTGGGGTCAAATTATATTTAGTTTTCCAACTTTGATAATGACATCCAACTTTTAGTTTTCCACGCACACATAATTGACTTTGAACAAGCTCCTAGCTGCTGCTCGTATATATCGTCAATAAGCTTGAGTTATGGAGGACTCCAATCCGGACTCAACAGCCATAAGGTTAGCTTTTTTTCTCCCTTTAATTCCTGATTGAAAGGTTAGTTTCTTTCTCTAACTCTCAGAACTTTTTTTCTTTTCTCTTTAGGAAAACTTCTCTATTAATATATAGTAGACAAAGGAAACCATTAAGACATCTAATCGTGAACAATAAAATTAATAACCCCAATGGTTCAAGAAAACAAACTTACAACGATATTGAGTAGTCAAATTTTTGCATGTGTGATCTTTGAGGGAATAACGCGTGGATGCCATGTGGATATCCAAACATTATTATCGTACGGACGCCATATATTTTATGCTACCCCTCTATGCTTTCTTTTGTGTTTACGATCTGCACAGTAACTGCGGACATCCGGATGTGTGAGATATATATATATATATATATTACCACGACTTTAATCTCTTCACACATAGACAAGATTGATATTAATTTGATAATTCTCTAACTTCCACTCTTCTTCATATTTGGCTACTATTTGCGGGAGTACGTACTCAATATTATTTGGAGCTGTGGTTTAACGAGAGCGAGCTACTTGGGTTTTGTGAATAATTCGTACACTTCAGAGAGGATCTTGCGTCATAAATAAGCTTGAGACATGGTCAATCCGGTGGATGAAGTATCAATTGAGTTGAGGTTAATTTCTTTATGTACTCTAAGACCTTTTTCTTTTCTTTTTTTGAGAAGATTTTTATTTTTCATTAAGTAGATGTTTTATGAAACAATAGTTTAATGTCACGCATATATTTCTGATTTTTTTTATTTATAAAAACGTTCTTATGTTCTAACACTACCAATTAATTTTATATATATAGAATTTCATGCAAAGTTTTAAACCCATCATTTCTTCCTTGTGTCATGAAATTTTTTTATCTTAGAGCATTTCCAACTGATATGTCAAATTGCCACATGGACTTGAAATGGCAAAAATTGAAGGTTAAAGTTGCTCTAACTGAATAATTAAATCTTACATGAATTTGAAGATTGGAAGAGATATGTCAAAAATGACATATCCTTGGAGATTCTCTAGATGAGTCATTTCTGTTAAAAGATTATTCCTAAAGCACCCTAAGTGTGTTATTTCTTATTGTGTGATAAGTAATACCATACCTATATTTGTTTTGGACCTTGTAACACGCAATAATTTATTGTCATTTTGGAGTAGTTGTAACTTGTTTTGAGTTTTTTAAAGTGTTTTTCTTTGGCCTCGGCCCATTTCTATATGTTTTCCTTGTTTTGGCTTTGTACAAGCCACTAGGTTTCTTCTTATGTAATGATATTGTGACCCAAAAAACAAAGGCTAATTTTTTTGCAGTAACACCTTTGAATAATGACAATACCAAAAAAGCCTTATTTGCTTACTAAAAACATTTAAAAAGTGTCTTTTGACCTTTAGGCAATAGTTGTTATACGAGTATGTTCTAGGTCGGATATGAAGGATAAAATTAAATACAGGTATGCGTTTAGGGAGATTTATGGATATTATGTTGGGAATTATATTGATATATCGTATGTGCATGCATTCTTGTTATAAAAAGTAGATTGAAACCGCCCCACATTCGACAACAGGAAAGGATGAATGCAAATGAGCTTGAAACCGCCCCACATTCTGTTTTTAGGATAAAGCAGAATTATTTAATCTTTTCGGCCAAAGACAACACCACCACTCCAACTTTCATTGAGCCATAGAATATGAAATACTTTCTTTTAGTTTTTTAGACTTGTCTATTGTCACGCTTGAAAAACTCCATTTCGTTCTCTCCAAATTCTCCCTCTATCAGTATCTCTTCAGTCTCAGGTTAGTAAGGATTCTCACTAAAATTTGATGGTTGTTAGAGGGGCAAAACAGAGAAGAAGAAAAAAACTTATTTTAATTCTTTGGAAAGCGAGATACACGTGGAAACACTTGAGGGAGAATTATATCTAAATGTTAGTTTTCCCACAAACATATTTAACTCTAATTAGCTTTTAACATGCCATAAAACAATTGGGGACATCAATCATTGTTCAAAGTTCAGACCAGGGCAATCATAAAAAGTACAATCCATGAGTCAGGTCTGAACTATGCAAAAACGCAAAGAGTGACTAATTAATCAAGCAGAAAGCATATATAATTAATCAAGCAGAAAGACAATAATCCTTCTCTCGAATTTTATTTTTCTACTTCTAATCTATCATGTAACTTAAAAAATTTATAATAATCTTATCTTTTCATACATCATTATTCCTAAAATACCATTGATTCAATTTAAACTAAGAACCAATCAAGACTATAATAACATGAATGCAAGTTAAATGGGCAAGAAATTAAAAGAATGGAAATAATAAACAGCACTCTAATTCTTTTGGCAACACTCCAACTTCTATGGGCCATAATTGAATTCAGACATTTATCTTCTCTTTAGCTTTTGCTAAAGACATTTATCCTTTCTTCGGTCTGTCCAAATTCTCTCTCTCTCTCTCTCTCCCCAATGGCTTCCTCTCTTCTTCTTCTTGTGTCAGTTTCATGGTTCTCTTCCTTCCTGGCTCTGCTAGTCTCACCAGCACAAGCAGACACCTGCACCTCCCAGGTATTCAATAACAGCAATCTCTACTCCAGCTGCATCGACCTCCCCGTCCTCAGCTCCTACCTCCACTGGACCTACGATACCTCCAACTCCTCTCTGTCCATCGCCTTCGTCTCTACACCCCCCCAATCTGACGGCTGGGTAGCGTGGGGCATCAACCCCACCTCCACCAAGATGGCTGGGGCACAGATACTCTTGGCCTACAACACAGATAGTGGGATCCCAACCGTCAAAACCTTCAACATCAGCTCATACACCTCCTTGGTACCGGGAAAACTCTCGTTTGATATCTGGGACATCAGCTCCGAGTTCTCCAACGGAACGTTCAAGATCTTCGCCGCCGTTAAGGTTCCCAAAGACGAGAAGTCCGTGAACCAAGTCTGGCAGGTGGGTCCCGCGGTCAACCAAAACTCTGGTTTCCCCGACAAACATGACATCGTCGGCCCCAACCTGGAGTCCTTTCAGACCTTGTCCTTGGTAGCTAGGTCCACTACTACGGGCACTAGCATTAATCGCAATAAACCTAGCATTAGCTCTAATAATCCCGTTAATCGCCAGTGCAGTAATAAGGGCGCTCCCAATAAGGGCGCTCCTCCCTTTAAGACGACTAACAAATTTCCGTGCGCTAGTGGCATGGGTGGTGGTGGCTTTGGTGGTGGTAGTGGTGGTGGTAGTAGTGGTGGTGGTGGTGGTAGTGGTGGTGGTGTTGGTAGTGGTGGTGGTGGTGGTAGTGGTGGTGGTAGTAGTGCAGGAGGGGCTTTGAGGATTGGGAGTGCAGGAAACGTGGTTTTGTTCTCTGTTTTGCTTTCGGTTCTTGCAGCTTTCATTGCTTTCTAAATTTGGTATTTTGGATTTGGTCTTCCTTATTTTATTTTTCTTCATAGTAATGTGATGGATGAGGTTTATTGTATAGGGATGGTAATTTTCTGATGCTAATGGGTCGTGCGAAGAATAAAATTATGTTTGGGGATAGCTTTGGGGAATTTTTTTGGATATGAGGTTGGGGCTGGTTCGGGGAAATTATGATATAAAGTAATATGTATATTATTTATATTTCATGTATGTATATATTGCTATGTGTGTTCTAGTTGTGTAACATGAATATTATTAAATTTTAAATTCTGCATATTTCATTCAATAGTTTCTATTTTTTTTTTCTCTGGTATCAAAGGCATAAATAGAGTTTGTTACCAAGCTCCGATTCGCTTGGATGTGTTCTTATTTTTATATGCCGATGGCACATTTTTGGAAAAAAAGAAGAAGAAGAAATCTAACTAAAGATGACTTGGCTCAAGAAATCAGATGGCCTATGATACATAGACTGTACCAAAGGATTACTCAATAACAATCAGCCAAACAAACTGCACACATACCTGACCTTGACTAAACTTAGTGTAGATGAATAATATCCAGAACTAGTCATCCAATACTACTTTTTGCAGACGAGACTCAAACATCCTAAATCAATTCAAAAACTGAAAACTCATTCAATCAAATTATCAAACACATGATATATGCATTCAAGGTGACATCCTAAGCACTCAGAAGGATCCGTCAAGCTAGGACTCTGCATTGCTTGCTCAAATCCATACGTTCAGAAGCAAATAATAAGACATGCTGATGAAATAAACTAAAGGAACTTTGCAAAACAAAGATACAGAACAACCATTCTGTTAGGTTATGATTAATCATATTTGACACTCTCGTAATTTTACTTTGTAATTTAAAAGCTCAATGGATCTAGATTAGGATAATGGTGCTAGCATAAATTTTTTACTTTGTATACTTTGTGCATAAGCATAAGTTTTTTTGAAAAAGATTGTTACATTGTTAGATGATATTATTAATTTACGCTTTATAATTAATATAGATGAATGACATATTGATATGTGCATGCATACATATTATAAGTAGTAGATTGAAACCACCCTACATGAAAACATATTATAAGACGTCGCTTCCTATACGCTTATAATTTTAAGATAGAGTTGCTCAACTTTTTTTTTTGGTAAGAGAGATCTGCTCAACTTTATAAAGCAGAATTATTTCATCTTTTTTGCCAAAGACAAGAACATGAAATACTTTCTTTTAAGTTTCTAGACTTGTCTATTGTCACGCTTGAAAAACTTCATTTCCTTCTGTCCAAATTCTCCCTCTATCAGCATCTCTTCAGTCTCAGGTTAGTAAGGATTCTCACTATAATGTGATCATGTGATGGTTGTTAGAGGGGCAAAACAGAGAAGAAAAAACTTATTTTAATTATTTGGAAAGAGAGATACACGTGGAAACATTTGCGGGAAAGAGGTCAGTTTTTGGAGACATTAATCAATGTTCAAACCAGGACAATGATGAAGCCTCTATCACGAAGGCTCAACTGTGCACGAACGAAGACAGACTTAATAAAGCAGAAAGCATAGTGGAAACAAAATTATTTCATCTTTTTAGTAACAATAATTCTTTTGACAACACTCCTACCTTATTGGGCCATACAACAATAATTCAGGATTTATCTTCCCTTTTGTTTTTTGTTTTTTGTTTTTTTTTGTTTTTCCAAAAGACGCACTCTCTCTCTCTCTCTCTCTCTCTCTCTCTCTCTCTTTGCCAGTATAAATTTGATCAGGTGTAAGTAGTGGTAATCTGGAATGTACTTTTTTTAAACACTCTCTCCATCTTATATGAATCATCTCTTGAGTCTCAGGTTAGAAGGGGGCTTCCCGCTAGGACTAGCTAGACTAAAATTTGATAATTATATACAACTTTTGGGGTACTGGCTTCTAACATGCTTCTTGCTGCTGCTCATTGTTCATAGGACATCCAATCAATTAATAAGCTTGAGTTATGGCGAACTCCAATCATCGTAACTCAACAGCCATAAGGTTAGCCATTTTTTCTCCCCTTTGATTCCTGATTGAAAGGTCAGAGTTTCTTTCTCTAACTCTCAGAACACTTTTTCCGTTTTTTCTTTTTAGGGAAATATATAGTAGACAAAAAGATGTTGTTGCATGTATTAGTAATCACCACTTTAACCTGATATCTACTCTCATCTTCATTCTCAAAACTTGAAACATTTTTATATTTATAACTCTTTTATTTTTTTTAAAATTAAATAATTAAATTATAGAGAGTGAAAAAAACTTAGACAAAGAAAATAGACTAACAATCCTTTTGGGGTTTTTCACAAAACCCCATGAGATTTCAGAAATTACACGAACATCCCCTAAAATTTTAAATTGTTTTCACACAACCCGTTTCCTTTGATTATTTGTCCAAAATTGAAGATTTTATATAAAAAAAAATTTGGGAGTTTCACTAAAACACCCACAATGGGGGCTGAAATTATAGAAAAACCCAACACCCAAAACAC
This sequence comes from Prunus mume, assembly GCF_029339155.1. Classification (NCBI taxonomy): domain Eukaryota; kingdom Viridiplantae; phylum Streptophyta; class Magnoliopsida; order Rosales; family Rosaceae; genus Prunus; species Prunus mume. The sequence continues at coordinate 4,324,751 of NC_142705.1, read as the reverse complement.
TTTATAAACACACCCAAAACCCATCATTACATACACTCGAAACCCATTTATAAACACACCCAAAAAATATACAATTGTTGATTTTGGGGTTGATTTTGGGTGTGTTTCTATTTTTAAATAGTGTTTGGGGTTTTTTATGAATACATGTCTAGGATTGAGTTTATTTATAAATTTGTAAAAAAATTTCTCCAAAGGATAAAGTTGGCCTTTGCAGTCATATTGCACAAAATTGCGGTTGATTTGCATAATTGTTTTTAAATGAAATCATTAGTTTTTGGATGAATAATCAAGAAAAGGGGATTTTATAAAAACAATTTGAAACCTCAGTTGGTGTTCATGTCGTTTTTGAAACCTCAAGGGATTTTGTGAGAACACCGAAAACCTCATGAGGGTGTTAGTGTAAATAATTCAATAAAAAAAGGGTCTCAAATTCCCAGCCACTAACAGGGGATCTTGTTTGGATGGCTGTGGCTTGGGGTAGTTCGAAGAAAGAGGGAATCGATGGGCAAGGAGCGGAATAGAGGGTGTTTGGCAGGGATTTGAAGATCGGGGGCTGGCAAAGGAGTGCCCGGAGTTTGAGATGGTTTTCTTTTCATCTATCATTTATTTTTTAGTTTTTAAAAAAGAGAGAATTACATATATGGTTATACATATTGACAGTGGTGGAATCAAAGGATTTTATGTATGAGGGGGTCTCCCACAAAAAAATTGCTCACAATACATGCCAAAGTAACCACGAGGACCAAGACATCATAAATATAATAATGATATCCTTAGAATATATATTTTGAGCACGATCGAAGATATAATGTCGCCTGTCAATTTGTGTAGATTACAAAAGGAAAAAGTTGTAAATATTTTTTGTGAGAATAAATCAAAATGTCACAAAACCAAACAAGCCATAGGTGGAGAGAAAAAAATTAAAAAATAATAGAAAATTTAACAAACCTTAATTAAGTGAGTACATAATAGAAACTTGATATTATATTATATGGAGAATTAACAAAAGTCATAAACATGATTGTAAAGGCAAGGAGGAAAGTATGTTGTGTCCATGAAAAAAAAGAAAGAGAGAAATAGGTGAAAAAGACTTACATTTTAAGGATTTGTGTTTAAAAAATATATATAATAATAATATTATTATTATGTAGGAAAATATGTGAGAATGCGAAGGTGAAAATGTCCCATATTGAAAAGTTGAGAAACCTAGTAAGGGCTTATAAAGAGTTCGTTATTCCCCCATTGCCAATTGGTTTTTGGGTGAAACATCAACTTCCTTCAAAATGTAGGTGTGAAAATGAGATTCTTGAAATATATTAAAAGTATCATAAAAATTTATTAATATACATATGCAATCCCCTTCCATTGAGATCCCTCAAATAATTTGCTCCCTTAGTGGCTATGTGTCCCTGCCTATCGAAGGTTTTGAGACTGGTGGTGATGTTATGCATTAAGTTCAAGTGGTAAGTAAAAATGCTCCCATATATTAGTGTTTAAAATGTGGTAAAAATATAATTTAAGATATTTAGAGCACAAGCAAGCAACAGCAAGGAAATATAAGAAGGAAAAGTTGCTAATTTGTGTCTCGTTTCTTACCTTTCAAACAAAATGTTATTGTTGTATCAAACAATAGGACTTGAATATATGCTTATTTGCGTGTCTTGTTTAGTATTGAAGATCGGAATGTAGAGGGGGAATCTGGTAATGAAGGTGGAGCAGCCAAAAAGGGAAGATCAAAATGGCCAGCAATATTATTCCTTCCAAAGTGGGAGACAGTATTTGCGGTATCATGTGCACTTGCTGTCTTCCTTGATCCTGTGTACCCTTACATTCCTGTCATGAAGGAGGGGGATGACATGTGCTACTATTGGGACGAAAGCTTGATGTGGGAATTTTTTGTTTTACGATCAGCCCTAGATCTCTTTTATGCAATGGACATTGTCATCTTCTGGTGTCAGCGGAATGGTAATAATGCTAAGGCATTTGGGGCCTCCTCAGAAAAAAGGGAAACAACAGTTAAGGGAACCATCCTTAAGCTGTTACCCTTTCTACCTCGTGCGTATGTTGCTCTTCCCTTTCCGCAGGTAAGAGAAGATGCTTTTCATGTGTGTGTGTGTGTATATACACATATATAAATCATTGTATAATTAATGTGTGCAGGTAATAATTATTGCTGGACGATATTCAAGCTTTAATAGTTTTTTTCTTCTAATGTTCTTCATTCCGGCCCAATATATACTACGGGTTTATCGCACGTACGGACTTCTCAAGCGGTGTCCTGACATGGAAACTGGAATAGGAAGATGGCTTAAAGCAATATTGGATTTTCTTCCCTTCGTGCTCGCTGCTCATGTGAGTGCCAATCTTATCTCTCACATATATATAAGACAAAAAAAAATGTCCTTCACAAATATTTTGTTAAGTACACGTCCACGTCCATTATCAATGTTTTGATGGATATATAACTTTTAATTTTTTCATGTTTTTTTTTCCCAGTTAGTACCCCTTTTTGGCTAGTCTATAAATTTATTACCAAAATTTAAGGGTGCATGCGGTCCAATTTGGTCCCATTTTCACCTAGAATCGAAACTGAACTATTCATCCAACGCTGTTCAATACGGTTCTTAGTAAAAACTGCAAAATATGGAACGTTCCAAACCAGACCTGTCTAAGACCGGTTTGATTTTCAGGTTCCACAGTTTGGGTTGGGCCCGATTTTATTAGATATAAATTTAGGTACTTATAATTGGGATGAATTATAGTAGTTTCCGTTTAAAGTATCAGCGTTGGTATATGAAGTTTGCAAATGTGTCCGAATTGAGTACTCTACTTTAAATTGTTGGTCGTTAATTCTCCTTCCTTCAGCTATTCGGAGCCTTGTGGTACAATCTTTCTCTTCAACGAGAGCTGGATTGTTGGACGCTTGCCTGCCGAGATAAAAGGGTGAGATGTGATATTTCTGAAACAGGTTATTATTTCTACTGTGGTACCGCCGTTGACATCGCCACGAATCTCAATACCACGCATATAATCGCATCATGCCCTTTAAATCCACCAGATCCAACCATCTTCGATTTTGGTATATTTCTCTACGGTATTCAGTCGAACATGACAAGGTCAACGGATCTTCCACCAAAGTTGTTTCAATGTTTTTGGTGGGGGTTACGAAATCTGAGGTTGGTATAAACCTAGATATCATGAAACTGCTTGGTGTTTAGTTTGGTGGTATTCATCTATGTAAGAATCGATGGGGATTTAAGTAACGCTTTCATTTTTGCAGTTCTATTGGTTCAAACCTCCCGACCAGTATCTATATGGTGGAAATCTGTTTTACGGTTTTGGTATCTATAAGTGGCATAGTCCTATTCTTAATATATCTCAATACGAGGGTACAGGTTCGTTCGTAATCATATGTTTAAAAATACATATGTGTGTGTGTGGTTTTGTCTTTTTGTAATGTTTCTATGGAAATAACTGCATGCAGATGTCACAACAAAGATCAGGTCAGCTTAAATTGATTCGAAAGAAGCAGATGATGGATCCAGATATAGACTTATGGTTGTCTAGAAATGACCTTTCTAATTCGAATTTGAGGATGGTCATCATGAAAAACGTACACCAAAAACTTGAAGAAAACAAAGAAGTTGATATGGAGAATATTCTCTCTGTTCTTCCCATTATACACCAAAGATTTATCATGTGCCTTCTAAGCTGGAATTTACTTAAAAGAGTAAGTACTTAATTATAAATTATGGATATATATTACAAGGATTTTAAGTCAAGAAAAAGTATGTACATGTTTATGGGATTTTTCATCACGTAAATCCGTATTCGTAGCTAGCTATAAATTTATATATGTTTTTCCTTGCTAGATTAATTTATTCTCTTTGTTTTTCTTTAATAATATTAATCTTCGTAGGTGCCAATGCTGGAAAATATGAATATACATGTGTTGAAAGAAATATGTGAGCATCTTAAGTTAGTGAAGTATAGTGAAGACAACTATATTGTTCGAGAGGGAGAACCACTTGATAAGATGCTCTTCATCACCCAAGGCACCGCATGGTCATACCCAACCAGTGCAACTGGTTCCTCAGCAATAAAGTGTCTTGTGAAAGGTGATTTCTATGGAGAAGAGCTTCTAAATTGGGCATCAAAATTGAACTCTTTTTCTGAATTTCCCACCTCAACCAGAAATGTCAAGGCTCATACGAAAGTTGAAGCATTTGCCATCAAAGCCAACAGCTTGAACATTGTTGTCTCCAAATTTTGGTGGCATTTTAGCAAGAGGCTTGATCACATAGAGGACTCTCAGTTGGAGAGGTGGCAAAGTTTGGCAGCTTCTTCCATACAAGCAAATTGGCGCCGCCGCATGCAAGGCCGAGCTATGGGCGTACCTGGAAAAAAATATTAGCCTAAAAAGTATCTTATGTTGTATCAACGTCAAAAACACAAATGATCTCATGCCATGAATTTCATTATGACCAGTCACAGAAAGTAAGTTCATGGATGATCGATATAAGAACATATATTCTACTTTTAATTTTGCTTTTGGTATGTGATTTTACTTGCATTTCTTCGGAAATCATTTGCTTCAAAAAGTTAAATATGTTGTGTGGGCTTGTGAGCGTGGATAAATTTTTTATGGCCAAGTTCGGAATATAATGTCGGTGCAATTTCTTTCCTTGAAATGAATGGGATGAGCTAAGAGCACATGGGCTCCAACTCAGAAAAGGGTGGTGTACAGATGAATGCAACAAATTAATGGGAAAAGCCATGGAGGCCTCTCTTGTAACCAGTACACTACCCGTACTACATCGTCCGTACAAAGAGCAACATCCTATCCGAGCATCTCCAAGATTAGTAGCAAATTAAATTCCTTATATTGAAGTTTGTTGACATATGTGGCAATTTGAAAAGACTTATTTGCTACTTGAATAATTTTTGCTCCAATAGACTCTTCTATTCAATAATGCAATATCATGAAAAGGAATGAAAAATATGAAAACATGTGAAAAATATTTATGTATTTATTATATGAAAAGAAAAAAAATGCATATTTTTAACATTTTCAAGGTAGGTTTTGTTTTTTTGAAGTAAAATTAAATATTTGAAGAGCCAAAGTCAACTTTACAAGTTTTGAAGATAGAGAAAAAGGTTGAGGCTTTGATGACTAAGGTTGAAGAGGTTGTTGGAGAGAGTCTTTTTTTATGTGGCTCACCTATTTTAGAATTCAAAGATGTTGAAAAGGCTGTTAGAGATACTCTAAAGCAGAAAAAGTTGCGCAACTTTAATAAAGCGGAAAACATAGTAATAAAAAACATTAGAGCATCTCCAATTGTCTCTTCAATTACTTTGGGATGCTCAAATAGGTGAGCCAAATCATAAAAAAAAATCTCTTCAACAACCTTGTAAAACTTAGTCATCAAAGCTGCAACATTTTTCTTTCTCTTCAAGATTGGTACGTTGACTTTGGCTCTTCAAATCATTTAATTTTACTGTGAAAAAATAAAATCTACCTTGAAAATGTTTAAAACATGCATTTTTGCTTTTCAGATAATAAATATATAGACATTTTTCACATGTTTTCATTATTTTTCATGATATTGCATTAATTGAATTGAAGAGTCTGTTGGAGCAAATATTATTCAAGTAGCAAATAAACATTTTCAAATTGCAACACAGGTCAACAAACTTTAATTTGAAGAGTTTAATTTACTACTACTCTTGGAGATCCTCTTATAACTTCATGTTTTTGCTAAAGAGTATATATTCTTAGCTTGGGGAACACTCAAACGATATAGAACATATCACTAAATACTCTCTTTAATTTTCTACTTTTTTTGACCACCAATCAGACCCTTGTCAATTATCACATGCATAGATTTAGATTCGGATTCCATTTCTGTTCTCATCCTTATGTGCTAATTATTCCTCTCTCTCTCTCTCTCCCCACCATGTATCTGTATAAATTAAGCTATACTTGTGAACATTGATCAGGTATATCACTATATTGCCAGTACAGGTGTAAGTTTCAATGCCCGTTTAAATTATCTCTATTTAATTCTCTCCATCTTAAACACACAAATATATATTTTACTATTTGCAGGAGTCAATATTATTTTGTGGTGCTGGTATTTTAACAAGCTCATTGGGACTAAATGTCTACATTCTTCAAAAGTAAGATCAACCTCAATACTCATGGACAACATGAACCTGCAAACCTACTCGTTATGGTTATGGAACAGACATATATGCAGCTGGCAAAAAGAATATCGAAGAAGCTTCAATTCAAAAGCAAGATGCAAATGATAAATCCGGAGATAGATTTGTGGTTATCCAAAAACTCACTCCCCAAGGATATGAAATTAGTGGTGATGGAAAGCGTAGGACAAAGACTTGAAGAAAACAAAGATGTTGATGTGGATTGAAATTGGTACTTAGGTGGCGAGGAGTAAATTTAAATTATATTCAAACAAGACATAATAAACGTCACACACTTTAGACCTTGACAAAATACTCTTATGAATAATCAACTGCTAGTCATGAGAAACCATAACGAAGAACACACACACAGGGCATAACAATCTGTACCTGCAAGTCTAGAAGATTACTAGTAACAAACTATAGGCACTCAGAAGGACTCATCAATCCGACATCCATTATACTAGCAACAACTATGGTGAAAGTGTGTGAAAATATCATAATCAAATAAATAGCACACAGTAGATAATGATGACTAGTCAACCGCAAGAACACAAACCCAGAAATGCATGAATATCATGCGATGACTAGTCAACTATCAAGAACACATCATAATCAAATAAACAGCACACGACAAATAGTGATGACTAGTCAACCGCAAGAACACAAACCCAGAAATGTATGAACATTATGCGATGGCTAGTCAACTATCATGAACACAAACCCAGAAAATAATAAAGCTACAAACCAGACATTGTTCACCTAGAAACCCACCTCTGGGAAAAACTGGGGGTTATCAACTGACCAGGCAATCCACTAAGCAAAGAAGATTCTTACAAAGGAACACAAGCAAGCTCAAGAAATCCCAGATCTATTTAGGAAGATAAGTTATACCTCCCTTGTGCAATCTTCTTCTCAAACTTAGCAAAACCAACAGCTTAGCCTTTCATGGCAATGACAGCTATTTCTTAAGCTCTTTCATCCCACGACACTAGCTAGCTAGCTCTAACTTGAATAGAAACCAAAATTTGGATTCAAGGAGTGATGACCAGTTTCTTCAAGAAACCATACTCTTGAAGAAACCAATCTTGAATCTGACCTAGATATATCTATGAGAATGTGTTTGTTCTAGCTAGATGCAGATTTCATATTTCAAAAGCAGTTTTCGAAAATCAATTTAGAAAACTTATAGATGAAATGGTGGTTTTCTCTTGAGGAAGAAAAAGCAAAAGGATGGAAGAAACCTTTTCAAAACTTCCCCTCAAACGTGATGACTGCCAAATGAGGAATTCTTTGGCTTTTACCCAAAAATTCCTAGGTCAAAATAGACAATGGCAACTGAGAAATTCATAGTATAGGACAAAAAAGATGGATAGGATCCAGTTGGAAATCCTACTGATGCAAAAGTTGACTAGTCATACGAAGGAAGGACGACTAGTCATACGAAGGAAGGACGACTAGTCATACAAAGGAAGAACGACTAGTCATACAAAGGAAAGACGACTAGTCATACGAAGGAAAGACGACTAGTACGAGGAAAGGACGACTAGTCATACGAAGAAAGGCCGACTAGTCATACGAAGGAAGGACGACTAGTTATACGAAAGAAGAATGACTAGTCATAATCTTCAGAAATTTAGTGAATGCAATGCAGTGCTATGCAAAATTTACCTTTGTCAAACACATTGTTGTTCATCAGAATGTAGCCAGATAAGAACACCTAGAGGAGTAATTCTTAACCTAAACTTAGAGTTTGGGAAATTATAATGATTGTTCTATTACAAAATTGTCAAGGGAAGCAAAAAGAAAATTCAAAAATGCATACACTTACATGGATTGCCTGGTCAAAGTGAGGATCCCCAGTTTTTTTTCAGTGGTGGGTTTATGGGTGAACATTTCTAGTGTATTGTTATTGATTTTATGACTAGCCACACTGTATTTATTATCTTTTGTAACATCCCACATTGACCAACGGAGAGGGGGTGATGTGCCTTATATGTACATGCCCGTCTCCATCTTGTACGAGGCTTTTTGGGAGCTCATCTGGCTTCGGAGTCACAAAAACTCAAGTTAAGCAAGTTAGGGGCTAGAGCAATCCCATGATGGGTGACCCACTGGAAAGTTGCTTGTGAATTCCCAGAAACAAAACCATGAAGGCAGAGGAGGGCCCAAAGCGGACAATATTATGCTACGATAAAGCCGATCCCGGAATGTGACAATTTGATATCAAAGCCATTTTGCCGTGCGGTGAAAGTGTGCCGACAAAGACGTCGGGCCCCTAAGATGGGTGGATTGTAACATCCCACATCGACTAATGAAGAGGGGGTGATGTGCCTTATATGTACATGCCTGCTCTATCTAACACGATACCTTTTGGGAGCTTATTGGCTTTAGAGTCATGAGAACTCCGAAGTTAAGTGAGTTGGGGTTAGAGCAATTCTAGAATGGGTGACTCATTGAAAAGTTGCTCGTGAGTTCCCAGAAACAAAACTGTAAGGGTAGAGAGGGGGCCCAAAGCAGACAATATCGTGCTACGGTGAAGCCAATTCCGAGATGTGACATCTTTGTTATGCTATGATGAATGTCCACATACCTAAACCCTAAACCTTTGTTACTAACATAGGGAATGTCTAGATTGACGGGTTCTTATGAGTATCTAGGTTGTCAAATATAGTTCTCTTTTAGGCTTGCAGGTTCTAATATTTGATTTGTGGCGAGTCTGTCATGTGCTTGTTTGTTCATAGGTCTATGACTAGTAATTGACTAGTCATTTGTTACTATGAACAATTATGCATTGTTGTTATAGACCTATCCACTGGAATTTTAATTTACCCCCTTCTCCTAAATACCAATTTCACACTCTCCTGTGAAAATTAGCCAGCAATAATGCTACATTCTTTTCTTTCATACATCTTTAATTTATTTTTGCCTCCCCAATGATATATGGTCGAGTTTGATCTTGAACACCTAACGAGAAAATGTGAAAATGATACTTGGGTGACGAGGGGTAAATTTAATCACACAAACAAGACACAACAACACAACAATCTTCACACACTTTAAACCTTGACCAAATACACATATGACTAGTCAACTGCTAGTCATGAATAATCACAACCAAGAGAATACATAGAGCATGCCACAATGTACCTGCAACCCTAGAAGATTACTAGTGACAACATAGGCACTCTGAAGGACCCGTTAATCTAGGCATCCCCTGTACTAGCAACAACTATGGTGAAAGTGTGTGAAATCATCATTATCATGTAAACATCAAACAGCAGATGAAGATGACTAGTCAACCACCAAGAACACAAACCCATAAAAAGTACAGATATGCAAAACAGATTTTGTTCACCCAAAACCCACCATTAGGAAAAACTAGGAGTCATCAACTGATCAGCACTCCACTAAGTAGAAAAAGATTCTTACAAAGAAAACACAATCAAGCTCAAGAATCACCTAGGTCTATTTAGGAATATGAGCAATACCTCATTTGTGCAATCTTCTTCTCCAACTTAGCAAAACTTGAAGCTCAGTTCTTCATGGCAATGGCAGCTCCTTCTCCAGCTCGTTCATCCCATGACACTAGCTTGCAAGCTCCAACACAAACCGAAACCAATATTTGGATTCAAAGGAGAATGACAAATTTCTTCAAGAAACCATGTTCTTGAAGAAATCAGTCTTGAATCTGACCTAAATATAAATGAGGGAATGATTTACGAAGCTAGATACAGATTCGTTTCAAAGATGAGAGTGTTCTTTTTGTTGTCTCGATAGGGTAGAAAGGGCTTCTTGATAGTCTTCGGACATACCACATATGCCTCAATAAAGCCAAACATGCTATCTAAGTCCTTGCCTTCCAGATTTCCATGCTAGAAAGCAGTTTTTCAAAAAGAAATCAATTGGAAAAACTCATAAATGAAATGTTTGGTTCTCTTTTGAGGAAGAAGAAGAGAAAGATAGCAAGCCAATCTTTCCAAAACTTCCACATAAAAGAGACAGCAGCCAAATGAGCAAAATCGTAGCCTTTACAGACCAAAAAATTCCTTAGGTCAGAAACCCACATGGCAGCAGAGAGAGAGAAAGAAGAATAGGACAAAACAGTTTGTTATCCAGCTGGAAATCCTATAGAGCAAGGATGACTAGTCATCTGAGAAACGGATGACTAGTCATCATTTTATGAAGACTGTTTAATGTCATGATATGCAATGCACAATATCTTTGTCAACTTGCTTCATCCTCCATAGAGCAGAAGTTAGAGAAGAACACCAAGAAAGGTTTTCCTTAATCTAAACTTGAGCTTGATAAATAACAATACACATCCTATTACAAAATTGTCAAGGGAAGCCAAAAGAAAGTAACAAAAACCATACATTAACAAAATGTAGAAATTTGAGGCAGAAATATGGAGGAACAATAAAGAGACAATTCAAGCCGTAAGTTCTAAATGTGGTAATCAATTGATTAATTGATCTCTCATGAATGACTTTCTTGATGATCAAAGCACTATTTTACGCAATCAGATCATAGGGACGTGTAAGAGTGTGAAGTACAGATATTCTATCATTTTATTTTTTTTGGCTCTTGCATGTGATTTTGTTTATATTCCTTGGAAATGATTTGGTTCAAGTAAAGCATGTTGGTGTTGGCTTGCGCACCAAGAGAAATTTTCAGGAGTTTTAATATTACACTATCACATAATGTTATTGATTGATATACTTGATGCTTAAAGCTCCATTACACAATCAGATCATAGGTATGTTTAATAGTGTGAAGTACATATATTCTATCTTTTTATTTTTTGCTCTTGTCATGTGATTTTGTTTAAATTTTTTGGAAATGATTTGGTTCAAGTAAAGTATGTTGGTGTTGACTTGCACACAAAGAGAAATTTTCAAGAGTTAATATTACACTATCACGTAGTGTTACTGATTAATCTATTATTATATAAATGAGAAACGTAGTTTATATATATGAAACCTAGGATATAATATTAATGAATAAATTCCGTCTATAATTTATAAAGTAGATTAGTAAGAGCATATGCAATGGGCTCTCTAAAAAATATTCTTAGACATATTTTAGAGAGGAATTGGAAAACTACAACTGCAAACTATGTTCCCTATCCACCTCCTAAAATAGGGAGACATAGTATCAATAAATATTCACTTATATTGTAATATATGTACAAGATGTACCATATGGTCATACTACCGTATTATTTTATAATCACTTTTATAGGAGCTCTTAAATCTGAGAAGAGAGGAAGGATTAGTGGCTCTCTATAATTTAATGATGCTTTGTTTTATGAATATTTTAACTTTTTAATTAATGCTATTTTTTATTATTATAGAGATGGACCATTTATATTGAATTAAATAATCATTATAGTATTTATGACTCCCTAAACTAGCTAAATTTTGTGAGTTTTTAGCAAAATTTTAACTAAAAAACAGGGAGCATGATTGTAGATGCTCTAACATGATATAAGATTACAATGGGCTCCCTAAATTAATTTCTTAGACAACTTTTATGGAGGAATTGAATAACACAACTCCAACCATGCTCCCTATCCACCTCTTAAAATAGGGAGACTTGAAACTCCTAAATCTGAAGATAGAGAAAAAACTCCTAGTGGCTGCTAATACTATTTATTTTGAGTGGTGATTTCCCCACTCTTTTTTCTCATATTTTATCCACTTACACTCCTTTTTTATAACTAAAAAAGGAGTGTAAGTGGATAAAATAGGAGTGGGGAAATCATTGCCCTTTATTTTAGTAGGGTTTTAAACATTTATTTAAGGATTTTATGTTATTATTGTTTTTCTTCACTTTATTCTAAAACTGAATTTAAGAAGGATTAAAGCATTTATGATTCCCTAAACTAATGAGTATGGTTGAAGTGGAATTTTTTAAGAAGCTCTTAAAATACATGTATAATGTTTTTAGTTAAATTTTAACCAAAAAATAGGGAATATGATTGTAGATGCTCTAAGACTGTGTCACTCAAGTATCTCTCTCAAATCAAAAGGATCAAAGGGCAACATATTAAGGGAGAAGCCATGGAGGCCCCTCTTCTATCTAGCCAATACTGCTTAACTTTTAATAAAGCACAAAACGTAGTGCTGAAGACAATAATATATGCATTAACTGAAGAACACTCCAACTTTATTGAGCCATAGAATAAATTCTCTCTCACACGCATATATATTATCAAGTTAGAAGGGGCCTCAGTCTCTTCACACTTGGACAGGAAAATTCTCTTTCACTTCATATTTGGCTAATATTTGCAGAAGTATGTACAAGAGCTAGCTACCTGGGTTTTTGAATAACCCGTAGACTTGAGAGAGGATACAAATAAGCTTGAGATATGAGCAAACCGGTTAAAGATGTATCAATTGAGTTGAGGTTAAGTTCTTTACTTCACACCTTTTTCTTTTTCTTTTAATGTTTTTTTTAGGAAACTTCGATGGTACGAGGACTATTTTAGGTGCATACTTCATTTATTTCTGATCGACGCGATTATATACATTTGTTAATTTGTTGTGTCTTCTTCAGTGAACTAGAACAGATTGCAAAATGGCCAGAACTAGAATTAGAACAGAGTGCAAGTACTTGTGCAAAATCGACAGAACCAGAAGTAGATCGCAGTATAAGTGTTACTAAGAAATGGATAGAATTGAAGGAAGCTGTTGTTGTACGCGGACGTCATCACCGTTCAAAATGGGATATGACCTTCGCAATATCGTCTGCATTTGCTGTGTTCATTGATCCCTTGATCTGTTATGCTCCCGTCCTCATCGATGATAGCACGTGCTACTATTGGGACCAAAGGTTGATGTGGACATTTTTCGCCTTACGATCAGCCGCAGATCTATTTTATGCAACGGACATTTTTGTTTTCCTAAGTCGAAGTCGCGCTGAGCCATTTGGGATCTCCTGGACAAGAATTATTGGCGGTCCTCATACAAAAATTTGTAAAATGTTGAATGGCAAGAAAACACTTAGGTTTTTACGCATTCTGCCTCGCATTTGTGCTGCTCTTCCCATTCTACAGGTAAGCAATTTCGTACCTAATTAAGACGACTAAGAGAAGCTAAGCTAGCTAGCTCCTTTGGAACGTAATTATATATGTTTGTTACACAACGGTCAAATCTGAACTGTTGGTTTAAATGTGTGCAGGTAATAATACTCAGTGGAAAATATACATCCGTTGATAACAATGAGTTTTTTTATCTAATTCCAATCCAATATACCCTACGAGCTATTAGGCTCTACCGACGGCTCAATCGGAGTTCTAACATAGAGACTACAGTAAGAAGATTGCTTAAAGCTGTTTTGGACTTCCTTCCCTTCATCCTTGCTGCTCATGTAAGATTCAGTCTTATTTATTGTCATTTTGGTACTTTTTGAATTTTCGATGAACTATTGATTATTAACTATCTGCTTGTTGGTCCTTTAGCTATTCGGAGCCTTGTGGTACATTTTTGCTGTGGGTCGAAAGATAGGTTGTTGGCAGGAGCATGTCTGTAAATTTGATGGTATATGTCGTCGAGAAACACTTGATTGTTTCTTCTATTGCAGTAGTTCCACTCCAGCAAACAATATGAAGTTCAATAGCTCCCTTTTACAAAAGTCATGCGCTGTACAACTTTCAGAAAATGTATCAACTTTACCTTTCGATTTTGGTATATATCTATACGCTCTCCAATCTGACATGACAAGGTCAAGAGGTCTTCCAGTGAAGATGTTGCAATGTCTTTGGTGGGGCCTGCGAAATCTGAGGTTTGTTCATTGGAATTTTGTTTTGTCTTTTGTTTTTCCTTCCCATTTTGAGCTAGGTTAGGTAGGACTTTTAATTCTAACTTCCGATATATATTTATCAAACTTTTCATTTTATTTTTGCAGTTCGTTTGGTTCAAACCTCCAGACCAGTTTCTTTATGGACGAAATCATCTTTTCAATTCTGATATCTATCAGTGGCTTGGCACTGTTTTTAGTATATCTCAATGCAAGGGTGCAGGTTGGTGAATGCTTAAACAAAATATATATATTACTTACAAATTTTCGTATTAATTAATTCCTGTGTGTATATATTTCGTGATATAATTAATTAACCAACTCATCATGAAATTGTTTTTAAAATTAATAATTAAACAAATATGGGTAGGGGTCGCAAAAAATATTAGATCAGCTCAACTTAAGAGAGAAGATGCAAAGGATATATCCACAGATAATAAATCAAATGCGTATTATGTGCCGTCTCCGCTTGGATTCACTAAAGGAAGTAAGTAGTTGGGTTAATTTTTTCTGATTCCTTCTGTTAATTTGTGTTCAAATTAATTAATTTTACCTAATTAAATATACACATTGGTATGGTAGGTGCCGATGCTTAAAAGTATAGATGAGAAAATGTTACAAGCAATCTGCAGCATCTTAAGCTGGTAACTTATGGGGAGGATATTTATATCATTCGAGAGGGGGAACCACTTCGAAAGATGCTTTTCATCACGCAAGGCACTGCATTGACCTACACAACCATTAAGGGTGGAACAAATGTTTGCAAGTGCCTTGAGAAAAGTGACTTTTATGGAGAAGAACTTGTAAATTGGGCGTTCAAATTCGGCTCATTTTCTGAGTTACCTATCTCCCCTACGACTGTTGTATCCCAAACAAAAGTTGAAGCGTTTTCTATTAGGGCCAACCACTTGAAGTCTGTTGTCGCTCAATTTTGTGGCGTTTTCAAAAGGAACTTCCGCGTTCTCAGTTGGAGCATTTCTCAGCTTCTTGCTTGCAGAAATACTGGCGTCATCAAAATACAGGATCTAAAGAAAAGAGAGAGTAATAAGTACATGAATGAACCTACTAATAATTCTCTGAGTTTGCTTTGGATCTTGTAACACATAACAATTCTTGCCATATTGGAGTTAGGCCTTGTTTCGTTGGCCTTCACCCTTTTCCTATATATTTATTGTTTTGTCTTGTTTTGGGTTTCTGCTGACCGCCGCTAGGTGTGTTGTTCATCAATGATCTTTGCTTTTTTAGTAAAATCTATAGAGAATGCGTACAGACATATAGGGCTACTTGGTTTGTGACGTATACCATATTGTTTTGGGATTTATACTAGTCTATAGAGAAAACTAGAGAGAAGCCTTTGAATAATGAAAACTAGATAAAATAAAAGCCTTTAAAAAGTATCTTATGTTTCATCAGCGTCAAAAACACAAATTATCTCATGCTATTTCTTTTTCTTGTTTTGGTTACTCAAAACCTACTATGAATTTTTAATTTGTGGATTCGCTCTCGTGTTTAATTTATGGCCTTTGTGTGTGTGTGTGTGCCAATCTTCTTGTTGAGTTTCAAACAGTTCAAGTTTAACTGAAGATATTAAGAAAAAAAATATGAAAAAAACAAACAAACGAACTTCCTTGCTGTCGTCGGCTTGGACCCATAAGTAGAGTTTTATCACAGGCCCATGGATGCATGAGGCCGCTCCTTCCTTGTGCTCAGATAAGGCGAGAACGGTTAAATGAGAACATTATATGAGAATCAATCTCAACCATCCAAAGTTATCTGAACCGCTAGACACATGGCAGGCATTTAAAGTGACATTCTAGACACTCAAAAGAATACATCAAGCTAGGACTTCGCAGTGCTAACAACAACTAAGGTGATTCAAGTATGTGTTCAAATCCATACATTCAGAAACAAATAATAAGACATGTGCTGATCAAATAAACTAAAGGAACTTTGCAAAACAAAGATACAGAACAACCATTATGTTAGGTTATGATTAACCATATTGGTTTTTAGCTTTTCTTGACACTCTTGTAATTTTACTTTGTAATTTAAAAGCTCAATGGATCGAGATTAGGATAATGGTGCTAGCATAAATTTTTTAGAGACATCGTTACATTCTCAGATGATATTATTAATTTACGTTTTATAATTAATGTAGATGAATGACATATTCATATGTGCATGCATAGGTATTATAAAATAGATTGAAACCAATCTACATTCCACGTGTCGCAAAGGGAGACTTATTATAAGACGTCGCCTCCTATCCTCTTATAATTTTAAGAGAGAGTTGCTCAACTTTATAAACCAGAATTATTTCTTCTTTTTTGCCAAAGACAAGAATATGAAATACTTTCTTTAAGTTTCTGCTTTAAAAAACTCCATTTCGTTCTGTCCAAATTCTCCCTCTGTCAGTATCTCTTCAATCTCAGGTTAGTAAAGGATTCTCAGTAGGACAAGATGAAAATTTGATGGTTGTTAGAGGGGCAAAACAGAGAAAAAAAATTATTTTAATTCTTTGGAAAGAGAGATACACGTGGAAACATTTGGAAGAGAGAGTTTGGTCAGTTTTTGCGGAATTATATATCTAACTACTTTTAGTTTCAATAGACATGCCAGAAAACAACTGGAGACATTAATCAATGCTGAAACCATTAAGCCTTTAGCACCAAGACTCAACTGTGCACGAAGACTTAGAGGTCGCATCACGAAGACTCAACTGTGCACAAAGAGTGCACGAAGACTTAGAGGTCGCCTCTTATCTGCTTATTGCTACTTTTCGAAAAAATCAGAAGAGATGAATGCAAACAAGATCGACGTCCTATCTGCTTTTAAGACACAATTATTTCATCTTTTTTGCCAAAGACAATAACACTTAACTTCATTGTGCAATAATAGAATATGATAATACTTTGTTTAATTCATTTCGTTCTCTCCAAATTCTCCCTCTGTCAGCATCTCTTCAGTCTCAGGTTTTTTTGGTCTTTATAAGTTCAGTCTCAGATTTGTAAGTATTCTCACTAGGACCGGATTAATATTTGGTAAGAGAATCAAAATTTGATGGTTGTTAGAGGGGCAAAACAGAGAAATGAAAAACTTATTTTAATTTTTTTTTAGTAAATACCATGACATTTGAGGGAGAGAGTGGGGTCAAATTATATTTAGTTTTCCAACTTTGATAATGACATCCAACTTTTAGTTTTCCACGCACACATAATTGACTTTGAACAAGCTCCTAGCTGCTGCTCATATATATCATCAATAAGCTTGAGTTATGGAGGACTCCAATCCGGACTCAACAGCCATAAGGTTAGCTTTTTTTCGCCCTTTAATTCCTGATTGAAAGGTTAGTTTCTTTCTCTAACTCTCAGAACTTCTTTTTCTTTTCTCTTTAGGAAAACTTCTCTACATATAATATATAGTGGACAAAGGAAACCATTAAGACATCTAGTCGTGAACAATAAAATTAATAACCCCAATAGTTCAAGAAAACAAACTTACAAAGATATTGAGTAGTCAAATTTTTGCATGTGTGATCTTTGAGGGAATAACGTGGACGCCATGTGGATATCCAAACATTATTATCGTACGGATGTCATATATTTTATGCTACCCCTCTATGCTTTCTTTTGTGTTTACGATTTGCACGGTAACTGCGGACATCCGGATGTGTGAGATAAATATATATATATATATATTACCACGACTTTAATCTCTTCACACATAGACAAGATTCATATTAATTTGTTAATTCTCTAACTTCCACTCTTCTCCATATTTGGCTACTATTCGCGGGAGTACGTACTCAATATTATTTGGAGCTGTGGTTTAACGAGAGCGAGCTACTTGGGTTTTGTGAATAATTCGTACACTTTATAGAGGATCTTGCGTCATAAATAAGCTTGAGACATGATCAATCCGGTGGATGAAGTATCAATTGAGTTGAGGTTAATTTCTTTATGTACTCTAAGACCTTTTTCTTTTCTTTTTTTGAGAAGATTTTTATTTTTCATTAAGTAGATGTTTTATGAAACAATAGTCTAATGTCACGCATATATTTCTGATTTTTTTTTATTTATAAAAACGTTCTTATGTTCTAACACTACCAATTAATTATATATATATATATATAGAATTTCATGCAAAGTTTTAAACCCATCATTTCTTCCTTGTGTCATGAAATTTCTTCATTTTAGAGCATTTCCAACTGATATGTCAAATTGCCACATGGATTTGAAATGGCAAAAATTGAAGGTTAAAGTTGCTCTAACTGAATAATTAAATCTTACATGAATTTGAAGACTGAAAAGAGATATGTCAAAAATGACATATCCTTGGAGATTCTCTAGATGAGTCAGTTCTGTTGTTAAAAGATTATTCCTAAAGCGCCCTAAGTGTGTTATTTCTTATTGTGTGATAAGTAATACCATTCCTATATTTGT
Organism: Prunus mume; assembly: GCF_029339155.1. Classification (NCBI taxonomy): domain Eukaryota; kingdom Viridiplantae; phylum Streptophyta; class Magnoliopsida; order Rosales; family Rosaceae; genus Prunus; species Prunus mume. Next base: position 4,306,302 of record NC_142705.1, on the reverse strand, counting down.
TTTGGACCTTGTAACACGCAATAATTTATTGTCATTTTGGAGTAGTTATAACTTGTTTTGAGATTTTTAAAGTGTAACGTGTAACACCCAAAAAGCAAAGGCTAATTTTTTTTTGCAGCACCTTTGAATAATGACAATACCAAAAAAGCCTTATTTGCTTACTAAAAATATTTAAAGTGTCTTTTGACCTCTAGGCAATAGTTGTTATAAGAGTATGTTCTAGGTCGTATATGAAGGATAAAATTAGATATGGAGACTCGTTTGGAGAGATTTATGGATATGATGTTGGGAATTATATTGTATCTTGAATCAAATAATTAATTCATGAAAATAAAGCTTTCTTTTTTGTTTGCTGTTCTAATCCAATCATTTCTATTTTATATTTTTTTTGCTCATTCAAAAATTATTGTTTTTATGAGTATTATTGTAAGGTCAGGAATCCCTTCTCCAATGAATGCGAGAAGGGGAAATCTCTGGTTTCAATATTATGGGTGTTGAGGCAGGAAAGAAATATGAATGGCTTACTCGATTCGACCTGTTATGCAATCATCTTCATCATAATCTTATTAAGAGCCAATAGAGCCCAGTTCCCTTGTATTGTATTCTCCCTCTCAACTAAACCATTGGCAACCAAACTCATCTAAAAGCACGGGTCCGTTGCTTCTGACAAGATCTGGGGCCTTAAAGCTGATCTGAAAAAGCTCAGCGCACAATGTCAACCGTCAAAGATGTCTTCTTGTATTGGAGATGGAACAGATTTACAATAAATTAGTCAAAACTACCTGATTATTTTTTTTCTTGTTCAAAACTACCATATTTACTTGCGTATAAGCATACATTTTTAAGAGACATCGTTGCATTTGTTAGATTATATTATTAATTTAAGTTTTATAATTAATATATAGATGAATAAGATATTGATATATCATATGTGCATGCATACGTATTATAAAGTATATTGAAACCTACATTCGACATGTGTCAATTACACTCAAAAATAATATTCCGCTTATTGTTACCTTTCTTAACAACAGGAAAGGATGAATGCAAATGAGCTTGGAAAAGACAAGAGCGACGTCCTATCTGCTTTTAGGAGAGATTTGCTACCTTGAATAAAGCAGAACTATTTCATCTTTTCGGCCAAGGACAACACCACCACTCCAACTTTCACTCTACTCTATTAGTTACTTGTTTAATAGAGTTTGTTAAGTTAAATCCTTTTATTTAGTGGGATCGATGTGTTCTTATTTATATGCCAATGACACATTTTTGAAAGAAAAGAAATATATCTAACTAAAATGTCACCCTCATATCAAATAGCCAACGGAGTAAGCAGTAGAATCACCATGGCATATGCATTCAAAGTGACATCTTAGGCACTAAGAAGGATCCGTCAGCTAGAAATTTGTATTGCTAGCAACAACTAAGTTGATTCAAGGGGTTGCTCAAATCCATACATTCAGAAGCAAATAATAAGACATGCGCTGATGAAATAAAAACTAAAGGAACTTTGCAAAACAAAGATACAAAACAACCATCCTTTTAGGTTATGATTAATCATATTTGACACTCTTGTAATTTTACTTTGTAATTTAAAAGCTCAATGGATCTAGATTAGGATAATGGTGCTAGCATAAATTTTTTACTTTGTAATTTTACTTTGCGCATAAGCATAAATTTTTTAATAAGATTATTACATTGTTAGATGATATTATTAATTTACGCTTTATCATTAAGCCTCAACTGTGCACCAAGACCGACTTAATAAAGCCGAAGGCACAATGGAAGCAAAATTATTTCATCTTTTTATTAACAATAATTATTTTGACAATACTCCAACTTATTGGGCCATACTTGAAATATAAATTCACACATTTGTTTTTTTCCAAAAGACGCGCGCACACACTCTCTCTGTGTCTCTCTGTATAAATTATTTCATCTTTTTGGCCATAACTGTGCAACAAGACTCAACTGTGCACGAAGACTGATTTAATAAAACAGAAAGCATAGTGCCCGCATTATTGGGCCACAATTATTTCATCTTTTTATTAACAATATTTCTTTTGACAACCCTCCAACTTTATTGGGCCATACTTGAAATAAGAATTCAGACATTTAGGGCCCGTTCGTTTAAGTTTTCAGCGCCCGTTTTCATTTTCAAAAACAAAAACAAACCAAGAATTCGTTGAGGTGGACTAAAACAGAAAACACTGAGAATGTTTTCATAAAATGAAAACAACATCACGTGTACTTCGGAAAAACAGAAAAAATGTGTTTTCATTCTCACAGAAAACAAACGCCTAAAACATAAACCGAAATGCACAACCCCATCGCTCTACCCAGCAAAACAGAAACGAAACGAAAATCAAACTTACCACGGCCACGACTGTCAGACCATCATCATCACAACCGCCACCGATTCTCGCTCGCTACACAAACTCATGACCGGCCCCACCACATCACCACCACCTATCAAACCCAACCGACACCAACACCAACACCACCACCATGCCAATGGAATCAAAACCAAACACCCAATCGAACCCAATACACATCTCGCCACCTAGTAAAAAAGCAATCGGCACCTCCACCACCCATACCCAATCAAAGCATCACCATCGCCATCACCACCCAATTAAGAGAGAGAGAGAGAGAGAGAGAGAGAGAGAGAAAAAGGAAAAGAAGAAAGAGAAAAGGAGACGGCCTGGGAAGGGAGAAGAAAAGAGAAAGGAGAGAAGAGGAAGAAAGAAAAGGAAAAAAGAAGAAAGGAGGAAGAAAAAAAGATAAAAAAAAGTTTAACTTAAAAAAAACAATATAATTTTTTATTTGTCAAATTATACATTAAAAAAAATATTTTTTAGAACATAAATTAGCAAAAATGCACTTGAAAAATAATTGTACTACCAGACACGCCATTGTTTTTGTTTTCTAAAGATGTTTTCTAATTAATCTACCAGACGCATTTTCATTTCCTGAAAATGCAAATTTGTTTTCTTGTTTTCATTCTCTAAAAATATTCTCAGAAAATACTCCGAAACGTTACTAAACGACTTATCTTCCCTTTTGATTTTTTGCCAAAAAAAACACACATACACACACGCGCTCTCTCTCTATGTATAAATTAAGCTACTTCCCAATTTAAACGAACCATAGAAATTTGATTAGGTGTAAGTACTGGTAATTTGGAATGTACATTTTTTTTTTAACAGAGGGCTCTCTCTCTCTCTCTCTCTTCTTATATGAATCATCTCTTGAGGCCCAGGTTAGCAGAGGGCTTCTCACTAGGACTAGCTAGATTAAAGTTTGATATTTATACACAACAAGCTCTGTAACTCTTTTGGCTACACTCCAACTTCATTGGGCCATAATTAATTTCAGACATTTATCATCTCTTCAGCTTTTGCTAAAGACAGTTATCTTTTCTTCGGTTTGTCCAAGTCCAAACTCTCTCTCTCCAATGGCTTCCTCTCTTCTTCTTCTTGTGTCAGTTTCATGGTTCTCTTCCTTCCTGGCTCTGCTAGTCTCACCCGCACAAGCAGCCACCTGCACCTCACAGGCATTCAATAACAACAAGCTCTACTCCAACTGCACCGACCTCCCCGTCCTCAGCTCCTACCTCCACTGGACCTACGATACCTCCAACTCCTCTCTGTCCATCGCCTTCGTCTCTATACCCCCCCAATCTGACGGCTGGGTAGCGTGGGGCATCAACCCCACCTCCACCAAGATGGCTGGGGCACAGATACTCTTGGCCTACAACACAGATAGTGGGATCCCAACCGTCAAAACCTTCAACATCAGCTCATACACCTCCGTGATACCGGGAAAACTCGTTTGATATCTGGGACATCAGCTCCGAGTTCTCCGACGGAACGTTCAAGATCTTCGCCGCCGTTAAGGTTCCCAAAAACGAGAAGTCTGTGAACCAAGTCTGGCAGGTGGGCCCCAGGTCAACCAAACCTCTGGTTTCCCCGACAAACATGACATCGTCGGCCCCAACCTGGAGTCCTTTCAGACCTTGTCCTTGGCAGCTAAGACCACTACGGGCACTAGCATTGATCGCCCTAGAGCTGTCCATTGCATTGCTGCTCCTGCTCCCAATATGGGCACTCGCACTCCCCTTGGGACGACTAACATGACACACTGCAGTCCAGCTAGTGGCCCTGGTGGTGGTGGCAGCCTTGGTGGTGGTAGCCTTGATCGTGATGGTGGTGGTGCAGGAGGGGCTTTGAGGATTGGGAGTGGAGGAAACGTGGTTTTGTTCTCTGTTTTGCTTTCGGTTCTTGCAGCTTTCATTGCTTTCTAAATTTGGTATTTTGGATTTGGTCTTCCTTATTTTATATTTGTTCATAGTAATGTGATCGATGAGGTTTATTGTATAGGGATGGTAATTTTCTGATGCTAATGGGTCGTGTGAAGAATAAAATTATGTTTGGGGATAGCACTGGGGAAAGTTTTTGGGTATGGGGTTGGGGCTGGTTCGGGGAAATGATGATATAAAGTAGGGAGTTTCACTAAAACACCCAAAATTGGGGGTTGAAATTATAAAAAAACCCAAGCACTATTTAAACATATAAACACACCCAAAACCCATCATTACACACACTCAAAACCCATTTATAAACACACCCAAAAAGTTGACTTTGGGTGTGTTTCTATGTTTAAATAGTGCTTGGGTTTTTTTATAAATACATGTCTAGGATTGGGTTTATTTATAAATTTGTATATAAAGTAATATGTATATTATTTATATTTCACGTATGTATATATTGCTAAGTGTGTTCTAGTTGTGTAACATGAATATTATTAAATTTTAAATTCTGCATATTTCATTCAATTGTTTTTTTTTTTTTTTTTTTTTTCTGGTTTCAAAGGCATAAATAGGGATATGAATGAATTACCAAGCTCCGATTCGCTTCGCCATGTTCTCATCCCTGCTATATTGTTGAAGATGAAACATAGAATATGAAATACTTTCTTTTAGTTTTTTAGACTTGTCTATTGTCACGCTTGAAAAACTCCATTTCGTTCTGTCCAAATTCTCCCTCTACCCGTGTCTCTTCATTCTCAGGTTAGTAAGGATTCTCACTAAAATTTGATGGTTGTTAGAGGGGCAAAACAGAGAAGAACAAAAAAAGACTTATTTTAATTTTTTGGAAAGAGAGACACACTGGAAACACACTTGAGGGAGAGAGCGGGGTCAATTTTGGAGAATTATATCCAAATGTTAGTTTTCCCACAAACATATTTAACTCTAATTAGCTTTTAAGATGCCAGAAAACAATGGGAGACATCAATCATGGTTCAAAGTTCAGACCGGGCAATCATAAAAAGTATAATCCATAAGTCAGGTCTCAACTATGCCCCAACGCGAAGACTGACTAATTAATCAAGCATAAAGCATATATAGTGGAAGCAAAATTATTTCATCTTTTTGCTAAAAACAATAATTTTTATGTGCTGTTATTTTCACCCGTGTTTTATTTTTTTATTGACTTTATCTTCTAACTCACTATATAAATATAAGAAAAACAAAATTGTATTTTTATCAAAAGTAGCAAAAATTTATCTTATACTTTCATAAATGTCAGTTTTTATAAAAACTTTAAAAAAAATTACCCAAAACACATCTAAAAATACTTAAATACCCTTAAAACTAAAATCCACGTAAACATAAACACCACAACTAAGATGGACTTGGGGAATCAGCAATGCAAATATGAAATTGGTACTTAGGTGACGAGGGGTAAATGCAAATATATTTTATGCTACCCCTCTATGCTTTCTTTTGTGTTTACGATCTGCACAGTAACTACGGACATCCGGATGTGTGAGATATATATATATTACCACGACTTTAGTCTATTCACACATAGACAAGATTGATATTAATTTGATAATTCTCTAACTTCACTCTTCTCCATATTTGGCTATTATTCGCAGGAGTACGTACTCAGTATTATTTGGAGTTGTGGTTTAACGAGAGCGAGCTACTTGGGTTTTGTGAATAATTCGTACACTTCAGAGAGGATCTTGCGTCATAAATAAGCTTGAGACATGATCAATCCGGTTGATGAAGTATCAATTGAGTTGAGGTTAATTTCTTTATGTACTCTAAGATCTTTTTCTTTCCTTTTTTTGAGAAGATTTTTCTTTTTCATTAAGTAGATGTTTTATGAAACAGTAGGATCTCGCATTTGTAGTGGCTTAAACATGTTTTATTAGTTGGCTTTAATCCAATCCACCATGACCAATTAAACAACTTTTCTACTACACAATACCACTACACTATGCATATATATTTGCGTAAAGACTTTTTAGTACACTTGTAGATATTTATTCAAAGATCATTTTTATATATAAAAAATCACTTAAATCAAATATCATTTGACCACTTAAGTAAATTATTGAAATTCAAGTACTTTATTAAAACACGGTGTTCATTGATTTTGTTGGTCTTAATTAGATTCCTTAATGATTTTCAATTTGCATGATTTTTTACAAGGATAGACGGGGAATATATATATATATATATATATGGTTGTTAGGAAAAATCTATTTTATTGCTTGATTAATTATAGGGCCTTTCAATATGGACCCAGTCAATGACCAAAATGTTAAGAGAAACCATCCTATTATAGTTATTGAATAAAAACCCAATTTTCATTTATTACTTAGTTTTTATAACTATTTTTCCATTCAAGGTAAATAATAGAAACAAATTATTAAAAGCACTTCATTTTTTTTATACAATTAAAAGCGCTTTATTTTTTCACATAATGCACATAATTAATATACATGTATATATATATATATAATCTTTCTTTCTCTTGGACGTGATTTTATTTATATATATTTGTTAATTTGTTGTGTCTTGTTCAGTAATCTAGATGAGGAGGGGAATCTTCCAAGCTCAAAGAAGATGGAGGACACACAAGTACAAGCAGTGCTACAGCAAAAGGATCAAAACTGGGGAAGGTTGTTATTAACGAATATCAGATTCATGATCAGCCAAAAAAATTCCTTCCAAAGTGGGAAAACATATTTACTGTAGCATCTGCATTTGCTGTGTTCGTTGATCCTTTGAGCTGCTACGTTCCCGTAATCATCGACGATAGCACGTGCTACTATTGGGACTACACCTTGATGTGGATATTTTTCGCCTTACGATCAGCCGGCGATCTATTTTATGGAATGGACATTTTTGTTTTCATAAAGCGTCGCGGCAATGTTAATGCGCCAAGCCATTTGGGGCCTCCTGGACAAGGTATTTTGGCGGTCCTGATTCCACAATTTGGAAGGTGTTGAATGGCCAGAAATCGCTTAGGTTCTTAGGCATTGTACCTCGCATTTGTGCTGCTCTGCCCATTCTACAGGTATATAAGATCGTACTTCTTCCACGTAATTAAATATCTTATCCCGAAAATAATATAATTACAAAAAACTATTAGTCTAGACTTGGCAACATACATAAACATTTATCTTTATACGTTAAAAATGATTTAATATTGGTTACACAGTAATCAAATTTTAACTGTTGGCTTTAAATGTGTCCAGGCAATCATACTCACCGGACAACATACATACTTTGGAAAAATATACAGTAATCTTTTTTATCTAATTCCAATTCAATATACTTTACGGGCTTATAATCTCTACCAATGGCTAGATCGGCATGCTAAAATAGAGACAGCAGTAAAAAGATTTCTTAAATCTGCTCTGGACTTCCTTCCATTCATCCTTGCTTCTCATGTAAGTTTCAATCTTATCTTCCACATTTAAAGAAAAAAAATAATCAACTTGTTCTGAATTTGCTTTTAACCTCCACGAAGTTTGCGTTAATTATGTTTAGTTACTTGCTGAAACCTTGAGAATCATAATATTATATTGATTATTAACTATGTGATTGTCGCTCCTTTTCAGATCTTCGGAGCCTTGTGGTACTATTTTGCTGTGGACCGAAAGATAGTTTGTTGGGAGGAGCATTATTGTAAATCGTGTGGTCGTGAAAAGCTTGATCCTTTATTCTATTGCGGCAGTTTTTCAAAACCAAGAGGTCTTCTATTTCAGAATATGTCGAGTTTACGGGAGTCGTGCGCTGTACAACCTTCAGAAAATGTAACAAGTTCACCTTTCGATTTTGGTATATATCTATACGCTTTCCAATCTAATATGACGAGCTCAAGAGATCTTCCAGTGAAGATGTTGCAGTGTATTTGGTGGGGCCTGCGAAATTTGAGGTTTGTATATTTATAAGGCTTTTTAACATTTCATGATGATCCCCCAAAAATAAATAAATCATGTTTTGACTCTGAAAATTTCATTAGCTTATGTCAAATTGCATCTCCAATAAAGGTAAAGGAGCCAAGCATGAGCTAGGTAGCAGCTGGAATTTGCTGGAATTTTCATTATAACCTGCGATATACACTTATCAAATATGTTGCTTCTTCATTTTCTTTTTGCAGTTCTTTTGGTTCAAACCTCCAAACCAGTCTCTTTGAGGACGAAATCATCTTTTCGATTGTGATCTCTATAAGTGGCTTGGCACTATTTTTAGTATATCTAAATTCAAGGGTGCAGGTTGGTTTTTAAACAAAATTGATGTTTTTTTCTTTTTGACAAAGCTATATTCTAAACTAAATTTATGTCTTTAAATTTGAAGCTCCTCCATATAAATTTCCGTATTAATTCTTGTGTATCTATAAAATTAATAATTATATGCAGGGGTCGAAAAAAGTGTCAGATCACCTTAAATTGCAACAAAAGATTGAAACGATATATTCAAACACCATAGAGCAAATGCGTAATATGTGTCACTTGGCTTCACTAAAGAAAGTAAGTAGTTGGGTTAATTTGCTCTGATTCTTTCTATTAAATTTTGTTCAACACTAATAAATTATATGAGATTGGTAGGTGCCGTTGCTTGAACATACAGATGAGAAAGTGTTAAATGCAATATGCCAGTATCTTAAGCCGGTGACGTATAGCAAGGATGTTTATATCATTCGAGAGGGAGAACCACTTCGAAAGATGCTTTTCATCACAAAAGGCACTGCATTGACCTACACTATTAAGGGTGGAACAAATGTGTGCAAGTGCCTTGAGAAAAGTGATTTTTATGGAGAAGAACTTCTAAATTGGGCATTCAAATTTTGCTCATTTTCTGAGTTACCTTTCTCCACTACAACTCTTTTGTCCCAAACAAAGGTTGAAGCATTTTCAATTAAGGCCCACCACTTGAAGTCAATTGTCGCTCAATTTTGGTGGCATTTTCAGAGAGAGCTTCCTCGTTCTCAGTTGGAGCATTTTGCAGCTTCTTCCATACAGATTCTAGCGCCGTGTGCCGTGCAAAGGCTAAGGGAGCATTTTCCGAGGAAGCTTCCTCATTCTCAATTGGAGCGTTTTGCAGCTTCTTCCATACAGGCATTTTGGCGCCCCGTCGTGCAAAGGCTAAGGCCTAACTGGATGGGACATACTTACATTAAATTAGCCAAAACTACGACATCCAAAAAAAAAAGTGTAATAAGCACATAAACCAACTACTTTTCTTATTTTCTTATCTTGTGTGGGTATTTTTGTGTTTATGTTGCTTTGTTGTTTTCGATTGTTTACTATGTGTCGTCCTTGGTTCGTTCCCTTCATATTCGAGGTGTGGACTGCTTTGAATTTGTTTTGGACCTTGTAACACTCAATAATTTATTGTCGTTTAGGAGTTGTGCTTTGGTTTGAGTTTTTTTAAACTGCTTTTCTTCGGCCTTGGCCCTTTTTGTATATGTACTTGTTTTGGCTTTGTACAATCCACTGGGTTTCTTGTTAAGTAATGATCTTGTGACTGGAAAAAAAAGGAGTTTTACTAAAACACCCAAAATGAGGGTTGAAATTATAAAAAAACCCAAGCACTATTTAAACATATAAACACACCCAAAACCCATCATTACACACACTCAAAACCCATTTATAAACACACCCAAAAAGTTGACTTTTGGATTGATTTTGGGTGTGTTTCTATGTTTAAATAGTATTTGGGTTTTTTTATAAATACATGTCTAGGATTGGGTTTATTTATAAATTTGTAAAAAAAAAAAAGGCAACTTTTTTTCTTTCAATAACACCTTTGAATAATGACAAATTTGCTTGTTAAAAATATTGTCTTTTGACCTCTAGGCAATAGTTGTTGTAAGAATGTTCATTTGGCTAATTTACGCAAACACTGTTTTTGCATTTAATAATAATAATAATAATAATAATAATAAATAATAATAATAATAACAAAGATAGAGTAATTTTCACCTCTGTCTTATTTCCCCACTCATCTTATCTTCAAAATTTTAAAGACAAATTTACTCCTTTATAAAATGACTTTTAAGAACTTTAAGAAAAAACCTCAAATTTACCACTTCTCCTCTCAACTTCCTCCCAGCTAGCTACCCCAACTGATTTCTTTTTCTTTTTCTTTTTTTGTAAAAGGGTAATTACAATTTTGGTCACTGGGGTTAGGTTCAAATTTAAATTTGATCACCGAAATTTTAATTTTTCCATTTTCGTCACTATACTTGCAGTCGCTAACAAATCAAGTCGAATCCATCAATTTCATCAGTTAAGTCCCAAAAAAAATAAAAATAAAGTATACTGGTTATGCGCTTTTTTAACATAATCAACATCAGAATGAACCAAATTAACAACCAAATCCAATTCCACCCAGCTTTCTCCATCAAAGTTATCAAAATTTCAGTAATTCTGTGAAGCCGTAAGTTGTAAATGTGGTAATCAATTGATTAATTTATCTCTCATGAGTCATGAATGACTGACCATACTTGATGCTCAAAGCTCCATTTTCTCATGATTCATGAATGACCTAAGCTCCATTATACTTAATCAGATCATATGTAATTAATCCTTCAGTTTCAATTTCATCATACAGATTAGTCGCACAGAAATTTGCATGTTCGGTTTTCTTTGATAGGACATAGAAATTTCTGTAACATCATGTTACTACTCATTGCAATTTACATGCTACAAACATACGAGGTTAATTATTATTTCCCACTCGCACTTGAATACTATTAAGGCCTATTAGTCAATTATTAGCAACCCCAAAACAAAGTTTGAGTTGCTTGCTATTTGTTTATTGCTTTTCGCATTTGATTTTGGTGGGTTGAGAGATGGCTTTTGTAATGGTTAGTGAGGACAAACTTGCTTTTGTAATGGTTAGCGAGGAGATGTGAGGACAAACTTTATTATTAGATAAAACAAGACTTGGGCAAAGGAGAAGACCTCAAAGCTGTTTGTTTAGTTGGCAAACTGGAGACTCTTGAGAATGTGTGTGAGAGTTTCCTTTCTCATATAAAGGAAAAGATATTTACAGCAATATGTTTGTCAATGTCACGCATATTTACAGCCCTATAACTTCACCAAATGCAACCATCTACGATTTTGGTATATTTGCCAGGCCTACGCTCTTCAGTCTAACATGACAAAGTTGAATTCAGACAAGCGATTAAGCAAACCAGAAGACTGCTTGATATATACCCGGTGATGGGTTGTGAATAAAATTATTTCGGGCCCAGCCCAAAAATTGAAGGGTGTCCTGGTCAATATCGAAACTTCTAGGTGTGAGACTGAGTACAACTACATGAAACCTGAGGAGATGTGGATGAAACTGACCCTAAGAACAAACTAGGAAAGTGAGTATGATAATAGAACAAGAGGCGCAAATAGCATTACCCCAAAAAAATTTGAAAAATGTCTTAAAATATTTTTGTAGTTTCCGATGTCCACCTCTGTGACAACATACGATTTCAATAACGCATAGAAGTCAAACATTTAAACGTAAAAGACAGCGATTTGCATAACAACCAATAAAACAAATCAATTTGCATAACCATCCGAGAAAGAAAAAAAAACAATTATTTACTCTAAAATTAAGGATGATTTTTTTTTTTAATTTTAAAGATAACCCAATTTAATAAGTTAACCTACTTGAATACGTAAACCTAGCATATACCTTAGCAAAAAAAAAAAATCCTTGCATCATATAGGAAAATCTGCTCTGCTCGATAAAAGAAACAAAAAAACAAGCAGGTTATTGAATATCTACTGCAAGAGGAAGAACAAGAAGGTAGACAATACTATCGCTTATATTTTCTATTGGTGTTTTTTTTTGTAATGAAGAACAAGCATTTTATTTATATGCTCTATTGATTATTTTTTCCAGTATATACATATTAACTAGTATATGCATATAATCATATACATATATATATATGAAAATATATGAATTCATCTCTCCATATATTTGACTTATTGCAGGAGTTAATATTATTTTGTGGTAGTTGTATTTTTACAAGCTCCTCGGTGCTGCTCGTAGTTCATAGGATATCGTATCATCAATAAGCTTAAATTATGACGGACTCCAATAATGACTCAACAGCCATAAGGTTAGCTAATCTCTTTTTTCCATGATTGAAATTTTTAGGGCCCCTCGGTATATCCTACTTGATTCAATTTTATAAACTCAAAAACAGATTTTGAAGTCCAAAGCTACAAAAACCCGTTTGGTAGGTCCATTTTAAAAAACCCAAACCCAAAAAAACTCAAAAACACCCCCATTATTGAAAACAAAACAAGGTTTTACAGTTCTCTCTCTCTCTCTCTCTCTCTCTCCCTCCGAAGCCTGACCCAACAAGGACATGCTCCCAGATCTCGTTGTCGGCACCTATCGGTTTCACACCAACTAGTCTCCGCAAAACACTGTCGTCCCTCAGAAAGATAGAGAGAGAGCTCTTTGCTTCTTCTTTTTTTTTAATTAATTGGAATAAGTTTTTAGATCTTAAAAGTAGTTTTGACGTCCAATATAAATCTTAAAATTAGTATTTGAATATTCAAGTTTTAAATAATAAAAAATCATGATTTTTTAGTTTACTTTTTTGAATAGGATACCAAATGGAGGGCACAGAGCAAGTCCAACATGGCCAACATTAGAGGAGATTCTTAGTATACATCATGATGAGCAGAAGCAGCCAGCAATATTCTTTCTAAAGTGGGATATAGTATTTGCGATGTCATGTACGTTTGCTGTCTTCCTTGATCCTTTATACCGGTACATTCCTGTCGTGATTGAGGACAGGACGTGTTTCCATGGGGAGGCCAGGATGGTGTGGACATTTTTTGGTTTACGATCAGCCGTAGATCTCTTTTATGCAATGGACATTGCCATCTTCTGGCGTCGGCGGAATTATAATAATGCCAAGGCATTTGAGGCAAGAATCCACAAGCTGCTACCCTATCTACCTCGTATGTTTGTTGCTCTTCCCCTTCCACAGGTAAGACCCTTAATTGTTTAGTACTTGTTAATCTGTAATCTGATTCAACTGTTGGCTCAAATTACTGATAATGTGTCCAGGTATTATTACTTACTGACAACTCTTCAAATCCTGGGGTATTTTATTTCCTATCGACGTTGACTCCCTTACAATATGCCCTACGCATTTACCGCATCTACGTACTTCTCAAGCGGTTTCCTGGTACAAGAACTGAAATTGGAAGACAGCTTAAAGCCATGTTGGATTTTATTCCCTTCATCCTAGTTGCTCATGTAAGTTTCAATATTATCTCTTTCAGCTAATGTTAATTTAGTTTTAGCATCCCAGCAAAAATTTCCTTAAATACACGTCATTTAAATTAGATATTAACCCAAAACTACAAGCATTCATAAGGAAAAACCCTTGGCTTTTTTAAGGATCAATGTAGGCCCATTTTTGGGGTTTTTATCAAAGTTTTTATTAATTATCATATTAATGATCATAGTTTGACTTTTTTCAATGCCATATTACCCCTAATAATATCCATTTTATTTATTATTTACTAAAACAAAACCTTCTTTATTTGCTTTGAAATGAATGACATTATAACCATTTATAACACACACATATTCTTCTCCTGCAACACTAAGACCTCAACAATGGTGATTCTCCTTCTTCTTTTTATTTTTTAATTTTTTATTTATAATTTATAAAATACATTTTGTTTGTTTACCTTGGACGTAGAAGCAGTTTATGTTTCTTCTCTTTTTTTCTATTTGTACATAGGTTAAAAAGGTTTATGTGCAGTACCAATTTTATGTGAATTATACTTATGTTACCAATTTTTTTATTTATATATTTTGGCTATATGAGTTATGATTTTTTTAGCCATAAATGTTTAAAATTCAAATTCAAAATTTAAGAGTGACATTGTTTTAATCAAGGACCTTTTTTTACCCATTATTTACCTTCAAAGGCAAACGGCCACAAAAAATAGGTAGGAAATGCAAATTGGGCCACGATTCATCAATTCAAATACGTGAGTTATACCCAACATCAGAACTGGGTTTGTATTGAAAAGTCCCTTTTCTTTTCTTTTTTCCAATTTGGGTATCCGAACTTTGAATTGTGTCCAAATTCAGTGCCTAAATTATAATTTGTCCCAATTTAAGACCTAAATTAATTTTTTGCGTCTAATACATTTGGAACAAACTTCAGCTAAAATATTATTTTGTCACTTCATGAAGACCACCACACATTAAATCACCCCAAACAGTAAGGAATTTATCATTCAATTGGTTAACATTGTATACCTTGCACCTTAGGTCATGTGTTCAAATCTCTCTTCTACTATTATTGCTTTTATATAAAAACAATTCAAGTACACAAAACAATTTTGCTTTCGTGAAGTGAAAAATTTGCAACTTTTTTTTTGGTTGGAGTGAAAGAATTGCGCGCATAAGATGTGATATTCATTCTTACAAAAGTTTGATTTACTTAGACATAAAAAATTAACTTAGATTTATTTATTTTTTGCCAAAGTTAGGACCTTGAAGGGAAGTTTTTTGACACACACACATCACACATACTGTGTCAATGTACATGTGTCATGGGGGTTCGAACATGGAGACATGAGACCACTAATCTACAAGTCAATGTCCTTTAAACGGCTAGACCCGCTTTGCAAGTTGGGATTAATTATAGCACGTAGCAGCTTCCGCTTTTGATGTTCCAGTTAGAAAGGTCCTGAGAGTTGGGGGAACGAGGTGGTCAGGGAAAAAGTGGGGAAGGGAAGTCTGGATTGAGAGGTATTGAGGAAGGTCGGGGATGATTGGTGCTGTATGGGTTTTTTTCTTTCACTTTTTTTTTTAATGTTGGTTTTAATTTATAATTTTAATTTTAAAAGTGTCGCTCATGCGTGCACCTAGACAAAAAAAATTAGATGGAATTCGAACAACATAATTGTTAATTGGCTATTTATAGAGAGTTGGAATACTAAATTGATAAAATAGATGGAGTGTCATATATATATATATATATATATATATATATATATAAAGCAAAAGATAAAGAATGGTACAACATTCAAAATAGTAGAAAATAGCCTTAGTTAATGCAAACATTAAGAATTGTAATTATTAATTAAATGAGGATAATATGGCATATTAAAATAAAATATAATATAAAAAAATAGGATAATGGATCCTATTTACCCATCATCTTTTATAATTCTAAAATAAATTTAATTTAATTTATTTTTAAAAGCCTCTTGCATGCGTGAAAGTGCATGCGGAGAGGCTAGTATGACATAAATTGTCATGTTATTAATGTTTAATTAAAAGAAAATTATTAATATAATAGATTTAAAAAAATTGTCAGAAATATAATAGACAAATTGAACTTGTTTGAAAATCTGATTATTATTTACTTGGTTCTTCAGCTATACGGAGCCTTGTGGTACGAACTTTCTGTTATACGAGAGACAAGATGTTGGGTGGATGCCTGTCAAGATAAAACGGTGGGATGTGATCTTTCCGGAACAAATTATTTATTCAGCTGTGGTGCCGATACTGACTACTACAATGCTCATCTCAATATCACCCATATAAAGGCATCATGCACTATAAATCCACCAGATACAATCCGCACCTCCGATTTTGGTATATATATGGAAGCTCTTCAGTTTAACATGACGAGTTCAACGGATTTATCACTAAAGATACTTCAATGTTTTTGTTGGGGCTTACAAAATCTGAGGTAAGTACATATATACATATATAACTGTACCATATTCAAGTGGTTAAGCATTCACCCATACACCCGATCACGATCCTAAGTTTGAATCTCCTTCCCTTGACATCTCTTATATAAGTGGTTGTAATGATATTGTAGATGTCATGGCTTCACTAGATAAGTAAACAAGATCATTTGGTTTAGTGAACTTTCTTTGTTGAAGAAGGAACTTGGTTTAAATCTCACAAAACACAAAGATTGTTGTATGCGTTGAAGTTAATTACAACTTCGATTTAGACAAATTGTATTTAATATATTGTCCCTTTCAATTTTGCAGCTCTTTTGGTTCAAACCTCCAGACCAGTCCTTCTGCGCAGGAAATCATGTTTACGGTTTTGGTATCTATAAGTGGCATGGGGCTGTTTTTAGTATATCTCAATACAAGGGTACAGGTAGGTGTAATCACCCTTTATATATAAATCTTGTCCTCAAGCTTAGAGCACCAAACAATTTTCCCTTCGAGATAATATATAATAATATATATAGTTATTCTCTTATCCGAATGTCCGCACGTTATTATTATATAGATGCTAAATGTAAATATGCAGGAAAGCAGAGAGGGGTAGTACAAAATACATGGCATTCGCACGATAATAACGTCCGGATGTCTACATAGTAGAACTTATGTATACCATATATATATTAAATTATATTAAGTACGTAATATCCATGAAGATTGCTGGTTTCTATGATTATGATTAACTAATCACCCTATGTACTAGAAAGAAAAAACTGATCTGAACCGAGAATACTTTCTGCATAAGAAGTGTAGGCCTATACAGGAGTTTAAAATGAACTCGTCATTAAACTACTAATTATGGAATAAACTGCATGCAGATGTTACGACAAACACATTATCAGCTTAAATTGAGACAAAAGGTGCAAATGATGAATCCAGATATAGATTTATTGTTGTATAAGAAGGGTCTTAATAAGGGTTTGAAGAAGGTTATCATGAATAACTTACAACAAAAACTTGAAGAAAATAAAGATGTTGATGTAGAGAATATTCTCTCTCTTGTTCCCACTATACACAAAAGACATCTCGTGTGCGTTCTCGGCTCGACTTTACTGAAGAAAGTATGGCTTAATTTGTTTATCAAATTATAAATTTAATTATATGTATGTATGTTCCTTGCCAGAGATTAATTTATTCTCTTTGTTTTTCTCAAATAATATTAATATTCGTAGGTGTCAATGCTAGCAAATATGGATGAAAGGGTGTTGGAAGCAATATGTGATCATCTTAAATTGATTAAGTATAGCGAGGACAACTATATTGTTCAAGAGGGAGAACCACTTGAAAAGATGCTCTTCATCACGCAAGGCACCGCTTGGTCCTACACAAGCAGTGCAAGTGGTACCTCAGCGATCAAGTGTCTTGTGAAAGGTGATTTCTATGGAGAAGAGCTTCTAAATTGGGCATCAAGATTGACCTCCTTCTCTGCATTTCCCAACTCAACCAAAACTGTCAAGGCCCATACTAACGTTGAAGCACTTGTTATCAAGGCCGATTACTTGAACAGTGTTGTCTCCAGATTTTGGTGGCATTTTAGCAACAGGCTCGGTCATATGAATCAGTCTCAGTTGGAGAGGTGTCAGCATCTGGCAGCTTCTAGCATACAAGCAAAATGGCGTTATCATCTTGCAAAAGCTGTCTAGGGCTATAAAACTTAATTAGGTGCAACGGAGTTTACCTTCTCGTGTATATGTCTCACGTGAGAAGAGAGAGCATTGCATGTTAATAGTAAAATATTGTGACATTAAGGGCTCGTTTGGTACAAGGAATTGGCTTGGACTGGATTGGCCAAACTTTAATCCCATGTTTGTTTACCATGGTTCTAATCTTAAATGGAATTAACTAATCCTGAGCCCACCAAAAACATCCCCTTAGGTGTTCTTACGGAAGCCAGTGTGGAAAGGGCGGACAAATTGTCCCGAGCCCTTCACTAGCGACATCGCATCGCAGTGCCCCTCTCCCTCAACAAGCAACGTCGCCTGCAACCAACAACCAAGAGCCAGCAGACCCACCCACCATCACTGCTTTCTCTCTCCTCCAGTCGCAACACAGATTCACCATGGCCACTGCATCATCGTCCCAAGCCATAACCAGTTCAAAATTCAAAGAAAAAAAAACACCACACAAACCCACTGCATCAACGTCCCAATCTTCCCCCAACCCCCAGCAACATTGATGTTCCCCTCTCCCTTAACTCCTCTTTTCTACCCCTCTCTGCAAATCCAAAAAATAATAATAATAAAATAAAATTACCGAACAAAAAAGAACATAAATGGTTTCAATTTTGGCTAAGAAAATAAAGAAACATGTGTTTTTTGGTGTTTGGGGAAGGGATGTTGTGAGATGATGCTGAATTGGCTTGGGTTCTTTGCTTGTTTTTTGTCTGAAAATTTTCGAAGAGAAAAAGAGAAGGGGAAGATATAATAGAAGAGGAAGAAGAGAAAATTTTCGAAAAAAAATAAAGAGGAAAGTAGACAGAAAAAGAGGAGAGAGGATAGAGAAGAAGAAGATGAAATAGATGCAGAGAATAAGAAGAAAGAGATGCAGAGAGGAAGAAGAAGAAAGAGAATCAGAGAGAAAGATGAGGAAGAAGAGGAAAGAGAGGGAGAAGAAAAGTCAAAAATATTTTAAAAACTTACTTTTCACAAAAAAAAAAACAATTAAAATTTTTTTTTAGTCCTAGTCCAATCAAACATACACCAAATGTAGTATAAGTGTTATACAACTTATGACAGGTCAAGACAATCCAAGACAGTCTCAATATTTTGTCCAATCTATGACAGTCCGCCATACCAAACGACCCCTAAGACTATCTAAAATGTAGAGAAGGCAGATGGGTCCAGTTTAGTGAAAATGGGCATTAACTTGCTAATGATCTCGGGTTCAAACTCTCATGGCACTATAGTAGTGTGTATGTGTGAGAAACCCCCTCCCATGTAATTTAGACTATTGCTTGTATTAAAAATATATTAGTGAAATCCTAGTTTAATTAGGAAATTTATGTCCTAGTGTGAAACCCCGTATTATTAAATATGTATATATATATTATATTTCAGGAAATTAAATATTCTATTACATATTTAGTTTATAACTTATATATATAATTGTCTTGTTACATCTTATACTTTTATAGATATTATCATTAATAAATATATGCTTTAAATAAATATTCGAATATGTTTTATTAATCTTATATCGTTTTGCACCGCCTGCATGTTATTAATACTTGGTGGCTAAGTTTAAAGGATTGTAGTGATCAACTTTGATTCATATTAGTAATAGACATGTCCATTTTATTATAGCCAAGCTAGGAGCACTATCACCTTGTGAGTTGTCATCTGTATATCTTGAATTTGCTTCGCTTTGAACACCTCATGCTATAATTTCTTATAGCTGGCAAAATTACATTCATATGCACATGCCAATTGACACCACCTACTTGATATGCTGACATTCCCTTTCTATCTCATCTTTAGTCGACTCTTATTTGTACTATAAATAGGAGCCTACTTCACTACTAATTCAGTACAACGTAGAGATTGTATGCGGCAAATGCAAGGTAATAGAGAGATGCAAGGAAAGATGATATTGGAGGAGATAGAGAGCTTTGTGTGTGTTTTAGGAGCTATACTTTGGAATCGAGGTAGGGATTTCTTGGGAGACCTTTACAGGGATTGATTTAATTAAATTTCGTGAGCACTATATTATGCATGATAATATTATTTGATTATTATTGATATTGGGTGTTTAAGTGTTGTTAATTATCATTATATTATTTTATTAATATTGACATGATCATATGGTGATGGTTGGAATTCTTGGGTTGATGAAGAAACTTTGTCTAAAATGATTTTGTCACCCAAAATAACAAGGGGTTCGTATCAAACAAAAACAAAAAAAAAAAAAACCACAAGGGGCTTCTAACTCAATGTGTTCAATTATTCCTCTTCTCCATTATTACTTTTACTTTGTATAAAAAATATTTTTTCAAACTTGAGATTATTATTATGAGATATTTAGTCATATACTCATTCTTAGCACTAAAACTATAAATAAACCCCCACACTATTGAATTTTTATAAACAAACCCAAAAAAAAAAAACCCAAAAATTGGAGTTCTAACATAGAGACTACAGAAGATTGCTTAAAGCTGTTTTGGACTTCCTTCCCTTCATCCTTGCTGCTCATGTAAGATTCAGTCCTATCTCCCATATTTATTGTCATTTTGGTACTTTTTGAATTTTCGATGAAGTATTTATTATTAACTATCTGCTTCTTGGTCCTTTAGCTATTCGGAGCCTTGTGGTACATTTTTGCTGTGGGTCGAAAGATAGGTTGTTGGCAGGAGCATGTCTGTAAATTTGATGGAATTTTGTTTTGTTTTTGGTTTTTCCTTCCCACTTTGAGCTATATTTCTTTTCATTTTATTTTTGCAGTTCTTTTGGTTCAATCCTCCAAACCAGTTTCTTTAGGGACGAAATCATTTTATTTTTGCAGTTCTTTTGTTTTTGGTTTAAACAAAATATATATATTACTTACAAATTTTCGTATTAATTAATTCCTGTGTATATATTTCGTGATATAATTAATAAGTCCACTGTGTACTTTTCTAACAATGTTGCAGCCAATACAAGAACTAGTCTCAGCAGTAGCATGCAAATTCAACATAAATCTACTATTGGTAGGTACCTTGGGATAAGCAACATTGTCTTCTGGAAGGATCCTCTCAATGCCAAGAACATGGTGGAAAGAATTAAAGGTAAATTTGCAGGGTGGAAGGCTCAAACCCTGTCTAGGACTGGTAGACTCACCCTGATCAAGGCATGTGTTTCTGGCATCCCCAACCATTCTTTATCATGTTTTAAATGTCCTTCTGAAGTCAGCAAAGTGATGAATTCTACTTGTAGGAATTTTTTATGGAGTAACCACACCAAGATCCCCCCTGTTTCTTGGAAGGAGGTGTGTACCCCCAAAGAAATGGGGGGCCTTGGTCTGCGTATGGTTACCCATTTAAAAAAAGCTGCTTTAGCCAAACTGGGATGGATCTGTCTGTCTAATAACTCCAATTGGTGGGCCCAAATTGTTAGAAGAAAATATTTACAGAAAGAAAGTTTTCTAGCTCTGAAAAAGAAGCCGTCCCAATCTTATGCTTGGCAAGCAATTTTAGATGCTAGAAATGTTCTCAATATGGGTATCAGGTGGATAGTGGGAAATGGTAAGTCCATTCCCTTCTGGACTGCCCAATGGGTTTCTCCTTTCTCCCTTATTGATCTGATTCCCACGACCCAGAGAAGCTCTCTTAATCTTAATGTGGCTGTTTCTGAGTTTCTAACTGATCAATAATGGGACATAAGCAAGCTCCAAGATATCGTTGACCAGGATATTATAGACAAAATTTGTGACCTCTATCCCCTTTGCAGGATCAATTAATTTGGGGGCCTAACCCCAGTGGAATTTTTTCTTTTAAAAGTGCTTATCATGTGCAGATGCAGGACATTTGTCATCATCCTCAAGCAGCTCTATTAAAGAAAATGTGGGGCCTCAAGGTTCCCCCTAAAGTCAAAATTTTCTCGTGGTTACTCATAAGAAAAAGACTTCAAGTCAGAGGCCATTTGCACCGTTTCCTCTCTCAGATCAATCCTGAGTGTCCTTTTGTAATATCCACAGGGAAACCATTCCTCACCTCTTTGCCGCTTGCAACTTTGCTCAAAGCATTTGGAGCTGCACCAGCTTGGCTCCTGAGATCACTTCTCCAAACTTTGATTTCCTCACCTGGTTGGGTTCTCTACCGACTACACCTAACTCCTCAAGCCCGGATAGTCTCTCCAAAGCTTTTCTGTTATGCTGGCAGATTTGGGAAGCAAGGAACCACCTGATATTTAAAGATATAAAGCCTCATCCTGTTCGTGTCCTTACTGTGGCTAGGCAGATTGGTTTAGACTACTAGAAGCAGAATAGTAAGAAGGTGGAGAGACCTTCTTATCCTATGCATATTAAATGGAAACCTCCCCCAAGTGGATGGGTAAAAATAAATTTTGATGGTTCTGTCCGACATGGGTCTGCAGCTTCTGGTTTTGTTTTTCGTGACTCTGATGGTCATATTCTGTTGGCTGGGGCTAAGAATATAGGTGAGAATACCATCTCTGCTGCAGAGTGTATTGCCTTACGGGATGGTCTTGCCTATGCGGCTCATAGAGGATGGCGTAAAATTTTGGCTGAAGGTGATTCTAAACTCATCATTGATTGTGTTAACAAGAAAGCTAAGGACCCTTGGAGTATCAAGCTCCTGATTAAAGATACTATGCTTCTCAGCACCTTCTTTGACTTGTGCTCGTTTAGTCATGTCTTCCGTGAGGCAAACTTTACGACTGATGCTGTGACTAGCTTGGGGCATGGGCTTACCCCGTCCAAGCTTTGGGAGGCTGGTTTGCCTTTGAACTATTCGGTGCCTTTCTTTTTTGACCTATTTGGGCCTGCGTGCCCTCGGGGATTTTGTATGTAGTGTTTTTATTTCTCCTATAAAAAAAAAACTCATCATCAAATTGTTTTAAAAATTAATAATTAAACAAATATGTGCAGGGGTCGCAAAAAATATTAGATCAGCTCAACTTAAGAGAGAAGATGCAAAGGATATATCCACAGATTATCTCATGCTATTTAAAAAGTATCTTATGTTTCATTAGTGTCAAAAACACAAATTATCTCATGCTATTTCTTTTTCTTGTTTTTGGTTACTCAAAACCTACTATGAATTTTTAATTTGTTGATTCGCTCTCTTGTTTAATTTATGGCCTTTGTGTGTGTGTGTGCGCCTTCGAAAGTGGGAAATCATATTTACTGTAGCATCTGCATTTGCTGTGTTCGTTGATCCTTTGAGCTGCTACGTTCCCGTCATCATCGACGATAGGACTGCTACTATTGGGACCAAACCTTGATGTGGATATTTTTCGCCTTACGATCAGCCGGCGATCTATTTTATGGAATGGACATTTTGGTTTTCATAAAGCGACGTCGCGGTAAAGGTAATGCCAAGAAATATGGGGCCTCCTGGATAAAAAAATTTGGTGGTCCTCATTCCACAATTTGCAAGGTGTTGAATGGCCAGAAATCACTTGGGATCTGTTTAGGGGTGGTAGAAATCCACCTAACCCGAGCACGAGAATTCGCTGGGCACGAGAAGAATAGTGGTTAGGCTTCTCAACTATGAAGTTGGGCTGGTGTTAATGTATGGTTTTTACTATTTTCTTTTGGCTTCCCTTGACAACTTTGTAATAGGATGTGTAATGTAATTTATCAAGCTCAAGTCTAGATTAGGGAAAACTTTTATTGGTGCTCTTCTCTAATCTCTGCTCTATGGTGGCTCAAGCAATTTGACAAAGGTATTGAGCATTGCATATCATTACATTAAACAGTCTTCATAAAATGATGACTAGTCATCCGTTTCTCAGATGACTAGTCATCCTTGCTTCCAGCTGGATAACAAACTGTTTTGTCCTTTTATTCTTTCTCTCTCTCAGCTGCCAAGTGGGTTGTCTGACCTAAGGAATTCGTTGGACATTAAAAGCCACGAGATTTCTCATTTGGCTGTTGTCTCTTTTGGGGAGGAAGTTTTGGAAAGATTGGCTTGCGATCTTTCTCTTCTTCTTCCTCAAGAGAAAACCAAATATTTCATCTATGAGTTTTTCCAATTAATATCTTTTGAAAAACTGCTTTTGAAACCCGAAATCTGCATCTAGCTACTTAAATCATTTTCATTTATATCTAGGTCAGATTCAAGATTGATTTCTTCAAGAGTATGGTTTCTTGAAGAAATTGGTCTTTCTCCTTTGAATCCAAATTGGTTTCGGTTTGTGTTGGAGCTTGCAAGCTAGTGTCATGGGATGAACGAGCTGGAGAAGGAGCTGCCATTGCCATGAAGAACTGAGCTTCAAGTTTTGCTAAGTTGGAGAAGAAGATTGCACAAAGGAGGTATAGCTCATCTTCCTAAATAGATCTAGGTTTTTCTTGAGCTTGCTTGTGTTCCTTTGTAAGAATCTTTTTCTACTTAGTGGATTGCCTGGTCGGTTGATGACCCCCAGTTTTTCCCAATGGTGGATTTCTGGGTGCAGTTTCTGGTTTCAACTCTGTAAATTTTCTGGGTTTGTGTTCTTGACAGTTGACTAGTCATCAGGTTTGTGCAGTTGACTAGTCATCTTTTTCTGCTGTTTGGTGTTTGCTTGATTCTGCTGTTTGGTCTTCACACACTTTCACCATAGTTGTTGCTAGCACATGGGATGCCTAGATTGACGGGTCCTTCTGAGTGCCTAGGTTGTCACTAGTAATTCTCTAGGCTTGCAGGTACATCTTGGTGTGCTCTGTGTATGTTATTGTTTGGTATAATTCATATATGACAGTTGACTAGTCATAAGAGTATTTGGTCAAGGTCTAGAGTGTGTGAAGTTTGCTGCGTTCTTGGTTGAATATCTTTTAAATTTACCCCTCGTCACCTAAGTACCAATTTCAATTGGTATCAGAGCACCAGCTCTTAATATAAATAGAGAGATCCTTTGGGTGCTAATTGGTATTAGGTTTGCAAACATAAAAATGGACCAAATTGCTCATTGCATTCATGATGAGCTTGCCTTGTTTGTTCAGAAATATAGAAGGGTTGTCAAAGGTAAAACCAAAGTCACTAGGAATTGTCAAAATCTTCTTAGCTCGTCTACATGTGTGTCTCAAGACAATGTTTTTAAGGAGATGAATTTTTTGGACTCTTATGGCTTTAGGGAGGACAAAAGTTTGAAGGGTCTTGTAAAGTGCTATCTATGTGGTGGTGCTGGTCACACTGATGTGGAATGTGCAAATAACCACATGATAGAGTCTAATGGGAGAGATGAGTCAATTAGTGCACAATGGAGTGATAGTGATAGTGTTGATTCCAATAACTATATCACTTCATCTTTTGAAGAGACAAATAATTTTGCCCTTGTTGGTTCTGTTCATAACTCTAGCATTGCTAGAGTTCATGTAGTTAAGGAAGGAAAATCTGATTCAAAAAATGAATCTGTGTCTGGAGATGATAGGCAGGATGACCAGTCATACAGAAACAGGATGACCAGTCATACCTAGGGTATGTGAAAAGTATGATGTCCTTTTTACTGAAACTTCCAAGCTTAAGGAAAGAAATTTCCTACTTGAAAGGAAGGTAAAGAACCTGGAAATTCTTAATTGCACTTTTAAAGAAGCAAATAATGAATTGAGTGAAAATATTGAGACCTTGAAGAGTGAAAAGGATTCATTGATTGTCATTAAAAATGACATTTCAAACCAATTGAATGTGCTCAAGGAAAACAACTTGGTTTTCCATGCCTCCAACAAGAATTTGTTGACTCAGATAAATGAGGCAAATGACATGGTGATCAAGCTTACCATAGGGGCTAAAAAGGTGGATAAAATGTTGAATATGGGTAAGGTTCATGGAGACAAAATTGCTTTTGGTTATGGTTGTTCTAGTTCATATGCCCCTCCTCATTTGACCACATTTGTCAAGGAGTCAAATACAAAGTTTGATGTTTTAGAGCCAACTAGGACTCAAAGATTCATTCCTACTTGTTACCATTGTGGTGTGAAAGGTCATATTCGACCTAGGTGTAATGCTCTAAGGAATGTGTCTAGAGCAACCGATGCAAATGGCTTTAAGAACCATATTTCATCTCTTAAAACATGTGAGCTTGCAAAATCTGTTATTTGTACAAGAGATAAACATTTTTCACTTGCAAAATTTGGTTTTCAACAACCAAAAAGGTTCATTCTTATATGCCATCATTGTGGCACATTAGGACACATTAGACCAAAGTGTTTTGAGTTTAGGAATTTTGAGAAAAAGCCTTTTGTTCATTTCAAGAAAGTAAATGACGACTTACTTCAAACTCAAGTGAATGATCTTCTTTATAAAGCTGTCAAAATTCCTAAGGTGATCTCTATGCCTCATAAAGTCTCAAAAGTGAAGCAAGTTTGGATCAAGAAGGAAGACCATGTTCTTCCTCATGTTGGTGACTAGTTTCTTTATCTTATGTATCTAGACCATTCTCTTGTTTGTGGTTGCTTCATGGAGTCTAGATACCCTGTCATGCACATGCATCTTACTTCTTCTTTTTTATTTTTTATATATTTATTTCATTTTTGTTTTAGAAAGATGTGGTCATTGTGTGCATGTCTTTTAGTCATCTCCCTCACAATCCTTTGAATCTTGAGTCCAACTAAATTCCATGCTTTATGTAAGAACTTGGTGACATTTGACTAATTGACTTAAGACATTTTCTTGCACAAGAGATCTTAGTAATTGCCTTGCCTTGCAATTTGTGTCTATTGAGAAGCAACTAGCTGTTTTTTTTTTTTTTTTTTTTTTTTCTTCTTCAACCGCTAGATACTTGAAGGTATTGATTTCCTTCAAAGATCTATTGGGTTGTGCAAAATGGATTAACTTGTATTTTCAATTTCATGTGCTCATAATATGAATTTTCATTTTGTTTGTGTTAATAAATTGCATGTAAGCTCTCTTCTCTCAAGATGCATGATTCTTATGAGTGGAAGTCTTTTCATGATGTTGTAGGTGTGAAAGAGTTATCCCCATTCTTGTCTACAATTTTGAGCATTTTTTGTTGAATATACTTGGGTTGCATGATATGCTTTGATCTATCTATAAAGTGTCTAAAATCACTTGTAGTTGTCTCTCTACCTTGATCTTTTGATCCATTTGGAAATCAAAATGCAAATAAATTGTTGGAGTAAAAGCCTTGGAAAAGCAATGTCCACAAATATAGAAAAAGCATTTTCGGACAAGCAAGTGTGCTATACTTCATTTTTTATAAAAAGGTAAAAGCGCTTGGAAGAGCATTGTACATCATCAAATAGAAAAGCAAAATTGTACAAGCAAGTGTGCTATGCCTTTCTAAAATATTGATAAATGTCAACTTTTGGATCACATTTCTTGGTAGGGTTTATGCCTTGATTTCTAGAACTTATATTAGATTTGATGCTTGGAAAGTCTCATGCAACTCTTGGAAATCATTATTGAAGCTCATATTGAATTAGACCTCATTTTCCCAAACTCCTTACTCTAAGCTTCATGAGAAGTTCTAACTTATGTGTCTCATTGATTTTGGGAATTGAGTGCATATATTGCCTTGGCATGTTAATCTTTGTAGTTCAACTATTTCCCATTTGTGTTTTTCCAAATAACCTAAGCACATGTTATGGAGATGCATGTTATTCTATTGCATGTCGTTTTTCTAATTCAAATTCTAGTTGCTTCCATTTCAATATGGCTTATTATGCTTGGATATCTCTTTGTATGCTATGTCTTGGGTCAATGTGTTTCATGCTAGCTTTCTGGAAATCATTTCTGCATCGCATGACTAGTAATCCAATCTAGCATTCTTTGTGTCTCACTGATTCATTATTGGTTGCATTTTTGTTGTGTTATTTGTTGTGCTTAAAGGGGCTCTACACTTTATGTCATTCAAGCTCTTTTCTTTTGATGTGGTTTGGACTGTGTTGAGTCTTATTGTATGCATTTGTGAGCATACTTTGGAGTCATTGACTACTTGGTAGTCTCTCTTGTATCTATTTGGCTGTGATAGTCCATACTTTGCTTTAGTGAAGCTTCTTCATTGACATGTCATGGGTTTGGTCACACATTTGAGAAATCTGTGAGTTTGCTTGTTTAAGTAATGTTGGTGTTTGTCTTCTGAGCCCATATGACTAGTCATATATACTAGTCATTGGTCACTGGTATTGGTTTGGTCTTAAGGTATTTAGTCCTTCTTGGATTTGACCCATGTTACCATATGTGACCTGGTTGTCTCTCTTATGGGTTCCTTAAGTCACTTTTGAGTAGTCTTCTATTGATGTTGTTGCTTTATGTAACTCGAATGATGATTGTCTTGGCTGCAATCTCATGTTTGCATTTATAGGTCTATTGCACTTTGTGATTTTTCCATGAAAGGGAGCTTGTCATTTGCTTGTCCTTGGAACACTTTGTAATGTTGTGAACTGCTTACATCTTGTTAGGATTGATCTCGGCATAGGCCTTTAATTCTTTTCTTTTTTAATTCATGTGCTTGAAGACTTAGTCTAGACAATGATTGCTGAACATCCCTGATCACTTGATATGTTTGCTAGTGCTTCTCTGTGTATTAGCAAAGTCCTTCATCTTCTATAAGGTCGATACTAAACATGATGCTTATTGTGATTACTGCTCTGGTTGACTAGTCACTATAGCATACGCTGATTGTGGTTGACTAGTCATCATGATCTATTTTCGTTTCTGACCGTGTATCTGGTCTTGTCTCTTATTGTTTAGCTATGTCTCTGGCCATCAAGTCATGCTGTATGCTTAATAGGGATCTTGTGCCTTTTGGTGAAATTAATTTTCACTCTCTAAGAACTAAGACCATTGGTTATGACACAAAGCACAAAGGCTCACTTGTCTTCTCCTTGTCTCATTTACACCTTCTGTTTCAACACCGGTACTGTGTTTATGTGTGGTCGTGTTTGGATGATGCCACTTTGGTCTATGACCAGTCACCTTAATAAGTTGGTCTTGAAATCCTTACGAGTTTGCTGTGCTATATGAGTTTTGGATTGTTGGCTAATTTATTTTGTTGGGGGAGTTTCTTTGAGATGCATGTGTTTTGGCAACATTCTTGCTGATTCTTTTTATCATTTTCATACATCAATGTTGCCTTTCTAAGCCTTATCTTGATTGATTTGCTCTCTTTTGTTCTTGGTTGTGTTTATGAGGTTGTTGGTCTTTTGATGCCACCTTAAATTTGGACATGCGTGACTAGCCCGTTTCACTAGTACACTCTCTTCTTCTTGTGCTTTTTGGAAGCTATGTTGTGTTTTTGGACAACCTAGAGACTTATGTCTTGTGTTCTTTCTCGCATGTCCTCAATCTTGAGCAAAAATTTAGGGTTCATCTTGCTTGGTGCTTTCTTCAAATTGACAATGATTGATGCCTTAAATTTTGAAACCTTAGTACTTTGTCTTGATTTTGTACTATGGTGTGTAAAGAAAAATTCATTGGTTGTCCCTTGTTTTGATAAATATGTTGCTGAAACTCTATCTTTTTAAGGGAGTTTCTTTATGTGTAATGTGTACACATTGAAATTAAATTCAGCCACTTGATTTTAATTGCTTTAGGTATGATTCTTTGCAACTTATGCTCCATTTCTTATTCTCTTTAGCCTTGATGCACTTTTGTGTTTGTTGGCTATTTATGGAAAGTTCGCTTAATGAGTACGTCAAAGGTTAATTCCTTTATGCTATATGATACTCAGGGGGAGTATGTTTTCTAAATGGGGTGTTTTTGCTTTAGGGGGAGTTTCTATTTGTGTAGTGGTTTTAATCTTGTACCCTCCGCAGGTCGGTAGGGGAGTTATTTTGTAATCACATTGTGATTAGTCTGTGCATTTTGATAGGGGGAGTTGTTCTGTCCTGTTTTGAACAACTAGTATTTGACTAGTCATAAATCTATGTTCTGTACTGTTTTAAACAACTGTTATTTGACTAGTCATCAATCTAAGTTATTTGCTGTTAACTTTGTTCATATTTGCCTATCCTTTTGTGGTTAAACCCTTTTGTATGTTGTTTCTATCTCTCTACCTTTTTGCACTTTCCTTATCAACAAGGGGGAGAACACTCTCAACCCCACATTGCACATTGTTTTAAAATTTCTGTGATAATATGCTTGTTTTTGTGCCGGGAAGATTGGTTGTTCTTGCAGGTATCTTCATTTCATCATCTCCTTAGTCTCGGTTTTGGGTTGAGTGTTCTTAGAGAGTGTGTTGTCAAGGAAAGCCAAAAAGGGGGAGATTGTTAATGTATGGTTTTTACTATTTTCTTTTGGCTTCCCTTGACAACTTTGTAATAGGATGTGTAATGTAATTTATCAAGCTCAAGTCTAGATTAGGGAAAACTTTTATTGGTGCTCTTCTCTAATCTCTGCTCTATGGTGGCTCAAGCAATTTGACAAAGGTATTGAGCATTGCATATCATTACATTAAACAGTCTTCATAAAATGATGACTAGTCATCCGTTTCTCAGATGACTAGTCATCCTTGCTTCCAGCTGGATAACAAACTGTTTTGTCCTTTTATTCTTTCTCTCTCTCAGCTGCCAAGTGGGTTGTCTGACCTAAGGAATTCGTTGGACATTAAAAGCCACGAGATTTCTCATTTGGCTGTTGTCTCTTTTGGGGAGGAAGTTTTGGAAAGATTGGCTTGCGATCTTTCTCTTCTTCTTCCTCAAGAGAAAACCAAATATTTCATCTATGAGTTTTTCCAATTAATATCTTTTTGAAAAACTGCTTTTGAAACCCGAAATCTGCATCTAGCTACTTAAATCATTTTTCATTTATATCTAGGTCAGATTCAAGATTGATTTCTTCAAGAGTATGGTTTCTTGAAGAAATTGGTCTTTCTCCTTTGAATCCAAATTGGTTTCGGTTTGTGTTGGAGCTTGCAAGCTAGTGCCATGGGATGAGAGCTGGAGAATGAGTGTCATTGCCATGAAGAACTGAGCTTCAAGCTTTGCTAAGTTGGAGAAGAAGATTGCACAAAGGAGGTATAGCTCATCTTCCTAAATAGATCTAGGTTTTTCTTGAGCTTGCTTGTGTTCCTTTGTAAGAATCTTTTTCTACTTAGTGGATTGCTTGGTGGTTGATGATTTTTCCCAATGGTGGGTTTCGTAAGCAGTTTCTAGTTTCCAACTCAGAAATTTTCTGGGTTTGTGTTCTTGACACTGACTAGTCATCAGGTTTGTGCAGTTGACTAGTCATCTTTTTCTGCTGTTTGGTGTTTGCTTGATTCTGCTGTTTGGTCTTCACACACTTTCACCATAGTTGTTGCTAGCACATGGGATGCCTAGATTGACGGGTCCTTCTGAGTGCCTAGGTTGTCACTAGTAATTCTCTAGGCTTGCAGGTACATCTTGGTGTGCTCTGTGTATGTTATTGTTTGGTATAATTCATATATGACAGTTGACTAGTCATAAGAGTATTTGGTCAAGGTCTAGAGTGTGTGAAGTTTGCTGCGTTCTTGGTTGAATATCTTTTAAATTTACCCCTCGTCACCTAAGTACCAATTTGGACTCAACCCATAAGGTCAGACTTTTTTTTCTCCCTTTAATTCCTGATTGAAAGGTTAGTTTCTTTCTCAAATCGCAGAACGTTTTTTCTTTTATTTTTAGGAAAACTTGTCTATATATAATATATAGTAGACAAATGAAACAATTAAGACATCTAGTTGTGATCAACAAAATTAACAATTCTGATGGTTCAATAAAACAAACCTACAACCATCGATTGAGTAGTCAAATGATTTCGGATTCAAGTGATTTTTTGCATTTGTGATCTTCAAGGAAATACCTAAGTAATAGAAGTTTCGGATTATGAAAATACAATGTGAATGGGCCCCCACAAGGGTGTCCCTCTAAATAAGCTTATTTGAGGGACTCTCTTGTAACCCCCACTACACATTGTATTCAATAATCTGAACTGTCTAATTTATAGATATTCCATCAATGATCATCTCTGTATTCAATAATATATATATATATATATATATAGTACCAGGACTTTAGTCTCTTCACACATAGACAAGATTGATATTAATTTGATAATTCTATAACTTCCACTCTCAATATAAGTTCCAACGTTTTTAAAGATGAAAACAATGCTAAAAAAAAAATTTTAAAAAAAACACACACACAAATTATTCCAATTAACAAAAACATCATTCAATAAATCAAGCATAAATAGCGATTTTAAGATCTAAAAACTTGTTTGGTATTGAACTCCAAACTATTTTTAATATATTTAAAAAATTGAAATTAAAATTAAAAAACCCTAAATTTCCAAATTTCCAAATTGAAATTAAAATCAGAAACCTTAGATTCCCAAATTAAAATTAACAAAAGAAAAGGAACAATTGGTGTGGTTTCGATGGAAACCCTAGAAACCCAAAACATGAAAAAGATTGATCAATTTTTGGTGGGTCTAGTCAGACCATGGAGGTAGTAGCCGAAGGAGATCTTGACAGAGCTGCAAACGACGTCGACCCAAAACCACCAACCGACGAGAGAGAAAAAGAGAGACAGACAAGAGAGGGAGGAGAGAGAGACAGACATACGAGAATTGTCCTCTATAGTAATTATATATCCTCCATAGATAATTATATCTCCTCACTGTAGGTAATTAAACATCATACGCCGTTGGTTGGGTTTCTTTACCTCTATAGGTAATAATATATCCTCCGTAGGTAATTAGATGCTGCTTCTTCTTCTTCTTCTTATTTTTTTTTCTCAATCAAAACTACCGCATTTACTTACGCATAAGCATAAAAATTTTAAAGATACCGTAGATGGTATTAAATGCATGAGACAATTGATATATGTATACATATTATAAAGTGGAATGAAAACACCCTACATAATTTTCACATGTGTCGATTACACTAAAAAAATCTTTCACAAGGAAAGACTTACAGGTCGCCTCCTATCTGCTTACATTTTTTTAACAATCAGAGAAGATGAATGCAATGAGCTGCGACATGCTATCTGCTTTTAAGAGAGAGAGAGAGAGAGTTGCTCAGCTTTAATAAAGTCGAACTATTTTATCTTTTTGCCAGACTATAACTCCCAACTTTT
The DNA here is from genome assembly GCF_029339155.1 of Prunus mume. Lineage (NCBI taxonomy): Eukaryota > Viridiplantae > Streptophyta > Magnoliopsida > Rosales > Rosaceae > Prunus > Prunus mume. Next base: position 4,273,500 of record NC_142705.1, on the reverse strand, counting down.
TTGATAGATTATGAAATACTTTTTTTTTAATTTTTCGACTTTTTTGATTGCCTATTTTCATTTGTCACATAAGTGGACCATATATATACTCAGAAAAACTCTCTCTCTCTCTCTCTCTCTCTCTCTCTCTCTCAGAGGTTAGCAAGGATTCTCACTAGGACTAGATTAAAATTTGATAATTATATCTAACTCTTAGTTTTCCACAAACATAATATTTGACTATTTGCAGGAGCCAACATTATTTTGCGGAATTGTCTTTTAAGATGACATAAAAATTCCATCTCTCTCTCTCTCTCTCTCTCTCTCTCTCTCTCTCTCTCTCAGGGTGTATCCTGCAAGCACTGGTATAAGTTTCAATGCACTTCTTTAAACCTCTCTCTCCATCTTTTTTATATGTATCATCTCTTTAGTCTCAGGTTAGCAGGGGTATTCTCACTAGGACTATATCAAAATTTGATAATTCTATCGAACTTTTAGTTTTCCACACACATAAAGAACTAAGTTCAAATTTGGTGAAGGAAATATAAAGCGCACTAAAGTTACCACTTCAATTTAGACACTGGGGAGATTCTCTAATAAGTACTAATTAAGGATTGGTTACATATTTCTAATCTCGGTCATTGGATTACATTCATTAAATGTGTTGATAGATTTAATATGCAATATATATGCAATCCAACAGTCAAGATTAGAAATATATAAACAATTCTTAACATAAAATACTTATTGAAGAATTTGTCTAGACGTTAGTATCTAATACATTGTCTTTTTTAATTTTGCAGTTCTTTAGGTTCAAACCTCCAGACTAGTCTCTATTGGGGGGAAATCGTTTTTACGATTTTCGTATCTATAAGTGGCATGGTGCTATTTTTATTATATCTCAATACAAGGATACAAATTTGTGTGATCAGCCTTTATATATATATATATATATAGTCTTATTCTATTGAGGGATTCTTCAAATAATTTTATTTGAGAGACATCCTTTAAGGTCTCCTATGAAATTTTTTTCAAAGATCTAAACCATTTATTTTTCACATCTACATTCCAACTGGTTATGAAATTAACGGCATGCAGATGTCACAACAAAGATCAAGTCAGCTTAAATTGAGACAAAAGATGCAGATAATGAATCTAGACATAGATTTATGGTTGTATAAAAACGGCCTTTATGATAAGAATTTGAAGATGGTCATCATGAAAAACTTACACCAAAAAGTTGAAGAAAATAAAGAAATTGATGTGGAGAATATTCTCTCTCTTGTTCCTATTATACACCAAAGACGTATTATACGGCTTCTCAGCTTGAATTTACTAAAAAAAGTAAGTACTTAATTTGTCTACCAAATTATGGAATATATATATTACAAGATTTTGAAGTAAAGAAAAAAGCATGTACATGTTTATGGGATTTTTCATCATAACATAACATGCATGCGTTCGTATTCCTATCTAGCTAGTATAAATTTATATCCCTTGCTAGATTAATTTATTCTCTTTGTTTTTTTCTTGAATAAAATTAATATTATATAGGTCCCAATGCTGGAAAATATGAATGAAAACGTGTTGAAAGCAATCTGTGAGCATCTTAAGTTGGTGAAGTACAGCAAAGACAAGTATATTGTTCGAGAGGGAGAACCACTTGATAAGATGCTCTTCATCGCCCAAGGTACGGCATGGTCATAACCAATCAATGCAAGTGGTTCCTCAGCGATCAAGTGTCTTGTGAAAGGTGACTTCTACGGAGAAGAGCTTCTAAATTGGGCTTCAGAATTGAGCTCTTTTTCTGAGTTTCCCAAGTCAACCAACATTGTCAAGGCCCATACGAAAGTTGAAGCATTTGCCATCAGAGCAACAAAATCACTTTAATAATGATTAGATATTGATAGTTCTGATTCTCAACATATGCAATTGTCTCAAAAAATTGTTACTCTATTCATATCAAGAATCAAGTAAATAAATAAGTCTGCTTAGCCCTGAAAAAAAAAAAAACATAAATAAGAACAAAGAAGGTTTAATTTTTGGCTGGCTTCCTACCCTCTTTCTGCAGCTAAGATCTAAAACAAGCCTCTCTTTTCCAACAATAGAAACAAGGTCTTTGAGCCTTCTAAGCCTACTGACGCTAAGTTTCGTTTTCTTTTAAAAAAAATCCACACTCTTTTCCAGCCACTTAGAGCAGGCCAATGAGGAGCCCCGAGTCCGGGGAAAATGGCGCTCAGCGGACAGTCCAGGGCGTGAAGTGTGGGACCCACTAACCCGGTTGGCCCGAAGGCAACCGCCCGAGGTCCAAAACGAGAGGTGACGCGCTCGACGCCAGTCGACGTCGACACGCAGCGACGCCCAACGGTAAAAAATTTGAACCGCGTGCACTAACGCGGGCGCGACGCAGTCCAACGGCCGGAAGCCACGCGCACGCCCCAGCAATAAAATTATGAGAAAAAAAATTGAAATTTTTTTTTAAAAAATATTTTAAAATTCTGATTTTTTTTTCCTATAAATACCTATAAATACCCTTCACTTTCAACACCAATTCTCATACATTTTATTCTACTTCTACTATTACTCAATATTTTATTCACTCTTCACTCAACATTTTCATCTCTTTCACCTTGTATTTTTATTTCTTATTTTTATGGCTTCTTCTATCGAAACCGGAGGGGCGTGGAGCACCATGGAAGATGTTTCTTTGTGTGAGGCTTGGCTCCGAGTTTGTCATTGTCCCGTGATAGGCGATGAGATGAAATTTTTCCAAATGTGAAAAAATTCCGGAGTCGCCTCGTACGGAAATGGCATTATCGAGTAGGTGGAAACTTCTCAACAAAGAGATGGCAAAATGGAGAGATGCCTTGGCAAAAGCGATGAACTTGTATAGAAGTGGGGAAAATCGTACTAACGAGGTAAGTATTTTGTAATTTTCGTTTTATTAAGTTTAATGTCCTAATATATATATGTTGTTAATATTTATTGCATTTTCAATATTTTGTTAATATTTCTTGCATTTTAAATATTTTGTTAATATTTCTTGCATTTTCAATATGTTGTTAATATTTCTTGCATTTCCAATTGTTTCTTCATATTTCTTGCATTTTCAATATGTTGTTAATATTTATTGCATTTCCAATTGTTTCTTCATATTTCTTGCACTTCCAATTTATTTGTAAGGTTAATTGCATTTCCATTATTTTTATTTTGTTACTTGCATATCCAATATATTTTAAATATTTCTTGCATTTCCATTTTTTTGTTAAATAGCTGATTCAAGCACAAATGTGGTTCGGTGCAACCGGGGGTGGCAAAAAAAGTTTCACCCATCATGAATGTTAGGAGGTGGTGAAATATTGTAAACGCTTCATAATTATTCCCACGGGTCCCGACGTTGTGTTAATTTGATTGGATGAAAATCTTATCTAAAATTTGAAATTCATCCGAAATTTGAACTCAAAAATCTTATTCGGAAATTTTATCCGATTATGAATAGTCTTGACACGTAGGAACCCGGAAATCTTATTCGAAAATATTATCCAAATTAATTATTGAGGTAAAAAAATTTGTGAATAAAACAAAAAAATAAATAGTAACTGCCCTTAGCAAGGGCAACTGGTGGAAACACAAAATACTATTTGCAAGGGCAACTACTATTCTAGTGGCTGCCCTAGCTCCCCCCTTGCCATGGCTAAGGGCAAATGGGTGGAGTTACTCTTAATAAATTTAAATTGTATTTGAACAATAGCCAGTTGCATTTGATTGGAGCAAAGCCAATACATCATACACGTGCATAAGTTGAATGGGAAAAACTAAAAAGACAAAGAGAAAGTTCATTTTTTTATACCCCTTTATGAGGAGGAATGCCTTGCTGCTGAGGGAGGTCTGGTGGATGGAGTGCGACGCCTTCGGTCAGTCCGCATCTACTGCTGTTCGACATGTTCCTCGCCAAGCGAACAAGGCTGCCCATCGCATTGCCCGCTTCAGTCTGCGCGATCAAAGTTTGTCGCTCTGGTTGGATGTGGGTCCTTTGTGGCTTATGGATGCTGTTTATGATGATTGGCACGAGCCTACTGTCGTTTGATTTAATATCTTCATGTGTAATCGGGCATATGTGGCACTCTTTTTCCTCCCCTGAAGTTTTTCCCATCGGGTTTTCTTTAGGGAGGTTTTAATGAGGCCATACTACCCATGCCGACATTCCTTTGTCATGTTGATTAATTGAATGAAGTCTTTCCTTTCAAAAAAAAAAATGGTTCACAATTTCCAAACATGCTTGCTCTTATTTAAACCATTTGTAGCAATTTCAATGAATGAAGGCATACTGTAGAGGTTGTGGTAAAGAGGTTCCCCCCAATGTTCGAAGAACCTGGAGCAAAGCCAATATAATAATTCAATGAATCAAAACTCATGAAACAGTAACTCAAAAGTAACCTGCAGCAAAGCCAATAAATAAAAAAATACGTACATGTTGAACTCAAACCACAATATAATAATCCAATGAAACCAAAATTCATGAAATAGTCCCGAAAACCAAAAAGGGGAATGCTAGCAACCTTCTCTCTAACCTTCTCCTTTGGACCTTCTCCCTTTTCCTCATGACATGTGTCACTTTCCTTCACTTAAAACGATGTAACTAATGCATCAAACAAACCAACATTTGTTTTCCGAGTTTACCCTTATTAAATGTTTTGTCATTCAATTTGTTCAAAAATAATTGTACAACTCTCTTACCATATGTAAACAATTAAATAATAAAAAATGTCAGTTAAAAAAATGTCTATCTTTTTCAGAGATAAAAATTCTATTTTTTTAAACACAAAAGAATGACCTAAAAATACACTCAATAGAAAGATCACATTTTTATACAAAAAAAAGACTTCCTTCAAAAGGAAGTTCATTAATTGCATTTTTTTATACTACTAAATAAAGTTAAAGAGAATTTTCAGTGACAACTATATATATATATATATATATATATATACCCAAATAATCAGATTCCATAGGAAGTTCATAGTTTTATTTATATTTTTTATATCCCTTCCCGCCTTTGGAGTTTGATTATTTGAAAAAATTCCTAAAATTCTGCATACCAAATTTTAGATTAAACCAATGTCTCTCCTTACTTCCTTTGGAATCTTTCAGGCAACAAAAAATAAAAGTAACGTTTTTTCTTATTTAATTTTTAAGTCTTATTTGAATGTCTCATTGCTTTAGAGTTTTTTTTTTAATAAAAAAAAACGTTTTTTCTTAATTAATTTTTAACAAGGTGGTAAGAAGTTTGTAAATTTTTTTTTTTGAATAAATTAAAGAAAACAGTAAAATCAATATATTTAATAAGGATAAAATTGGAAAACTAATGATGGCTTGTTTGATGCATTAATTACATTATTTTAAGTGTAAGGAAATGGACACATGTCATGAAGAAAGTAGAGAAGGTCCAAAAGAGAAAGTTGAAGAGAAGGTTGCTAGCATTCCCCAACTAAAAAAGTAAAGACATGTGGGAGTAGGGTGCAGGTAATCACCTTTTTCTTTGTCCATGTATAGAGTAGCTGAAAACGTACAGCAGGCTGCTGTCCCTGACGGCAAAAGCGTTGTTGTCAGAGAAAATTTGTATTTTTAGGGTTTTGTTTGAAAAACTGAAAATTGATAAATAAAAAATGAAAAGATTTCCGATTGCAGCAAAAGGCTAACAGAGTTAAAAGTTACTGCAATTTTAAGGCTAAAAATAAATTATTACACGTGTCTCATTCCCATTGGAGGGTACACCAGCTGGTGTACCAAGTACCTACAAAAATTTCTCATTCTACAGGTATATAAGTTTGTATTTCTTCCACGTAATTAAATATCTTATCCTAAAAATAATATATTTAAAAAAAAAACTATTACTCATGCAGAGTTATGCTGTCAAAAACTGGAATATTACCTTGTCTAGACTTGGCAACATACATAAACATCTATCTTTATATGTTAATAATGATTTAATATTGGTTACACAGCAGCACAAAAGTAACTTTGTATTGTTACAAGGCTTTTTAACTTTTCATGATGATCCCCCTAAAATAAATAAATCATGTTTTGATCCCATAGTATTAGTAGTAAACACGTTCTAATGCTAAGACATCTGGGGCCTCCTCCACAAAAAGGGAAACAAGAGGAAAGAAATCATTTAAAGCAAGAACCATCCTTAAGCTGTTACCCATTCTCTCTCTCTCTCTCTCTCTCTCTCTCTCTCTCTCTCTCTCTCTCTCTCTCTCTGCCTGTATAACTACAGTATCACTACTGCAAGTACTGGTGTAAGTTTCAATGCACTTTTTTAAACTCTCTCTCCATCCATCTTATATGAATCATCTCTTTAGTCTCAGGTTAGCAGGGGGCTTCTCTTCTCACTAGGACTGGCTAATTATATCCAACTTTTCTGGTACTGGCTTTTAACATGCTTCTTGCTGCTGCTCATACTTCATAGGACATCTCCTATCATTAAGAAGCTTCAGTTATGACAGACTCCAGTCATGATTCAACAGCCATAAGGTTAGCTAGTTTTTTCTTCTTCTTTAATTCCAGTTTGAATGGTCAGAGTTTCTTTCTCTAACTCTTAGAACACTTTTTTTCCTTTTTTAAGGAAACTTTTCTATGTATAAACAAAAGATCCTATACGTACCAAGTGGAAATGAATTTTTTTAAGATTTATTTACAAAAAGAAAAAAAAGTTGTTGCATGTATTTGTACTCACCATTTTACCCTTATCATCATTCTCAAGACTTAACACATGCCTATAACTCTTTTAAAGTAGTTAGAACTCTATATGTTTTATTTGACTTTCATAACTCTACATATACTTTGATTGAATTTCATAAAAAAATTTATGAAATTTGTTGGAATCTTATTATAGAGTTTGATAGATTTTTATAAACTTCTATTAATTTGAAATAGTGATGAGCCATCATATTTGATGTTGGTGATGATAGTAGAGACGGTGATCGGGAGGATGGTATGGGCATTAATGGGGCATGGGAATGAAAAATCAAATGTTTGATAAGTCCAGGTATGAGAAATAGTTCCCTGTCACATGAGAAATTGAGGGAAATGAAACCCTCCACCCCAATTCTCTTGGACTCTATGGTCCAAGGAATTTGTAATCACCTCGACCCTTGGATTTAATCTAAAGGTGGAGAAAAAAACTGATTTAAAAATTCATATAATCTTTATATATAAAGTAAAAGGTAGAGAATGGTAAAACATTCAAAATACCAGAAAATATCCTTGGTAACATTAAGAATTGAAATTATTAATTAAATGAGGATAATATGGTAAATTCACACTTTTTCATATTTAAAAAAAATTAAAATCAAAAGAAAAATCAGATAATGGAATTTTTTTTTTTTTGGAACACAACTACTAATTATCTTTTTTAATTCTAAAATAAATTTAAATTCTAAAATAAAAAAAAATAAAAAGCATCTCGCAGGCCGAAAGCACGTGCGAAGAGGTGTATTAATTTAAAGGGAGTTTTGATTTATAGTCATTTGGGAGTTTACCATTGTGGTAGATAATAATCAAATTTCACCTAATTTGGTTAAGGTTAATGGTCAAAAAGTGGCATATAATTTTTCAATAATGCACTAAAAACCCATCAAAATTACAAAAAATGCCATTATCTAAATTATCTTATTTCTTTTAAGCTCAATCACATACACTTGACCCCATCTAATACACCAAACGCCCAAAACGACAACGACCACGCCAAAATTCTACGAGAAACGACAGCCACGCCCATGACCACATCCAATACCCCCACGCCCACCAACCACACCCAACAACCCCAGGCCCACAACCTCAGTACACATTATCCCAATTTGGCTTCACAAGTCGACATAATCAACCCTTCCCACCAACTTCGACCACTAACTAAAGAAGAGAGATGGCAGTTGTTTAACCCCGTAAAAAAAAAAAAAAAAAAAAAAAGCAAGGGAGCAAAAGACAATACTTGAAATAATAAGGGAAACTAAGAACAAAAAATGGGAGACGTAGCTCTCGACCACGCCCAATACCACTACTACATCCCACTTCTTACCCTTCGATCATGCCCAATAACTCATGCAACATACAAAAAACTGCACTGCAGCTTTTGATCAAGATGTAGCAACTGTAATGAGCAAGGTATTATAAAAACTATAGTTTTTCTCTTTCCCAATACAAAAACCTTTATATTATAAATAACATATAAACAAATTGGAAAGCTTTTAAGGTACAATGAAACTGAAGAAAAACAAATTTATAGGTAAGTAAAAGCGAAATAAATTAAAAGTAAGAATGTGAGCTTGGTAAGGTGAAGCACGTCAAGAACGCTATCCTAAAGCCTTTGTAGCCTCCTACGTGCAGTCTTGACGGTCTACAAGACTCCAAGATACAACTCCTTATACACAAACTCAAGATCCGCTATGAGCACGTTCATAGACCAATATAGGTATCCAAGTCACATAACCATTGCCAAAAAATACTAATAGAAAGTAGAGAATATATATAAAAGTAGAAAATGAGATAATTAGATTATGGTATGTGATATTCTGATGGTGTATCAAATGTGAAAGAGGAGTGGCCTTTTATATGCATCCAAGAACTTACAACCTTCACCACATTAAACCAGAAAATTAAGGCATTTAATATATAAATAATACCTGAAAATTAAATATGTATATCCTCACAATAAATAAAATAAAACAGCCAAATTAATTAAATAAATAAAAACAGTTAAATTTTTAAAACCTTTTTAAAATTCCAACACAAGGAACTCTAAAAAACACAATCATGATGACAAAGTTTCAACAATGTGATTTTGACACTTATCACATTCCAATAATATTGACAAAGTTTCAACTAAAAAAGAACAAAGAATATTAAAATAACTTGACACGTGTCAAAACTAGAGGAACTCCTCCTCAATCTTGAGGAGCCAAACTTTTTCCTCATTTATTTATTTAGGTTCTGTTAGTTTTTTTTTTCTTTTTTTTTCCCCGTTTTTAAGTTATAAGTATAAAGAATTAGGGGTTCGTTGTGCATAGAATGTCCTTTGGGTCCCCAGTTAGTCATTATAACAAGTCACAAATATTGTAAAGCCATAAGGTTAGTTATTGAAAGGCTAGTTTTTTTCTCTAATTCTCAGAACATTTTCCTTTTTTCTTTTAAAGAAAAACTTGTATCTAAATGCTTGTTTGTTTGTGTGTCTTGTTTAGTGTTGATCATGATGAAGCTGGAGGGCACAGATCAAGTGGACAATGGCCAACAACAGAGGAGATTCTTGGTTCACATGATGAGCAGCCAGCAACGACGTTCCTCCGAAAGTGGGATATAGTATTTACGATATCATGTGTATTTGCTGTCTTCCTTGATCCTTGTTACCTTTACATTCCTGCCATAGATGGGGACCATACGTGCTACTATTCGAACCAATACTTGATGTGGTCATTTGTGGGCTTACGATTCGCCCTAGATCTCTTTTATGCAGTGGACATTGCCATATTTTGTCGTCGGCGAATTTTAGCAAGCCTATTACTGAGAAATCTGGGGCCTCCTCCAGAAAAAGAAAAACAAGAGGAGAGAAATCATTTGAGGCAAGAACCATCCTTAAGCTGTTACCTTGTGTTTTTCGTGCTCTTCCCATTCCACAGGTAATCAACATAAGCCTTCTATTCTGTCAATTTCATTCATTTTGCTTTTCAACTATTTGTTTTACTGTTAACACACGCGCATGCATGGTATAGCCGCAGCTAATAGCATTCTGGTATAGCTGCAGCTGCAAATTAATCACCAATAGACCCCGATGTGGATACAACAGATCATTATTGTAATTTATTTTTAACATCTGGAAACATTATAGATGGTTTAAGCCAAATTAAATCTGTGTGTATATAGATATATATAAATCATTGTATAATTAATGTGTGCAGGTAATAATTGCTGGCCAATCTTATTCAAGCTCAAATATATATTTGTTTCCATTGTTCTGCACTACGGCCCAATATATACTACGGATTCATCACACATACAAGCTTCTCAAGCGGTGTACTAACATAGAAACTAAAATAGGAAGATGGCTTGATGCTATATTGGATTTTCTTCCCTTCATCCTTGCTGCTCACGTAAGTTTCAATCTTATCTCTCATATATATATTTCAGCTTATTTTAATTTAGTTTTAGCACAAAAATTTCCTTAAGTAAACTTGCATTATCAATGTATGGATGAATATATCATGACAACAAATATTGTTTGAATGGATATATAAAATTTGGGGTTTTTTTCCAATTTGGGAACCAGAACTTTGGCTTCTGTCCAAATTTAGTAGCTAATAAATTATAATTTGTCACAATTTAATGCCTAAATATTTTTTTTTATATACATGCAATATTGGGAGAGAGAGGTTTGTTTCACACACATTGTCAAGATGTCATGGGACTTCGAACCAAACTTCGTCTAAAATGATTTTGTCACTTCATGGAGACCATACTCACACATTTAACCGCCCCCAAAATAACAAGGGCTTCTAACTCAATGTGTTCAATTATTCCTCTTCTCCATTATTACTTTTACTTTGTATAAAAAATATTTTTTAAAACTTGAGATTATTATTATTAACTGCCTTGCTTGCTGGTGTCCTTCAGCTATACGGAGCCTTGTGGTACTTTCTTTCTATTCAACGAGAGGTAGATTGTTGGCTGCATGCCTGTCACGACAAAAGGGTGGGATGTGATCTCGCTCAAACAGGTTATGCTTTCTACTGTGGTACCGAGATTCACTTCCCCAATTTGCATCTCAATATCACACGTATAAAGGCATCATGCCCTATAAATCCACCTGATACAACTATCTTCGATTTTGGTATATTTCTCTACGCTCTTCAGTCTAAGTTGACCAGGTCAACGTCTATTAGACGAAACTTCCTTCAAAGTTTCTGGTGGGGATTGCGCAATCTGAGGTATCATAACTGTTTGATGTTTATTAACTAAATTTCTAATATAAATTCATTAGATTTGTTGGTGAATTTAATATGCAATATACATGTAATCCAACGTCTGAGATTAGAAATCGTTAATTAATTATTAATATAAAATTCTTAATAGAGTATTTCACTTTATCTATATAAGATCCCACAGCTAATTAATGCTTATCATAAACAAAGTTAAATGGTTGTATTATGTCATTGGGACAATTAAATGACGTTTCGAAAAAAACTTCATCATCCAACATTAGAAAAGAGAAATATTATAAAATCCTAACTGCTAAGAGAGAGAGAGAAAGCTTTAGATCCGGGAGTTGTTTCCTCGTATCTTCAATGTTTTTTGGTTTTTGGTGGACTTATATCGATTTACTCTATTCTGGGCTAGTATTGGTTGTGCCTCATCTTGTGAGGCCCCTCTTTGAGGTGTTGCAGCTTGGTCACGGTAGATCCGCTACTCATTTGTGTGTTAAGGCCCCGGAGTAACTAGGTGACGCTCTTCATGTCATGTCCCGAAAGAAGATTAGAGGTGGTTGATTTTCCTTTTGCCATCATTGTTTTAGTTAATTTTTTTTTTTTAGTTTGTTCAATAAATTCCAGAAACTCTATGAGTTTTCTATGTTTTTTTCTCTTATGATTGCAAAATTTAAGTTGAGTTTGTTGGGTGTTCTTAATCTATCTAGGAGAGTCATGCCGGTTAGAGGCTCGTTTTTGTCCTTAATGTCATTGGACTAGATTTGAGGAAATTATGGGATTGAGAGGGCTTATGTCACTGGAGAAGTTTTACCCATGTCTGCCATATTGTTATTGGGATGACTCCCTTTACTGTCTATATCTTTTTATACTGTTATTCTTATTGATTTAATAAAATTAGAATCACCTTCTATAATAAAGAAATTTAAATGGCGTTTCCTTGTTGAAGAAAGAACTAAGTTCAAATCTTTTTTATTTTTTGGATAAAGAACTAAGTTCAAATATGGTGAAGGAAATATAATGCGCACTACTACTTCGATTTAGACTTTCGAGAGATTCTCCAATGAATATTCAGTTAAGGATTGGTTACATATTTTTAATCTCAGCCATTGGATTGCATTCATTAGATGTGTTGGTATATTTAATATGCAATATATACACAATCCAACAGTCAAAATTAGAAATATGTAACCAATTCTTAACATAAAATATTTATTGAAGAATTTTCCTAGACATTAGTATCTAATATATTGTCTCTTTTAATTTTGCAGTTCTTTTGGTTCAAACCTCGAAACTAGTCTTTATGGGGTGGAAATCTTTTTTACGATTTTGGTATCTATAAGTGGCATGGTGCTATTTTTAATATATCTCAATACAAGGATACAGGTTTGTGTGATCAGCCTTTATATATATAGTCTTATTCTATTGAGTGATTCCTCAAATAATTTTATTTGAGGGACACCCTTTGGGTTCCCTATGAAATTTTTTTTCAAAGATCTAAAACATTTATTTTTCACATCTTCATTCCAACTGGTTATGAAATTAACGACATGCAGATGTCACAACAAAGGTCAAGTCAGCTTAAATTGAGACAGAAGATGTAGATGATGAATTTAGATATAGATTTATGGTTGTATAAAAACGGCCTTTATGATAAGAATTTGAAGATGTTCATCATGAAAAACTTACACCAAAAAGTTGAAGAAAACAAAGAAGTTGATGTGGAGAATATTCTCTCTTTTGTTCCTATTATACAGCAAAGAAGTATTATGTGGCTTCTCAGCTCGAATTTACTAAAAAAAGTAAGTACTTAATTTGTCTACCAAATTATGGAATATATATATGGGATTTTTCATCATAACATAACATGCATGCGTTCGTATTCCTAGCTAGTATAAATTTATATCCCTTGCAAGATTAATTTATTCTCTTTGTTTTTTTTTCATTGAATAAAATTAATATTATATAGGTCCCAATGCTGGAAAATATGAATGAAAACGTGTTGAAAGCAATCTGTGAGCATCTTGAGTTCGTGAAGTTTAGAGAGGACAAATATATTGTTCGAGAGGGAGAACCACTTGATAAGGTGCTCTTCATCACCCAAGGTACGGCATGGTCATACCCAACCAATGCAAGTGGTTCCTCAGCGATCAAGTGTCTTGTGAAAGGTGACTTCTACGGAGAAGAGCTTCTAAATTGGGCATCAGAATTGAGCTCTTTTTCTGAATTTCCCAACTCAACCAGAATTGTCAAGGCCCATACGAAAGTTGAAGCATTTGCCATCAGAGCCAACAACTTGAACATTGTTGTCTCCACATTTTGGTGGCATTTTAGCAAGAGGCTCGGTCATATAGAGGAGTCCCAGTTGGAGAGGTGGCAACATCTGGCAGCTTGTAGCATACAAGCAAAATGGCGCCGTCGTCATGCAAGGCCTGTCTAGGACTAAGAATTGGATGCTACGGTGTTTTACTCTCTCGTGCCCATCTCTTTCCTCATCTAATGTGTGACGTGAGGTGAGAGATCTCTATCTCTCATCTTTGGTCCAATTTGCAAGGATTATTTGGAGTAAAATTAATCAAAAATACCATATCTTTTATTAATGTAAAGACTTTTGTTGTTTTTTGGGGGCTTCGGATTAGTTCTCTTGTTTGTCATGTTTCGTAATGCCATTTGTAATTGTCCAATTACTAAATATAATAAGTAAATGTAATTGTTCAAACTATTAGCGTGTAAATTCTTTTCTCAGTTTTTCCATAAAAACTTTGTCAACTAAAAACTATTAACGTGTAAACTTGCTAAAACATTATTCAAATTCAAATTTTCTATTGGGTAAAATATCAATAATGAAGTGTATTTGTCAAAAGCACTAGCTTCTGGTCACAATTTATTTTAATATTCTTCTTCTTCTTTTTTTGGTTGAAACTTTGTAGAGCTCCTCGTCAATCTTAAAGAGCCAAGTCATGCTCTTTAATTAATTATGTGATACCTTGATTTTTATCATTCATCAACCTAAATGGTTTAAAATGGCTCTGAATATTATTATTATTATTATTATTTTAATCATTCATCAACCATTTAAAATGGTTTTTAGCTTGTCTTGACACTCTTGTAATTTCACTTTGTAATTTAAAAGCTCAATGGATCAAGATTAGGATAATGGTGCTAGCTTAATGGACCTCTGCAAAGAATGTCAAGATAGCTTTTTTTCGGCAAGGAGACATCTGATAAAGGTAAACAAAATCATGCATTTCATTGCATTTTTTATTTTAAAAATATAATATGAAGATGACATGTCATTCTACTTGTACGATTATAACTTTTCTGCCAGCTTTTACCCATCTATCCAAAAATTCATTGTCTTATTGTGCCGTGACTTTACTGAAATATCTTGCATTTTAAGGAAAGTTTGAGAGTTCATTTTTCCTAGTGAAGTCTGTGAGGTTGCAGTGTGAGATTTCGGAAAACCAGTTTTTTGAAATCTATTTGTAGTTGTCATATCTGCATCTAGATGTTCTGAAAATCATAATATCATTTTAGATCTAGATTTCAGATTCTTGGATTCACTTTTTTGAAGAATGGTTTCTTGAGAAAGCCAATTCATAAATTCAAAACTACCTAATTAGATTAGATATGCTCTTCTTCTTTTTTTCTTTCTTTTTTTTCCCCTTCTTATTATTATTTTTCCCCTCATTCAAAACATACCAGATTTACCTGTGTGTACAAATAAATTTTTTAGAAAAATCGTTACACTGTCAAATGATATTACTAATTTATGCTTTATAATTAATATAGATGAATGACATATTGATATGTGCATGCCGGAAAACAATTGGAGACATTAATCAAAGTTCAAACCAGGGCAATCATTAAGCCTCTAGCACCAAGACTCAACTGTCCACGAAGACTTAGAGGTCGCCTCACGAAGACTCAACTGTGCACGAAGACTTAGAGGTCGCCTCTAGCATGAAGACTCACTGTGCACGAAGACTGACTTAATAAAGCAGAATGCATGGTGGAAAGCAAAATTATTTCATCTTTTTATTAACAATAATTCTTTTGACAACACTCCAACTTTATTGGGCCATACTTGAAATATAAATCCAGACATTTATCTTCCCTTTTGTTTTTTTGCCAAAAAATATTCATTCTCTCTCTCTCTCTCTGCCTGCAATGGTCGGGTGAGAAGATTTTGGAACCACCATTTGTTTTTTTGTGAACCACCATTTCTTGAATGGGATTCTTTGGGGTAGTGAAAATATTTTTGCTAATCATTTTAATTTAAGGTGTATGCTCACTACCTTTCTGAATACTTGACACATGTCCATAGACATAATCACGGTTAACTTTTTACTTTGATTAATGTAATTATGGTTATGATTATGGATACGTGTCAAGTATTGAGAAGGGTAGTTAGCATATATACCTTGAGTTAAAGTGGTGAGCAAAAGTGCTTGCAATTCAAATATATACATATATATATGGACTACACATTGTATTCAATAATCTGAACTGTCTAGTTTATAGATATTCTCTCAATGATCATCTATGTATTCAATAATATATATATATATAGTACCAGGACTTTAGTCTCTTCACACATAGACAAGATTGATATTAATTTGATAATTCTATAACTTCCACTCCTCCATATATATTTGGCGTACTCAATACTATTTGGAGCTAATTAACTGTGGTTTAACCAGCGAGCTACTTGGGTTTGTGAATAATTCAGTGGTGGATCTAGGATTCTTAACCCCATGGGGTCATAGTGTTAAAGTTCCAACGTTTTTAAAGATGAAAACAATGCTATAAAAAATAAAAAAATAAAAACACACACACACAAATTATTCCAATTAACAAAAACATCATTCAATAAATCAAGCATAAATAGTAATTTTAAGATCTAAAAATTTGTTTAGTATTGAACTCCAAACTATTTTTAATATCTTAAAAAAATTGAAATAAAAATAAAAAAAACCCTAAATTGAAAAAATTGAAATTAAAATCAGAAACCTTAGATTCCCAAATTGAAATTAACAAAAGAAAAGGAACAATCAGTGTGGTTTCAATGGAACTAGAAACCCAAAACATGAAAAAGATTGATCAATTTTTGGTGGGTCTAGTCAGACCATGGAGGTAGTAGACGAAGGAGACCTTGACAGAGCTGCAAACGACGTCAACCCAAAACCGCCAACCGACAAGAGAGAAAAAGAGAGACGGATGAGAGAGGGAGGAGAGACAGACAGACATACGAGAATTGTTCTCTATAGGTAATTATATATCCTCCATAGATAATTATATCTCCTCACTGTAGGTAATTAAACATAATACGCCGTTGGTTGGGTTTCTTTACCTCTAGAGGTAATAATATATCCTCCATAGGTAATTAGATGCTGCTTCTTCTTCTTCTTCTTATTTTTTTTCTCATTCAAAACTACCGCATTTACTTACGCATAAGCACAAATTTTTTAAAGATACATACCGTAGATGGTATTAAATGCATGAGACAACTAATATATGTATACATATTATAAAGTGGAATGAAAACACCCCGCATAATTTTCACATGTGTGTCGATTACACTAAAAAAATCTTTCGCTAGGAAAGACTTTCAGGTCGCCCCTATCTGCTTACATTTTTTTAACAATCAGAGAAGATGAATGCAATGAGCTGCGACGCGTGCTATCTGCTTTTAAGAGAGAGAGTTGATCAGCTTTAATAAAGTTGAACTATTTCATCTTTTTGCCAAAGACTATGACTCCCAACTTTTTTGAGTCATAGATTATGAAATACTTTAAAAAAAAAAATTCGACTTTTTTGATTGCCTATTTTCATTTGTCACATAAGTGGACCATATATATACTTAGAAAAATTCCATCTCTCTCTCTCTCTCTCTCTCTCTCAGAGAGGTTAGCAAGGATTCTCACTAGGACTAGATTAAAATTTGATAATTATATCTAACTTTTAGTTTTCCACAAACATAATATTTGACTATTTGCAGGAGCCAACATTATTTTGTGGAATTGTCTTTTAAGATGACATAAAACAATTAGATACATTAATCACTGTTCAAACCAGGCAATCATTCAAAATACAATTCATAAGCGAAGTAGGTCAGGTCTCTAGCACAAAGAGACAATTAAAAAAGCAGAAAGCCTAGTGGAAGCAAAATTATTTCATCTTATTGGGCCGTACTTGAAATAAAATCCAGACATTTATCTTCTCTCTCTCTTTTTATTTTTGGTGCCAAAAGACATTTTTCCTCTCTTCGGTCTGTCCATATTGTTCCTCTCTCTCTCTCTCTCTCTCTCTCTCTCTCTCTCTCTCTCAGGGTGTATCCTGCAAGCACTGGTATAAGTTTCAATGCACTTCTTTAAACCTCTCTCTCCATCTTTTTTATATGAATCATCTCTTTAGTCTCAGGTTAGCAGGGGTATTCTCACTAGGACTATATCAAAATTTGATAATTCTATCGAACTTTTAGTTTTCCACACACATATTTGACTATTCGCAGGGGGCTTATAACAAGCTCCTTCCTCCTGCTCATCAATAAGCTTGAGTTATGGGGGTCTCCAATCATGACTCAACAGCCATAAGGTTAGTTTTTGCTCCCTTAATTCCTGATTAAAAGTCTCTAATTCTCGGAACACTTTGTTTCTAAATTATCTTATTTCATTTAAGCTCAATCACATACAGTTGTCCCCATCCAATACACTAACGCCTAAATCTATATATATAATGCCTTTTGCTTTATATATATACATAGAGATTTAGGTTCTGTTAGTTTTTTTTTTTCCGTTTTTAAGTTACAGTTATAAAGAACTAGGGGTTCGTTGTACATAGAATGTCCTTTGGGTCCCCAGTTAGTCGTCGTGGTATTCACGATTTCATTATAACAAGTCCCAAATATTGTAAAGCCATAAGGTTAGTTATTAGTCATTTTTTGTCTTCTGATTTAAAGGCTAGTTTCTTTCTCTAATTCTCAGAACATTTTCCTTTTTTCTTTTAAAGAAAAACTTGTATCTAAATGCTTCTTTGTTTGTGTGTCTTGTTTAGTGTTGATCATGATGAAGCTGGAGCGCACAGATCAAGTGGACAATGGCCAACAACAGAGGAGATTCTTGGTCCACATTACGAGCAGCCAGCAACGACGTTCCTCCGGAAGTGGGATATAGTCTTTACGATATCATGTGTATTTGCTGTCTTCCTTGATCCTTTTTACCCTTACATTACTGTCGTAGATGGGGCCCGTACGTGCTACCATTCGGACGTATACTTGTTGTGGTCATTTGTGGGCTTACGATCCGCCCTAGATCTCTTTTATGTAATGGACACCTTTGGTGGGCGGCTGATTCGTAGCAAGCCTAATGCTAAGACAACTGGGGCCTCCTCCAGAAAAAGAAAAACAATAGGAAAGAAATCATTTATTCTGGCGTTACCTCGTGTTTTTCGTCTTCTTTCCATTCCACAGGTAATCAACATAAGCCTTCTATTCTGTCAATTTCATTCAATATTTTGCTTTTCAACTATTTGTTTTAGTGTCAACACACACGCATGCATGGTATAGCTGCAGCTGCAAATTAATCACCAATAGACCCAGATGTGGATAACTAAAAATGTAACATATGTGAAATACAACATATCATTATTGTAATTTATTTAATATACTTTTTATAATATCAGATTTAATTTGGCTTAAACCATCATGTAATGTTTCCAGCTATCAATATTATTTGCTCCACTATATGAGTTTCTTCTTCCGGCCCAATATACACTACGGATTCATCACACATACAAGCTTCTCAAGCGGTGTACTAACATAGAAACTAAAATAGGAAGATGGCTTAATGCTATATTGGATTTTCTTCCCTTCATCCTTGCCGCTCATGTAAGTTTCAATCTTATCTCTCATATATATATATATATATATATATTTCAGCTTACTTTAATTTAGTTTTAGCACAAAAATTTCCTAAGTAAACTTGCATTATCAATGTCTGGATGTGTTTGAATGGATATTTAAAATTTGGGGGGTTTTTTTTCCAATTTGGGAACCCGAACTTTGGCTTCTGTCCAAATTTAGTACCTAAATTATTTGTCACAATTTAATGCCTAAATAATATTTTTCATTCATGCAATATCGGGGGAGAGAGGTTTTTTTCACACACACTGTCAATGTGCCACGAGGGTTCAAACCTCAAAACATTAGTCCACAAGTAAATGTCATTTTCTATTAGGCTATACCCCATTGACTCTAAATTAATTTTTTGAGTCTAGTACGTTTGAAACAAACTTCGTCTAAAATGATTTTGTCATTTCATGGAGACCATACTCACGCACTTAACCGCCCCCAAAATAACAAGGGACTTTGTATGAAACAAAAAACAAAACACAAGGGGCTTCTAACTCAATGTGTTCAATTATTCCTCTCCTCCATTATTACTTTTACTTTGTATAAAAAATATTTTTTTAAACTTGAGATTATATTATTATTAACTGCCTTGCTTGCTGGTGTCCTTCAGCTATACGGAGCCTTGTGGTACCGTCTTTCTCTTCAACGAGAGGTAGATTGTTGGGGGCATGCCTGTCACGATAAAAGGGCGGGATGTGATCTCGCTCAAACAGGTTATGCTTCGATTTTGGTACCGTCTTTCTACTGTGGCGTCGACATTACCTCCAACAAATCGCATCTCAATATCACGCATATAAAGGCATCATGCCCTATAAATCCACCAGATGCAACTATCTTCGATTTTGGTATATTTCTCTACGCTCTTCAGTCTGACTTGACCAGGTCAACGTCTATTAAACGAAACTTCCTTCAAAGTTTCTGGTGGGGATTGCGCAATCTGAGGTATCATAACTGTTTGATGTTAATTAACTAAATTTCAAATATAAATTCATTAGATATGTCAATGAATTTAATATGCAATATACATGTAATTCAACGTCTGATATTAGAAATCGTTAACTAATTCTAAACATAAAATTCTTAATAGAGTATTTCACTTTATCTATATACAATCCCACAGCTAATTAATGCTTATCATAAACAAAATTAAATGGTTGTATTATGTCATTGGGTCAATTAAATGAGTTTCGAAACGTCTTCATCCAACATTAGACAAGAAACATTATAAAATCCTAACTGCTAAGAGAGAGAGAGAGAGAGAGAGAGAGAGAGAGAGAGAGCTTTAGATCCAGAGGGTTTTTCCCTGGATCTTCGTTGTTCTTCGGTTTTTAGTGGACTTATATCGATTCACTCTTCTCTGGGCTGGTATTGGTTATGCCTCATCTTGTGAGGCTGCTTTTTGAGGTGTTTTGGCTTGGTCACGGTAGATTGATTGCTTATTTGTGTGTTGAGGCCCTGGAGTTACTAGGTGGCGCTCCCTATGTCATGTCCTAAAGGAAGATTAGTGACAGTTGATTTTCCTTTTGCCGTCGTTGTTTTAGTTAATTTTTTTTTGTTTACTTTGTTCAATAAATTCCAGAAACTCTATGAGTTTTCTGTGTTTTTCTCTCTTATGATTCCAGAAACTTAGTTGAGTTCGCCGGGTGTCCTTAGTCTATCTAGGAGAATCAAGACGGTTAGAGGCTAGTTTTTGTCCTTAATGTCATTGGACTAGATTCAAGGAAATTATGGCAGTTGACAGGGGTTATAGAAAAGTTACTTTGGAGAGTGATTCTCTCCAGATAGTTTCAGCTCTTCTGTTGACTTAGGTCATTGGAGAGGTTTTACCCGTGTTTGCCATATTATTATTGGAATGACTCCATTTACTATATGTATCCTTTTATACTATTATTCTTATTGATTTAATAAAATTCTAATCACCTTCTATAACTAAATAAAAAGAAATTTAAATGACGTTTCTTTGTTGAAGAAAGAGCCAAGTTCAAATTTGGTGAAGGAAATATAACGTGCACTAAAGTTACTACTTCAATTTAGACACTGGGGAGATTCTATAATAAGTACTAATTAAGGATTGGTTACATATTTCTAATTTCGGCCGTTGGATTGCATTCATTAGATGTGTTGATAGATTTAATATGCAATATATATGCAATCCAACAGTCAAGATTAGAAATATGTAAACAATTTTTAACATAAAATACTTATTGAAGAATTTGCCTAGACGTTAGTATCTAATATATTGTCTTTTTTAATTTTGCAGTTCTTTAGGTTCAAACCTCCAGACTAGTCTCTATTGGGGGGAAATCGTTTTTTCGATTTTCGTATCTATAAGTGGCATGGTGCTATTTTTATTATATCTCAATACAAGGATACAGGTTTGTGTGATTAGCCTTTATATATATATATATATATATATATATATAGTCTTATTCTATTAAGGATTTTTCAAATATCTAAACCATTTATTTTTCACATCTTCATTCCAACTAGTTATAAAATTAACCGCATGCAGATGTCACAACAAAGATCAAGTCAGCTTAAATTGAGACAAAAGATGCAGATGATGAATCTAGATATAGATTTATGGTTGTATAAAAACGCCCTTTGTGATAAGAATTTGAAGATGGTCATCACGAAAAACTTGCACCAAAAACTTGAAGAAAACAAAGAAGTTGATGTGGAGAATGTTCTCTCTCTTATTCCTATTATACACCAAAGACGTATTATGCGGCATCTCAGCTTGAATTTAATAAAAAAAGTAAGTACTTAATTTGTCTACCAAATTATGGAATATATATATTACAAGATTTTGAAGTAAAGAAAAAAGTATGTACATGTTTATTGGATTTTTCATCATAACATAACATGCATGCGTTCGTATTCCTAGCTAGTATAAATTTATATCCCTTGCTAGATTAATTTATTCTCTTTGTTTTTTTCTTGAATAAAATTAATATTATATAGGTCCCAATGCTGGAAAATATGAATGAAAACGTGTTGAAAGCAATCTGTGAGCATCTTAAGTTCGTGAAGTATAGCGAAGACAAGTATATTGTTCGAGAGGGAGAACCACTTGATAAGATGCTCTTCATCACCCAAGGTACGGCATGGTCATACCCAACTAATGTAAGTGGTTCCTCAGCGATCAAGTGTCTTGTGAAAGGTGACTTCTACGGAGAAGAGCTTCTAAATTGGGCATCAGAATTGAGCTCTTTTTCTGAATTTCCCAAGTCAACCAGAATTGTCAAGGCCCATACGAAAGTTGAAGCATTTGCCATCAGAGCCAACAACTTGAACATTGTTGTCTCCACATTTTGGTGGCATTTTAGCAAGAGGCTCGGTCATATAGAGGACTCCCAGTTGGAGAGGTGGCAACATCTGGCAGCTTGTAGTATACGAGCAAAATGGCGCCGTCGTCATGCAAGGCCCGTCTAGGACTAAGGATTGGATGCTACAGTGTTTACCCTCTCATGCCCATCTCTTTCCTCATCTAACATATCTTTTATTAATATAAAATACTTTTGTTTTTTTTGGGTTGTGGCTCTGAATATTAAAAAAGTGTCACATTAATTGGATCTAAAGCATTGAGAAAATGCTGAGATGGGCTTAGCCAAATTAGCTAGCGCAGATGTGCTCTTCACTTTGCACCAAAGTTCGAATCCCCCCTCTGCATAGTTAGGATTAGTTTAATGTCAATTATCGCTTGTATAAATAAAAAAAGAAAAAAAAGAAAAGAAGGTTGAGGAAAGATGCCTTTACTATTACCTTTGTCGAATTTTGTTAAGTTCATTGCACCTTCTACAGGGTTTACCAAATTGCCAATAGTAGTTTAGGGATATTAAAAGAAAGGCCTACCTGAAAACAGAAAAAACACTTTAATTTGTTACTGTTACTGTTCGAATTTTTGCGACGGTGTTTCAGTATTGGCTGCGGTTTTTGTGCCTATGCGAGGACCTTTAGCGCCAAATAAACCGTCGCTAGGCGTGGGAAAACAGAGCTATAGCAACTGGTGCTGATACCATCGCTAAAAATAAGCGCACTTTCGAAATCTTATTCCCTCTTTGGAAACTAAACTAATTTCAGAAGTCACATCTCGAAATCTTATTCCTGCATGCATATTACAGGAAAACATAACCAAGTCTAGTACAAGTCATTACTTGGAGATAATTCAAATGCCCAATCTGTAAAATAGGGAAGAAAGATATTTGCCTGAATAATTTTCATTGAGTCAGAGGGTGTAACTTTATACAAGAGATTTCCTATAATGATGCTAAGCTATTCTAGGAATCTAAATTACAATAGGAAAAGAAATATTCTACAGCACATAATTACATATTTGTTTCCAGATCCATCCTGTGAACATTAGGAAATCATTGACCTTCTTAACACTCCCCCTCAAGTTGGAGAGTGAATGTCGAGAACTCCCAACTTGCGAATCATGGTAGAAAAGGGTTCCTTTCCCAACGGTTTAGTGAATACATCCGCAAGCTGATTTGCCGAAGTAACAAACTTGGTTACAACCGAACCATCCTGTATTTTGTCCCGAATAAAGTGGCAGTCCATTTCTATATGCCTGGTTCTCTCATGGAAAACGGGATTGGCTGCTATATGTAAGGCTGCTTTGTTATCACAATGTAGCAATGCCGGTTTCAGATGCAATATTCGTAAATCCTTCAATAATGAACGTAACCAAGACAACTCACAGCATGTACCTGTCATGGCTCTATATTCGGCAAGAGAGTGACACTGTTTTCTGCCTCTTTGTTCGCCAAGAAACAAGTGAAGATCCTAAAAAAACACAATAACCTGTAGTGGATCTACGAGTCATTGGACAACCAGCCCAATCCGAGTCACAAAAAGCTCGTAGAGATAAATCATTTTGAGAAGAGAAAAACAAACCCTGTCCTGGAGCACTTTTCAAATAACGCAACACACGCAAGGCAGCTTCCATATGTGGTCTACGTGGTGCATGCATGAATCGGCTTAATACATGTACCGAATACATGATATCAGGCCGAGTAATAGTTAAATAAATTAGGCGTCCCACAAGTCGCCTATATTGAGATGGATCTCTAAGCAATTCACCTGTATCAGAGAGCTTTATGTTTTGCTCCATGGGAAAGTTCACAGGTTTAGCACCCAAAATTCCACCATCCTTCAAAATTTCCAAAGTGTATTTCCGTTGTGAAATAGAAATACCTTTCTTTGATCGAGAGACTTCAATGCCTAGAAAATATTTCAAATCCCCCAAATCTTTAATTCGGAAACGACTATGCAAAAATTGCTTAAGAGTGGATATAGCCTTGAGATCATTACCCGTAATAAGAATATCGTCAACATATATCAACAGAGCGGTAAAGGACTTTCCATTCCGACATGTGAATAACGAGTAGTCCGCTTTGGACTGAACATATCCGGCAGCTTGAACAGCTGTTGAGAACTTGGCAAACCATTGACGAGAAGCTTGCTTTAAACCATACAACGACTTGTTGAGGCGACACACCAAGTTCTCCCCCTGTCGCTGAAGACCAGGAGGTGGAGACATATAAATTTCTTCATGGAGATCACCATGAAGGAAAGCATTGTTGACATCTAATTGGTGAAGGGACCAATCCTGAGCAGCTGCCAGAGCCAATAAACAACGAATAGTAATCATTTTAGCAGTGGGAGAAAAAGTGTCATGATAATCGATACCTTCCAACTGTGTGTAACCCTTGGCCACCAAACGAGCTTTATAACGCTCTATGGTGCCATCTGAGTGACGTTTGATTTTATAAACCCAGCGACATCCAATGGGTTTCTTGCCATGAGGGAGAGGAGTGAGGGACCAAGTGTGATTGGCCTCTAAAGCTGCCAATTCAGATTGCATGGCGTCCTGCCAGTGTGAATGGGAAGCTGCTTCGGTATAAGAGCTGGGCTCAACATCCTGACTAATAGTAGCAACAAAAGAATGATGCTGTGGTGAGTAACGATGGTAAGAGAGAAAGTTACAAAGAGGATACCTTGTACCTTTGGTGGAACCAGACGAAGAAGACGGCGACGGTTTGGGAGACGTTACTTGGTTGCAAACATAATCACGTAAAGCACGTGGAGGACTGTGATGTCGTTGAGAACGTCGTAAAACTGGTACGGGAGGGGGCGGAACGACGCTAATAGGAATGGGTTGATCAAAAGTGGAGGTGGCTGGATGCGGAGACGTAGAAGGAGAATCGGGTTGGGTCATTGCTAAGGGAGGGACGGGATGGACCGGTTCTAATGGTGCTGTGGAGGTCGTAGGGAATGAGTTAGAAATAGGAGGGTCAGACACAAAATGAGGAAGGACGGGGGCTAGAGGTGTTGGAATGGATGGAAGGGACGCATAGGGAAAAATAGTTTCATGAAAAACAATGTCACGACTAGTGAAAAATTTATGAGTGGTAAGGTCATAGAGCTTGTAGGCTTTTTGACCGACCGGGTAACCAAGGAAAACACAACGTTTGGCTCTAGGAGCGAACTTATGAGGGACATGCACATCAGTAGCATAGGCAAGACACCCGAAAACCTTAAGATGGGAATAGGAAGGGATCTTGCCATAAAGGCGTTCAAAAGGAGTTTGTTGGGAAAGAAGTGGTGTGGGCAAACGATTAATCAAATGTACAGCGGTGAGAACACATTCTGCCCAAAAACGCAAAGGGAGATGGGCTTGAAAGCGAAGGGCACGGGCTGACTCAAGGATATGACGATGTTTGCGCTCTACAACCCCATTTTGTTGGGGTGTATAGACACAAGAGTGTTGGTAAGTAGTGCCATTTTGTTGAAAAAAGGCTTTCATAGAAGAGAATTCCCCCCCATTATCAACTCGAATATTAGCAATGGATGCAGCAAATTGAGTTTTGACAAAGGAGAAAAAATTTGTAAGTAAATGTTGTGTTTCACTTTTGTGCTGCATAAAGAATACCCATGTGAAACGAGAATAATCATCCACAATTGTCAAAAAATATTTAGCACCAGAAAAAGAAGGAATTTTGTAGGGGCCCCAAATATCACAGTGAATTAACTCAAACGGTCTAACAGACGAAATTGAACTAGCAGAAAAAGGAAGTCGACATTGTTTTGCAAGTGCACAAACATCACAAGGATTATTGGATTTGAAAGGAAAATTGAGCAAATTTTTTGCCATAAAATCTAATCTAGAGGAAGATAGATGCCCTAATCGGCGGTGCCACAAGTCAGTGGAGGAGGTGACATGAGAACAAGATGGATGGCTAGCAATGGCAGCGGAGGATCTGAATTTAGGGCTCGGTGTTGCTGACGCCAATGCGACCAAGTAATAAAGTCCGTCTCGTTGTTTACCCAAACCAATCGTCTTCGTCGTCGTCAAGTCCTGCAACACAGGGGGCAGGATGGAAAAAAATTTCCACAAGCTTCCCCCTATAAAGGCAACTCTTTTTCTCTATTTGACATTCTAGCAAACTTTTTGGATGCTAATCATTCCTCAATGCTTCCCTGTAAATTTGAAATGGTCCCTAAGCGTGCAAAAGCTGAAGCTGGAATATGCCATGCAACACAGGGGATGTTCAGAGGGCACCTTCAGCCATTTATATGATCTGCAATGCATCCATCCAGCCGCTGTACCTAAAGTTGACAGCAATATTAGATAGAAACAAAAAAGTTATTTCTAACTTCCATCCAAGTAGAAATAGAACCATTGAAAAATTAGCCATAAATAATGTGATGTGAGGTGCATATCAGATGTTCCAATTTCCAAATCAGGAAAATGGCTCTACAAAATACAGAACCAGAGAGAGAGAGAGAGAGAGAGAGAGAGAGAGAGTCGGACTATGAGAAGTTCGAACCATGAAGGATTAAACGAACATGTCAAAAGCATCCAATAAAAATTTCAAACCTTTCAACATGTACAAGACTTTTGCAAATAAGTCAGTCATTCTAGAAGTAATGCCATTACAGACACTTTTTTGTTTTTTCGTTTTTGTAGCCCAAACGGATAAAGCAGTCAGTTTTAGCCCAATAGCCCAGGCCCTTTTGTTTTATGAATAAGTTATTTTTGGGATGGAAAAATATAGCATTTTTATTAGCAGGAAGCCCGAAGCCCGATAAGCTAAAACCCTAGCCCCACCAAAACCCCTCTTTCTCTTCGGTTTGCTTTGTTTCTCATTGCTTCATCAGTCTCTGTTTCTGGAAAACCTGAAGATTAGAAATGGTCCGAAGCATCAAGAACCCTAAGAAAGCCAAGAGAAAGAACAAGGTCAGCTCCAATCCACTTCCATCGCCTTTAATTGTTTAATTACTTCAGTCAATTGGGGTTTATCTTTCACCAATTCAATCGAATTGAATTCTTGCTTAGGGCTCAAAGAAAGGAGATGGGTCTTCTTCCTCTGCAATACCATCGATGCCTGCGAAGGTATGGCAACCAGGGGTGGACAAGTTGGAGGAAGGCGAAGAGCTCCAGTGTGACCCATCAGCTTACAATTCTCTCCATGCCTTCCATATTGGTTGGCCTTGTTTAAGGTTGCTCTGAATTTCATTTATTCTTCTTTTTGGTTGCCCAGAAATTGCAGGAAAGGCTTTAAGTTTAAACTTTGAATTCTGGGTTTGAAGAGTTGGAGCTTGGTTAGCTGAACTTAGCATAACTAAGTTGAACTAAGCATACACCTGTTGCTTTTTATTGTTTTTTTGGCTTTTAATGATTAGCTTTTTAACGTCGGAAACTCTTATGGCTTACGCAGAGTATTGAATTATGTTTTAGAGGTTTCCAATTCACTGCTAAAAGTGAATTACTTTTGACAGCTTTGATATTGTACGAGATACATTGGGGTTGGTTCGGACAGAGTTCCCCCATACAGTGTATTTCGTTGCCGGGACTCAGGTGAGCTTTATCTCTTAAATTTCTGATGATTTATCTCTCGCTTTTCTTTCACCCATCCGATAGTGATGGTGAATACTCAAACTTCTTGTTGTGCAGGCAGAGAAAGCTGCTTGGAACTCTCTTGGAATATTTAAAGTATCCAACATTTCTGGGAAAAAGCGCGAACCAGTGCCTGCCAAACCTGCAGATGAAGACTCTAATATGGACAGTGAGGATAGTGATAGTGACGAAGATAGCAATGATGAGGAGGCTGGTGGATCTGGCGCACCGGTTTTGCAGGCAATATTTTGTTACATCCCAGACATGATTCATCTCACCTTCATCTTGCTTAGTTTTGATCTCATCTATGCGCATATCCATGTTTCTTGTTCTCATGTACAGTTGCGCAAGGTAGCTCATGAAGGATGTGTTAATCGTATACGCGCCATGACACAAAATCCCCATATATGTGCATCTTGGGCAGATACTGGTCATGTGCAGGTCAGACTTTATATCCTTATATCCTGGATGAGTTCTTCATCAATTACAATTTATATAAATATGTACACATTTTGAGTATAAAGAATAGATTATGACTACAAGTTCCTTATATGGTTTAATAGAATAAACTCACAACTACATTAAATACAAGTTCCTCATATTAAACTGACACTTGAATGACCATTTACATTTTACTTTAAACATGGATTAATCCTGCTACTCTTGCAGGTTTGGGACTTCAGTTCTCATTTAAATGCTTTAGCAGAATCAGAGGCAGACGTTAGCCAGGGAGCTTCTTCAGTTTTTAACCAGGCTCCATTGGTTAAGTTTGGGCATAAAGATGAAGGGTTTGCTCTAGACTGGAGTCCACTTGTACCTGGAAGGCTTCTATCTGGTACTATTGTTACCTTAGTTCAATATCTTCTTTTTCTCTATCAAGGGCATTTAATAATATATTGCTTTTTCCATTGAAACTAATGATTTTTATTTTTTTTTATTTTTATGTTCTTGATTTTAAAAGGGGATTGCAAGAATTATATACATTTGTGGGAACCTACATCAGGTTCCACATGGAATGTTGATACTACTCCGTATATTGGACATACTTCAAGTGTGGAGGATCTGCAAGTATGTAGCTAAGATGGGAAGCTAAAGTTCGATTTGTTGTTATAAAGCATATAGTCAACCTTACAATCTAGTTAGGTAGTTTTCCTTAATATTTTCTCATCCGTTAGCGATACTTTTTTACCTTTTATCTTTGCAGTGGAGTCCTACTGAACCTGATGTATTTGCCTCTTGTTCTGTGGATGGGAACATAGCAATATGGGATATCCGTCTGGGAAAGTCACCAGCAACTTCTTTTAAGGCGCATGATGCAGATGTGAATGTTATTTCTTGGAATAGGTGCTTAAATCTTGAACGTTTGTTGTTTTTGTTTGTTGTGATACATTTTGTGCTTCATATGATATGATGACCTTGGCACCATTTTTCTTTTCTTAGGCTGGCTAGTTGTATGCTGGCATCTGGAAGTGATGATGGTACTTTTTCCATTCGCGATCTTAGATTGCTTAAGGTATGCCTTGTTCCGTCTGACATTTTCTCTTGTAATTCATTTACCATGAGTGTTAAATTGGGTTCAATTATGCTTTTTTTAAGTTCATTGATAATCAACAACTAAAATTATTTATCCTCTTTCCTCTATTTGCACGTAGGAAGGAGATTCTGTAGTTGCACATTTTGAATACCATAAACACCCCATCACATCCATTGAGTGGAGTCCACATGAAGCCTCCACTTTGGCAGTGTCATCTTCTGACAATCAGCTAACGTAAGTAATATTTAAAGACCATATTAGAGTGATAATCCTACATTAAAACCTAATACTTTCGTGCTTTCTATGTCTGAACTCAAAATATTTTGTCATTTGGCTTTCGCTACCAGAATATGGGATCTATCTTTGGAAAATGATGAGGAAGAGGAGGCAGAATTCAAAGCTAAAACAAAGGAGCAAGTGAATGCTCCAAAAGATTTACCTCCACAACTTCTTTTTGTCCATCAGGTAAACAGTTTTGACCGACTGTTCTATTCGAAAAACCCTCACTTGTTCAGTCATTTAACTCATGGTTATTTATGGTAACAGGGACAAAAAGACCTCAAAGAACTTCATTGGCATGCTCAGATTCCTGGCATGCTCGTTTCAACTGCAGCAGATGGTTATAATATTCTGATGCCTTCAAACATACAGACTACCCTTCCCTCTGAACTCTGATGGTGCTTCAAAGTTGAAGTTGGTCAGTTTGCTTCGTGCACCGCCAAGTGGATATATTTCAGATCATGTTCCAATAGTATGATGAGCGCTTATGTACTGAAGCAATTACATATTTGAAGTGACAGTTGTTTTGGTTTGTTTTTTTTTCCTTCCCCTTTTTTGGGAGTTTGGTTGGTGTATGGAACCTCTACAAATTTTGCCTAATGCCTGGAATTTCTTGATGATATCCTTTTTGATATATTTGTCCAATGAGTTGATTATCTATAAGAGCAATTCCACCCATTTGCCCTTTGCCATGGCAAGGGGGGCTAGGGCAGCCACTATTCACGTGAATAGTTACTGCCCTTGCAAAAGGTTGTGTTTCCACCAATTGCCATGACAACAACTATTCACATGAAATATGAGGAGAGAAATTTGTATAGAGTTTTGGTGTGGGAAGTGAAAACTACAACTAAGTATTTACTAAAAAAAGAAATCTGAAATTTCTTTTATTTTTTATTTTGCTAATGTCATCGCTGACTTCAGCAAATTAGAGCTGAAACTAAGAAAAATCTTGTCTGAGGGCTAGCCTGGGTTCATGGGCCTCATCTCCTGCCAGGGCTAGCTTTTGCCGCTGGAAACAAGATTTTAAACTTTTTTAGGCGCATCGGTGGAATCACTGCTAAGGGCAATATGCTTGTGCATCTATTTGTTTACTGGGATTTTGTACGTATTTAATTCACGGTAGCACAGAGGTGCAAGAAGAATTAACCGCGGTAAAACAATATTAACCCCCATTAATTTACTAATTTGCAGGTTACTACACATCAACAGTGCGCCTGTTGAGGAATAACAATGTTAATATTCAGATGAAAATATGTAAGAAAATGGAGAAATAAAGAACAGATGAAATCAAGGTTGAAGAGTTGACATCAATGCAGAAATAGACATAATTCCTAACAAAAATTGATATATATTTGGGGTGAATAATGAGCATGAACATGAATCTATGATGGCTGTTGAGTTCTCAAGATTTTCAAAAAAGAAAAACATGACTCACAAAATTCAAAATTACAAGGGCTGTAAAAATAAGAGACTTGTATAGCTTTTGTCGTTATAAGCTGCCTCATATGTGGCCCAAACCCCTCCATATGATTCCCTTTGACAACATTTTTCAGGTACAAAGCAGCAATTCTTCATTCCAATGACGAGGAACTGAAACTGGCCAACCCATAACATCTACATAGCATATTTTTCAACACCAAACTACTTCTGTCAATTTTCTCTATGAATTGACAGGCTTTCCATTCAATTTAGGGAAAGGATCTTGCTTGCTTAAAACTACAACTTTGCTCTTGTGTGCAAAGTACCCCTTCACAAGATTTTTGTATATTAATATGGCCACTATGCACTCCACCTCATCGAGATCCATGGATATCTCAAGCCATTTCAATGCTTTGACAATTACTTCTAATTTCAGCTGATGAGCTTTGATCGGGTCCTTCTGCTTTTGGATAATGTAACTGCAGGATGAGCACGTGGTAGTCATGAACTGAATCTTCGGAGTAATTCTACTATCAAACTATAAAAAGTGGCACGGGAACTTACATTTTCTTTATTAATCTCTGGTAGACTTGGAGTTCTAGCTTCTCCAGGACAAGATAAACACCTGATCTCAAGAACCTGTTTTATTTTAACGGGACTCAGTTTCCATCTTCCAGAAAATGATTTTTATCTATCTCAAGATTTTCAGAAAGAAAGCCAAGCATACCGATCTTCGTGCTCTTCAAGAGCATGCCGAAGAAGTCGGAGATCACCTCTTTTTAGAGCTTGTACAACATTCTTATACTGTGAAAGCAAGAAGTTGTAAACTAGGATTTAGTCACAGCTTTGAAAAGGCGGGAAAGTGGGCGTGGGGGCAGGCTAAGGTTTACACTCTTCTTCATTGAGAACACTGGTAAATAGATTTACGTAGCATACAAGTAACATAAACTCATTTCACATCAACCCCATTGAATAATTTCTCTTGTAGGTAAAGGAAATAACAAACAAGTCAAAGGGAATGACAAACCTCAACTAGGTTATACTTTTCCAGAAGCCAATCATTTGGTAAGATGCCAATTGAAAGCTTCACGGGTATCAAATATTTCAATATCATCCTAAATACAAACAATTTAAAAATGAGTAGAAAATAAAAGGATGGTACAAAATTTATAAATCTCATGTTAGACTTCTTCTCACAAGATGTTTTATGACGAGTAAGAATATAAACCTAAAACGGCAGAAAATTAGAAGGATATTGATGTATACAACCATTTCTGTAAGACATGTTTAATTTTAGATTCAGGTAACACCATCATTTTAACAGAATAGAAGTAAAATGATCATCCATCTGTCTTATTATGATAGATAGATACTAGTGGATCAGTTTGGCCAATTATCAAAATCAAATTCTAGTATCAACATCATACAAATAAAAAGATGATTCAAGCCAAAGAATATATAGGCACAACAACAATCATTTTCTCTACAAAGATACCCCATAAAGTCTATCATGCAGATGCAACATATATGCAACAAGCACACCTGAACCGAACCTTATATTTGCTTCACTCTGTGGATTGCAATGCCTCAAGGCATACGACAATTTATGATCGGCCTGCGAGGTGACAAAAGTCAATTTAGTCAATAGCACGGCTGAAGAAAACCTAGATTTTCAGTTCTAGAGCTTTCACATGCATAGAAATAAGTGAATTCAGTATAGGATAAGACACCAACTGATATCAAATCTATAATCTGATGACACATCTGCTGTGAGTGAATCTAATCCAATTTCATTATTTAAAATGACCATAAGACACAGGATGGAACTGCTCATTTCTCTATCAAGTGTCTCTAAATTCCAGAATCCAGAGTGTGACCCCGAACCAAGACCAAAAACACCACTTAAATAACTTAATAAACAAGAAACTTGCACACTACTAAACCATGGAAATTAGGTTACTTACAGCAGGGAAATTTTCATTGAAAACTTCTAGGCGGCCTGTATAATACATGTAAGTGACCTGCATATCACAGTACAACAGTGAGAATAAACATAAAAACTAGTTGCACAATTCAAAAGGGGAGGGGAAGAAGGAAAGAAAAGGAAAGAAAATCGCATCTGCTCAATCAAAGTCAATTCCTACCTTATCTCTCTTAGGGAATTCCTCAAAATCAAATATTCTTGCAGTTTCAATGCTCCTTATCACACTGCGGCAAAGGTGAACTGTACCAAGCTGCAGAGTAATAAAAGATAGTTCATCATGATGCAGCTCAGGTTCCGTGTGGTTTACTCAGAATTCAAAAGAGACCCTAATAGCTAATTCAGATATATTTGAAAAATATTAATAAATTCATAACTGTGCACAAAATCTTACCTTAAAGTAAACTTTAAACAACTGGCAAGTCACGTATAATGCTCCAACACGTTTTGGTCCTTTTCCCTACCAATAATGAAAGAGTTAGCAATATGGATTCATAAGGATAAACAATGACATTAGTTTTTGAATTTATAGTAGTATTTTTCACAAAAATCCAAGAAAAAAAAAATGCAAATGTTAATGTTATAGAAGCAGGAGTAAAACAATCGACTTTCATTCAGAGAGGAAAAACTACAAACCAAAGTTTTTGTAAGAAAAGCGAAAGAAATTGAATATCAAAGTAAGAAATCTTACAGCAAGAACACCAAAAACTTTCATAAGGAAAGAACCAGCTCCCTTCAACTTCTCCGGGGACTTTCCATTTGAAGCCAATTCCTTATCAGCCTACAAAGCCACACATAACAGTTTCACTTGAATCGCCTTCCCAATATATCCACAACCAGTAACAAAATAAAGCACACATTTTGTGAAAGGTCAACAATAAAGCACATATTATTCTTTTCTTTTATTAAAAGGGAAAAAAATAGAAAAGGGAAATTGCGGGTCTTACCCTCTCGGCTAGAACCCTAATTTCATAGGCTATAACATACAATGCTTGCAAAGCCCAAGCTGTGTCCCAGTTCCTAAACTCCTGAATAAAAGCACTGCACATCCACCACCACCAATAGTCAAATACCAATACCAGATATAAAATTACATACATATAACAGAATTAATCAAAACCAATCTAAAAGATGAATACTTTGCAGATTTTTCAAAGGCTTGGTAAGAATCAATGAAGCTCCCGACTCGGTAACTCTGAAAAGCACGGAACAGATGAACCAGAATTTCACCAAATTGAGTGTCGTTATCGGACTGTTTAATCAATCTATTGGCGTCCTGTCACACATAATAACAGCACAAATCAAAACCCTAAAATTCCAATTGAAACAAATACATATATAAATACACATTCATGTAAATGCATGACCTGGAAGACGTTGAGGGCATCGGCGAGAGAGAGGATAGCGGGGTTGTTGGATGAGAGAGAGAGGAGCTGCTTGAGGGAAGCACCGTCCTGGGTCGAAACGGCGTCGGAGAAGCGGTTGAGGTAGTCGTTGATTCTCCTGTGGGCCTCTCCCATGCTCAAGTACGCCATTTTTCTGCTCAAACTCCTCCCTCAGTAAGCAGACACCTTTATTTCTTGTTTGCTTGATTGTGTGAGAGTGAAGGGTCAAACGACGTCGTCAACAAAAAGGAAAGGGAGAGGACAGAAACGACAAGTCGTTTTACGTAGAATTGGAATATCCAACACCAATCCGTTGTCGTACATACCTTCCTTCCAGCTCAAAGCAGGTCCACAGAAAAGTTGAAAACCATTAACAAGTCGTCTTCTTTGAAAGTTGAAAGCCACCTTCCACCAAACTGTCTGCAACAACAAGACCAAACCTTTAACCCTTGCATCTTACTCAAGCCCCTCTCTTTCTCTTTCTCCATAGCTCAACAGCAAGACCCACATCACAAATTCTCCAGTTCTCTGAACCCATTGAAGAAAAACCAGAAGAAATTAGCTGGTTTGTCGAAATGGGTTCGGATTCGTTGCCCATGAAACCCACACCGATCCCAACCCAAGATGAAGAGCTTCCAAACCCAGCTACGGCTCTGCTCTCTTTCAACACAGACTCATCCACCTCCTCACCTTCTACCTCATGCCGTTCTCACAAACCCAGCACCACCATCATCTTCATCTCTCTCTTGTTGATCACCTGCATAGCTCTCTCCGCTGCTATTGCTTTCGCTTTCCTCTTCTTCTCGAACCCATCAAAGGCCACAGCAACGCCCGCACACAACTCCACATCAGTCGAATCCAAGGCTCGGGCTTTAGCAAAACTTGACCATCCAGTGGTTTTATTAGTTTCCTCAGATGGGTTTCGATTCGGGTACCAATTCAAGACTCCGACGCCGAATATCGGTAGACTCATCGCCAATGGGACCGAGGCCGAGCAGGGTTTGATTCCTGTGTTCCCGACTCTAACATTTCCTAACCATTACTCAATTGTCACAGGTCTTTACCCTGCTTATCATGGAATAGTCAACAACCACTTTGTGGATCCGCACACAGGGGAGTTTTTCAACATGGGAAGCCACGAACCCAAGTGGTGGCTAGGTGAGCCCTTGTGGGAGACTGTGGTCAATCATGGTTTGAAGGCTGCCACTTATTTCTGGCCTGGTTCTGAGGTAAATAAAGGTTCTTGGACTTGCCCTGAAAAGCTTTGCATGCAGTATAATGGTTCTGTTCCTTTTGAGCAAAGGGTTGATACTGTTTTGAACTACTTTGATCTGCCTAGTAGTGAAATTCCTGCGTTTATGACTCTGTATTTTGAGGACCCTGATCATCAGGGTCACCAGGTTGGGCCTGATGATCCTGAGATTACTGAAGCTGTTGCTAGAATTGATAGGATGATTGGGAGGTTGATTGAAGGTTTAGAGAAAAGAGGGGTCTTTGAGGATGTTACTATAATTTTGTTGGGTGATCATGGGATGGTTGGTACTTGTGATAAAAAGCTAATTTACCTAGATGATTTGGCCTCTTGGATTGAAATTCCTGATAATTGGGTCCTGTCACATACTCCATTACTTGCTATTCGTCCGCCTTCAGGAATTGATCCTTCGAATGTTGTTGCTAAGATGAACGAAGGATTGAAATCGGGGAAAGTTGAGAATGGGAAGAATTTGAGAATGTATCTTAAGGAGGAGCTTCCTAGTAGGCTCCATTATGCAGCGAGTGATCGGATTCCACCTATAATAGGGTTGGTTGAAGAGGGGTTTAAGGTAGAACAAAAGAGGACGAAGCGGAGAGAATGTGGAGGATCACATGGTTATGACAATGCTGTATTTTCCATGAGAACCATATTCGTTGGGCATGGTCCTCAGTTTGCAAGAGGTCGCAAGGTTCCTAGTTTTGAAAATGTCCACATATACAACTTGGTCACTACGATTCTTAATATTCAGGGTGCGCCTAACAATGGATCTCTATCATTTTCAAAGTCTGTTCTTTTGCCTAGTGCTTAGTATCCACCCCCAAGCATATCCCAGGTGGAGTCAGCTGGTTGAAGATTGAGCGGTGGTTGGCGAATTCGGCTATCACGGAACCATATGATTATGTTTTTGCAAGGTTATAAGGTCATGAATACAAAGATCGCAGAAAGGTGGCAGTATCAGTTACTTCCTGATCCATGAGCTCACTCTTTGCGACATGCTTTGTTTCAGGCAAGTGTGATGTACACTATTTGAAGCATGATGAAGCATAATAGAAAGTATTGTTCCATCTGTTTGCTTCATGTAATAGGAGCTACCACGAACAGGATCCCGCCTCTAAATGCTGAGTTGTAATTTCTGTAGCTTTGTAAAGAGACATCATCTGGTAGTATACATTAGTGTTGTCTAAATATATGTAATTTTGAGTTCATATTAAAGAGCAATCCCTATTTCAACCTCAATGGTTTGGGAATTCATCTCTCGACAGTTAAAAAGATCTGTGTTTGGCAGCACTTCTGAAATCTCTTAAATTCAAAGCAATCTTTATAACAGATCAATAGAGATTAGAGTTCTCTTAGTAACATCATGTGATTCTCTTTGCTTTTATTTATTTATTTATTTATTTATTTTGTTTTTGGGGTGTTTGGGTAAGCCGAATCTAAGGCATCAGCCCAAAAGGCAGACCCTCTTTATGGCCCAAGTGGGTTAGATGGTTAGCGGCCTGGTTCTTCTCACGGCCAATTTAAAGTTTTGTTGACTTTTACAATTCTTGTGAATAATGCAAAACTCAATTACTTTTCCAAAACCCTTTACTGACTATAAAATATCAACTCACTAGAAATCTTTCTCTTTTTTCTCTAAAAAAAAATTTCTTAACTGAGAAAGAAATAACACGTTAATATAAAGAGAATTTTGAAGTTAAATACGAAATTACACAATATTTTCATTTTAAATATTATAAAAATTTAGATTAAATACCACTTGGAAAGTCAACAAAAACTAATACAAATATTACTAAAATGTAATGTTATTATGTCATTTGTTACTTATGCAATCACAAAAACAGCCTTATTCTCTGTTTTTGGTTTTTTTTTTTATTTTAAAAAAATATATATATGAAGTTAACAAAGAAAAATGTGGGATTTAAATAGAAAAATTCTCAAATATATTTTTTATTATTGAAATTGGAGAGTAAGAAGTAGAATCAAAATCAACCAAAAACTTTTCATCAAAAAAATCAACCAAAAACTAACATCGTCTTCTGGTTCACACACAGCGCTAGATGCTATCACACACACAACTGGTCTTCTTTAAAGCCATGGCCTTTCTTCTTCGGCGGCTTTGACCCTCACGTACGTGTAGAGCTCACCCGCCTCAGCTTTCTCAAAATCTTCAACGGCTCTGTTATTTAATTACTTTTTTCTATATTTTCTCCATTTTTTTTTCAAGTAAAATGGCTGATGTTTTTCGATTACCATTCCATTCACTGCGTTTCTCTTCGTCTCTGCTCACCTCCTTCACCTCCTCCTTCAATTCTCTCCAACCGGGCCTCCCACCCAATCAAAACCCATATAAAAGGGTTTATCCTCTTTCATATTCGTCTGTTACTCGCGTTGCTTTCAGACCCAGAAAGCAGTTGGTGCATTTCAAGGTATTTCTAACCATAACTGGTCATTTTCTTCCAATTATTTCTTATCTACTAAATATTTGCTTGAATTTGAAAGGACCCATTTTTTGGGATATTGTAATTGGGCCATATATTATAAACCTTTGGGAAATTTGTTTGTGAATTGAGTTCAATTACCAAGTTTTCTGCACATTATAAGTATTTTAGGGAAACCAATCTGTCTAAATTGTTTTGATCAATTGCATTTCGGAGCTTTATTTGCTTATCTGTTAAAGTTGAAATTTGGGTTAGCAAATTTTCAGTTTTTCAGTTTTTCTTCACTTCACCCAGAAAGGCCCACATTACTGTCAAGTTTTATGATTTAGGTAGTCTCAAAAGGGAAGAGGAAAATCGATTGGAAATTATTTTTTGTTAGTTTTCCCTAAGTTTTGGACTAAGCTGATAATTAGTGAATGTCTTATGGCTTATTGTGTATTTGTTGTACCCTTTCGTGCATGCAGGTACAGGCAACTGTTGCTGAAAAAGACAAAGACCAGCCAAAATGGTGGGAAAGAAGTGTTCCAAATATGGTTGACATTCATTCTACACAAGAATTTTTGAGTGCTTTAGGCCAAGCTGGTGATAGATTAGTTATTGTAGAATTCTATGGGACTTGGTGTGCTTCTTGCCGTGCATTATTTCCTAAGGTAATCTCCTTTGTCACTTGAACATTTCTTCATAATTTTGTTCCAGTTTTTGGAGAAATAAAAGTCAATTCATCTTCATTCCTTCTAGTTACTTTCTGCTTAAAAAACTTTCATATAGCTTCTGAGACAATAAATCCGTAGTTGTTTGACTTTTAAACAAGCGGCGAAGAAGGTAATGTTCATATGCATATATGTGTAAATACATTCATGTATACATAGGACTGGTGTCATTGAAACCTTTCCTGGTTTGCGCTTGCTAACTTGAACTGTAAGACTTCAAGTTCATTGGAATGGTTTGATTCCAGATGTCAACTGTACCCAAGGAAGCAGTGGCATGTCTTGTTGGAGAACTCGGAACTAATTCCGGTCAGCTGAGTGTTTTCTTTGGTTGTTTCACTTTTTCCTGGTTATATTGCATGCCGCCTATGTTATAAATAAACAAGAAATCACCCAGTTCAAATTGCTGTACATATGATTTTGAGGAGGCGAGATGGCTCTACTACCCAAAGATTCAGCTCAAATGTCCAATGGAACATAAGAGGCCTTCAATGTTAAAAATTCATTTCGTAAAAATCTCCTGGAAACTACTTCACTTCAATGGAAACTTAGATAATGTTGAACGTATCACACTTGATTTTATATAGTTGAGGTGCTGTGTTCCTGATATTGTTGTTTAATGCATGTGTCAGCTCTGCAGAACAGCTGAAGACCACCCTGAGATTTTATTCCTGAAAGTGAATTTTGACGAGAACAAGCCAATGTGCAAAAGTATGAACGTGAAGGTACTTCCCTATTTCCACTTTTATCGTGGAGCTGAGGGACAGCTTGAATCCTTTTCGTGTTCACTTGCTAAGGTACTTATTGAACTTCTGTTTTCTTTTTCTTTTTTTTCTTTTTTCCTTTTTTGTGTTATCATTTAGGTTACCGGGAAGAATGTTGAATCTTATGATTTTTATAGCATCTCTTTTCTTTTTACACCTTAGAAACTGGTTGTACCCTCTGAAGTACCTACTTTTTGAAAATGGGAACCATAGTTGGCGTAAAACTCCAACTCTGATTAGTTTAACTGAATAAAGGAGAATTAGTAAACTTGAATGGCATACTGTTGGAAACAATCATCTTCCATTATCTTCTTTTCATTGTGTTAGATTTATATGTGTGATGCAGGTAATGTGGATGCTGAAGTTTTAGTATTGCTCTAATGCTTTTAGGAAATTTCACATACATTTTTCATTTCAAGTGACCTGATTGTGTCCATAATCTTATGCAGTTCCAGAAGTTAAAGGATGCTATTGCATTACACAACACAGCTCGTTGCAGCATTGGACCTCCAAAGGGAGTCGGAGATCTTGTACTGGAACCTTCCTCAGTTCCAAAGGACAAGCCTTCGGAATCTGCTTCATCATAGAACTTCTTCAACTCAGTCAATTGTATTTAAGAAAATCGGTCCATAGTATCAAACCCCACAATAGTCAGCTTCAGCTTGGGACTTGTATTCTGTATATTTGCTCCCTCCCCCTACGCAAAACAACGCAAAGCACAGGTTGCTGTTCTGCCACATTCTTTGTCATTCTTATTCTGGATGTCATGTATTTACTTGAAAATTCTGCGGACAAAGACGTTCCAGGTTCATAATATATGATATGAGTGATTCTTTCTTTCTCCAAGTTTATAACAGCCGGACAATCAGGTTGAAGTTTGCTCATTTGGAAAATCATTTTCTCTATTTATCTCTCTCATCATCTCTTTAATCTGTTTATCTCACTCTTCTCGTCTTTATCTTTTTTTCTCTTGCTCAACTAAATAATAAAAATATTAAAAGATACAGTAAATATTTATTTAAAAAACAAAATAAATAAAGAGTCCTATTATTTCCACCTCTCTGTTCTATTTCCCAACCTACTTTATCTTTTCATCCATCATATAAATTTGAAAAAACACAATCATATCTTTCCACCCACCATAATTCATAAAATATCCCTTCATTATTAATTCAAGCAAAACCTATAATATTATGGCAAAAAAATTTAAATTAAATTAAAAAACATAAAAAATAATCCACCCCAACCCCACCTCCCCAAAGCTGCCCCTCGTCCTTATGGAAAACAGCCCTCTCTCTCTGAGATTGCACAGGAGTGATAATTGGAATTAGATCCAAATTGGAGTGAAAGAAGAGTGCATAGCAAGGCAACCAATTGAAAGCACAATTTGGAATTGCAGTCAGTTTGTGGTCTGATATCCAATAAAGACACTGAAGATATATACTCTGTCCAACCCACAATCAAAGAGCTATTGCCAGCAACCTTCTTCCCGCCAGATTAGCAATTAAGTTACCATTTAACTAACGGGAGTTTCACTAAAACACCCAAAATGGGGGTTGAAATTATAAAAAAACCCAAGCCATTTAAACATATAAACACACCCAAAACCCATCATTACACACACTCAAAACCCATTTATAAACACACCCAAAAAGTTGACTTTGGGATTGATTTTGGGTGTGTTTCTATGTTTAAATAGGCTTGTTAGTCTATTTGGTTTATTTATAAATTTGTATTAACTAATTTCTTCAACCATTTCTGCAGATTTGTTGTGGGCTTGTTAGATGGCATGAGATAAATAGGACTAGGTGGGTGGAAATAACAGTACTCTATAAAAGGTAACTTTGTTTTGTGATGGGTACGTGTAGTGTTTGTTTGGGCCTCACTGGGCTCCTTACCCAAACCTCAGTGAACGACATGCCGTTTGAAATTTTACATATGCTCTGTCTGTCTCTACTAACTGCAACTGGTTTTCCCTTTCTTCTTCGACGGCTTGGCTGATTGAAATAGTTCGTCTGGCTGCCGAGAAAATTCGGGGGGAAAAAAAAAAACGAAAACCCAATAATAAGAAAACCCTAGATTACGTATCCTCTTGTAGAGAAACTGCAAAAATACCCATTTGTAGCTGAGCAAGAAATTCTGGTGGAAATGACGAGCTATGTATGGAGGAAATATGCAGACTATATATACACAAAGTGGGAAAGAATGATTCTTTGGACCATGGTTGAGCCTTACAGCAGACCCAAATCGTTTACACCCTTGGTCACTATCTATGTAGCCGCTTTCTACACTGGGGTCGTTGGCTCTGCTATCACTGAGCAGCTATACAAGGTAATTACTTTGCTGTGTCTTCTATTTTTGTGATTTTATTTTATTAATATTATTGTTAATTTTCTTGGTTACTTTAGTGGGTCTAGACCAAAAATTTGTTTGTGGGTTTTAGTTCTGGTGTTGTAGTTCAGAAGAAGAGAAAGTTGGATTCTTTTCTTTTTTTTCAACATCAAATGGTGCACAAAATAGACGTTTTGAATGTTCAAAACCTGTTTGATTGAGATCTGTCAAGTTGCTTATATCTCTAATGTTAGTGAGAACATGTCCTAAACTAGTGTTATAAGAAATAGAGTAAATCCTGCACCGAAGTTCGGTTTCTTCTTAAATCTTTTTGTTGGACTGAAATCTGTTGTAAACTTTTTGGGTTTGTTTGATTGATGTATAGTTTAGGAGAGGCCATTTGATAATGCTTATGGCATTGTTTCTCCAGCTTCAAGGTATATATTGTATGAGTTCATATGAGAGGAGTGTCACTTTGTCAGACCTGTCAACAGGTTTGGAGCTGGAAGGAGCAGCATTGATGCCTAATTTCCTACACACTTTATTGATTAGGTCTATAGGTCTAGTTCACTTCACCGTCAGTAATTTATGGTTGTTGCCATATGCCTTTTAGTCTCAGAGCTGCAATCTAAAGAGAAACTAATTTGCTCTGATCTTTGAAAATATTCACAGAGAATAGAGGAACAGGGCTGGGAAGATGCCCTATTTTTCAGTTCTGGCCTCAATAGGAGAATTCTTGTGGTTGTCAACAACCTACCATTAGATTTTTCTTTCATTTGTTTATTTTCCTTTTGTATCTATTCAGTGATTGGCAAAGAATTCGGTCTCATTTCGGCTTTCTGTCAGATTACATCATTTGTGTCACAAAGTGTTGGTGCCAACTCTTAATGTGCCTGCCAGTGGCCCTTAGCTAATCTGGACTTGTCACTTGCTCGCTTATATATGATGATCTCCATTCTTATCCAAGCTCACTTCATTCTTTTTTAGGAAAGTGGTTAAGTTTATATATCTTTTTGAGATTAAGGTATCGGTGAATTGGTTTAACTGGATATACATGTCT
Organism: Prunus mume; assembly: GCF_029339155.1. Classification (NCBI taxonomy): domain Eukaryota; kingdom Viridiplantae; phylum Streptophyta; class Magnoliopsida; order Rosales; family Rosaceae; genus Prunus; species Prunus mume. Next base: position 4,230,581 of record NC_142705.1, on the reverse strand, counting down.
ACTTATTTATCCAAAGTTCAATGGTGATAAATCTAGTCATACCAAATTTTGAAGACCTAAATAATATCTGCACCTTTGAAATTGTGCAGGAGAAATACTGGGAGGATCATCCAGGCCAGGCAGTGCCTCTTATGAAGCCAAAGTTTTATGGAGGGCCGTGGAGGGTACAGCAAGGAGAGGTCCCAGCCAGTCAGTGACTGCCCTAGAAGAGTTGCAGAAATTGTTTCAAGAGTTTCTACCATTCTATGCGTTGTTTTGGTTGATGAATGTCAAAGGTTTATTGTGCCAAGAAGAATTTGCTATTCCATGAAGAAAAAAAAATGTAGAAAAATCCTTCATACATAATAAGAGAACTTGTCAAACGTCTCTTTGTATGGAACTAATGGCACCGTCCAATTTCACTTTTTATTTTTTTATTTTCTGTATAAACTACTTGTATGATTTTGTACATCTTTTGGTAGTAAAATATTTGAAGTCAAACAACTTAAACATTAACCCAACACGTAGCTGATATGTGATCAGTGATCTAACTAACTCTAAAATTAGAAATCCAAGCTGCACAGATTCTGCACTCTTTCTCTGCCACAGACCTCCATGCCATTTCTTCTTCATTCCATCTCTGCCTGCCACCGGACGATGACAACTTACGGGACTATTCCGACAGAACCCCCTCCTTCCTTGAACCTGCATTTTGTTGCACGTGCAAAAGAACAGATTGAGTCGGGGCTTGGCAAACGTAGACCATGGCTGGAGATGATTCAGCTGCAAGATCTCACACTTCCCACCACCTTCAACCAATCAATCCAAAGAATCAAGTCCAACGTGGTGTTCTTTCGTATGAACTATGCCATAATCATATTGTTCATTCTCTTCCTAAGCCTACTATGGCATCCCATTTCATTGATTGTCTTCATCATCACGATGGTTGCATGGTTGTTTCTGTATTTCCTGCATGACCAACCCTTGATGGTTCTAGGCTACCGGATCGATGAACGATTGGTGACGATTTCTCTATTTTTGGTCACAATCGTCGCACTTTTTCTTACCAGTGCGAAATATCTTATCATTGTAGGACTTCTCCATTGGCCTTGGGGTTGTGTTGGTTCATGGAGCTTTAAGGGAGCCTGAGGATGTCTTCATTGTGGATGAAGAAGGGGGGCCTGGTCCTGGATCAGGTGGTGCACGTGCTTTGAAAGTGCCTCTGAAAAATGCTGCCTCTTCTTCTTATTCTTTGCCCCAATAGTGATTTTATCATCCTGTGAATTTCTGTTTCTTCACTATCAATTCCCTGGAATCATTAAAAGTAAGGGCTTCTTTTTACCTCATATTTTTGTTTGTAGAATTGTACTTTCTTTCCTTTTCTTTTAATTGATTTTTATAAAAAGGTACCACTTGTAACTGTTTGCACTATTTCTTTCCAATTTTGCAAACGTGTACAGGACTCAAATTTATAAATTCATATGTAAATGGTGTCATGCAATTGGACCTGAAACTGCAAAGATGCAATAGACAATTTCAGGTTTCAGGTTCTTCCTCTATGGGAATTGATGAAAACAGAGTGCTTCAGTATGTTCAAGCAGCTCCAACTTTTTCTTCGACATTGTCAATTGGTTAACCAAAAAAGGGGACTGATGGGTAGATAAGGATGCAACTTTTGCTTCCAAAGTTAGTGCACGAGAAGGACAAGAAGATAGGAACATGATGTACACACGTGGACTGGTTTTGTCAAAGTTGCTTTTGGACTCTGTTTCATTATCTTGAAGTATTCAATTACATGTAAATGCTCCAGCTTCATTGTGTAACCTAGAAGGCTAGAACTACATGTTAGATAATATATTGAAATTTTCAACCAAATTGCAAGCTCCTTTATATCTTCGTGATGATACCGATATGAGACATGGCCCTTGCAGGGTCAGATAAGAGAACTGTATGCTCAGATTGCAGCATCTTTTCATATTTTGGTAAACTAAATTTGTTCTTGGCATCTCAACTTGATTGGCTCTGGAATGAGACAGGCATACAGCATGAGATTCCAAACTGTAATGAAGGTTTTGTTATCTCTTTGTTAGCTAAACTTCTAGGTCATAGTAAAAGTAATGGTTATGGTAATGGATTGAAGTTTTCTATGTTACAGCTTGGAAGCTCCACTTTTCAGGTTTCTGTCACTTTCAGTGCAAAGGTTGGGTCCCTAGCTTGAATTTGTCTTTCTAGACTCTGGTTTTCTTTACAAGACTCATTATTTACAATGTAAAGCAACCCAGATCTTGCCATATCTTGTCTGCTCATTTTGATCCAACTACTCAACTACCTCAGATGAAATTGCCGAAATGTTAGAACCTTCGAATGCCCGTTAAGAAGAGCCTTATACCCTCTAGATGAGCAAAACAACAGAAATGCCAACTTGTAACTGGCATCAAATCAAAACAGAGCAATTTAGTAACTTTGATGTGATACTTCCTCCTACACACCAGATATAACCAACCCTACCCATCTTATTTCACCTAAAATCCAAAGCAGCTCCTAGAGGTTTATAGAAAGGCGAAAGTGTCTTAAAGATGTGGTGCACTGGAAATCCACCTCAGTAGATACTCCACAGGCCTATCAATTTGCAAGTATGAGTGGACCAATTCAATTTAGTACTGCTACTCTATCTACACCATCCACGAGCTTAGGGGAATCATTCTTCTTTTGTTTGGCTGACTGTGCTAACAAAAGCACTTTCGAAAAAAGCTTGGCTCTTGGCAGCCACCATATGGCAGCATCTACAAGGTCATGACAGCAACGTACAGGAACGAAAAGGGTCAAAAAGAGCGAATTTCATAACGCAAAGTACTCAACTGAGCAATCTGCTATAACTGGAAAATACAATCCCACAAGGAAAACAAACCATGAAATATGAATCCACACGTTTGTTATAAATAAAAACACCGAGAATTCATTGGAGGAGAATGTATGATTAACTCTAATTGTTTAGATAAGTTCATTTTTTTGTGTTCCAATCTTTGATTGACAACAAATCACAAATTGAGAAGAGAGGAAAACAAAGCCAGAACAGAGAATCCAAACGGGAAAAAGAGAAAAAGCCCAAAAGATTCATATACTTTGTGACAAACTTACAACAAAGTCGATCCATTACAATTTGCATGGCATCATGCAGCCAAGGACATTATTTCTTATTGGTTTATGTACAGTCCAAACCAGTACACAGAAATCTGTGATTAAAAATAAATTAGAAACTCAAACATTACAATTGATCATCATCATCATCACCATCACCATCACCATCACCATCCTTCATTCATTTCATTGATTCATAATTCATCCAATAGCAACAACACTTGATCACAATCAGATTACTCATCACATTCATGGTCATCAAGATCAAGACTTTTTACAGGCATTCAAACCCGAAGCGCAGTGAAAAACCCGAAACTCAAGCTTGGGGGAAATGGCCTGCAAGAGCAGCCTTGCTGTGTGCTCTTGTTTAACCAAAACTCCATCTTTTTCCACCAAAACCGCACCTACAATTTTCTCATACCCAGCACCCCCACCAACAATGTAAGCCACCAGAGCCGATTGAACCGGGCCCATGCTCGGATTATAAGCTGCGGACTCCATGTACGACCCTTTGTACACATTCCCATCACAGTCCAAAATAGCCACACCAGACGGGCACCCACTGTACGGAGCATAAGACTTGTTCGCGGCCTCTAAAGCCGCGACTTTTAACTCCGCATTCAGTTTAAAATTGTTGGTTAAAATCTCGGTTTCGCCCAAAAACGACAGCCCGTTGTGGTGGTGCTCTAAAAGCAACGGCACGTCTCCTCCGAGAAGGTCTTCGGGTCCGAACCGGTGGGGGAGCAAATGGAGAAGCGGGTCAAACCGGTTTAACCCGGAATTGTCATCTCCGGACTCGGCCGAGGTGATTAGAATCTTGATATCCGGGGCTCCGCGGATTTCTTGGAGGAACTGACGGCAATGGCCGCAGGGAGCCGCCGAAACGGCGACGTATTCGAGTTTGGACTCGTTGTGGATTGAGAGGTTGGTGACGAGGAACTGCTCGGCGTGGACGGAGTAGTGGAGCGGGAGACCCGGGAACTCGAGGTTGCCGCCGAAGAAGATCCGACCCGAAGACCCGTATCCGATGGCTCCGACGTGGAATTTGGAGATGGGCGGGCGGGCGAGGGCCTGGGCGGGTTTGACTAAGGAGGGGAGGAGCTGGAGGACGGTGAGGTTGGATCGCTTGGCCATTGTTTCGGCCTCGGATGCTTCAATTACGAATCTGGGTCGGTCCATTTTTGGAGGAGAGAGAGGTGTCGGGTCGACCCGCTTGAGGAGTTTTTGTTGGGTTGGGATCAGAGAGAGGGGCGATCCTAGAAAGGAGGAGGAAGAGAATGAGGGAGGGAAATGGGAGTCGTATAAATAGAGGTTTTGAAGTGGATGTCTTTGCTACGTATTTTAGACAGAACATTTAATAAATTAAAAACGTGTAGAAACTTTTATTAAATATTTTTTGACAAAATAATTTTCTAAATTATATAAAAGGTGTTTCGAACTCGATTGCAAAAATACGGACACACTATGTTAAATGAGTGGCCTAACTCACTTTACATTCATAATATTAGAACGTGTCACAACTCATTTCCTCGTTTATAAAAAGAAAAGAAGACAAAAATCAGACTCAAAGAAGATATTGTAATTTGTAAATTTGGATTATAGGTGGGTCAAAAGTTTATGTATCACAAACTATAATTAGATCTATGTATCCATCAATTGCTGTTCTAAGTATATTTAAATATTAGAAGCGATATATGACCTTTTGCCTTTTGCCTTTTTCTTTTCCTTTTGCATGTATTATTGCATTGCTTAAGTCAGCTTCCTGCATGGGGTGAATTCCAACCAAATATTTTAAATTTTTCATTGTGGTTAAGCAAGAGAATTCAAATATGGAATTCATAAGATAATATAAGATATGGTATATGATTTGAAACATATTTGTGATATACATGAAGGGAAACAGATTTTCATAGGATGAAAATTAAAAAGAGAAGAGAGAAAACTAGCTACCGTGAATTCAACATATTATATACATGCAAAATAATGATTTATGTTATTAGATCGTCAATTTCAATTACACAATCATAAAATATTCACCTTATTAATTATTCACATCGATAATTTAACAATATAACATTTTTTTTTAAAGTAAGTAATATATATCAAGCCAACTCCTTAGGTTGGCCTTTGTCCTTTTTTGATTATATGTAATGATGCTCTCACAACCATGCCCTTTTCAAATGGAATAGTAGGTGGTGCTTTTCTGGTGCAGGCTCAGAGGCCACTTGCTGTACCTTTGACATAATTCATGAATATATGATGGAGAATTTCTCCTCCCACATGCAATCATGCATCTCATCTATAAAATATATATTTATTTGGATCATATGATTTTCTTCCAACTGATTTAATTTAACATTGGATTCACACTTATCCTCTTGGAATTTTCTGTGTAATTTCTGCAAGCTAGCTAGCAAGCAATTGTTTATCTATTCTGGCATTGACCTTAAATATATTGCTTAGTTACTACTCTGTCTAGTCAGAGGTACTATTTTCTGCTGTCACTAATTTTGGAACTTCCTTGTCCTCAACGATCCTTCATGTCCCCTTCCTCACCTTGCCTACCACAATCCATCTACAACAACACCACATTTTGTCATCTTGCAATTTGCGGTAGATCTAAGTTTTTGAGCTTACACATCTGTACTTGTTTATAGACTTTAAATTCACCTTTCTTTCCAATAGGGACACCAGCACCTTTCGAAATGGGGCTAATTCTATCTTTTTCAAGTAAAAACTTTGAGAGGTCTGCCTAGACTCTGGACTGTTCCATCAGTTAACCAAAAGAAAAAATTACAATAAATGGAAGAATAGACTGCAAATTACTATCTGAAAAATGGGAAAACCCACAAGCAAAGCAAGGAGCTGCCAGAAAAGCCAAATGTAGATTGAGAGAGAAGAGTATCTGCAACATTAGGAGGAGCCAAAGGAAGGTATGAACTTTGCAAGCTCAGAAACCTGAAAGTACCAAATTAACTTGAACTTACACCAGATAAAAGATAAAAAGATCTTTCACTACATACAACTCAATCTAATAACCTCCACTTTCATAACATACATCTTTAAAGCTCCCAAATGCTCTACAAACTAATTTCAGTACATATATGCTGCATATGCAAATTCAACTCACTACTCTGATATGTTTCTTTTTTCAATATAATTTGTATGAAATTGGTAAAAATTTTCAGAACACAAGTTATCCACTTTCCCTATGTGTAGCATGTGTTCAATTAGCAGTCCAAAAAAGCAACACTATCATTTGATAGGCCACGTAAACTGTAAGTCCACCACAGATGTGGCAAGATGTGATCCAATATTTCCAGATAATCTAGAAAGAATGGTTTTTTTTTTTCCCTCGGTATCATCTTCATTTTTGTCAAACGGTAGTTCGAGCCGTCCCTCCCTTTTATGTGTCACTGAAACTATTAAAAATGCCCCAATGCATTGGCCTCAGACTCTCTCCTAGACTGCCAACTTTGGCGGGTATATGTCCTTCTTCTTCATCATCTCATTCGGGTCCTAGCGCTGTTGGGTCTGTTCCCATTCTAGCAAAAGCACTAAACAAGTGGAAAACTGGAGGCAGAGCGCCTCGCCGTTTGGTGTTGGGCCTGGGGGTCTCCTTTTGGGCTCAATTGATGAACATGTCTGGTGCTGTTGGTGGCAAGTCTTTCACGGCCTCTGCAAGGCTCAAGAGCGGTCCTTCTTTTGAAGAGGTACGATTTCAGTATATTCTTGGAGCTAAATTCTTGTTCTTTGCTTAGTTTATTGATTTGGTTTCTGGGTTTTCTCCAATTTTGGATTTTGATTTTGTAGAGGTGCTGTGTTGAATCTAAGGTTTTGACATTTATAGGCAAATTCACATTCTTATGTGGGATTCTTCAAGGGTTATGGATAATCGAGTAATTTGTCTAGCTTGTACGCTGAAACAGTAAAAGCCTTAAAGTACCGGGCTTTGGTTGAATTGGTTCACAAACCCTGTTCTGCAAACAAACAGAGCTATTAGATTGTTGCTGGGCCACTTCTGTATCTAAAAATATTATGAATTCTTCAAATTTAATCTATTGCTTGATGTGCTTGATGTTGTGAATTTTTGGAATTCTGTTTGGTTTGCCTAATCTCCTTATGTTTTGTGTCAAATTAAAGATATTGAAGAATGTGGAATGGCCGGAGCAGTTTCCCTTCAAGGAGGAGGATTTCAAGCGCTTTGATGAGTAAGACATCTAAACTTTTGTTTTGGCATTTTGGTGTTCCAATGCTGAAACTTTCAGCCGAAGATTGGGTTACGTTTAACAAGTTCTGAAAACTAGAAATTGATTTCATCAGGTCATCAGATCAATTGTTTTATGAGGCTCCACGCTTTGTGACACATATTGATGATCCAGCCATTGCGGCGCTGACCAAGTACTATTCGAAGGTGTTTCCTCCTAGCAACAGTCCAGGAGTGTGCATCCTGGATATGTGTAGCAGTTGGGTGAGATCTTTTAAGTTCTGGTTTGAACCTTGTTCCACTTGCAAATTTTGTAATTTTTACTTTAGGAGTAATAATCCTGTTTTTGATATTGTGTCTAGGTCAGTCACTTCCCACCGGGATACAAGCAAGAGCAAATAGTTGGGATGGGCATGAATGAAGAAGAGCTCAAGCGGAATCCAGTACTTCTTTTTTAGTTACTCATGTTTAGAATCTAAACATATTGACATAACCTGTTTTTCTTACTTGCAATGCCAATTGCATCATAGCCTTGATTATGAATTTTCTTACAGGATTCACGTTTCTGTTGAGTGGGTTTAAACCAAAACTAAGTCCCTTAAAGTAAATTCCTTATGCATTTTAAACTGTCCTGTCTTGAGGAGAGAGTCTAATTAGTCCCTTTTCTGATGATATTTTCTGCAAGCAGTCATTGTAACCAAAAGCTCACAGGGACATATAACATGTAATTTCTTAAACCAAGGATGCATTAATATGTAAATAATAGGTTTCTTTGAAATTGCATAAGTATGGTGAAGCTTGTATGTCTTCTTTTCATTAGCTATAGTAATTGTTGACTAATCATGTATATAATCATTGTATTGATGATATGAATATACCCTCATTGATTCAACTTTGTAGGTTTTGACAAAGTATGTTGTGCAAGACTTGAATGTGAACCCTAAACTTCCCTTTGAAGACAATTCCTTTGATGTGATTACTAATGTGGTATGTGCATCTCTTTCCATCTCTTAAATTTCTGTAAGTTCCATGATGCTTTTGGGGCTCAAAATACCTGGTTATGTTTACATCATTCATTTCCAGTTTCTAAGCACTTCATTTTGAAAGGTACAATGTTTTATACTGCTCTCAGAACTAGATGAATTTCAAATTGCAGGTTAGTGTTGATTATATAACAAAGCCTCTAGATGTTTTCAAGGAAATGAGCCGGATTCTTAAGCCTGGTGGACTTGCTATAATGAGGTGATAACCGATCACACTGTCTGCTTTCAGTCAAATATGTGCCTTCTCAGGTTTAGCTACAAATTTGAAATCCAAAGCATAAAATAATGTGTCATATGTATGGATACATCTTATACCTCATTCTGCACAGAAAACTAAGAGTGGTTACACAGAGAGAGAGAGAGGCTTTAGTTGTTTTTCTTAATCTTTCAGGTCTCTCCTCAACCATTTCTAACTTAATGAAAATGTCTAAACAGCTTTTCCAACCGTTGTTTCTGGACTAAAGCAATCTCAATATGGACATCAACTGGTGATGCTGATCATGGTTTGATCGTCGGATCCTACTTCCACTACGCCGGAGGATTTGAACCACCTCAGGTATACCCTATATTATTTGTGCTGTCCACATTACTTTCTTTTGAATACAATCAAACCATGTACTATTAGGCGTGGAGACGTAAACTGTAAGTTTATAAACTAGTGTGCTACTGTCTGCAGGGGGTGGATATATCTCCCAACCCTGGACGCTCAGATCCCATGTACATTGTATACTCTAGAAAATTATCTACGGTATAGATACATGACGCGACGAATTTCGATGGCCTAATCTCAAGAGAAACTGTTACCAATAATTCCAAATTCATAGCAAGTGAACTTAGCAAGTTTTGCCTCTTCTTTTTCTGCCTGTAATGTTCACTCCAATGTGCATGCCACCATTATATGTTCTTGATCTTCTAAATTGGTAATATCTCTGGAAAAAGGAAAAAGCAGAGCTCGAAATTCTCTTCTTGGACAATAGTTTCTAACTATATAATTTTGATCACCTTGTTCCTTGCAAAGTTGGTCTCGCTAGTCGGCGAAGTCGGTGCACATTTTAGGAGGTAGGCATTAAAAAGAGCGCGCGTGAGGGTTGGCTGCAATGCTGCCAAATTGCCCATATTAAAAAATAAAAGAGGTCTGTCCAAGAAGCCAAGGACCACTGAAACAGAAGCATCTTAAACCAGTAAAAAGAAGCTGATAATTGAGATTCTATTCTCATCAGTATTTGAATACTCAATTTACTAGAATTTCACTGCCTGTCAATTGTCTCCATCCACAGAATCTAGATAGAAAAAAGAAGAGAGGAATATGTACAACACTAACACTATTGACATAGACACATTCATTCATCCAAGTATGTGAAAAAGGAAGACAAACAAAAACCAGTGAAGTAAAAATTGGGTTGTGTTTGGAAACAAGGCAAGCTCAAGCCCATCCCTGTTTGTAGCGGCGGAAGAGTTCTTCTGTTTGTGCATTCTTGAAGGCACTGCAGGCAATAAGATAGACCCAAATGAGCACCACCACTGCCACTATAAGGATCACATTTGCCCTTCTCCACTCTTTCCTCAGGTTCCCCAATAGGCCAGCCCTGCAAGAATTGCAGTTGTAGCACAGCAGATTTTGGTCATTGTTCCATAACAAGCAGTCCTGATCAGCTCCCGGGTTTACTGGGTTTATCCACAATGTTGGGTTCACATAGTTGTAGCCACACAGTGTTGGAGGTTTACAACATCCTGACTGTAAAACAGTAGAAGAAAAAAAAATTACATAAAAAAACCCAACAACAAAAATGTATGTTAAAATAATATGGAACAGAAAGGAAAAACACCATTAAATTTTGTCAATATGTGCGCTAAAAGCTGGCAGCAACACCAAGATGTTCTTTTTAATCTTCAATGATTCAATCAACAGAAAGTTAGAAACTGTGACCCCAGTTATGTTATTTTGGTTTACTTTAATTTGGTCTAACATCCATGATTTCTTATAATAATTAAGAAGATAGGCACTTGTGGATATTGGCACAAATTCTTCAACCTTCACAATAGGAGCAACCAATTGTTATCAAGTAGAGCAATTGAGATGCCCCCACACATCATGAGGTTGTGTCTCTTATTAATCTAATTCTAATGCATTATCAAAAATCATGCTGAGTCAAGCCAACTCATTCAAGGTCCATGTTGAAAGGTTGATAGGGGGCATGTAGTGTGGGTTGCATATAAACACCATTGGTGGGTCCCACTGTAGTCTACTGTATGTAAGTTTCAGTAAATTTCTGATTACAACATCAAGTGATCTAGTTCTGTCATATTCGAGTAACTTCAGTCACCACTTTAACTTCACCATGCAATTGTCATAAGTTAACAATCATAATGTGGCATTTGGGAAAGTAAGGATTGAGGAATCAAAGAACAGTAAGTGTTACTTTTCTGCTAAAACAGACACCAGTAAATCAACTCCTTTTTGTCAAATGGATAAAAGGGTATCTTTATTTTTCATGAAAACTGAAATTCAACCAATAATTACAGTTAAAAAAACCATCTTTCTCAAAAATTGAACAAAAAGAAACCTTTTTAGTAACAGAGGAGAGAAATTAAGAGAGAAACTTGCCTGAAGAGGAGAGATGTGAGCCATGAAGAACTGATCAGCAGAGATGTACTGCTGGTTAAGCTTAGGACAAGTATCAGAATCAGCCAAACAAGTCCTTATCTTCTGCCAATTCCCAGAGTCCGTGACATAGTCCCTAAGCCACTTGGAAAACCCATCAAGCCTATACTCTCGATAGGCCCTACCAGGCACAGAATAGCTTCCATCAGGCCTTGTAACAGTGAAAGCGAAGATGAGCAGCACAAGGATCAGGATGATGAGGGCTGCCATGCAGAAGAGGTAGAGAGCCAAGAGACCCTGTTTGTTAAAACAGGCACCAATAAAGCCAGCAAGAGAGACAAGCAACATGAGAGCACCAAGAACAAAGACTGGCCAGCGAAAAGAGTGGATGCACTCGTTGTCTGGCTTTGAGGCAAGCCATATGCCTGCAGCCATGATTGGGATGGCGCAGAGGAGGGCTATGAAATTGAGAATTGCAGTTATTTTGTTGCTCACTCCCATGGTGGAATAATTTTTGGGGAGTGGGAGGGTGTGAGAGAGAGTGAGAGATGGGATGTGATTGTGTTTTGGGATAGCAGGTGGGGGAAGGGGTTTTGTGTTTGCTTTGTTAGTTTTTGCTCTGTTTTGGTGTGAATTGTGATTATATATGCTTTGGGATTTTGTGTGCAATTAGGGCTTTGATCTTATTGGCTAAGGTAGATCAGATGTTCTCTTACATCCCAGAAGATACGTCTTGTTCACTCTTATGGAATGCTCTTAGCAAAGTTGTCAAAGAGCAGTGTAACAAATAGTCTCATTATGTCAATATCATCTCAATATGTTGATATCATTCCATTAGTCCGATAGTAAACAATCAAAATAATTTTGATAGTCCTGATCTCTTGGACTACAGGAGTTCAAGAGATTTGTGATCACTCACCGTTGGATGTAAATTTAATGGTTCACTCACTTTTGCATTCCTTTTAAGAAATTTTTTTAAACCGTTAGATCAATATCCAACAAGAGGTGACCACAAATCTTTTGAAACCCTCTGGTCTAGGAGATCAGGACTAATAATTTTGATTTGATGTAAATAAAGTATTTTTATTAGGCATAGTTTCATTTTTTTACTGTATTGTTAAAAGTATTATAAGATGTGTAACGGAGAGCTAGAATGGTCAACCTGCAAAACTTATCTGTAACCGACGATTATGTCTACATCATCACGGCACGTGGTGATATGCAAATTTTTCTTCTTTTTAATTATTACTAGTTTTTTCAACTTCTACTCCATCTCCATGTAGCAAAAGTACAAGAGAAACTTTCCTTTTAGAAGAGATTAATTTTTTTGTCAATGCTAATGACAGTAACTTAAAATTCACGCGAATTGACACACCCTCTGAAGCTTTGATCTCCGTATCAAAATTTATGAAGTTTACGACTTTACTACATGCCGTTGAAATTACCCGAAACAAAAAGTGAATGAAACCGCGTTTCTCAGAAGCGATTATACCAAGAGCCACAAGCGAAGGCGCATTTACCGCGATTATCAACACGCCGCCAACCGCACTCAACAAAACAGCGCAAGCCACCACGTGGCTTGGATTTGATTGGTCCTTGGAAATATCCCATCCCAACTCACGAGAAATTTCCAAAAGGCCGTGTTTGGCAACAAGTACAAACAAAAACTGATACTCCAGTCAACTGTTAGTTAAAAACGAACATTTAACTTTCCCGCGTCTTCTTAGACTCTCAAAACCCCAGAACGCTGAAACCTCCAAAACCCAACAGCAGAGCAAGCGAAAATGGAGCAATGGGTCCCGCTCTTCGACATCTTCTTGACCTCCCCAACTCCCGAATCCGAAGCTTCTACATGGTTAAACCAATCTTTCAGTGCCTCATCGTCAACCTCGACCCCGATTACCACAGGCTCTTTCCTCTCGTTGCTAATGAAGCCTTTGGATTCGATTGTCGTCGATGAGTCTTCTTCATCATCTTCGGCTTGGCCTCCGTGTACAAATAGGTGAAGGGTTGAAAACCAATTGCTCTTTTGATAATTTTCATGGGTTTTGGCGACTGATAGTGAGTTTTGATGAACAGGGTGATGTTGATACAGACTCTACCGAACATGGTTCAGTCGCGGGTTCTGTCATTTCTTGGTTTTGAACGTCAAAGGTTTTCAGGCAGGGATTTGGCTAAGCTGGCCAGGACCGTTTTGAGTGGAAGTCAGGAGCTTGACTTTTGGGTACAGAGGGCTGCACGCAATCTGCTCGATGTAGTGTCTGAGTCAAGTTACGAGTGGATTTCTTGCTTGAGTTTGGATTCTGGGGAGGATGAGTTTGAGTCCTTGCCGGGTTGGCTTAAGGATTCCGCTGCTTCCAGTGACTTGGTTCTACCATGGCTTCCTATATCGCCAGAAGAATTGGATTGGAGGACAGTGAATGGTAATTATGAAAATATCTATGGCTCATTGAGTCAAGTTGGAGAGGGTGAAGATGAGGATATGAATGATGTTCTGGAGGAAATGAATATTGATAATCCAGAAAGTGTTCATCTTGAACCTGAAATTAAAAAAAGGGCAGTAAGTTTGAAAGCTCGGGTTGTGGATTTTCAATCAACTTCTGAAACTGTAGGATTAGCGAAAGAAATTCGTGAACTTTGCTTAGAAAAAGGAGGAGATTCTTTCACGGTTTTGGGTCTGATTGAACCTTGGTTAGCTGATGATGAGACTGCTTCAATTCTATTATCTCATCTAACAAGTGGAAATGAAGAAGAGCTTACTTGGCCAAGCCAGGTTCTGTGCTCGATCATCCTTCCCAAGTTGTTGGCTCTTGAGGAACCAGCTTCTCGTGTGCTAGTGACTGCAACAGTAGAGTACTGCAAGCTTCATCAAAGGGCCAGTGAGTATGCACTCTTATTTCCACTAATTCTTCGACGGGATGGCATCAACAACCCCATACATGATGTGATCACGAGGATCATCAAGGAAAGCTTGCACCCAGCTCATGTTGCTTCTTTCTGTCAGAAGCTGCTGTGTGGAGAAAAAGATGAGAGGAAAGTCATTTGTCTTCCTTGCCATCAATATCTGATAACTGATAAAATGGTATGGACAGAATCATTTTTTAACCTGCTCCAAAGCATTTTGAATCATAATGTTCATTTATCACAGAATTCAGTTGACCAAATTATTTACCAGGTTCAGCAATTGGCTGAAAGATTTTCCAACTCTCTGAAATTTGGGAACTTTTTGTTATGTTTTGTCACCAAATGTTCTCCATTCTTGAAGCATCACAAGCTTATATTGACTAGAGTAGTTGAGCATAACAAAACGTTCTTAGCCAAATCTATATTAGGTAAATTGGCTGGCTTGTAGCTTTGATTAATTGTAATTCTTTGGATGAGTTTTTGTGCTGTGAGCCTGTTTCTATGAATGTACATTTTGAATACCATCTAGATCTTATATCAAAAGCTATTTTTCACGTGAATGAGCTAGTTTGTGGGAAAGTTCTACTGAAATTTTAGTCTTAGAGCAAGCCATTTTAAACTATTGATCTTCATTCACTAGCATTATCTAAGCTACTGGTTTTTCTGTTTATATTGAATTATAGTTATGTTTTAAACCATTTAGGTATTCAAGTAATGTTCAGAAAGCAATTATGCTACTGTAGTGGTTGTGTTTGACCTGCTTGGTTATTCTTCTCTTTTCCGTCATAATAACCTTTGTTCCTTTTACTCATAAAACATGAATACGAAGAACTATAGGAAATTTACTCTGAGCAGGCCCAAAGGATATCCCATAAATCAGTTTGGATGAATTGTTTCATTATGTAGGCCACCTACTGTGAGTAATATGTTGGGCGCTGTAGATGTGTATCCTATAAGCCAGTGTCGAGAATTAATTCGATACTATGATCTAGCTGGGATAAAAAGCTATATGGTAACAAGGTTATTTTTGTCCTCATTTGTAAAATAGTTTATTGATATCATAAATGAAATTATCAATATCTATATACAACACTGATGGTATATCCCTCAACAAGTCTTAATCATATTAACGAAAGAGAATCGATAAAAACATATATTGCCTCATCTTGAAAGCATAAGAGATACCATTATTTCTATTAAGAACTCCCCAAACAAACAGAAAAATAGAAGCAAAGAAGAGAGAGAAAGAAATACATTATCCAGTTGCCAAGCCTCTCCTTTTTTTTCTCTTTTTTTTTTCCTCTCTCTCTGATTGGTCTTTTATGTAGATGACATAACATCAAATAAGGAAAAAAAAAACCCATGAGTGGGGACGCAAAATTTATTTAATTTCCACTTTTAGGAAAGGAACCTGTTATGCAATTTGTTTCATGGACTCAAATCTGCGGCCCTTGTCAGAAAACTTTGTGGTAGCATAAAACTTCAGGTAATCTTGAAAGCGGACATGATTGGGGTATAAGAGTCTGGGAGCTGGTGAGATAATTGCATCACCAGCAGGATTATAGAAGGTAGCAATGGACAGTCGACTTCCATTTTTGTCCGCCATGACACGATGCAAAACACTTTTGTACCTTCCATTACTCAACACTTCCACTTGGTCACCTATGTTCACAAAGATTCTGTTGTTCTTGGATGGTGGAATTGCAACCCATTCTCCATCTTTGAAGAATTCGAGACCTGGAACTTGGTCATCTTGGAGCAAGAGTATGATCCCACCAGCATCAGTGTGCTCTCGAAGTCCTCTAACAAGTTCTGGCTGAGGACATTGAGGGTACTTTGCAACTTTTGTCCCCACAGAAGGACCCTTGCCAGCACAGAATGCATCCTTTATATAACCCTTCTTCAAACCAAGATTCTCGCACATGAGCTCAGAAAGTTTCTCTGCCATCTTAATCAGCTGAGGAATGTACTCATTCATTGTTATGCTGCACATATGATTTGAAGTGTCATTTTACAGTGCATAAGTTATGATTTCTTCCAATCCTATGGTTAAGTGACTTACCGAAGATCGTCTGAGAGGTTTGGAATATCTTCAATATTAGATGTGGGGCGATGCCAAATGAAAAAGGAGCTTTCCCAGTCTTTTTCAGAGGTAATATCTTGCTCTAAGCTTTTAGCCATCTCTGACTTATAAAAGCTCTCTTTCAAATTTTCCTCATAGTATTTATTTATCAATTGCTTCACTTTCTCCATCAGCTGTTTATCAATTCCATGGTTCTCAACCTGCAAATGTTAAGCAATATATTTGTCAAAACGATGTGAAATTGATGTCCATTTAGTTATGAAAATAGAAAAAGGAAAGGAAAAACAGAATTTTCTTTACTTGAAAGAATCCCCATTTCTCACAAGCTTGGTGCAGAAGATCCATCGTTTTGCTCCTTTCTTCCCCATTGAGCTCACCAAAGTCTATCACAGGGATTCCCATCTCTTTCATTTTCTCTAATCCTGATGTAGAAGATAGGTTATACAATGGAGTATATATAGGCCCAGAAAATATCATAATTACCAATATTATAATTACATAGATAGAGGGTAGTTAGATTACAAGATGTGGCAGTTACAGATTAACCTCGTTGAAAGGAGACTTGCTTGGATGCCTTGAAAAGAGCAAAATTTCCAGTCCAAGTTCAACTGTCAAAAACCCCATGTGAATATTTTTTTTCTATAGTCTATTCTGACCAACAAGTCAATCAAGATCTTTCTCGTAAACAAAGTCTTGTTTCTTTCATTCATTTTTGCAAGCAAAAAACTTTCCCTGATTAAGTTAAATTATCTCTCTTGTAACCCCATGTGTCCATATGGTTTCTGTCAAGTGGGCTTTATTATATGCATATTTTTGTAGGGCATTACTCTGGTCAGTTGTTTTTGCATTGTAATTCTTCGTTTAAGCAAAACTAGGGGCAGTTTGACCCTGAATGAATTTCCATTCAAACAGGGAAAGAAAAACTGGGGATTGAGAAACTCTGACAGTGGGCGCTTTTGTCTGAAAGTTGTTGCCGGTAGGTATCAGGCAATTAGATACTTCCAAGTCAAGCCCACAACTGAACCATAATCACTATTAAGAAACGGTTTAGTTAGTAACCCTTGTGTTTATGCAGCATGTCATGTGTTTTGTTTAATAAGGATCTAATTTGAACTTAATTTGAGAACTTATATATCTGCCCCTTGATCAGATATGGACAGCTAGGATGTATATCGACTGTTCGTATCTCATTTAATATGCAAAACCCTGAAGTTAAATTCTCATCAATTAAATTGCCTATTATAAAATTGTTATAGGCTATCTCTTGCAGATGTGAAGTAGCAAATTGTTTGCATGTTCAGCAGCACATGTTGAGTTCCAATCCTTGGCTTGCAGTAACAGTTAATTGTTGTGATACATCAGAACAGCTTGATGAATATCCTAAGTTAAATGTGCTATTACATTGTATCGCGCCCACAGATTTCATTTGCCAAATTTCGTGAAGTATTTTCCTTTGTAAGCTTGTCATTTTGGAGATTTGTTTATCCTTGTAAATGTTTTATGTCCATATTTTGTGTGGTATCTACAGACAACATATTAAATTTAATCCTCTGAGTTGTGTTGTGCCTTAAAATATTTCAAAGATCATTCCCAAGAATGCATCAAAGGGCGGCCCATGCTTGAAGGTACGGGAAACGAAGCAGATACAAGTAGCTTGGTTGAAGGGGTTAGACAGCAACTGTGTGAGAGCAAGTGGAGGTTAAAAATAAAAGAAATTGTTTTGTACGAAGGAATTTTTTGACATATTGCATTATGATTTAAGAAAACAAAACAAAATATCTATATTAAGAAAAACCTGCCAGTAACATTGGCCCAAAATCGATACGATCAAATAACATTGACCATTTAATCCAATTATTTAAATAAAAAAAATGCAAAAATACTGCTAGACATTGAAAGTCAAGTTCCATGGCAATCCAAAAAGTTTTGGGAACCTTTATTTTCTAATGTCCGTGTTTATTATCATTCACGTTACTCCAAGTTGTTGACCCAAAAAAAATCGTTACTCCAAGTTTTAATTTCTTTGAAGACTGTCTAATACTTAGACTAGTTGAGAGATTGACTTAGTTTTTCTTGCTCTAGCATATCTAAAAGTCAGAAGACACCTCAAAACCATCAACTTTTACTTTGCTTTGTTGGTTTCTGACCTTACAAGTCACTTGGCTCTCAATTGTTTGAGGGAGAATTTACATTGGTGCAAGATGTCAAGATTTACAAGTTATATCGTAACAGAGAAGAACAATCTTCCATTCTGATGGTAAAGATTGACCAAATGATAAGTAAATTCTTGCTTACTTCATTTAATAACTTGCCCATAGTATTTGAAGGGAAGGAAATTAAATGTCTATCAGAATACACGAGGAGAAACACTTAATTCAGGAGAACCGTAGCTCATACTTTTAAATGACGATTTTCCATATTTAGCGGCGTTTTACGAGCTTTAGTGACGAAATTTTAGTCTTTAATTGAGTATACCGTCTTTAGCGACGTTTTATTCTGTTGCTAACCGTCGTTAAACGTTGATAAAAAGGTTTTTAGAAGCGGTCTGAAAAACCGCCGCTAAAAGTTGAAAAAAATATTGAACCATCCCTTCCGACCCTTTGGGCAGTGTTTTGTTCATTCAGCAACGCAATTTTAGAATCTCCGCATGTTTGGAAAAAAAATCCATTTCTCATATGGTCCATATTTATATATATTTGTCAAAATTTGCGCAAATTGAAGTCTTCTTTTTGGTGTTTTACTCTGATGAAAAGATTGTGCATACTAAATGAAATCACTGAGGGATAGTATTCTCGGATCAAAAAGAGAGTCCAATAACCAAAGGGTCTCGTACGGACTTGTAGATGTACTCGTTTCGAGCAGATTTCCACCTCAGAAAATAGCAATAAAACAAGCAGCCAAAGTGCTGAAATAAAAAAAATAAAGGCATCAACATATCACAAACGCAGACTAATGCCAAGGTTAAAAATCACAATGGGCATACGAACGAGCATTAGAAGGCACCAGAACACCAGGTGAAATAGAACTCCAAAAGCTATCAAATAACATACGAAGCACAACAAAATACACTGAATTTGATATCATGCCAAATACAACCAACCAGAATGAAGTAACCGATACACACCAACAAGCATGAGATGGGAAACTCAGACGCAGATTGTTATGAAGGTCCGAAATGAAAACGATCCACGTATAACAGCTCATTTTCATAATATGACTCGAGCAAAACGCAGTAAGAAAAGCCTCAAGATGTAAAGGATTCAACATCCCCAGAACTTAAATTTATCCAAGAACTTAGATTTATGCTTTCCTTGCTGCAATGCTAGTGTTTGTGTTATTTGAAGATACTATTTCAGTTCTTTTTTCCTTTTTTGTTGACAGCATTTATGCTGACACAGTGATGCCAAATACTTCACCTCCAACTAGTCAAGGAAAGAAACCATATAAAAACAGAGCCCAGAGGTCAATCTGAAAACTATCCTAGGGAATAACTTCTTGGTTATATCAAACATTTTGAAACTTCATTATCATTAATTAAATTGAAAAGGGTGACCCAATCTTGAAATTGTGAACTTTAAAGAAGCAGAATCAGGGAGCTCTCTAAAACTAAATTCAAGGAAGGTAGCTTATTGTGAAGAACTGATACTTCTAAAACTAGTTTTTAGTTGTTCACATACCACATTCCACTTCCTAAATATTTCAGTTCAAGAACATGGGGTGGCATCGCAGTGGAAAAGTTGGTCAAACTCTCCCCTCCCCCCAAAGTGCACCCGGTTTCGATTCAAGTAGTTGAAAATCTTGTGGCAACCCAATATAAATTAATACTCCCCCCTCCTCCTCCCTAGTGAATGGCCAAAAAAAATAAAATCATGTTCTAATTAATTTATGACCTTACTTTCTTCTTCTATCCTTGTATTGGACAAAACACAGGTAAAATTACATGAACTTTTCATCTAATTAGCCATTTATTTGCTGCTTATCTAAATATCCTTTCCAGAAAAAAACCGAAGGGTTCTACTTTTCTGTTTTCCTGCAAAACATCATCCCTAAATTACAGACACCAATCAACATCACTATGCTTTGTTGGGTAATTACCCTAATAGCAGTGAGATATATGAACAGTTTTCTGAACCTCCAATTTAATATTCAAAATTCAACATCATTGAATTAAATTCCAAAAAATTTATCAATCGGATTGAAGTTTGAACCAAACCCAGCAATTAGCGACTGCACAATCGGAGCCCCACAAACTATTGAAGATTAATTTTACAAAATATGATGAATTAGAATTACCTTAGAACTTAACAAGGCTGTTCTGTTCCCATGCGACTAACGAAATTCGAGGCCACAGCATCCCAACACCATTCAGCGTTGTAGACGACGATTCAGAGCCCCCGTTCCCAACGGTCGTAGTTCTACAAGGTTACTACAACACCAGAAGACGTCGTCGTTTTCCTCGAGTTCTGGAGAGGAAAATAACAGAGGACAAGAAATTGGGTCTTCTTGTGGTTCAAATGTTCACTTAATGAGCCCATTTTTCTCTTTGGGCTTTGCACAATATCCCGAATGCAGTGGCCCAAAGGAGCTTCACTTTCATTGGACTTTCTTGTGTGTGTGAGCCTCTACTTTCTTTTTTCTTAATTTTATTTTTATTAAGGAAATATGTGCCTCTACTTAAGCTGAGCAATCCCTATTATCCATTTGTTTGTTCTTCTTCATGAGAAAATAGAGGACATCAAAATAATTGCAATTTTGCTAATAAACTTTTTTGAGCTGTTATTGTTTTTGCAAAACAATAATTTTCATTGAAAACTAGGTAAAAATTCAGAGTACATACACAAAAAACACAACCTTAAATGGAGGTTCATGCAATACAGAAACTCTAAAAGACATAAATAGATAGGCACAAACATTACAAGACTGTGAGAATAAAATATACAGCTTGAAACCCAACTCACTTGGAGTTATAAATAAGGAGGGCCCATACCCTAGCAACAATAGTGCTTCAAGAAGATCAAAGCAAAGAAAAAATTTCTCAATCGGACATTTCAGGACAAGAAACATTTCAAAATAAAGGGCACTAAGACATTCCAAAAAAACATCACAGTATCCCCAAACAGAGGTTTTTGCACTTTTAAAAAGTCATTATTCACAAATAAATGTGAGCCCGACTCAAACAACAAACATTCATCGTTATTGGATATGATTTGGGGAAGATGTCAATTAATTGATGAATCATCCTCCTAAAAAAGCACAAATTCATCATTATTGACCTTTGCTTAACCTCTAATTTTAGCATCCATCGTGTGACACGTGCTTCCAAGTCCCATGCTTAACAACCCAACAAAATAAAAAGTGAAAAAGCCCTTTTCTTTGGTACAACATAAACAAAGAAATTCCTTGAATAAATATAAGAAAGTTTCGATTTATTAATAAATAAATAGCCGGTGCCCACTGCCGCGGGTGCGCGCGCCCTGGCGCGCATGCAAGAGAAAAGAGATTATTGTGACCGTACGCACTAATTGACCGTTGGAGCTGCATCGGCTTTTCATGCGCCGTCACCGCACCGGATCCTCTCCCCACAGTTGCACCCTCCCAAGGAGGTGCGGGAAACGCCGTTTAACTACCCACTGGCAGCTGCAAGCGTAGATTGCATTTCCACGTGCTTTGGCAGTGAAAACACGCGCTCGGGCGTAGGATTTAAGCTTATCTCTCAACAGTCGACATCTGAGAGTCCCGCACTTTTGCGTCTGGAGGACTTTTCGTCCTTTCACCATCACCTCCTCCATCTCCACTCCAACTCAACTGAATTTTTTTTCCCACCTGGTGGATGGTCTCTCTCAGCGAAAAAGCACGGTCCTTTTTGCTAACTTACGCCGGGATCACTCTACGCACACTCCACAACCACGCCTCTGCAATGAGGCTCCGATCGTCCGCGGCTCTCGCGCTGCTTCTTCTTCTTCTCTGCTCTTTCGTCGCTGTTCCTACCGGGTCGGCCGAGTCGAACGAGTCTAACTCGGTGGCGGAGGCCGCCAATGCCGAGTCAATTAACTCGTCGCGCGGGAGATCCACTGAGGAGGACAGCTTCGCCGACATGATTGATCGGGCTCTGGAGCGGGAGTTCCCTGAGAATGAGCAAAATCAAGGTTCTTTAGATCCGAGCTTCAATTCCTCGGTTTGCAATTTCCATAAGTGGCTTTCAATTGCTGCTCTGATCGAATTGAATGCCTAACGGCCTTAAATTTCATGTTTGGCGTTGCATGCATTGTTAAATCGTCTGTTGGTGATGAAAAATGTGGAATTTAATTCAGTTGCTAAGTTGATTTTGTCATTGTTTGTCTCCTGTGGAAAATTTGAAGCAATTAATGACAGTAGATGATTGGTCTAAATTGTGTCTTCTTGTGCAGCCACGGATGCTGGTGGCTTCAATAATAGCGTTAATGAACAGCAGGTAGGCACTCACATGCTCTGAAATTTGCGATTTTTAAGTAATTTTGTTGGTGTTCGAGTTAGGCGAGTGTGAGAAAAACAAACAGAGCTTAAGAATTGCTGCATTCTTTTTTTTTTTTTAACATGTGTTTGATATTTTCAGTTCTCTTAATCAAGGTAAATGGTCTGTAAGTTTGTAACTGGATGATAATCACCTAGAAGCTTATTTTGGGATTTAGTTGGTCGAAAAGAAACCATAGATAAACTTATTGCTTATGGAGATTTAAAAGTTAACACCTTTGACGCATTTTAATCTTAGCTACCAATAAAAGAAAATTCTTTAGATTGATCAAAGGAAAAAAAAAGTTTATGGTGGATGCTATTTATGTAGACTTATCACTCCAACATTTCTTCTGTTGGATATGGCTTGAAGAGTCTATCTAGGCCTGTCAACAAATCAGGTTCTCGTATAATTCATCTGTATCTTATTAAATTAACTGGACAAGGGTGATGATTTGATAGGATTATCAGATTAGGATTTGAATTTTTCAGCTTAACACATTAAACATGGATCAAGGCTAATCCGATCCAACTTGATAGTATATCATTTATTTACATTTATGGATGAGTGATTTTGCATAATCCTTGGCCCGAGATTGAAAGCTTAACTGTTTGTTTATTAGGCAGTTCTGGAAACCGTTGCTAGAGTTAAGTCCAAGAAAAATGACAGCAAGGAGGAGAAGTATGTTCTTCTATCTTGTGAACTGAAGATCAAATATGTTTGACTTCAATTTATGGAAGTGGTTGTAATTGGAATAGGAATACTTTAAGTGAGTTCGCTGACATCTTTGTGACCTTTATGTTAGGTCATTTCAGTTTCAGGATGTTTTCCATCTGGATAATGAGAATGGAGAAGAAGATATGCCAACTTTAATAGATCGGAAGGTATGCCTGCCATCTGTCATTGGATAATTTTATTGAGTTCACGATTCATTTATATTATTGTAATATAGATAGGTAACTGAAAGTTTAAGTGGATAAAAGTACATTAATGTACACACATAACAATTCTATGGTGACGATAACATACTGCTGTTTTGGATAATATATACACTGTCTTGTGCTTGAAGCTGATACTTTTCAGCATGCTGAAAGTTTTATTTTTATTTTATCAGGACAATGTCTTTATTATGTCTAATCGCAAGTCAAAATATCCTGTGCTGCAGTTGGACTTGAGGTCAGCTTATGTTTTCTTTATTATTATTTCCATTTCATTTATGAGCCACTGAAACTTTTGGCTGATATATCCTCTTCATATGTTCAGATTGATTTCAGATCTTGTAGTTGTCATTGTCTCTGCAACTTGTGGTGGAATTGCCTTTGCCTGTGCTGGACAACCAGTCAGTCCACTATCATAGCTCTTCGCTTTCTTTTATAATGAATTTCTATTTGAAGATTGGGAATTATCTTCTGAACTAAGTCCTGGCATCTATATGCTAAGTCTTTCTTTGCCTTTAGATCAACGTATTGTCCTAAAAGTCATCACTCACTACATTATGAATTTTTGTAGGTTATTACTGGATATTTGCTAGCAGGATCTGTCATCGGACCTGGAGGCTTAAGTTTTGTCAGTGAAATGGTGCAAGTATGTTGTCATATGATATTAAAGTATCTTCATACGCATTACTTCCATTTCCTTATTAAATTACATGCATGTAGGTTGAGACAGTGGCTCAGTTTGGGGTGATCTTTCTTCTTTTTGCTTTGGGCTTGGAATTCTCGGCTACTAAGGTTGGCTAGTAAATTTAATGTTGCAGTATTCCTTCTGAGTTTTGTTTGTCTGTTAATTTAGGCCATGATACTACTCATTCCTTTTCAAGTTTGCAGCTTCGGGTTGTTCGAATAGTGGCTGTTCTGGGAGGTCTACTGCAAATTTTCCTGTTTATGTGCTTGTGTGGAATAACAGCCTCAGTATGTCCGCATTTTAATCAACATTTTGTGTTACATATATATTGTGAAACAAATACTTCAAAAGGACTTGTTACCCAATTGGAGTTTCCAATTTTCATACCTTGGACTGGGTATTTGAGGTAGTTATGTGTTTCTGGGGCTATGGAATTATACCATGTGCACCACATGGTAGTCAGGCTGGACTAAGCCTAGCCATTTTGCTCTAAGAGACAAGTGTAAATTAGTATTATACTTCAAAACATTTTGGTTCTCTTGCTTTCTTTTTTATGACTCCATGTTATAATTGTTTCTACTATCTTTCTTTCCACTTAGATCTGTGTGTTCAATGGATTTCTAATGTGACTACTGCATGCTATTTCTAGTTATGCGGTGGGAGACCTTCTGAAGGGGTATTCGTTGGTGCATTTCTTTCTATGTCTTCAACAGCAGTGGTGACTCTCTTTGCCCTGATATCTCTATATATTTTCTCATGTACCACTTATGTTTTTACCTCGGGGAAGTATATGGATTCATGACCAATTTAATAATTCTTGCAAATGGGTTGTGGGTGTCTTCATCTTATGTTAATCTGACCTTAGTACCGCTTTACAATTGTTTGCATAGTATGCATAAAATTTTATTGTGTTCTTATTCAATATGAGGCGTTGATATGCAATTGGATGGACTAGTTGGTGCAATATGTATCTAAGTGGTGATACCAGAAAACAAGCTTGCCTACCTCTCCTTTTGTCAAATCTCATTTGTTTTCATGTATTCTTGAAACTTGATCTTCCTGTGCCACATCTTAGATTATGTATTGTTTCATCCTTTTTGGTCTGTAGGTTTTGAAATTCTTGATGGAAAGAAATAGTATTAGTGCTCTTCATGGTCAAGTTGTGGTTGGCACTCTTATACTGCAGGTATGTGATACCACAATTTCTCACTTTACAGCATCTATCACTGATAAGTTTCTGTATTTAAACAATGATTGAAGATTCAGGTTTATGATTTCTCACTGATTTAAACTTGTGCGTCCTACTAGGACTGTGCTGTGGGTTTGCTATTTGCTCTGCTTCCAGTTCTGGGTGGGAGTTCTGGTATTCTTCAAGGAGTAATATCCATGACTAAATCGTAAGTAAAGGTTATGAAAGGTCATCCTATCATATGAGTTCATCCAAATGTTTAGGTTGAAATGACTTTCATGTAAAGCATAAACAAATCAACACATTTTAGCAAAAATTCACAACAGCACCAAAACGGGGAAAAGAGAGAGGATGCAATCAGGCTTAAAGAGCTGGTGGCAGACCTGAGTTAGCAATTTAAAGGCCTGATACTCTTTTGGTCGAATAAAGGCTGGATACTCTATCCTTGAGTGTGCAACAGAAAGTTAATCAGTCATTATTTACTTATCACAACAACAGTTCATCTGTCATTGTTAAATTAGTAATATAATTTAAGATTATGTAGATGAAATAACTGAGAAATTGATATTGCTTTCTAAGCTTATGCTTTATTTGGGATATTCAAGTGGTTGGGCAGGTTGTAAGCAGGGTCATTTATACACACTTATGTAGTTCCCATTACTCAGCTGTGGAAAGCCAAAAACAGCATAGTTAGTCTTTGGCACATCTAGGAAACTCTTAACTGCTCTGTTTCTCTAGTGATATTGCAATTAATTCTATTTTACCTGTTTTGAGTGTCCATTAGTGCCACATGTCTCTTTTCACATGCTAATCCATTATTACAGGTTGGTGGTGTTGCTTATATTTTTGGCCACCTTGTCCATATTATCACGTACTTGTGTACCATGGTTCCTTAAGCTTATGATAAGCCTATCTTCTCAGGTATTGATAAATCTTCAATTTTGATGCAGTCTGATGCTTTAATTTTAGAGATTGTTTTGGCTGAACAATTACTGTGTGCAGACTAATGAACTCTATCAATTGGCATCAGTGGCATTCTGCTTACTTGTCGCTTGGGTATGTCTCATTTCCTATCTTTTACATCTTCCATTTTAGAAGGACAGACTCATTCCAGTTAATATGCTCAAGTAAGATAAACAGACCATCTTGCCATTGTTTTGAGCAAATTACTTGCGTCATCAACAAAGAAAAGGGGAAAGTAGGGGGATTAGGGGTTACATATTTGTTAGTTGATGCCTACCCCCTGAACATTTTCCCCAGAGTTCTACAGCACTTGCTTCCATGCTCACACATCTCTATCTAATGACTAAAGGATTGATATAATATGCTTTTTTATTCTTTTTTTTCAAATGTCATTTCAGTGTAGTGATAAGCTGGGTTTAAGCCTTGAACTGGGTTCCTTTGCGGCTGGAGTGATGATATCAACAACTGATCTTGGTCAGCATACACTAGAACAAGTAAGATATCTTTTGTTCATTATGTACTTAAGAAGTTGTGGGGTGCCTGATACAGGCTTTACAAGTTGTTTTCCCCTTTTATGATTGATGATTCTAGGAATGTGCGGCTTTTTCATTTAACTTGTCTTGGTACATACTATTGAATTTTCTTATCAATTATCATGACATTTGAATTCAAGATTATTATCTTTACTTGTGTTTCTGCTCTTATTTGGGGGGTTTCTTTGTCTTTCAGGTTGAGCCCATTCGTAATTTCTTTGCTGCTCTTTTTCTCGCCAGCATTGGGATGTTAATACATGTTCATTTCCTTTGGAATCATGTTGATATTTTATTAGCAGCTGTTATATTGGTCATCATTATAAAAACTATAGTAGTTGCCAGTGTGGTCAAGGGATTTGGATACAATAACAAGACTTGCCTTCTTGTAAGATTTCAGCAAACTGCTAACACAGTTTTACCTGTATTTATACTATTTCATACATTTTATTGACGGAGGGGCCTTAGGTTATCCCATATGCGTAGGTTGGGATGTCTCTGGCACAAATTGGAGAATTTTCTTTTGTTCTTCTAAGCCGTGCTTCTAATCTTCATCTGGTTGAGGTGAGTGCATCTTCACCTGTAAAATTACCAAGGAATTTTATAAACTTAAATCTCTTTGCAAACCCCAGCTAATCTAGGGACTTAAGTTTAAAATAACCTGACTTTGTAACTGAAGGTTTATCACTATTGCAGGGTAAATTATATCTGTTGCTTCTAGGCACAACAGCTCTCAGTCTGGTACGTGCGGCATCTACTGAAATGTTAATTGCAGCTCAGTTTGAAAACATGGCCTGTTTAAAGGGATATATATTTTTGTAATCTAATGGTGCAGGTCACTACGCCATTGCTTTTCAAGATGATTCCTGCTGTTGTTCATCTTGGCGTGTTGTTGCGGTGGTTTTCCCCTGATAACCCAACTGTGGTAATGATCGGCACTTGCACATTTACTCGTTAAATTTTCACCATACAAAAAGGTGTCAGTTTAGAGTTTTGCATAGTTCTTGTTGGAGCTAGTGTTTTGAAATATCTTGAATATGGTTTCTCCTCCCAGATTGGATTTAAAGGAGAAAGCTATCGCTCAGACAGTGCTAAGCGTATTGCTATGATGGTCCAAGGCTCTCATGATTCATGACATTAAACAAAGCATGAACCAGAAAAATGCGCCTTTACCTTATGGGGTTGTTATACTCTGGAGGAGAGGTATTTAAGAGTGCAGAGGAGGTCGACTGGTTGAAAAGTTTCTAAACTGTAAAGCTCCTCAAATTGTTGCCTACTTTCCATGCATCTGAATGATTAAGAAAATAGTGAATCCTAATGCCAACAGCGACCGAGAAAAACAGAGCACACTGGAGATACCGAGCCAGAAAATTTTGTTCTTTGTGAAATAGTGTCCATTTTGTAATGTAAATCATTTCCTCTCCCCCCATTCTCCTCCTGAGGTTGATAATTTTAGTTGTCTTGTTTTTCTTCCCTAGTTTAGAATCAGCGATGTTCCCAAACTCAAATGTATCATGTATTTGTTCTTATAATGATACCACAGTTTTCTTTTTCTTTCTTAAACTTTGGTTCTTTTTAAGGGAAGATGCAATTTCATCTTGGCTGTTTGTCACTAAAACATGGTGCTCCCTACCTAATTTGACTTGGGTTCATCATATTACAGTAATAATAATTACTTTAAAAGCAAATTGAGGTAAACTCTATTGATTGCATGAAATAATATCCAAATATATCTTTGGGAAGTTGTCGGCCATTGCTCTCTTAACACGTTAAAGGGAATATAATCAATCCAGTGGTGATAGTTACAGATAATTTCATCTGTTAAATTACCATGGAAGTGGAAGTCAGGCAAGGCTGCCATATAAAATATATATAAAAAAAACTACATGATCATCAGAAGTCATCTTTGATGTTAAGGTTGAAAGTGAAAATAGGCAGAACCACAAGGAAACATACAGTTTAACCCAGTTGATAATTACAATTAATAAAGTGAAAATGGTTAGAGTGTGAACTGGTTTCAGGAAGAAAACAAATGACGAAACGACTAATGAGAAAGAATCAAGGCAAATTCTCCGTCAGCTAACTAAAATAGTTGGTTAATCCACGTTTTACTGACAAAGATTGTTCACTAGTTTAGTAACTCAGTCTTAATTTACAATTAGTTCTTAATTAAATTAAGAGGCCGGTCACCATCACATGACATAATTAACATTAAGTATGCACTCACTAATATATATATATACATGTAATACTTTTTAGCTTTTGCAGACATGATGCGGCTACAGAATGCTTATGTCCCTCGGTGGTGCCTGCCTCTGGCTATAAAT
Organism: Prunus mume; assembly: GCF_029339155.1. Classification (NCBI taxonomy): domain Eukaryota; kingdom Viridiplantae; phylum Streptophyta; class Magnoliopsida; order Rosales; family Rosaceae; genus Prunus; species Prunus mume. The sequence continues at coordinate 4,201,503 of NC_142705.1, read as the reverse complement.
AAACCTTGCTTGCTAGTTGCTGCTGACAAGAATATATTTTTCTTTTTCTTCATTTCTTTACTGTATGATGGGGGATGACCTACCAGGCTACCACATATCATTAGTTTACTAAATATGGTTCAAAACCAGATTAGTAATTAAACAAACTGAGATTAGCTGAAATAAAAAAAAATGTTATTAAGACAGGGCTCCAATGAGGGTGATGGCAATGCTTTTTACGCATGCAGCATTATGATTCATGACAGAAATGTGTATGCATGTTTGTACAGATTTGAAACAAGGGAAAAGATAAATGGGATTTGTGTCTGCTTGCTGGAAGAAACAAACTTGTATCCTCCACAAGATTCATGTGAACATGAAAGTGGATATGTGGATTTTGTTTTGATTGAGTAAAGGTTTTTCCAAACAATTTGACACCACACACAGATAGTTACGGGTATTAAAGAAGACATAGCAAGTTGGTTGAATGTCTCTGTAATTTAAAAGTGATAATAAATGTGACAGATAGTATTAAATCAAACAAAACAAATACGTACAGACAGACACAAGGATCGAAGAATTTCCAAGCACATGGTTAGTGCTATTATTTCAACTCCACTATTAGGAAGGGATATAGTGGAATAGGGACATTGACCGATTGCCCTAAAATAACACGTCGGAGTTCACCAACAAAATGAAAATAAGATGATTCTTCAGGACGCTCTAACGCATTCCTTTTATATAAAGAAAACCTTAGGCTTGCTAGGAAAACTAATTAGAAAGCGAAAAGGAAATAAACAAAGTTTTCTAAAATATTCTAAAACTTTAAAGGCTGAAAAGTCAAAGTAAACGATAAAATTTAGCTAACATAGCTCATGTATCACAACAAAGTGGTGAGTTGCACTCGTCACCTTGTTCTCTTTGAAACAATGGGTCATAGGCCTGATTCTGAGCTCATGACCCATATTTGCGCAAATTGGGCTTTGTTGCCGCGACGACGTTGCACACCTATCCAGCTCTTCCTCGATCAACTCAACCATGTATTCTACGTCAGTTTCCCATCAAGAGGGAGAAGTACTTAATTTCAATTAACGGGATGCTAATATGACAATATTTCAAGCCAATCATGCACTACATTGCAAGAAGGTTAATATGATCATGTGTAATTGGATTAGAATATTGTCACAGCAGCATCTTCGATGTTGATAAGTTTTTCTCGTGTAGGCGAGGAAAGAAGATTGCAATGAAACTTCTTTCTTTTTTTGGCTAGGGGGTTGGCTTGTAAATTTAGCACACTCAAAGAGAACCCTCCCCTAGAGAAAAACTTAGTTGCAATGGGGATAGCAAAGAAACTTAGTTGCAAGGGGGATATCATTGTTTTGCTATCCCCGACCAATAATATTATGTCACATAGAAATATTATCACGCGTATAATGTATTATTGGTCGGAAATAACAAAATAATGTTATCCATATTTCATAGAAGTCTTTCTCCTACCGATGAACCATGTCCCTGCCTACTCCGAGCTAGCTAGACATGAAAGCCCTAGAATGTGACATTGTGTTTTCTTGTGAACATGTGGACTAGCTTCATTTCTTCCTTATCTTAAAAACGATAGAAAAGCATACAGATGTGTCAGCTGTGTGGTCACACAAAATTAATGAAATTTTTTTGTCTTCTTTTATTTGGTGAACTAATAACTCTGTCGTTCTAATGTTATAGGGATATGGATTTTCTTGAGGTACTCTCCAAATCATAGATTGTGCTAGATGCCCCTCAAGACAAGGGAAAAAACAACCCTAGAAAGATAAAACAAGATTGGGGAATTATCAATTGTGGTCAAGGAATTGAAGTGTTTACTAAGGCTCTGGTTAGACTTTTGAAACATTCAAACTTCCACAAAAAGTCTTGAGTATTGGGAATATTGTAGTCAAACTTATGAAAATGGTAGTTAATTACTTGTATCCTGGTCACCAGTCCACGGTTTCCAGATCTTTTTTCTTTCTGTTTCCTAGCTAGTGTTTTGCTGCATATTGAATTTTTTTTCTTCTTGTGCATCAATTAATTTCCTCACTATTACATTAAATTGACTTTAAAAAGTTAAGAACTTTTTGGGATGGAGCCGACAGTAAATTATAGGGATGAAATTGCTTGGAAATTACAGAATGTAAGAGAGTCAAGCTGTGGTGTTGTTGAGCAAAGACCTGGACATACATGATTTTTTTCATTTTTAAATACAAGCGAATAGTCTAAACTACAACTGAGAAGAAAGTTTCTTACATACACACTATCAAAGTATCATAGGAATTCACACCCTGTCGGCACTCAAAGATATTAACTATGTATAGCTAGTTGTTTTTGGCTACGATGGAAATGGAGAAAAGAGAAGCTACGCTTATGGAAATAATACGACGACAAACCAATATATATATTTTCAAGTAACAAAGCAATCTTCCAAAAACGCTAGCTTTCTCATGCTGCCATGCACGTTTTTCCTCTCTGGTATTCTTTTCGACAGTTGTCACTGTTAGATCGTACTTACTTATCATCAAACATTCAACAAAACTGTATTCATGCATTAAAGAAACCTTCACATTTGTCATCAAATCATTGGTGCAGATTAATCATGTGTTTGTGTTTTGCATCTGCTTTTGTGCAAGGATTTCTGTTCCTTAATTACCATTAGCCAGACTGGCACAAAGATATCAAGCTTTCTTTATTTATTACGAAGAACAATCTTGAAAATGCTGTGTGTTATTTTAATTTGCAAATCAATACCATAAATAAGGACCTGGATTAAAATAAACCTAGTGAGAAGACCCAACAATGGTTAGGTCAATATTGAAATGCGCCTATCTGTGGAAAGCCCTTTTTCCCGAATTGATTATCGCTTTGGATTATATATATTTTAGAGATAATATCACTGCCAATAATTGTTAGCTAGCAACCAATGAAACTGGTTAACTACATATAGTTAGCATAAAGTAGAATAATTTTTAATTAATTCCAAACAAGTTAAGCACTAAGCACTTCCATAATAAGTTTTCATGCATGGATTATGGATACATCCTCGTTTATTCAAAGGAAGGGAAAAGAAGAGAACGTTAAATATATAATTAAGACATATACTAACTATAACTAAAGTAAAAGTGGCCCATGAATTCTCCTTGAGATCCTTCTCCCTCCTCAGCTGCTTAATTGGGTTAAAGTCAAAATCATCATCATTTCTATAATGCATCCCCAATCCATCGACTAATTTTTTTTTTTTCATGTAACACTAATTGGTCCAAGATTAAGAAGGGGACCTGCAGGGGATGGGGAAGATTTATTTTTTTGTTCCAAACTAGGACTAGTTGGCGCCGCAAGCTTGAGCTCTAGATCCGGTACAACTGATGCTGATGAAGCTGGTTTTGAGGCAGCAATGTTTGATGAATATTTCATCTGGGAATCGATCAATCCGTAAATCCAAACCGGCAGCTGCTGATTAGCACTGCAGTGATCCGGTTTTCGATTATCTAAGTTTGGATTTTGAGCTGCTACGGAGGTGCCAAGTTCAAGCAGAGGCAGCGTGGCACCAGAATTGTCATGAATAATATTGTTATGTTGAGGAGGAAGAACTTGATGCTCATCGCTTAATGGCTGCTTATAATGAGAGGTGTTGGTATTGGCAGGATGACCAGTTGACAGATTGATATTGTTGCTCCTCCCAAACTGTCACATATATGAACATAAGTGAATTTTGAGCACAAAATTAAAATTCAATCCATACATAAATTTTAATTAAGAGGGGGAGATTTTTAAACATATATGTATATTATATACCATGTCGAAGAGGCTAGAACGTCGTTTCTTCTTGGTGAGGGTTGCTTGCCTGAGAAAGTACTTCTGAGCATGGCTGGCAACTTGGGTTGGGGTTCTTGTGGTCACATAATTCCTAGAGATGCCTCTCCAGTCACCCTTTCCAAGCTTCTCGAGACCGATTAGAAACGTCCGGTGCTCCTCTTCTGTCCATGGAACTCCTAACAACATATGCATGAAAATAAGATCAATATATATAATAAACATTTACAAGTATGTTAAGCAAAAAATAAATGGGTGACTAATTTGTGCAGAAAATGTGCTATAGAAACTGAATACACAGAAGAAATTGAAGTAAAATATCCCTTCATGTTGAAGTTTTTATTTTCCTTTCAAAATAAGAAGAAGAAGAAGAAAGAAATGATTAAATGGGAACTGACCCTTTTTCCTCTCTTGGGCTCGGCATATGAGGCCATCAGAGAGATAGCCGACGGATGCTTTATCCTGAATAGAATTCTCATCCACAGAAATTCTTGAAGAAGATGGGGAGGACGATGAGGCCGATGACGTGGGCAAGCAATCCATGCTGAAACTTTTCTTCATGGACATGGCCACATGATGATTCATATTAGATGATGAAGGCATCATGAGATGACGATGATCATGATGATGAAGTTGGACACCAAAGAGCCTAACCCCAACATGACCAACACTAAAACTTGTACCAGTCCCTCTGAAATTTGTGCAGGTCCTTGAATTGTGGCCTATGTTTCCACAATGTGAGCACTTTCTGCCCATTTTCACCCAGACAAGAACAATGATAATATTATTAAGTGCCTTCCCTCCACTTAATTCTCCAAATAATAACAAGTCCAAAACTCAGAGAGAGAGAGAGAGAGAGAGAGAGAGACACAGAGAGAGAAAGACAGAGAGGAGAGAGGGAGAATAAGTAAAGTGTTTTGGTGGTATATAAGATGATGGGGGAAGGGGGGGTGAGGGTGGGGTTTATGAAAATGGATGCACACCAAGAGAAGATGATTGGATGGATATTTATTTATTGATGGATTTTTTTTCCAAGTTGGGTTCTAAACATATTAACAAAACTTGTATAACTACCTACCTCTCTCTGCCCCCCTTTATACAAATTATAAATCTTATCTTGTACAGGATACTTTTTGTCCTCTGGAGTTTGTAGGCATATATACTACGTACGTACAAATATTGATGAGTAGGGGACCCTCTAGCAAACTATTCAGCTTTTTGTGTTTTGTGTTTTTTCCTTTTTTATTAAACACCAATTACTTACTACTTTATATAAGAAGATAAATCGCAGGTAGCTATATGTTCGTATCCTTTTTTTAATCACCACAGAGCGAAATATCACTAAACTAAAAGTTAGTTAATAATTATATTCACATTTAAGTCAGTGTGTACATAATGAGTTTTTTTATGTATTACCTTTGAATACGGTGTGTACCGTGAAAGAGAAGAGAAAGAGAAAGGTGAATGAACTTTTCCAATATCTTGGAAGTAGGTGGGTGAGAAATATCTAAGAAAAGGAAGACTACTTTGAAAGTTTATACATTGATCAACCCATATGTTGCACTTTCTTAGGAAACTCATGGAAACAACATACCTTACCATTCTAAGACAACCAAAAAGGGCAAAAAAGAAAACAGAATAATGTTAGCCGAAATTAGTTCAACATTATATGATATTTTTCAGTACTTTCATAGTTAGTTCCACCAAAAATTAAGGAGGATGTTAGGCTCTTGCTCATAAGTCAACAACTATATGCCCCCCTAATACCAATAATTTCAAAGGAAGGAAGCCAAAATTATTGTCCATTTCAAATCAGTGGACCAATTAATACTCAAAATAGATTGATGTACAAATTAATGATTTGATCATGATCACCATCTAATCAAACATTGAAATAATCGAAATCGCTTAAAATCTATGATCACCATCATCATCATCATGGCCATTTTCCATATTGTTGGCAAGTAAATTTGTTTTTATTCGACAGTTGATTATCAATCTATATCATCTATTATCAAGTCTTACATAATTATTTATCCTCGATTTTTTTTATATCTCATAACATAACCGTATCACTTAATTTTTTTCATTAAATTATTTTATATGCACAATTTATGGCTAATCACTTTAGCTAAGGTCTACCATAATTATTATCACACAAAATATATAGAATCCCTCAGTTTGATTAAAGGAGAAGAATAGTATATTCCCTTTCCCCTATTGGTAAAGCAATACACGAGTACTTCAAAATCTAGAGAGAGAGTCATGAGATATCTATAATTAATAACTTAGATAGACATATTTATATCTCACGCAACTACTTTTGTCTTACTTAATGTTAATCGTGGGGCCATCTTGTTAATTAAGATTTTAAGCAAGTTGGAGAAAGAAAATAATCCAATATATCAGGAGGCCAAGTTGAAAATTATTTAGTCCTTTCTATGTCTGAACCAGGAAACACTTCCAAATTATTTATTTATTTTATTATGCATTTTGCATTTGGCATTATTATAGAAACGAATCTTCCCTCGTATGAAACCAGAGGATATTTATAATTGACAGTTGAATATATTATGTTATTAAATAGTAATTATAATTAAATTCCCTTAATTGCATTGATATACTTGTCCCCTTTTGTCAAAGGGTTGTACTAGCCTATGAGCTAAAACTGCAAGAATGGGGGTGAGCTTGAGATCTCAGCTTCATCTGAAAGGGACTCGGAGGGAATATTTATTTTAAGTACCAAGTTGTACAGATTGATTATTAAAGCATATATGTCTTGCTAAATCATGTTCCTGTGTTCAATAATTATATTAAATCTGGTACAGAGATTTGATTAGAAATCATTCTTTTTCTGCCCACAATTGCTTCCCACACAAACCCAAAAGGCATCAACTTTAGGAGAAATAAATGGCCATAAAATAATTATGTGTACCCATCAGCCTGAGTTGCTCAAGTTAAAAATACCACTGCATCTAAAGAAGGGAATGATCAACTTTCGAACAACAGGGTGCACCAATTGTTGAAGTACAAGTAGAGTATAGTGAAGCAATAGTATCGGACCATGATCGATGTTTTTGCTTTAATTTTAGATTAGTTGTCCACGCGCGTAATGTGATGTAAAATGATCATAATCGTTGAAACAAGTGAGGGGAATAATGAATCAACAGTTGAAATGAGTTCATTTTTTATTTTAAATATATTATAGCACTGCTTTTTGAGTCTAGTTCTTTCCCTATAGTCCAACCAAAACATAAAGGAAAAAGAGAATGGGAGGTTGTAAAACACTAGCATCCACTGATAAGCAAGATAGAAAAAAGTAGCACACACATTTCTAAGTTCAAATATGGGAAAAAAAGTTAAAAGAATGGACAAGGTTTTGACATGGGTCATATTCAAAACCCAGATCTCAACTGCTCTTTAATCTTTTTAATTAGGAACTGAGAGCATAATGCCTTTATATCTCATTTTCATATCATTATCATATTATATACATAATTAATCTTCCATTAGTGCTAAAGATTACATCATATGCCATGATCCAATATTAGCTGCAACTGCAAATGAAGTAGAGGAATATACAATGTACAAGCACTAAGCATCTTTTCTTTTTCTTCTTCTTCTTTTCTTTTTTTCTTCAAAATAATCTCATATCAGCAGCCACAACAGAAGTGATATTACTGTCAGTTGTCTATTTTATTTATTTGTGGAGAGGGAATGATTGTAACAGTAAGCCAAAGAACATCAGTACTTAACGTCTGTCAATTCTATTGCACATAAAATAATATTTTTTTATTTATTTTTTCTACATTTTTATTTATTATTTATTATTATTTTTGTTGCTGCAATAAAATAAGATTTGATTCTAGAAATAAGTGTCTTTCTAAACATACAAAGAGGTGCGGCCATTCAAGTCATTGCTTCCAAGTCAAAGTTAAGAAAGAATCTTCACTATGCAGATGAGGAAACTTGGAAAATCAAAGCAATTTGGACCGCACTGAAAAAAGGTTTTTATCATTCTTTGAACAAAGCCTCTGGTTTTGAAAATTGAAGTCAATTGTAGCACATATGATTCTCCTGGTACTTGATAGAGTGGCCAATTTAAATTGGTCAGCAATTTCATCAGTGCTTTTCTTATAATCACAATCACAAGGAATTTATCCTGAGCTGGTGGATTGAGTATCGGGAATTGAAAATGAATGGCTCATATGGAGCCTATACATCAGAAAATTATAATTTTTTTTGTTTTTTTTTTATACAAGCGATATTATACTTTAAACTAATCTAAACTACGAGAAGGGAGATTCGAACCTGGATGCATAGTGCGGAGTACATAATTATTAATTTGCCCTGTATATGAAATCTTGTTCATATCTTACGGTGGATATACATTCCCCCCCAGTATAAGATATGAAGAAAAGTATTCAATAGTTGGAAAATTCTCTAATTTGTTTCAGTCCCTGAAGCAACCAATTATGTAGTCAAAGTTATCACAAGCTTGAACAAAGAACAACAGTTTTTAAATCAAAGTCATTATGCCTTTTAGTGACCTTGAATTGATTCATTGCCATTCTAAACATTCAAATGAAGAAGGAAACCAATGGACTTCGAGAACAAAGAAAATTTCAAAGATTGCCTTGTAACATATATATTTTATTGATTTGCTTTTCGAAGAAGCAAACTTCTAGAATACCTCAGTTAATACATTATTCAGGTAATCACAGAGGATAAATAAGAAATAAAAAAATCCATCATGTAATTGAAAACCCAGAACAATCAAATTCCTAGGATTTTCTCTGAATTTGGAGAGGTTCAGTCTGCTTGTACAAAAAGCATGTGCTTCAAGGTCAACATTATCAAGAAGCACAAAACTTAAAAAATGTTTGTTTCTGACTTCAAAGACATTGCACAAGTAATTTCCTTGGAACAACCCACAAGTTGAAACATCCTTTCACCAAAGTATTCCTTTATCAAACAATGAGAACTGGCCCAATAGAAAATCTTCATTACAACACAACGAACCGCCTGGTAAGGTCTTCATACAACAAATTAGTCCACATGCTCAGCCATTTTGTAAAGACAATAGCAGTTAGATCACTGCAAAAAGAAGAAATAAAAACCACATTAACTACAACAATTCATAGGGAAATCGCTCTTTCTGTACCTAGGAAGCTTGGATATGGATATTGGTAAAATATGGCATGTCAGCTTTTGGATTTAGATTATATATATAATTAGATACCATTCAAATTGGGGAAAGAGAGGATGTATCTACACCTTTAATTTTCTGTAAAGAGTTCTCGTACTTGATTCTGAAAATAGAATAACAGTTTTGTGGAATAAAGAAACTGACCTATTGCATGTTTTTAAGAGCCATTCCAATGTCTGAATTTACATATTCCACGTCGTTTTCCTTCAAAAGAGTCACGGATAGATTGCACCATGGAACAAACTACAGATATATGAGCCAATTCATCACTCATCTCCTGCAAAATGAATTTAACACCATTGACCAACGATTTAAAATTATATCATGGAGAGGGTGAGGGATTTGGTTGAATATGATACCATGTCAGCCAGACGTTCATCGAAACCCTTGGAAATTTCAGCAGGCATGAATATTTTTTGGTAAGCTGTTCGCAGGCTTCTGATCTAGATCCTTGCCCAGAGGAAAAAAGCTCTTTTAGACATTCAATTTAACATAAGGAAGTAAAAAGTGCAACTGAAAAAAAAATTTACGCAAACCTCTTGGGCTGTGAAACCATGACGTTGTAGACCTTCAAGATTTAAACCACGAAGTTCAGCTCTTTCTCCTGCAACCATCATGTACTTTGGAACATCCTGTGCAATCTTCAGGCAAATAAAATAAGAATGTAAAATCAATATTGCACAGTGGGAAATTTATAGTTAATTCATGGCTTACACTCATAAATAGACAAGAGAAATTGTGCAGGTTCCCTTGATACATAAGCTATTGAAATTATAGTGTATAATGACAGACGGTAAAGAGTAAGATCATGTCATACCACGGAGCCACCACCAATAAAAGAGAAAGAACCAACATGGCAGAACTGGTGAACAACTACAGCCCCTGCAGTGTGAGCATAATCCTACATTTGAAACATGACTATATATCAGATACAGCAAGTAGGATAGGACGTATATAAATTACATTTGAAATGCAAAGACAAGGGATTTGAAATGCAAAGATAGAATGTATCATTGTTGATTTGAAAAAATATAACGGACATCTCAAATATATTTCTTGGAGTGAAAGAAAATATCTTTCTACAAAACATCAACCACTATCCTGAAATTTGAAATCTCACAATCCAAATAAAGCGTAAGGGCTTACTTCCACCACAACATGGCCTGCTAAAAGGGTATTATTTGCAAAAATGATGTTGTTTCCAATCTTGCAATCGTGGGCAATATGACAAGAACCCATGATAAGATTATTATTCCCAATAACCTGATCACAGAACACTAGTATCAGAGCATGAAACTTAACACACGACACACAAGTACAAATGAAAAAGTAATTATCATATCCACATACTGTTGTATCACTCGACTTCGAAGACCGGTGGATTGATGTATGCTCCCTGATGTCATTGTTGTCCCCAACCTCAAGGAAACATTCATCCCCTGACTAAATCATAAAACGAACACTAACTAGGGAATTTGGTCATGAAAATTTTGTGTATCCTGCTGACTTTGTTACATAAATGAAACATTGAAACTGACCTTGTACTTCAAGTCTTGGCATTTGACACCAACCACAGCATGGTGTCCAATAATATTATTACATCCCAGCAAAGTTCGGCCTGGAAGATCATCACCAACAACGGCGCCACTGCCTGACAAATTTTGTACCACAATGCAAAGTTCAAAACTTGAAATCAAAAGTGAAACCTTTATCAACTTTTCAACAATTTATATGTATTCAAAACTCACGTCATCAAAACACAACGCTCCCCAACTTCTGAATTTCCGAATATATGGCTTCCCGGGTATAATTGGCAGCCATTTCCAACCTTCACGGTCGACCCAACAGTACAAAAGGGACCAATTGAAACACCCTGATCGCAAAAACACCACAGCCAAAACCACACTATCAGTTTCATCAGTAAGTAGCTATTTTAGTTGAGAATTGTGAGGAGGAGCAAATGAAGTACCTGACCCAAAACGGCATTGGGGTGAACGATTGCTGTGGGATGAATGGAGCCAGGGGCAAGTGTGCTGCAGAAGCGACGCAGGGAAAGAGAGTTGAGGCTGCTCAGCACAGAGCTTAAGCGCTTGCTGCCAACTTTCACCAGCGCACACATGGTGTTCGTCCCGTGGTCTCACTCAGACTCATACTCTGGTTTTCCTTTCAGTCCTTTCCCGGGCTTATAGCTTCTCACACTTTTTTTGGCCCAATTTTTACCACTTTCGCACTATAATTACCGAAAATAATACACCAAATTCACCTTTTTTGTTGTGTTTTTTTAATAAGAACACGGGTGGCTCCAAAGAGAGTCTCGTAAAAAATTTACGATGCTTGTCATGTCGTGACCGGAATAACAAAATAGTGTTATTTCTGTTTTATATAAGTGTTTCATTTTAGTAAGTCAAGGCTTAGTGCACCAAATAACAGCCCTTGTCCATTTTAATTGAAGTAGTCCCCATAAAATTTTATTCTTATGGCAGAATTGACATCAGTAACATGTTTAGGTTTCAAAAGGTTGAGACCAAGGTCTTAAATATCGGGAGTTTCGGATATATCGGTGGTCAAAAAACATGGAAATATCGGGAAAGTATCGATATTGGTAAGAATTGTATAAAAACGATGGAAATTGTGATAAAAATATGGAAACTTTTAATGAAACTTTAGAAGATGTGCATTTAGTCAATTATCTATTAATTTGACCCCCCCAAAAAAAAAAAAAAAGCAAGTGTATTGCATAGTTGGTTTGAGTGATTTAAGTTGAGTATACTGTGAGTTGACAAACACTGTAACTTAGAAAATGTGTAATCTATATATATCAGTGGTGTATTGTAGGCAGTCTCTGTGATTTTTTTTTTCTTATAACAAGTCATGATTATTAAACTCTTGTCATTTCTGTTTTTGAAGCATTCTATGTGGTTGTGTTGCAGGACTTGCCAGTTTCAACACTTTGATGCGGTGGTTTAAGCTTGTGTTTGATGTTAGAAGAAACTCACACTTTTCATCCTGTTCTAATCTCTACAATCTTGTGCAGGAGGAATTTCATAGACGAAAATTTGTTCTTAGAGGCCGCAATTGCAATTTAACGTGAATGTTTTATTGTCATCTCACTCATAGAAGTAAAAATGAAAAAGCACAAAAGATAAATAGTAAGGCAATAATACACTACTGTTTAACTGTTTTTGCTAGATGTTTTTCATCCCCTGAAGCTCTTATCAGCCGGATTAGAGATGTCGGTCGTCTGGCTGTTTACAGTAATCTGCGTTATATCTCTGGGGATATGGAAGCAAGCAAGTAATGATTTTGAGCCGTTGCCTTCTCTTCTTTTTGAAATTCTGATATGTTTTGTATATGAGTATTGAACAGTAGTGTTTAACAATTTCCCCTCTGTTTTATTATGGCTCGGATTTGATTTTTTACGTTTATATTAAATAATGGAAAACCATCTAATGATTCCTTAAAATAATATCAAGAGGTGGGTAATTTACCAACAAACATGTAGAAAAACTCATTAGGTGACTTCATAGCAGAGGCAAGCAGTGTCATGAGTGGCAGAGGATCACCCCTTGTGATCAATGAATCGGATCGAAATCAGGGTATTCCAATTTAAATCCAAAAAATAATACCATAATAATATGAAAATGTATGAATTATGGATAACCTGGTTTGAAGCAGGTCCATCCCCGTCCCATCCCATAGTTACGTACTACCGAGCCACCAGATACGTGCATGATCAAGACGATGGTTAAAGCGTCAGCAACCATGTTGGCTTCACGAAAAATGTGTCTATAATATGATCTTATTATCAAACTCTTTCGCAAGAGAACATTACTCAGTTGATAATTACTATATTAACAGGACGATGTTATGTGTCTACAAAATCTCCAGATATTCAATTTGACGTAGCAACAACAAGAGTGAGGCCTGGAGGAATGGAATGAAATTTCATCAACTTCATTCATATGGTTGTAAACTTGTAACTCGTAAGGAATTGATGACAGACATATCTACCTCTCTTACAACTACACGTTACAACAGAAACTAATTAACTAGAATGTATAACAATACCTTTCTTTTGTTCTTTTGGAACAAAAATGTATAGCTATCTTGTGGATCGTTTACAGATTGTTCTCACAATGCCTCTTTCCTTCAAGAATTCTTTGTCGAATTTGCGGGGATGTCATTGCCTTCCAAAATCCGAAGCACCTATAGGAACCAAATGGACAAGAAATTTTCAGCGGTTCTCAGGCAAAAATGAAGATGCAGTGAGTGAGGGTGACATGACATCAACTCATACCTGGGACATGCGAGGCCTGGAATGAGGGTCTCTCCTGATGCACAAGGAAGCACATTGCAGCATGTTACAAACCTCTTGATTCGAATAGCAGCTCCTTAACCGCGGGTCTAACAGCTCGAAAATGGCGTTCTTTTCTAGCAAGGGCCGTGCCTGCTCCACACAGATGAGTGTAAGCAATGACCAATATGAGAGTAAAACATAATTTATCACAAGTCTCAATATCCTATCAAAACTCTATTTAGTATGTTTTGAAAAAGAAAGATGTCAGATGTTCTATCTCTGATATACTGCACGATCTCAAATTAGAGTTATCTTGTTCATGCTTACCCATTCAGTGAGGCACTGTTGGCCTTTAGGCTTGTTTAAGTCCATAGCTTTCCGTCCTGTAATAAGCTCCACTAGAACTACCCCGAAGGAATAGACATCAGCTTTTTCTGTGATTTGTCCACTTTGAGCATATTCTGGAGCCAAGTAACTACATTTGAGGCAGTTTTTGGTTTAGTCTAAACTTTGTCAATTGTAATTTGGTATAATGAGAAAGACTTTTTTGGTTTTTTCTCAAGTCCTATGGCCTTACCCAAATGTTCCAAGTACTCTTGTTTGCATCCCAACATCTCCATCTGGTTGCCACCTTGCCAGTCCAAAATCTCCAACCTGAAACCCAGAACTGGGTAAGAGTTACTCTGAGTGATACATGTATGGAATTTAACGCTGCATCCTCAATGCACATATGGGTTCACACGAAGAGAAACACTACTCATACAAGATGTGATTCATCAAGGACAACATACAACTGGTGAAGGGGAGTAGGAAGTTGAATTTTGTTTTGTAAGAGATGAGGAGTGTATGACATACCAAGGGTTCAAAATCATGCGTCAGAAGGATATTGTTTGGTCGCATATCACGGTGGACAATGCAACCCACTCTACACTCTTCGTGAAGGTATCTCAACCCTCGAGCTGCTCCAACTGCAATTCTTTGTCGCGCAGACCATTTTAACGGATGTCTCTGTGGTCCTGAAAATTTTAGCATCCCCTTAACTTGGTTGGTCACAGAAGTGAATACGCACATTTATAGTTTGTAAAGAAGGTGTAATGCACTTGTGGAGCAAAGTGTTCTCGGTAATGTATATATCCACACTTTAGACAAAAGGATGATACCCAACTGAGAATCCTGGAAATAACAGGGTCCTTATTAACGTCAAGACCATAACCTTTTCATTTGTTTGACAATCTGATTCTTGATCAGTAAACCCATTCAATCTGTTAATCTATGTAATTTGAAAACCGAACATAAATGTTGCCATTCATCTGAAGTAAAGAGGAAATACTAGAGCATGCTTGCAACTTAGATCCGTTAGTAGTAGCATTTCATTTTGTGCATTAAAAAATCAGGGATAGAGGAGAACTTACTGTATAGATGAGAATCCAAAGACCCGTTGCATATATATTCATAAACTAGCAACCTTCTTCCATCCTCCACGCAGAACCCAATCAGCATCACAACATTGCGATGCTGTGCACAGCTCAGGACTTCAACTTCTGAGCAGAATTCTTGATCACCTTGAGAACTAGCCAATTTATATTGCTTGACAGCAACAACCTGACCATGTGCTAAGACACCTCTGTGCACAGAACCAAACCCACCTTCAGCCAAGAAATTTGCTCGTGAAAATCCACCTGTAGCAAATTCCAGCTCCGCATACGTGAACCACCGAGGAGGATTTCCGAAAACAGGTGCCTTGTGCTGACATATGGAGCACAATGGAGGAGGGTTAGGAGGTGAATTTTTGGATAATGAAATTGCTTCACGTACACTTCTGCTTAAATTCAAATCAAGCCGATAATTCAAGACCCCAACATCAGGTTCTCGATTCAAGTTAGCTAACTTATCCAGCAAGGCTCCATATGTTGAAATCAGAGCCTTATCATAAGGTCTCTCTGAACCTTCCACCGCACATCTTGAAAACTCACCACCAGAACTTAGATAATCTGCCATACAAGGCTGGCAACATGAACTTGTGAAGTAAGAACTCTGGTTTTCATTATTTGTCTCGGTATCAGATTCATTCAAATTCTGATTTCCTTCAATAGTAGATGGATACTCTTGCTTTAACCTCCCCAAAATTTCGGAAAGAAAATCTCGTTCAGTCCCCACATCTGAGCTTGATATGGATGATGTTCCAATATCAGTTGCAGTCAGATGTGACTCGTGGTCAAAACTACTTCTAGGAGTCACAGTTGGCCCTCTAATCATATTCGACTCTTCAAACTTGCTTTTTAGACGTTTTGGTGAAGATTCTGATTCAGACAATGAAGGGTAAGGCACTTCAGGTTCTGTCTTTGTTATCAAATTCAAGCGAAGAACCTTTGGCCCAGATCGTTTCATAATCACAACATTGCATTGCAGTTTTTCCATGCAGTGTTTCTTTTCATATTTCAATTGTCTGCACACGAATAAAATTTGATAACCTCAACAGGCAATAAGGGAAACAAACAGTATTCTGGAGAAAAAGCTTTCATGCACATAAGTGTTGGCTAAGGATTAACATTCTGAAATCAACATATGATGCCATTGTATGCTATCACACATCTAAACAGCAATCCCTAAAATAAGAAACTGTAGGCTATAGCATGTGATAATAGAAATTAAGGTTACATTGACGTATTACTTGTCCAATATAACCCAATTTGATTGAGCTCTCTTTGCTTCGGCAGCCACAACACCGCACGGTGAGCCAGAGAGAATTTTTATCCTGATCTTTATCTGTGAACAAAATATGATGGGAATGGATTGGTATTAGAAATGAAACATGTAAGGACTAAACCATTGGAAACGGAATTGATGTACCAACCTTCTCTGGATCATAAACATCTTGGAGCCGGAGCACCATCTGAGAACATGAGTCCACAATATCATCCTTCTTATCTGACACGGTTCCTGAAAGAGACCTCCGATGACTAGTGGTGCAATCAGTAGTAAATCTTGCAAACTCCCATATCTTTTTACCTGGACACATGGTATTTGAAAGAGAGAAAAAAATCAGATACATCTCATACATAATTCAACTCGGTTGTGATTCAATTGATTTTGAAACTGGTATCAAAGCTTCAAATTTGTGAAGCACCTCTGTCAAACTTAACATGCCATCGGTAAGATTTTCAAATTCCCAATAGGCAAGTACAGAAAAAAAGTGAACATATTGCCAATACACTAGAAAGTTCCTTAATTAACCAAAAGGAATGCAATTTGAAACATTAACTGGCAATTTTTCTTCAGTTGAAACAGAAAAAACAAGGAGCATTATTAGCGAACATGCAATGCAATTTGCATTTTTGTGTGAATCTTTAACATTTTGATATATAAATGGGCAACTTTTCTTCAGTTGAAACAGAAAAAACAAGGAGGCTGGCTTACTTGATGTGTGAGAAGGAATCACAGCCAAAAGCTTAACATAATCGCCAGGTTGCACAACATGAGTCAAAGCCCACACCAGAGCAGTCTTTTGAATTTCCCTCAAAGCATTAACAGCAACCACCACAACTTTCCCAGCCACAACCCCATTACTCTTCTCTTTCATACCTCTGCCCCAACCAAAAAATTTGAAATTCTACAACCCCACACTTCCTCAACACACCCCACAATCAAAACCCATATCCAAATTCTCAAAAGAAACAAAACCCAGAAGCATAAATACACGCATTATCACTGTGAGAAGCAGAAACCAAATGAAGGAGCTTTTTGATCTTTACCCAGATGACAAGAACACAAAAGAAACACGAAAGTAGAAGAGGACACGCACTGTCTTCTATGTACTTTAACCACTCACTGACTTCATTGCCGTTAAAGGACATGTAAAGGGGCCCAAACCCCCTCTCACACTCTATGACTGTACAAGACAACACAAGCTTTGGGATTAATGCAGAACAGAGCAAAAAATTTCAAACACAAAGTTTGGTTCTTTCATTTGTCCCAAAAAAAGATCGGTTCTTTCGTGGAAAAGGAGTCTACACTTTGCATGTTGCTCTCGGGGTGCTTTGATGTTAATATAAAGTATAGCAGAATTTTGATTAAGTCATGGAGAGAAGAAGCAGGTGGCCTAAGTTGGACTTTTTTGTTGGTAGATTCTCACTTGGGAATTTTGCATCATTGCAAGAAAGTAGCGCCAACGATAAAACCAATAAAAGGACAAAAAGAAGGGGAGATTTTAGGTTAAAAACACGACACTAGCTGATTAATAATAAGAAGACCAAAGAGCAGATCGATGATTGGAGCTTCTCTTTCTTGCTGTTAAGAGAGTCTTTTCATTTGTAAGTTTTGGAAGTGGTAACTCTTTATGTGCTAATGGAACGAAAATGAATAACTTATATATAGGAAAGAGATCATTGGTCACACTGGTTTATGTGATATTTTTTAGTGGTTGTCTTTTGACAATTAACGTTGTAACAAGGGATATGAGATGTCGATTAGCCATAACTTCAAAGATATAATATGTTTGTGTCTTCTCACTACCCCTTTTAATTGGCTTTTGATATAAAGGAAGAAGATACTAATGGATCTTTATTTATAAGTGTAATTTTTCGTGCAGATCTATCGTAATATTAAGCGTCGTTTGTTATTTTTAATAGTAGATTCAAATAAGAACTTACCTGATTAATATTGAATAATCGACAAACATTTGTCTCTTCATAAAGAAACAAGAATTGTGGTGGCTCTTAGTTCTTTGAGGAATCACATTTGTGTCACATACGTCTATTTTCTTACCCGTTTAGATTTGGTTGGAAGATCATGTCAATTATTCAAACCTTACGCAATCTTCAAAACTACCCATCTTCTTTATTGTTTATCTTTTTCCTTTTTGTCACTAGTTATTGTGAGTGAGTTCAAATTTAAGCTTATAGGTGTAGGACCACTCCCTATTATAATCTAGCTACTAGACAAAAGGTTGAATTAAACATTGGAGGAACATCCTAAGTTGTGTCCCTCTCCCCATGTAGTTTATCTAGGGTGTAGGACCTTAGAGGTAACATGTTGCAGTGCCTTCATTTTGTTGAAGTCAGAAAATAATGGAATTGCTTTGAGTGTCTTCTTTATCAAAAAGTTAAAAATGATGAAGTTTCATGGACTATATAATATTGAGTTTGCGTGTTTTTCTCTTATTTAGTTATATTTCTCTGAATAAAGTTGTATAATGGGTGGGTAAGCATTTGGCAAATGGACCTTAATAGGCTTCGAATCTTGAATTTGATGTCTCAATCCACTTCCTTTTCCGCGTCTATCCAAAGGTGTTTTAATACAAGTTTTGGTGCATTATCTTTTGGCTGATAAAGTTGCTTTTGACGAAGAGACATAATGAAGAAAACAATATTAGGAAGAATCAAACATGCATGATGATTGATGGGAACTTTGATCTCGATATATCTTGGCCATCATACCTTTCAAGACGTTATCAGCGTATATAGGCCAAAACTTTCAGCTTCATGATTAGTGAACGAAGAAGATTGAACAAGTTGCTTTTGAAACAGTACATGATATAAAGCTTGGTGTCATATTATAAAGATGCTCTTTCGAATCAGTCTTCTTTTTCTTCTCACCAATATTCGTTACCAAGTCGGTCACCATTTATCTTAAGTGAACTGTTATTTATACTTCACAAAAGTCATTGAGATTCTGCTTTCTCAAAATATGAGTGAGAAATTGTGCTTAAAAGAGTGTACGATACCTTTTTGGAGTCCGAATAACAGCTCCCTATTTTAAATCCCAAGTATAGCCACCCGGCTATACTATTTATAAATAAATTTTAAAAAAAACCGACGCCAGTACACCCGGCGGCTATACTATTTTCGGGAAGGAAAAAAAAAAGGACCCAGTAAAGCCGTACGGCTATACCGTGTCTATTTAAAAAATTCCTGAGTATAGCCGGGCGGATATAATCTTTAAAAAAATTTCGCGTGCGGCTATACTATTTATGGAAAAAATTGCCAGTATAGCCGCATGGCTATACTCCGGCTATACTCGGCTATTAAAAAAAACTCGAGCACAGCCGCTCGACTATGCTATTTATAAATAAATTTTAAAAACGACCCCAGTAAAGCCGCGCGGCTACACTCTCTATCCGGAGCACAGCTAGGCGGCGGCTATAATCTATTTTAAAAAAGATTCTCGAGTATAGCCGCACGGCTAAAATATTTTTGGAAAAGAAAAATAGCCCCGCCTGGTACCTATATCGATTCGGCACACGTGTCAAAAGCGTATAGTCGCTGGCTATACCCTTTTTTTATAAAAAAATCTCTGTAAAGCCGCGCGGCCATACTGATAAGTTTTAAAAACGACCCAAGTAAAGCCACGCGACTAACTCTTTTTTTTTAAATCTCACATTCTCAACCCCCAGTATAGCCGCGCGGCGGTAATATAATTTTTAAAAAAGACCCCAGTAAAGCCGTCCGGCTATGCAGGTTTTAAAAAACACCAGAATATAATTGTGCGGCGATACTATTTTTTAAATAAAAAATCCCAGCAAATTAAAAAGATTGAAGAACTTTTACGAGAACTTGGATCTTGATATATATTGGCCATCATACATTTCAAGACCTCATCAGCGTATATAGGCCAAAACCTTGAGCTTCATGATTAGTGAACGAAGAAGATTGAAGAAGAATCTGCTTTTGAAACAAGTGCACGATATGAAGCTTGGTGTCATATTATAAAGAGGCTGTTTCGAATCAGTCTCCTTTTTCTTCTCACTAATATTCGTTTTCAGTACCAAGTCGGTCACCGTTTATCTTAAAGGCACTGTTTTTGATACTCCATGATAGTTATTGAGATTCTCCCTCTGAAAATATGAGTGTGAAATTATGCTTAAAAAAGTGTACGATACCTCTTGGGAGTCTGAATAACAGCTCCCTATTTTAAATGAAAAAATAAAAAAAGTCTCAACCAGAGAAGAAGAGAGAAAAAAAGTTGTCACTTGGTCTGGGTCAGTCCACAGCCCAGTTTGGGGTTGGATGCGCCTCAATTTTAAATGGGCAAAGTGGTATTTTCGAAAGGGGATCATCTCGGCGCTGATAAAGGGCGCGATTAACAGCCATTTTCTGGCAAAAGGCCACAAAGCCTCAAATGGGAGCCAGCGACTTGACCGTTGTCACAAGGTTGAAGAGGGAAGATTGCAAGCGCACCAAACACGACTCTCACTTCTCCAATTGGAAGGTAATTCTCTGCCTCACCTGATGGAACTGGAATTGGAATTGAAATTTTGATTTTTTACTCGATCTGTAATTTGAAATCTTTGGAGATTTTGATTTTTTGTTTGTCTGAATTTGGAGATTTTGATTACTTTCTCTGTCCTCTACTCATTTTATTGACTGACTAGCTGTATCTTCAAATTAGATTTCTGGGTTTTTGTTTCTCTGTTGAAAGATCTCAAATTTACTCCCACTACTTACCCAGATTCCAAAATTCAGTTTTATATGGTATTTACAACTTGGGTGTTTTTGTTTTTACATTTTTATTGGGAATTTTAGATTCTGGTTGGTCCTTCGGATTGGGAAGACTATTCACTGGGAAAAGAAGGGGCTGAAAGATACAGGGTTCATAACCTCCCTGAAAAGGAGAGTCCAGGTGTCTATGAACTTGGCATCGCGGTCTTGCGTACTGGTTTAGGCCGTGAGATTGGCAAGCTTGACCCAGACTATATAGTCCCAGTGTACCTTGGACAAGCTGATAATGTGAGGACACGACTTCAGCAATATGGTCGTTCAGGTGCTCATTTGGGCAATGGCTGCCCAACTGGTCATCCTAGCGACCGTGTCCAAAAGGGGCCGGGATTGTTTGCTGAGATACTGTCAAGAGACTACCCCGTTGTGTACAGATGGGCTCCTGTAAGTTTATCTAAATTTTTTGATCCTTTTAAGAAGTTTGAACTTTACTAGGGTTTTTCGTGTGATTGATATTGAATTAGATGTATCGTGCTTTTATTAAGTTACCACTTTTGTTCTTCCTTGTTGTCATGGATGGCTATACTAGTGATTGCTTCATGAATTTCTAATTTCAGGGTTTTCGTCCACCTTCATGTTCATACCATTACTACATATATGGGACCATCATAATTAGATAGAAGCTATATTTGTATGAAGTTTTTCTATCTTTTATACAACTCGAGGCTTTTAGTTGTGTTAACTTTTGGGATTCTCATACAAACACGTACATAGTAAATAGTGATCCTGTGCTTGCCATTATTTATGTGTGGACTGGAATATCTGATATGTAATTGGAATTTATGAATTCTGAAGCACTTCTGGGTGCAATTTTGGCCATGTGATTGGAATATATGATATGCCCTTATCGTTTCTTTGTTGATTGTATCTACAGATGGAAAACAAAAGTGTTGCGCTGAAAACAGAAACTCAGCTGCTTAACACATTTGATTATGCATGGAACACAAACATTAATGGGGCAAGACGCCCCGATGATGTCCTTCAAAAACTTAAGATGGTATCTTCAAGCACTACACGATTTGTTAATATTGCCCAGAAGCTTGTGCCTTTCAGTCCGAAGAAAGTGGGTACTAGGATTGAATCAAGCGAATTGCTTTCACCAGAGGATAAGTTCAGTGCTTATGCTAATAGGGAGAGCCACAATCCCCTTTCTCAAGTTTTCAAGCTTGGCAGATCACAGCCTAGGTTAGTTTTGGATAGAATTGGCATTACTCAGGAGAATACTATAATTTGTGGGGTGGATGTAGGTGATGGCTCCGTTTGCAGAACGCCACCAGTTCCAGGAAGAAAGCGGTGTGCTAAACACAAAGGGATGAGGATTAATAGGTCAACTAGAGTTGGGATATCAAATAGCACCGTTGACTCAGAATCAGAATGCAGTGCTATTAGCAGCATAGAGTTTCATGATGCTCAAATTATTAACCGTGATCCAGTAGAGAGCTTCTCTTCCATTTGTGGATTCGTCTTGGCTGATGGCTCCGTTTGCAGAACGCCACCAGTTCCAGGAAGAAAGAGGTGTGCTAAACACAAGGGGATGAGGATTAATAGGTCAACTAGAGTTGGGATATCAAATAGTACCGTTGACTCAGAATCAGAATGCAGTGCTATTAGCAGCATAGAGTTTCATGATGCTCAAATTATTATCCGTGATCCAGTGGAGAGCTTCACTTCCATTTGTGGATTCATCTTGGCTGATGGCTCTTCTTGCAGAAGGCATCCGATTCAAGGGAGGAAAAGATGTCATGAGCATAAAGGGAAAAGAATAATCTAAGTAGGCGAACGAAGCTAAACTAAAATATGTGCATGATGTGGCTTTTGAACCCTTTAATTTTGGGACTTCAAACTATGAGCAGAATTCATCCGCATTATGTGAATTTGGAGAAGTTCAAGCTCAAGTTTTGACAGTCCAATAAAAGCTATGATACTACATGTGGGGTGGTGGTGGATGTAGGTGATGGATATTTTTGCACAAGGCATCCTATTGTAGGAAGTGGAAGAAGGTGCTGTGACAGCAAAAACAAATTATGTGCCCTTACTTACAGAAAGGATCTCTATGTGAAACTACTCATGAAAGGAGCTGGGGAGCAACATAACACAAGGGAAGTAGAGTAAATCCACTTGGGGTTTTCTTTTTCTCTGTGAAAATAGATTGTAGAAATTGGTGATGCAGGCTTCAATTTGTTGTTGATTGTTATGCCTATCAGATCATGTTGTAGCTTTCTGTATCAAATTATTACACACCCTTTAAAATAAGGCTTAATTATGTACATGCGTGCTTTCCAACTTATCTCAGATTACACGTGTGGTGGAAAACATCTCAAAGTACCCCAATGTGCAAAAAGCATCTCACGTTACCCTTTCCGTCAGTTTTTGAAGTTCCGTTCTGACGTTCGTTCATCTCCCAAAATTCGAGCAGCTCCTCCCATTTATTCTGTTCATCGCACGATTTTGGGCGCCATCGCCTCCTCCGGCCACCCCAGCGGCGACATGGATATCAAAAGAACCAAGACGTTGTCCTCTACCACCCTCACATCTCAACCGCTGCCAACCGTCGTGCGGATCACCGAAAAAAGCAAGAAATTGGCGGTTTTACCCAAAATCTCCATTGCTCGTTCGGGCGATTAGAGCACCATTTTCTTCGATCCGGTATGATTTTTCAACCTCTCGAGTTGTTCTTGCTGCTAGTTGTGTTGGTTAGGAGAAATTTCGAGTTTTGGAGGGTAAATAAGTGATGAACATAACAAAGGGAGGGGCTATTGTTCGGAATTTTGGGGAGATGAGCGATAACATTCGTGGAACTTCAAAAAGCTGACGGAAAGGGTAACGTGAGACAGTTTTTGCGTTGAAGTACTTTGAGCGTTTTCACCATGTGTCTGAGATAAGTTGAAAGACGTATATAATTAAGCCTTAAAATAATGTTGTATTGGCCTAAAAAGAAGTTGGGTGTGAATTTGGTTTGACTTTTTTTGTTTTATTTGATATCCTTTTGTGTAATTTCATCCCATATTTTATGTTTTTGTTTTTTTCCTTTTAAGTCATGATTTGTTATTTTTGAGTTTTTATTTTATTTTTATACCAGCGATGGTACACATTGCTAAAATGTCATGGAATTCAAATCAGAAATCACTGATCAGGGCCTTCTCAACTGATTTAGATCCTGTTGTATTTTAATTAGCCTTCTCTAGTTAGGAATGCATTTCTTTGCAAACATAAGATAAGATAAAATCACTGGATTTTTTTCTTTCCGTTTTAACTTTTTTGTGACATGTGGAACAAAAGACAGAGAGAAGAACGAATTGGACTGTACGCCACCTAATTTTTCCCTAAAGCAACCCATGTAATTAATTCAACCGCACAAATCCCCTAGTTTCACAAACCACATATCCCCTAGTTTCACAAACCATTTCTCCACTGCTCTCCACTATCGTGCGCCGTAGCGGCGATAAACATCAACGGATAAGATGCCAGCCGGCGAGCTCCGACACACAGAGTCGTCCTCCGAAGTCGAGGGCGAGGCGTGGGTGTGGGCCCAGATCAAAGCCGAGGCGCGCCGCGATGCCGAGGCCGAACCGGCTCTGGCCAGCTACCTCTACTCTACGATACTCTCCCACTCGTCGTTGAAGCGATCCCTGTCGTTTCACTTGGGGAACAAGCTCTGCTCCTCCACTCTCCTCTCCACGCTCCTCTATGACCTCTTCCTCAACACCTTTTCCTCCGATCCCTCTCTGCTCGCCGCCGCCGTTGCCGATCTCCGCGCCGCCCGGGAGCGTGACCCCGCATGCGTCTCCTTCTCCCACTGCTTGCTCAATTACAAGGGCTTCTTAGCCTGTCAGGTAATTAATTTGATTTTAGGGCTACAATTTAATCTCCTGTTTTGATTCCGAGAAAACGCAAGAAAATAAACGAATTGATTTTGTTTTATTTGATTTATAGGCTCATCGAGTGGCGCACAAGCTGTGGATCCAGTCACGCAGGCCCTTGGCGCTTGCGCTGCATTCGCGGATCGCCGACGTGTTCGCGGTGGACATACACCCGGCGGCGACGATCGGAAAGGGGGTGCTGTTCGACCACGCCACCGGGGTGGTGGTGGGGGAGACAGCGGTGATCGGAAACAACGTGTCGATACTTCACCACGTGACGCTGGGTGGGACCGGCAGGGCCGGCGGAGATCGGCACCCGAAGATCGGCGATGGGGTTTTGATCGGCGCGAGCGCGACGATTCTAGGGAATGTGAAGATAGGGGATGGGGCGAAGATCGGGGCCGGATCGGTGGTGTTGATTGATGTGCCGCCGAGGACGACGGCGGTTGGGAATCCGGCGAGGTTGGTTGGCGGGAAGGAACGGCCGTCGCAGCTTGAGGATGTGCCTGGCGAGTCCATGGACCATACTTCGTTTATATCCGAGTGGTCTGACTATATTATATGAGAATGAGAGTTGTGAACTTGTGATAGTTATGTTAGTTGTTTATCGTTATGCTTATGACGAAGCATTATTACATTCTCAAAACATTAAAACTTTGATATCTTCTTCTTTTTAAAATGAGATTATCTAAACCTTGTTGAGCCTTGGATTAGAGCATTGGACAATCAAAAAGGCAGAGAGCTTAGCTTAGTAATACTAAACATTTTATGGAGGGAAGGTTTAGGGTGAACTTTCCACAAAAGTCGATTTCTACCATGTCCAAGTTTGTTTAGCATCTAAATAATAAATGATCCAATTAAGTGAAAGAATGAATGAACAAATTAAAAGTAAATAGACTTTGACAAGAGTTGAATTTCAAGACCAAAGATCTTTTGCGAAGGTAGATTGTGCAAATGTGGCTGGGCATTGGTACCATGTGGGTTCGAAATTAGTTTGTAACTAAAGGCCTTTTTAATTGGGCTAGATCCAGTCGGCTTGCCTCTAATCGCATTGATGAGTCATAGTGAGGGCTTTTATATGACCCTTAGATGAAGTTCTATATCTTAACTGTTGAATTAGATTAACTAATTTAATCAAATGATTAATCAATTTAATTCAACGCTTAGAAAATAAGCCCTTAACTAAGAGCCATATAAGGCCCTCACAATAGAACTCTTGCTGCATCCATTGACATGGCTTTGAGTGAGCAAAGCCCACATTGACCAATGACCCAATTATCCCATCACTCCACATCTTCTTCCCTCTTTCTGCTTTTCCAATAGTAGCAGAGTTTTAGCAGATCAATGGCTTCTCTGACTTCTTCTCTTCAGCCAACTGGAAACTCCATTATCTCTTTTCGTTTCAGAGCTCGGATAACTCCAAGCCCTCCTGATAAGCTCTATCTCAACACCACTCTTCCTTCGGTCCTCAAAACCACACCTTCCTCTTCCTTCAATCCCACCCCATCCAAACCTCTCTGCACCAATGCAGTTCCCAGTGCCAATAATCCCAGAGTACATCGCCGCAACACTGGCTCCTCTCAGCCCCAACCAACAACATCTCGCTCCAATTCCCAGTACAAGACCCAACCTTTACGCAAGGGCAACAAGTACCAGAGCCAGCAACCAAATGAACCAACAGCGAACGGTGAAGAGTTAAACAACCAAAATGTGAGTGCCCCATTGCGTATTAACACAAAAGATGTGGATTTGATGCGTTTGTGCAAGGAGGGTAAGGTCAAAGAGGCGTTGCAGTATATGGCTCAAGATGTTTCCGCTGATTATGGTGTATTTTGTGTGTTATTGGACTCGTGTGACAGCTCGAAGTCGCTTGAGGTTGGGAAAAAGATTCATGATTTTATGAAACAGTCGCCATTTCGCGGAGATATTGAGTTGAACGCTAAATTGATTCAAATGTATGGAAGATGTGGGAGTATGAGAGACGCACGCAAGGTGTTCGATCGAATGCCTGAGCAGAGTATGAGTTTGTGGCATTCAATGATACATGGGTATGCGGTGAATGGGCAGGGTGATGAGGGGCTGCTGTTGTTTGAACAAATGAGGAATTTAGGATTGAAGCCCAATAAGGAGACATTTGTAGTGGTTTTGGCGGCATGTGCTAGCGCGGAAGCTGTGGAAGAAGGGTTAACTTACTTCGAGTCGATGAAGAATGAGTATGAGATTGTGCCGGAGATTGAGCATTATTTAGGGCTTATTGATGTTCTTGGAAAGTCTGGTCATTTGAATGAGGCAGAGGAATTCATTGAGAAAATGCCATTTGAGCCTACTGCAGAAGTTTGGGAGGCTCTTCGAAACTTTGCACGGATTCATGGAGACATTGAGCTTGAAGATCGCGCTGAGGATTTGTTGGTTAGTCTCGATCCTTCTAAGGCCAATGCTGAAAAAATCCCATTGCCTCCGCGGAAGAAGCACTCTGAGATTAACATGCTAGAGGAGAAGAATAGGGTCAGTGAGTATCAGATTACAAACGAGGCATATGAGAAACTGAAGGGTTTGAAAGGACAGATGAGGGAAGCAGGCTATGTGCCAGATACAAGATATGTGCTTCATGACATTGATCAGGAGGCAAAAGAGCAGGCCTTGCAGTATCACAGCGAGCGTTTGGCAATTGCTTATGGTCTGATCAGTACTCCAGCCAGGCAAACTCTGAGGATAATTAAGAATCTTCGAATATGCGGCGACTGCCATAATGCAATAAAAATCATGTCAAAGATCGTTGGGAGGGAGCTGATCGTTAGGGATAACAAGCGGTTCCATCATTTCAAGGATGGGAAATGCTCCTGTGGGGATTACTGGTAAACTTATCAGCAGCTAGTGCATACAGCTTCTCTACAAGAGTCGAGGCTGTGGTGCTACGTTATGTAATGTTCAATGTGCAGCATGAAAAATCAAAGGAAGTTTTTGGCTGGAAATTAACTTTGTAGTTTTTTTTATGAATATCTTTTCTTGTACATTAATCTTGTATTTAAATTCAATTACATTCAATAGAAAACAAATTTACGATTATGTTTCTGTTTGCTTGCTGATTGATTCTCTGATTTATTTCTGAAAGCATAATCTGGTCGAGTGTTTTCAATATTAAGCAACCATGGTTCAAAAGTTGGGAGGTGCCTTGTATGATTCCTTTTTGCATCTTTCATATTTTACCTAAAATGGCATCCGCTTCTGGGGCCTGTGCCATTAGTGAAGAATGAATTCCTTTTTCGCCTTTTATTCCCAGGAAAAGAAAAAGGCAAAAATGGAATCTGCTTCCGGGGGGGCAGTGGTAAATAAAACATTGAACAGATGCATTTCAAGTTCTTAAGCCAATATCTTAAAGAGACAAGAAAAGCTAGTAAGATTACTCAAACCTTATTATTCAATTAAGAACGATTACAGGGGTCAAAATTCTCCATATGTACATTGCAAGAGAATCGTCTCTCCTAAATATACAAGGTAGCCTAATTGATGATTTCTGCTAACTTAATCAATGAAACTAGAGCTTGTAGGATGTGTAAGGGAGGGGTTTAACCTACCGAGGGGCTATTATTCAGCTCCAAAGAATGAAATGTACAGCTGAAAATGGCATGAATGGTACAAAAAGTCAACCTAATTGACAATTCAAAAGGGAAGGAAAAGCTCCCAATCAATTGTGCAGGACTGTTACTTGAAGTGAAAAATTGGAAGAAAAAGTAACTAGGAGTGAAGGGAGGATGGATGGGTATTTCTTTTGTTGGTTACCAATTTTGTCACGGCTTCATCCCTTGAAGGAACTCGAAGGTAGGACTTCATAACATCGTAAACTGTAAACCCGATTGCTACAGATGGTACGACCTGAATTACAACATCCCAAAACATGATTAGACAAGAAAGCCAAGGGATTTTCTGTGAAAAGACTGACTAGGTTTTTACCACCTTCAAGTAATTGATGCTAAGTCCTGAAAATAATTGCTTCCATCCTTGCTTCTGAGCGATCATGACAAGGACTTCCATTGTCCCTTTCATCTCTGGACTGTTTGATGACACGATTCGTTGAACCTATTCAGATGATTTTCACCCATCAATGTCACAAATTTTCTGTCAAATAGTATTTTAAGGACCCTTATAAAGTACATTACCTGCATTTGCCTCCTCACCACATCGAGGGGATATGTAAAAGTCTGACCTAATAGACCAGCAACAGAACCACATACAAGTTTGACCATAATACTCTTCTTGTGCTCCTGAGGGACATGGCGCTTCATCTCCTCATAGAAGTAAAACTTCAAACCGGCATATGGGAAGATTCCATAAAGTGATGGAGCTGATAATGATGTTAATGCGTTAAATGCAAAATTGTTGCAAACATCTTAACAACTATAGAAACACACAATGACAGCAGTGGATGATACAAGCAGTTTTCAAATCCATACCAACACCGCGATAGAGGCCTCTAAGTCCAGCCTCTCTGTAAGTCTTTGAGAAACAATCAAGAATTCCTTTATAAATTTGTCCAGTATTTACCACCCCTTGAACATTTAACTTCGGTGAACCAACAACCTGCAAAACAAACATGGCTTCTGTCAAAAAAAAGTTTCTTGGAAGTGTAAAGAGCAACTAATTCATGCACTTGAGTGAGAGATTTTTCACGATTCAATTAGTTACCTGATAAGCCAACTTAGTCCGAACTAAATCAAGAGGATAAGTAAAAAGCACAGCTGTTCCTCCAGCAAAAGACCCTGCCACAAGATCTAGACCAGGTCCACGCCCCACGTCAGGAAAGGTGAGAATAATCCATCTGCGGTATTGTTCGTAGGTCATATAATGCAAAGCTGCATAGGGAACAATTCTTGCAACACTAGCTCCGTTTCCTCTGTATGAAAATATGTTAGTTATTGAAAACTTGAAAACACAACCTTCACATAAATGATTATGTACTCAGGGATCCACCTGTAGAAACCCAAAGGCCCTTCTGTCTTTGCAATTTTCTTAATGGATCCAAACAGCCCTATGCTCTGATACTCTGCTCTTCTGGTCTGCAAAAGACAACAAACAAATTATTTCAATCTTCAAGGATAATCTGCTTAATGGTAAATCCAGTTTAAGTTAATAATTTGTTTCTAATCGCCATGGGAAACATGAAGGAATATCTTAACCTCCAGTTTCCCACTCAAGGAAGAAGACAAAACAGCAAAACCACACACAAAATCAAGGCACGTATTAAATAAGCTATTTATCTCTCTCTCAAAAAATCTTCCAAGTTCTCTTCTTTTGTTTTTCCTTTTTGGGTCGGGGAAGGAAAGTTAACTCGGATTTTCTTGCTTGGAACTCCTGAAATTCTGTTTGTATATTATTGACCCCATGACTGTCTCTATAAAACAAAGTCATGGAGAACAAAGTATCGAAAAATCGAATCAAATAAAGTAACCCATTGAACTTCTAATGATCACAGTATTATTCAATCTGAGACCAGCAAACACCCAACAGCAGAAACCAATTCACAATCCATAAAATTTGCACCAGTTCAGTAAAAAGCAGTCATCTTAGATGAAATCTACCCACTGACTAAATCCCAGAAACTCAAACACCCAAGAAGCAAAATGTAATACCAATCTTTACAGTGCCCAAAATCAAGAGTCAACTTTAGCCACTTTCACAGCAAAAAGATTAAAGAATCAATCTAAGTCCATATTTTGAAGGAGAATTTAACACAATTGTACCTGAAACAAAATCTTGATACGCTCAAGTGGTGCAACAACAGTCTTTGCAACACCACCAGCAACACCACCAGCAATCAGCTCCTTGGCAAACACAGGCATGGCATCTATTATCCCATCCAGGTAGGCATTCATCTCTCTCTCTTCCCTCTTCTTTGCCATTGCAGCACCCTCTGAAGAAACAGAGAGAGAGAGAGAGAGAGAGAGAGAGAGAGAGAGAGAGATTCTGGGTAGCTGATCGAAGGAGGAGTTGGCGCAGAGAAGAGAGGGAGAGAGAAAAGAATCGAAACGTTTCTCTATGTGTTTTATGGATTTTATATGTATGGGAGAGGACAGCGTACAAGTAAGAGACGCACACGCTTGACTTGGATTCCCTCTTTTTCTATGTAAGAAAAAGAATTATTGGTTTACAGAGAAATGTTCAGCTACTTTCAGTTCTATTTTATTTGTTTCAAAAGTATAGAAGAATCTCACAATCAGGACCGTCCAATTACTGGGCCAGTTTCGATCATGGGCTTATGTGGTAAGTCAAAACAGGTCCATATAGCCAGATTAAAAATAATAAAAATCAAATCAAATCCATTAGTCACAAGTTTCAAGCACACCATCAGTAGAAAATTGAACGAAATAAAAGACTTCTCCCTTTGTTCAATTTTGACTTCAGTGTAATTAGTGTCATCATGAACAATGAATATGAATGGTTAATTTGATTATTTTACTAGCTAGTAGCATCAATGGACCGTGTAACACGTGCCAGCATTTGTGAATTTAATAAACCAAAATTATATAGAGATTAGGCATAGATTCATAGAACATAGATATCAATAAAACCTGCAAACTACAGAAAACAGAAGCAGAAAAAAGTTGATATAGAAAGTATTTTTCTGAACTTATCCAAAAAATGCGTACCGTCCAACACTACCAAAGAAAGAGTTCCTAAACTCGGTTAGAGACCGAAAATTTGTGGGTTTCTCAACACTCACCAGCCACTCTTAATTTGATCAGAAGCAACAGTCTAATATTAATGATCCAAAATACATTCAAATCTGTGTTGCATAAATTTAAGTCACGGGAAAAATTGCTTTCTATCAGAAAGCAATTTCCGCCTTCGATTGCTAGTGACGAACAGGGAGAGTTTGAGGGAGTGCTTCATCAAGCATTGTCTGTCATATGTGGTCAGATGAGTTCAGCTGACTGAGGTCACTACAATTAATTTCTTCAGTAGAAATTCTGTGGATGAGGTGAAGCAATATCTTCCCAAGCTCCTCTCCATCACTCCATTCATGGATGTCAGCCTTGATAAGCATTTGGTTGCTGTAAATGCGCTTCGATAGAGCATAGTCCTTCCTTGGCATTACATGGGCTCCTTCTACAAGCCTTAAAGTTGGGCAAAAATCATTTCTCCCATCTCCTAGGTAGATATATCTTTTCCTCCCATTGGCAGAAACAGAAGCTCGGATTTTATCAATCACCACACCCTAAAATGGAAATCATAAATAGAACCTCAGTTTTATATGGAACAAAGCTACTGTAATGAGAAGATGGAGAAAACATTTTATGCAGTAAAACATATCGATGGGAAAATAAGCCTCTTAAATGGCAAAATTGGGGACAAAACTAAAGCACACTTGCATTAGACCAAGTCACAAAACTTTTATCCTGACCCCCATAGCAGAAATGATAGAAATATTTAGCTCTGCGTTTAATTTGAAATAGTTGGGATGGTGAATGATAGAAAGAAATCAATTCAATGTTCTGCATATCCTGCAGATCAATTTTACTTGGGAGCTACCATGGAAGAATCAGTGGATTTGATACCTCTATACAAACACTTGAGTCTTATAACTCATCACCCAGCAAAAAGTGCATCCAATTTGTTTCCCCTAAATGTTACTGAAAATGGATTGGAAAGGAATGGGCAACAGTTCAATGTGGCTCCTATATGTATTGTGATCTTTTTCTGGAAACAGGACCATATCATATACATTAGAAGTGTGCATCTCTTGTTCTTGAAACAATTTTTTTTAAGGTAAATAGGGCCAAATAATTAATAGCAAAAGTTACAATCACCTATAGATAGGAAGAAAAAGCAATTACAAACTGAACACGTCTCCATTTTGTTATTATTTGTTACTGGTCCAGGCATAGGATAGACGAAGATAGAGCCCTCAGCAAGCCAAAAAACATACTATTTGCTAAACTTATGAATATTATACCTCGATGGTAATGCGTAAGTCGTATCTAAAGAGAAGCTCCAATCATCAAAACCAGTCCGTTATTTGATAAAGCAACTGAGAAACTCTTAGTACATAGGTACTAAATTGTAAAGATAAACATAGTTGTATGCCACTAGAAACAAAAGCACATATGTGGAAGTAATATATAACTGAAATGGATGATACTCCGAGTACATGAGCATCGGACATAAACAAATGCATATTGGTTGGAGAAGAAAATTCACCTTGCACAAATTTGGAGGACATAAATTACAACCATGAGAAGGTGAGCCCACATCACAGTATGGAAAAATCCTGAGTCTTCCATCTCCATCAACAAAGCTTGGATTTGTGACAATCTGTGAGAAGCATCCTAACAACCCATGACATTCCAAGATTGTCTCAATAAAAAACTGATTTGCATCGCTAATAATCCTCAAATCACATCTGCAATGACCATATTGAACACCACATCGTTTGTTTTAGCACCAAACGAAAAGAAAAATAGAATTAACATACAATCGACTATAAATGAATTGGCTGAAAAATTTACCCTGAAGCATGAGCTGACTTAATAGCAGCAATTACCCCTGGATGCATTGGAATTCTTTTGAGGCACTCTTTAATATCCACAGAACTTTTTCCTTGCAAATGCAGCTCCTTCATCATTCTATCCTACAAAGTTTAACAGTCAACATTAATAAGGCTAAGTCCTTCGGCATCATAACTGGTTTTCATTTCATTGTTAGTTGTGTGTATGTTGCTAATTAACATTAACAAACCAATAAGTCCATGATCAAAGTTAAAAACCCACAAACGCAAGGATCTCTCAGCAATAATACAAAGTTTGCAAACTGGGTTGCATAGAAATTCTTAATCTTTTTTCTTGTTTATATCTGACCAAACAGAACAATTAGGCTAAGTGTTCAATAAACCAGAGGATAAAAATATCAATAAAAATTTGAACTTTTTCTATAAATCTACTTCCTGAAAAGATTTACAAAGAGAGAAGGAGAGAGTGCAAACCATGAGTTTGTTCCATGGCAAAGTAGAGCGGAGCTCATTGAAGAGCTGAGTGAGACCCATCTCCGCAACGACCCAGCTATCACTGTCACCGTCGATTAGGGTTCGGTCAAAGTCAAAAACCACAACTATTCCCGCCATTACGAGCGCCGGAGGCGGTTTCCAGCCTGCCAAGAAAAGCTGTTCACGGTGAGCAGCTGAACGCGCCAACTGTCAATCAAGAGTTAAGCGACGGCGTTTGGTGACGGCTTCTGTTTTTGTTGTTGTTCAAAAATAAATAACTAATTAATTAATGAAAACTTTGTTTTGGGGGCTATGTTGGAATTTTAAGAACACAATGAACAATGATGAACACACAGCCCGTTTGAGGACAACAACGGAACCCTAAAATTGTACTGGGCCTCTTGTCCTATTAAAGTCGGTAGGCCTAATATAAGTGGTTGGTAATGTAGAAACAACAATGCCAACATACTCAATAATGTGATGGTCAGGAGCATCAATTGGTCTTTTTCAATGAAATAGTAATTGATTAGGACTGTTTGCAGGGCTAATAAGTTGTATAGTTTCATTAGAACAAAAATATCAAATAGAAAATTGATTGTTTCGGAAATGAGATGTTTTGAGTTAATATTGGGAAGATTATAGTTTTTTTTTAATACAACGATACTGGAATATGGTAGAGTTTATATTTGACAATACTACGTATTGCCGGTTTTCAATTGCCCAAAATATGTCATGATTTAGTATTAATAGAACTCTAGAACAATTACCTGACCCATAAGAACGCTCTAACCTCTTCCACATTTGAGTTGAGCAAAATTGTTGCATCTAGAACTTCAGTTTTAACCATAACAGGGCTCATGCCCATAACAAACCGCAACCTGCATAAAGAAGACTCTGTCCATAACCAAATGCTAAAGAAAAACCCTAAAATAGCCATATTCCAAACTCTATTTTTCCTCTTTTTGATATTTTTAGCTTAGCTTTATTGAAATATTATTCCTTTTCATGGCAACTAATTCAATTCACACCAAAAGGGATCAAACACACCATGCAAAAAAAAATGTGATGAAAAAAGATATTCCATCAAATCATGATTAAGATAGCATGATTAATCATTGAGTCAGTTGAAAGGCAAGGCAACTAGAGAGAGAGAGTATTGTAACTTCTAAACATGTCCAATCCCCAAAACATGTAACCTTTTTATTATTTTTTTTCTTTGGATTAAAAATTAAATAAAGTGCACATGGCCCACATGGGACCCATAAAAAAAAGCATCCAATGACTGGTGTACACATCACTAGGACACCAAACACTTTTAGTCAAACCACAATGATAGGGGCATGCCACTATCATTCCCTTTAAAGTCAAAAAAATGAGCAGTAAATCCGGAAACCGTAAAAACGAGCATCTATAAATTACGGTAAATTCAATAGCCGCGAAAACTTAACGGATAAGGGACGCTACGACGTCGTATCGAAGCAACTGCCTGAATTTGACCGCGGGTAAAAGATTAACGACTAAATTCCGTTAGTACGGATAGGCGTGGGAGCGTCGGTGATGGTTAACCGCAGGTTATTTATTCGCTTTAGAGAGAGAAAGAGTCGCTTTGTATATAAGCCACAACGAAGCCAAAGGCCTACATTTCTTCAAGAGAGAGAAAGAAAGAGAGAGACAGAGCGAGGGAGAGCGAGAGAGGGGCTGTTGGGAGACGCGCAGAGTTGGCCATGGCTGAATCAAACGACGCCGTCTCCCTCGATATGGAGAAGATCTATCTTGGTGGAAAGGTTCGAGCTTTACTTCAAAGATTGATTTTTTTTCTTCTTCTTTCTGTATTAATTTTTGTTGTTTCCTTCTTCTTTTGTTTTGGGATTTGGTATTCTAGCTGAAAGCTTAAGTTAATTTGGGACGAAGTGTTTTGGCATTGGGTCCAAAGATTGAGTTTAATCTTTCGAAATTTTGAATTTTTTACGGTTCTCATTTTTCTTCTTTCATGTTTATTTTCTTGGGAACCTTGGTTTGCAATACGTTTTGCTGCTTTTGAAATGTTGGAGTTATCTCCTGTTTGGTTACATAGAAAATATAGGAAAAGAGATAGGAAAGTCACATTTTGTATTTTGGATGCTTGTTCTTCCCCATCCCCAAGTCCTCTGTAGCATGCGACAGCGGTGACTATTTGGCTTGGTTCGATAAGAAGAACATTAAACCATTTAATTTCAGATGTTTCTAGAAATGGGTTTGCTAAAAATTTAATTTTGGGATACTGAAGATATGCAAATGGTAATTCTAGATCTGCTAGATATCATTTTTCTTTTTACATTTTCACCGTTATAGATGCAACGAAGCTTTCCTTTTAAGTGCGCATTTGTGTATTTGGGATTTGTACACGTTAACATCTTCTCGCTCCATATGCAATCCCACCTGATTTATTCTCATGGTGATTTTCTTTTCCACTCTCCTTATATTTTAATATCCTTTTAGCTTTGTTCCGGTTTGTGAACTTTTATGCGAAAGGGTTGAATGTTTGAGATGACTTTGGATTATTTAGTATAGGAAGTACTCATTTAGACCCTTTTGTTGATTTGTTTGGATTAAGCTTCAACTCAGTAATGGGGGGTTTTCTTTTTTTCTTTTTCCCTGATTCTTTCCTTCTTGTGTGATGTTCTTTATTGGGCAAGAAGCTGGTCGCTTCGATGAGTCAATCTCTGTGGTTTATTCAAAGTGTGTTACTGTCTGTTGAAGAAACCAAAGTTATACCTTTCGTGGTCTTATTTCTCCACTCTATTGACAAGTCTAGCTGTTGCTTTAAAATGTCATCTATATCTTATTTTTTTTTATCAGTTTCTGATTAGTTTAAAGCTAGTTTCTACTTTAATATATTAGATTCCATGCTTCTCTTTTTAACTGTCACCACTTTCTTTTCTTCCTTTTTCAAGAGATTTAAATGATTGATATCCAGAACCACTTATTTGTTTCATCTATTTTTAACAAAGTTATGTCAAAGATGTGGCAGGTCAGTTTGAGTTCCCTGAAAAAGGTGTAAGTGCACATGGGAAGCTCTTTAGGGAATAAAATTATCTGGAAAGCTGGATTCCTGGAATTTTTTCCCCTTACTTGAATGTTTTAATAATCACATAGATAAGACACAGTAGATATCTCTTAAATAAAGGCTATATGTTTATGTATATATCATATAAATATAATGGTAGTAAAATAATTTAACTTGTAAATTTGTGATGTTTTCTTTGTCAATTAGATATAGTTGTTGATTTGCAATCTGCATGCTTAATTTTTCTTGCTCTGATATTGTTATTCTGGTTGTTACTCATTTATTACAATTTTTTTATCCTCAGGAACATTTTATACGAACTGGCTGTGGTTCTGTGTCCGTTATTGTGTATGGAGACCAAGAGAAGCCTGCACTTATCACTTATCCCGATTTAGCTCTAAATCGTAAGTGCAATAAAGTCTCTTTTCCTGGCTCCATTTTGTCGTTGTTTGAAATGGCAGTCTGAGTTTTACCTTTTGCTGTTCTTAATAAAAATTTAATACCTTATTTTCTGAATGGACATTAAAGCTCTCAAATATATTGCTTCTTCTTAACACAATTAGACAATTCTACAAAGTTTATTTTTCTAACACTTTTTTTTCTTTCTTTCTTAAATTGAGCAGATATGTCTTGTTTCCAAGGGTTATTCTTTTGTCCTGAAGCGGCTTCTTTGCTGCTCCACAACTTCTGCATATATCATATCAGTCCTCCTGGCCATGAGGTCTGTAAATGGTTTGCTTCAAGTGGGGTGTGTTTATATGTCTATTATAGGATTGGGTTTATTTATAAATTTGTATACTTTTTAACCAAATCATATAAATTTTGAAAAATATTTTATGTAACTGAATGCCATTATTCACAGTTTCTCTTTGGAACTCTCACAAGAGTTCTTGCAGTTAGGAGCTGCTTCAATTTTTCCTGATGATCCTGTGCCTTCTGTTGATGACTTGGCAGATCAGATCCTTGAGGTTCTCAACTTTTTTGGGTAATGACTAAGACTATTTCTTAATAATGGGTTGCAATTAGAGCTAGGTGTAGAAGTGGTTTTCCATTTTCACTAATCATGTTTTAATGTCATTTTCTTTGATGAGATTTTGCACATTACCTAGTTCTGATTGCACTAACATCTCCTTCTTCAGGCTTGGTGCAGTTATGTGCATGGGGGTGACAGCGGGTGCTTATATCCTTTCCCTATTTGCTGTAAGTTCCATTCATTTTTTTGCAACTATGTTTAAAAATGTTTCAATCTCAGTTCATTGATCAATCTTTATTCAATAGATGAAATATAGGGAGCGTGTTCTTGGATTGATACTTGTATCCCCTTTGTGCAAATCACCCTCTTGGACAGAATGGTTTTATAATAAGGTCCTTTTTCTAAACTTAGCTCTTATTTGTTGTGAGTAAATGTTAATTTTGAATATTAAACCTATGCCTACTTGTAATTTTTAGGTGATGTCGAATATGCTATATTTCTATGGCATGTGTGGTTTGCTAAAAGAGTGTTTGCTTCAGCGCTACTTCAGTAAGGTATTGCTGTGCTCTAACATTGTATCCTTCTTCCACTTCTACTACCTTTGCTTGATTGAGTGATGAGTATGTTATACTTCTCAACAGGAGGTTCGTGGTAGTGCTGAAGTTCCAGAGTCAGATATAGTTCAAGCATGCAGAAAAGTGAGTGCTTCAGCTAATTTAAATTTCTTTTAGGTAAACTGCATGTTTTCTGGAACATGATTCTCAAATGGTTTTATCTGTTTGATTTACTTGCATTGTTTGCTTCTTCAGTTGCTGGAAGAGAGGCAGAGCTCAAATGTTTTTAGATTTCTTCAAGCAATTAATCGGTAAACAGTGCTGGAGTTGCTTACTTACTTTCCGGTTTCCCCTCCACAGAGATAAATGCAATATATTTTGATGGTCTATAACTTTGTTTTTTCCGACTTTCAGGAGACCTGACATAACTGAAGGGTTGAAGTCGCTAAGGTGTCGCACACTTATTTTTGTTGGGGATAGCTCCCCTTTCCACTCTGAGGCTCTCCACATGACCGCAAAGTTGGATAGGAGATATAGTGCCTTAGTAGAGGTATGTTGCATGCCATGTTATACTTGTTTCTTCTAAATATCTATCATTAGATGTGCATGATTTTGAAAAGAATCAAAGAGAGAGAGTTCAATACAGGATGGATGGGTTGTGTTGGTGCAGGTCCAGGCTTGTGGATCCATGGTAACAGAGGAGCAGCCACATGCAATGTTGATACCTATGGAGTACTTCTTCATGGGGTATGGCTTGTATAGGCCATGCCATTTCAGTGACAGCCCTAGGAGCCCACTCAGCCCGTCTTGCATCTCCCAGAGCTTCTCTCCCCAGAAAGCATGGGTTTGAAACTAAAACCAATAAAGACCCGTGTTTCGCTAGGACGATAACATTGTCAAAAGACAGGCGGAAATTGGAAATAATGCAAGTGATGTGAATGAGGTTTCAAAAGTTGCTTATTTTTTTGGTTCTTTTGTTAAATTTTTTATTGTTTAAGCAGGAAAAAGGGGTAGAAGAAGTGGCCGGAGGGGAGGGGTTGTAGATACAGAGGGGGGAAGAATATGTCATATATAATATAATTATATAGGGAGCAGGAGACTTTGATTCATTCTTTTGTAGTCAGTCATAAGGGAATCATTCCTTTGAGCTGTCTGTAAATTCTACTATAAACAAATTGGATTGACTTTTATTTATGATGACGAGAAATCAATAACAGGGGAACTTCCCATTCGTTCAGAATCTCTCTCTCTCTCAATTCCTTTGAACTGCATTTCCACTTAGATACGTCTACATCAAAGAATATAAATAAAATTTTCCTCATAAAAAGTTTAGAGTCATCAAATTTATTCATCGGGTTAAGGATAATTAACAAACGTACCGCAAAACAGAAAATTAGTTGGTTGAATTATATCTCAATAGTTTTCAGAATATTTTGAGGTGGGCCATTATGGTCGTGAGTCCGTCTCATAAAATTAATTTAGAGTAATTAGACTAGAAATAGTTTAATATACAATATGGTGATGTAACGGGTCCAATTCATACCTTTTTTTTTTTTAATCAATCGCTTTCGCTATTTGTACGAGGAAACATGAGAGTGAATTGATTCCCACATTCGGAGGCTTGTCTTCATGGGACTGCAATGCGTATCCTACGGACTGCTTTTCGAGGTCATTTCTTCGTTGAACTTCCTGGCAACCTTCTCTCCTTCCCACATTCTCGCGCTGCTTTCTGTCCCATTAGTACCGCTTTATCCCATGCAGAAGCCACTTCTTTTAGCAATGACACTGAACACTGTACGGCGTCGTGTTTTGATGAGCGCTTTCAGAACATACTCAGAAAATTATCCAAGAATAACCCAAACGAGAGGACGAGTCTCTGTTCTGGCCCTTCTGGGTTGCTACGTAGTTGCACTTCAAAAGGGCCTTTGACCGAGGGGAAGGCGATTCAGGATCAACTGATCAAAAATGGGATTCACCCAAGTTTGGAAATTTGCAGTTCAATGGATAGTCTTTTTGTGAAATTGGAGAGCTTTGGGTTTGCAGGTAAGGTTGTTGATGAATTGCCAGAACGAGATGCTGTGTTGTGGAATAAGCTAATGTCTCGGCTGGAACATGAAGGATGTAGCTACGACTTGATTAAATTCTATTGTCAGATGAGGAAGGATGGTGGTATGCCAAACGGGTTAAGCTTGGCGGCTGGATTGAAAGCTTGCTCAATTAGCTTAGAGTTGGACTTTGGGACACAGTTGCATGCAGAAGTTATAAAATTAGGAGTCTTTCAGGATGGGATTGTTGGGTCTGCTCTGGTTGATCTTTATGCAAAGTGTGGACAGCTGGAACTAGCAAATAAGGTGTTCTTTAACATGCCCAAGAAGAATGCTGTGTCATGGAATGCTTTGCTTGATGGATATGGTAAGATTGGTGATTGGAAAGAGATTCTGACATTGTTTTGCGGACTAAAAATTCAGGGATTGAAGTTTAGTAAATTCACTTTATTGACTGTGCTTAAGAGTTGTGCTCACATGGAAAATTTAGGAGGAGGTCAAGCTGTGCATGCTCTTCTAATCAAGATTGGTTGTGAGCTTGATAAAATTCTGGGTAGTTGCCTTCTTAATGTGTACTCGAAGTGTGAATTGGCAGATGATGCACTCAAAGTCTTTGGGAGAATAAAAAATCCGAAAATAGTAGCCTGGAGTACAATGATAAGCTGCCTTGATCAACAAGGCCGAAGCCTTGAAGCAGCCGAGATGTTTTGCCAAATGAGGCACACAAACTTAAGACCGAATCAGTTTACCCTTGCTAGTATGGTGACTGCTGCAACGAATCTGGGTGATTGGCACTATGGTGAAAGCATTCATGCTTGTGTATTTAAATACGGTTTCGAATCTGATAATTACGTCAGCAATGCACTTGTAACAATGTATATGAAAGTTGGATCTGTACAAAAAGGTTGGCATGCATTTAATCAAATGCCTGTTCGAGATACAGCTTCATGGAATTTCCTTTTGTGTGGAATTTATGACAGTGAAAACTGTGATCATGGGCCAAATGTCTTCAAAGAGATGCTTGCGCAAGGTTTCAAACCTGATACGTACACATATATCAGCATTTTAAGATGCTGTTCCAGCCTGTTAACTGTATTTTTTGCAAAGCAAGTACATACGCATATCATAAAGAGTGGCCTCAACGCTAATAGATTTGTAGCAACTGTTCTCATTGGGATGTACTCCAAAGGCAGGTCCTTGGACGATGCATATGTAATTCTGAACGAATTGATCGAAAGAGACCTCTTCACTTGGACAGTCCTCATATCTGGTTGTGCACAAACTAATCAAGGAGAGAAGGCTGTAAAGAGTTTCAATCAGATGCAACGACAAGGTGTGAAGCCCAATAACTTTACTTTCTCTAGTTGTTTGAGTGCTTGCTCCAGTTCAGCAATCCTAGAAAGTGGACAACAACTCCATTCACTGGCATTGAAGTCTGGACTGTCAAACGATACATATGTTTCTTGTGCACTTGTTGATATGTATGCACAATGTCGATGTATAGAAGATGCTGAGAAGATATTCAAGGGTTCGGATTCAAGAAACAGAGTCTCCTGGAACACAATCATATGTGGATACTCACAACATGGTCAAGGAAAGAAGGCTCTTGAAGCCTTTCAGATTATGCTAGATGAAGGTGTTCGGCCAGATGAGGTTACTTTTATAGGTGTTCTTTCTGCATGCAGCCACATGGGTTTAATTGATCAAGGGAAGATGCACTTTAATTCATTGAGCAAGGAGTATGGTCTTACTCCTTCAATTGAGCATTGTGCATGTATGGTCAATATTTTTAGTCGGGCCGGCAAATTTAATGAGGTTGAAAGGTTTGTTGGGGAATGGAAACTCACAGAGAGTCCCTTGATTTGGGAAACTGTTCTATGGGCTTGTAAAATGCATGGGAATGTGGAATTTGGTGAGAGAGCTGCACAGAAGCTATTTGAGCTTGAACCTGAAATGGACTTCAATTATATATTGTTATCTCACATTTATGCAGCCAATGGGCAGTGGGATGATGTTGCAAGGGTTAGGGCATTGATGCACAGTCGGAAAATTACGAAAGCACCAGGGTGTAGCTGGCTAGAGGTCAATGCTCAAACCCATGTTTTTTTTGCTCAAGATAGAACACATCCCATGATCAGGGAGATTTATTCACAGTTGGAAGGGCTAGCTCGATGAAGAATGAAAACTATAAATTTCTCTTAAGATTGGGAATGGCTTGGGGCATGGACATGTTATCAGATATATGCTGATGCATTGCCTATGGCTGAGAATCAAATGGTCCTCAAGAGCTCATTCCATCTTAAAGACCACTGACACAAAATGCAGACGCCTACAGGAGGCCATTCCGGAGTTCAAGGAACTAAAACTATGGAGGGCGCTTGACAAGCAGACATTAGAAGTAGATTACAAGCCAGATTTGGAGGCCAGAGAACAGGTGCTAATCCAAACATGGAGTTGGCAGGCTGCAAATGGGTTGATTAGTTTATGGGGGTAATTCTTATGACCATCAAGAAAGTGAAACAATGCCATCACAATGTGTTAAAATTATGTCCCCCAATATGGGCATCACCTATTGGATAATTGGATTGTTGCCAATTTCTCTTGTTAACAAGTTTTCTTATTCTTATGTTCCCACCAAAATTGGTGTAACTTCCTTGACCTTTCTTTTCCTTTGAGCCTTCATGTTTTTTAAGCTGTAATTTAGATGATCCCAAAATGGGTTATGTGCTAATCTTTTTTGTTAAGTTTCTAGACCCATCATTTAATTTATTTATTTATTTAAAAAAAGAACTAAAGAATGGTTGCATTTCATTTTTAGTATTTAGTTATCTTTATTTCTTGAGATAAAAGATAAATCTACGGAATAAATATATGGGATATATGAGGAATCCTAAACTGCATGCTTATATAGACTCTAGCAGTAAACATATGGATATGCATATC
This sequence comes from Prunus mume, assembly GCF_029339155.1. Lineage (NCBI taxonomy): Eukaryota > Viridiplantae > Streptophyta > Magnoliopsida > Rosales > Rosaceae > Prunus > Prunus mume. The sequence continues at coordinate 4,158,287 of NC_142705.1, read as the reverse complement.
ATGTTATTTATATGAGTATTTAGCATATATAAGATTAATGTCGACAACTTGGCAAGCTTTACATACTATATTTTCTTCTTACTGAAAATAGTTTTCTTTCTTGAATTGTTTACTAATTACCAGTGAGGTTATTTGTAAAATACGTTGAGATATTACTGTAATAATTGGGTGAAAAGTTACTCTCGTCAATTCAAAAGGGGATGGTTTTATTTGGAGATGAATCTGTGAATGTCTTTACTATTGTTGTTTCATGTCCTATACTGGTGTGAGACATAACATTTTGATCGAATTTGAGTAAGAGGAGATATCGATTCTTGCTAAATTGACCACATGATATTGATTATTGAAATTTGTAAGCATAATCTGATTTGATTCTCTTTTATATTTGGTAGAGTTTTTCTTTCTTTGCTTTCACATATCTAAAAGTAAGAAGATATTACAAAATTTCCAAAACTTAACTTTGCTTTTGTGGTTTTCTACTCTCCCATTGCCAGACATCAAGATTTATCATAACATGGAACAACTCATTCCTCCGTGGTGATTGTAGATATAATATTGGACAAATGAAAATAAAAATTATTCTTTTTTGGTTTACTAAATTGCCTATATTGGAAGGAAAATAATTGTGAACTCGAAAACAAAAGGAGAAACATTAAATTGTCATAAAAAAAGAAAATAAAAGCACTTATTTCGGCCAAGTGGTCTTTGGTTTTAACCCTCATGACATCTTGATTGTACGTGTAAGAAACTCCTTTCTACTTTTAGCTTAGACTATCGCTTGTTAAAAAAAAACATTTAATTCAGCAGAAAAGTAGCCAGTCTGGTTTTAAATGACGGTGTGCATCTTTAGCTCCGGTTTTAAAATAATTAGTGACGACTTTTGAGTCTCAATCCTTTAAACAGATTTAGCTGCGGTTTTTGTCGTCGCTAACCGTTGATAAGCGCCACTAATTCAAACTATAGTCGACGAAACTTATAACCGTAGCTAAAAGTCGTCAGAGTGGTAAATCGTCTCCTCACTCTGTCTGGGCAGTGATTTGTTCATTCGGAACAGAATTTTAAGAATCTACGCTTGTTTAAAATGGAAAACCGTTTCTCATATGGTTTATACTTACAGACACAACATGAAAATATTGTCAAAAGTTTCGCTGAGGCTACTTTTTTTATTATTTACAAAACATCACTCCTTGAGCCAAGGACCTACTACGACCTCCAACCTGATTTTGTAATTTTGTTAAGACTGCACACTCAATCCTGACAAAGCCTGAAAATTCACACAACCAAAACTCCATTAGCATATTAACAAAAGCAAACCAAAAATCACAATCCCAAGACCTAATCAACAACAAAAGGGGAAAACAATAAACCATACATTACCAAATATCTTCCATAAAAGGTAGGTAGAATATAGTTTCAGGTTAGCACTCCATCACAACCTCAAAACAGTCAAATTTCCAATCCACGCAGCATGTAACCAGATTCCAACTCACTCCACAGAGAAGTAGACTAGGTCAAAAGCTAAGATTATGTTTCAAAGAACCACCGAATTCCATATCATGCCAAATACAACCAACCATAATGGAGTGATCCATACAGACTAACAAAACATGAGATGACAAACTGAGAGATCCAGATGCGACAGCTTATATGCATCATATGAATCAACTAAATGCAGTAAGAAAAGCCTGAAAATGTAAAGGATTAAACATCTGCAGAAATTAAACAGCTACAAAACTTAACAAATGAAAGATCACTAGGACATGATATGGGAGAGGTATATCATGTCCTGGCACCAGGACACAATCATGCCAAATGCGGGTCAACAGTGTTTCTGTTCTTTATATTATTATTGTTTTTTTTTACAGCATCTATGCTAATACAGTGATGCCAAAACTGTCATGTCCGACTAGTCAATGAAAGACAACCATATAGATGACGCATACATGGAAATCTAAGAACAAATATTGATCTTCAAACTAATAGAACCCAGAGGCCACTCTGAAAACTATTCTAGGGTAGAATAATACTGTTTTGAAATTTGATACAGGAGGTTCTTGTTTGTATCCCACAGAAAAAGTTAATGGAATTCAAGTCCTGGTTACAGAAAGGCTTTTATATGTTTCTATTTGAAACAGCTTTTAATTATCAAATGAATCAAAGAAAAAGGCTCTATAAACATACACACAAAGGCTATCAAAGTATAGAAAAAGCAAGAAATCAACAACACAGCACAAATGGCATAATCCAGAATCAACAACACAACACAAATGACATAATGCAGAATCAACAAAGTGATGAGTGAACCCAATTATTAAGGATGAACTTTAGCTCATAACAAAAAAACGTAATTTAATACAAGAACCCTTCTATTGGACCAAACACAGATAAAATTCCAATAACTCATCATCCAATTAGTCATTTATCATACAATTAGAACCGAAGTGTTTTACTTTTTTCTTTGGGTAAGCAAAAGATCAATCCCTTTTACCTGTTTGAAGAGGAGAAGAAGAAATTAACAGACGGCCGATCAAGATTACTATGTCTTATGGGGTAACAGCAATGATGTATGAACTATTTTCAAAACCTCCAATTCTAATGTTCAAATTCAACTTCCTTGAATTAAAATACTAAACAATTTCACAAAAGGATTGAAGTTTGAACCAAACCCGACTACACAATCAGAACCCAGAAAATCTCAAACCGCTAATTTTTACGAATGTTATCTAATAAGAATTACCTCAGAGTTTTTCCATGCAATTAACGAAATTGAAGGACAGACGATGATACACCCTCCTCGCTCTGAACCGGTTTGGGCCTGCTTTGTGGCTCTATGCTTAGCTATTGGGCTTCAGTAGAATTTGCTTTCTGAACACTTCTACGACGTCGTTTCATCTTATCTAGACAAAGAGAATGAAGTAAGGCGACCCGGCGGTTACGACACTTTTAGAAAGCCCGCGACTGCAGTCAGTCGGGGTTTTAGCAAAACCCCTACACAGGAGAGTGAGAGAGAGAGAGAGAGAGAGAGAGAGAGAGAGAGAGAGAGAGAGAGAGAGAGGAACTTCCAATAGAGAAAGGATAGAGAAGAAGCATCAGCCGCTGTAGCTGGCTGCCAGTCGTCAACCGACGTCACCGGCGTTCATTTGTCACCGTCCTGGTCGCACATGTAAGTGAAAAGCATGAAACTTTTCTGTAATCTTAGCTAACGTTCCTAGATTGTGTAATTTATGTTGTGTTGTTGATTCTAGATTATGTAATTTATGTTGTGTTGTTGATTTCTTCTTGTGCCTATATTTGGATAACCTTTTTGTGTCTGTTTATAAAGCCATTTTTTTTGGGTTCATTTGATAATTACAAACTGTTTCAAATAGATGGAATGTGACTTGAAAGCTCTGCGAATGTCACCTGCTTTCCGGAGTCTCTTATTGCCCATTTGCCAAAGACCCACTTCTTCGGTTCAATTACATAACAAGATTAGTCTCAGTTCCAGGTCACTATTGCTCTCTGTTAAATTAAAGCCCTCGTCTTGTGCTGCTCTGGAAGCGTTTGACTTGAATCCCATCAGTGATTTGGCTCTCAGCGATGTCCCAAACTCTGAGACTCAGCTTCATGAAGTAAGAGTAAATAACGGCAGTTCAACTAATGAGGAAATGGTAGGAAGCAATGTGAAGACCAGGCCTAGAGTTTTCGATAGCAAGAAGAGGCTTATACATTATTCTGCGATGCTTCGTACCTGTGTTTTGCAAGGGTCTTTGAATGAGGGGAAGGCTATTCATGGACAGGTAATAAAAAATGGGATTGATCCAGATTCGCATTTGTGGGTTTCATTGGTTAATGTCTATGGAAAATGTGGGGATTGTGGGTATGCACGTAAAGTGCTTGATGAGATGCCAGAACGGGACGTCGTGTCATGGACTACTTTAATTCAAGGATTTGTAGTTAAAGGTTTTGGTGTTGATGCTGTTAAATTATTCTGTGAGATGAAGAAAGATGGTACGAGAGCAAATGAATTTGCATTGGCAACTGGTTTGAAAGCATGTTCTTTGTGCTTCGATTTAGGTTTTGGGAAACAGTTGCATGCTGAAGCAGTGAAACTGGGGTTCTTTTCGGATGTTTTTGTTGGTTCCGCTCTTGTCGGTCTTTATGCAAAATGTGGTGAGATGGAACTTGCAGATACAGTGTTATTTTGTATGCCCGAGCAGAATGTTGTATCGTGGAATGCATTGCTTAATGGGTATGCTCAAGAAGGTGACGGACAGCAAGTTCTGAAATTATTCTGCAGAATGACGGAATCAGAAATGAGGTTGAGCAAGTTCACCTTGTCTACTGTTCTCAAAGGTTGTGCAAACTCGGGAAATTTGAGAGGAGGTCAGTTTTTGCATTCCCTAGCAATTAAAAGTGGGTGTGAGATAGATGAATTCCTGGGTTGCAGTCTAGTTGATATGTACTCAAAGTGTGGGATGGCAATCGATGCGGTAAAAGTATTCAGGAGGATTAAAAATCCTGATGTAGTGGCCTGGAGTGCAATTATCACTTGCCTTGATCAACAAGGGCAATGCCAAGAAGTGGCTGTGCTATTTCGTGAAATGATAAGTACAGGAATCTCACCAAATCAATTTAGTCTTTCTAGTATCATCAGTGCTGCCACTGATCTCAAAGATCTGCATTTTGGTGAAAGCGTCCATGCTTTTGCATGGAAATACGGTTGTGAATCTGATATTTCAGTCAGCAATGCTCTAATCACAATGTATATGAAAATTGGGCGTGTGCTAGATGGTGCTCAAGTTTTTGAGGCAATGACAGATCGTGATTTGATTTCATGGAATTCCCTTTTATCGGGAACGCACAATCATGAAATATGTGACCTAGGACCAAGAATCTTCCACCAAATGCTTGTTGAAGGTTTCAAGCCCAACATGTACTCATTCATTAGTGTTTTAAGGTCTTGTTCTAGCCTCTTGGATGTAGGCCTTGGAAAACAAGTACATGCCCATATTGTCAAAACTAGCCTCGATGATAATGACTTTGTAGGGACAGCTCTCATCGACATGTATGCCAAAATTAGGTTCTTGGAAGATGCTGTGATAGCTTTCAATAAATTGAGTATTCGGGACCTCTTCATTTGGACAGTCATCATTACGGGTTATGCACAAACTGATCAAGCAGAGAAAGCTGTTGCTTGCTTCAGTCAGATGCAACAAGAAGGAGTGAAGCCAAACGAGTTCGCCCTTGCTGGCTGTTTGAGTGCTTGCTCCCGTATAGCTATGCTGGAAAATGGGCGGCAGCTCCACTCAATGGCAATTAAGAGTGGGCATTTGGGAGATTTATTTGTTAGTAGTGCACTTGTTGATATGTATGCAAAATGTGGATGCATAGGTGATGCTGAGGATATCTTTGCGGGCTTAGTTTCACGCGATACAGTCTCATGGAACATCATGATATGTGGATATTCCCAATATGGGCGAGGAGAGAAGGCTGTTGAAGCCTTTTCAACAATGTTGAATGAAGGCACCATACCAGATGAAGTAACCTTCATTGGTATCCTTTCTGCATGCAGCCACCTGGGTTTAGTTGAAGAAGGGAAAAAGCACTTTGACTCACTGAGCAAAGTTTTCAGGATCACTCCTACAATTGAGCACTATGCTTGTATGGTTGATATTCTTGTTAGGGCTGGAAAATTTATTGAGGCTGAAAGCTTCATTGAGACAATGAAACTAACATCGTATCCCATTATTTGGGAGACTGTTCTAGGGGCTTGTAAGATGTATGGTAATGTAGAATTTGGTGTAACAGCTGCAAAAAAGCTTTTTGAGCTTAAACCTGAGATGGATTCAACTTATATCTTACTATCTAATATCTTTGCAGTCAAAGGTAGGTGGGATGATGTTAGCAAAGTCAGGAAATTAATGTCCAGTCAGGGTGTTAAGAAAGAACCTGGTTGTAGCTGGGTTGAAGTTGACGGACAAGTCAACACTTTTGTCTCTCAAGATGGTTCACATCCAAGAATCAGGGATATCCATTTGAAATTGGAGGAACTAGGCGAAAAGCTGAATTCAGTAGGTTATATACCGGAAACAGAAGACGTGCTTCATAATATCACTGAAAGGGAAAAAAACGAGCATCTCCAATATCATAGTGAAAGGTTGGCTCTTGCCTTCTCCCTTATAAGTACCAATCCTCCAAAAACTATTCGGATTTTTAAAAATCTACGCATCTGTGGAGACTGCCATGAGGTTATGAAGCTCATTTCAGAGGTCACAAATCGGGAAATAGTTGTTCGTGACGTCAAGCGGTTTCATCATTTTAAGAGTGGAGCTTGCTCCTGTAATGACTTCTGGTGATTTGTCATTAGAAGCTCTATAGTCGGGCTCCACAGAGCATTTTAAACATTGTCCTCATAATGAACTATGAACCAAAATCCAAAGAAATGCTGCTGTAATCTTATCAGAGTACTACCTCTCAACATATTATATTGCTTCTCTTTTTTTTCATAACATAAATAGACAATTAAAAAAATTATGGTTCCTGATTACCCTTTTTTTCCTCCATTTTAAAACAAACTGAGCTGGTATCCCTGTTTGAAAGGTTATTCTTTTGTCCTGAAGCCGCTTCTTTTGTACTCCGCGTCTGCATATATCATATCAATCCTCCTGGCCATGAGGTTCGTAGATGGTTTTCTTTGTGTGCATTTCTTCTTCTTTTTTCTTTTCTTTTTCCTGAAGTATATTGTGTGAAACTGATTGCTATTGTTCACATTGTTCCTCTTCAGAACTTCGCAATAGTTCTTGCAGTTGGGAGCTGCTTCGATTGTCCTGATGATCCTGTGCTTCCTGTAAATGACCTGTCTGATTCCTTGAGGTTCTCAACTTTTTTGCAGAATGATTAACACTTATTTTATTTTAATTGATCCTTCAAGTCGCGAGAGTTTGGAACTCTTTGGTTGCTGATCTCAAGACTCAAATATTAGATACATTTGCTGGTGCTAATATGGGGTTGCAACCAAAGGTAGGTGTAGAAGTAGATTTCCTTTTTCACTACTCATGTTCTAAAGTCATTTGCTCTGATGAGATCTTGCAGCGTAACTAATTTCTGATTGAGCAATCATCTCCTTGTTCAGGCTTATGTGCATGGGGGTGACAGTGGGTGCTCAGTTAGATACTTTCACCATTTGCTGTAATTCCCACCATTTTTTGCAACTTTGTGCAGAGTATCTGTCTCAGTTCTTTGATCAGGGTTTGTACCATAGATGAAATATAGGGAAAGAATTCTTGGTTTGGTACTTGAATTCCCTTAATGCAAAGCACCCTCTTGGACTGAATGGATTTATCACAAGGTTCCTATTTCTGTGGCATGTACGGTTTGCTAATAGAGTCTTTCCTTCACTGCCACTTGGATAAGGTATTGTTGTCTTCTAAGATTGTATCCCTTTTCTTCTACTTCTACTTCCTTTTGTAGGTTGAGTGACGAGTATGATATACATCTCAACAGGAGGTTCGTGGCAGTTCTGAAGCTCCAGAATGAGATAAAAGTTGAAGGATGAAGTGCCCTTTCTTGAGAATGAATTGTGTTGTCATTAAAGTTCATAGAATGGAACATTTAGTAACATTCTTTGTCACGGTTTTCTTTTGGTCTGGATTCTTTATTTATCAGGTTTGACCAGAGGAACGAGCCTATGCACACAGAGGACCAGAATATTGAAACCTCATATGCACTTTCACATGTGGAAAAGCCTGGGTTGTGTAGACCAAACAGCGAGTCTAAGATAAGCAGTATAAAACTGCAGCTGCTTGGCGTCGATGCTATGTGAACTGTGAAGTTTGAAAGCCACATGTGGACCTCCCTAGTTGTGTTGCTTTCGTCTGGTACCCTTCATATCATATTGGTTGCCACCGAATTTTTTTGTATATATTCATTGACCAAAAGAAAGTTGTATATATTCATTGGGTTCAGGGCATTAGCTGGCTGCAGGGTTTTAAATTTGTATTGAGTAAAGCTTCAGTATGATATGGAACCTCCATCTCTTTGATGAACTTAAAGCTCCTTACTGATTTCTACAGTTAAGTACGTAATATTTTTTTTTCTTGACTGGTTAAAACTTTCAAATTAGGAACTTCTTCCTAATTACACACTTCTAAGGCATTTCCGACCCTCCAAACTGATGCCAAAATTTTATGGTTTGCCAAAACGTTACATTTCTTACTATTGCACACAACAAAGTTTGTATTCCATCTAGCAAATAAGTTACACAAAAATGCGATATTCCCCTTCTAGTAACTACTAAAGAAACAACAAAACTGATACCTGTAAGGCAGTGTATTAACCTTCAGTATACAACTTATAAGGAGGCCTCGAGTATCGGGTTGCCTGAGTATTCTGCATGAGCACGAGGTAGTCGGAAAAAAATATAGTATACTTTTTATGGATCACACAAGCAACTACATTATTGCCCTTCTCATTCTGTATCCTCATCAGAGAGGGGATTCTCAACTTCACTCCCACTGTTTAGGCTATCATTATTGATGAATGAGGACCTCCCACCAGCTGAGTCAGAGTTACAACGAAGGTCATACTTTACAAATTTTATCTTCTCTTTCTTCTCAGGGGTTTTCCCCTCTTTCCGTTTTCTTCCTCTTTTTTCTGATGAGGTCATTGTATGCGCAGCAGCTACAAACGCAGCACTCATTGATTCTTTCACCTTTTCATTCTCCTCATCTGCATGTTCCTCGTCTCCATTGTTATCTATGTAAAAGAGAAGATCATCATCCACTTTCTTGCTATCCAACTTAGAAGCCGGTTGCTCAGAGTCTGATTTGGACATCTCATGAACCAGTTTAGTACGAAAGTTTTCCATGCTATCATCAAATACTCTTAAGCCATGATCTTCAAGGTTAAGAAGCCACTCTGGAGAATGAGATCGATATGAGAGAGAGCATTAAAAAAATTATTTATAGTTGATTTACCACAAACGGAAGTAGAATCACTTACTTATAAGAGCTTTAGGTGAAGTGCCCTTTGATCTGATTGCACCGTCATCCTCAGGAATCTGATTCTTTACCCATTTAATTATTTGGGAAGATAATTGTGAACTGGAAAACGCAGTTACATAAGAAATGGCTCTCCTCTGATCCCCATGCTCCCTGAAGCAAGCCAGTAGTGAAATTTTTCCATAAGGGTTTCACTAGAATTTCAAAAACATAATGAAATGCTGATTTCTATTTCATTTTTTCTTTCTGGACATATAATTATATTTATATTTTCGTACCTGAAATACTCCACTGCTTCATGAGTAACAATCAATCTTTTCATGGCAATACTTTTCATGTGCTCAGGAGGTAAGTGAATTACTCTCTCAGGATTGAGGAAAGAATACTCAACCAATATGATGGAATCATACAGCACTTGCCTCAACAAAACTTCATCCTCAGAACTCTGCATATAAAGAGTAACAAGATTCGAACTTTACTTTTAAGATCATATCAACAAAAAGATAATTCCACTTCCTGTCAATATAGTCTGGCGAGCAAACACAATGTGCATCTAGAAGCCCACTATTTGAATAGAAACAAACAATAGGACAGATGTAGTATCAAACTAAACATTTTAAAAGAGGAATACAAACCAAAAGGGAGGTAACAGGCAAAGTCTTCTCCAGCAGCATCCTCACAAGCACCTCTATTTGACACAAAGATAAGGATGTTAGCACAATAAATATGAGAATCTGATGAAATCATCATCGCTATATGAGACATGAAATTTTATTCAGTGAAACACAAGGCATGCAGTAACTAGGAAACTACCGAACAGTTTTAGATTCGTGTGATATAATTTCACTTTTTTGAAATCGATGAAACAGAAGAAACATAGCAAAAGCACAATGAAAAGTTATATATGATAAAGCATTCATTGTTAATGTCTATCCCAGTCCTTTTTGGTGCAAATAACCCTCAGCCATTTTAGCCCATGAAGAACTCATGCCTTACTAATATAAAAGTGTGATGCAGAAGGAAAAATCTTGATAACAAATATACATACACCATGTCCTAATTCAAGAAAAAGTTAAAACAACACTAACCAAAAAGGTAAAAGTTCTGAAATCCGGTAATGGAAGCAATAGCCCAAGTCCTTAACTCTATCTCCAACTCCTTCGTTGAAGTCCCAAGTTTGAAAATCAGGCACAGTTTCAACAAAAACACCTCTGCAATAACAACTCCTGCCGAGTAACCCACATCACCTTCTCTCTCACTAAGCCCCCGAAACACGTCACTGCTCACTAAAGGTAAGAAAAATTCTGATCCCTCATTTGAGTTCATCCAAACACGAATTAAATCCGCAAAAGGAGTAATCAAACTTGAACAAGTTGAACCATCATTCTCACCCAAATCCTTGCAAGAACACACATTTGCATAACCAAGAACCACTCCTACCAAATTCTGAACTGCTTTCATCACTTTCTTCTCTGCTTTCAATGACAAGTCCCTCTTAAACAAATCAACAACCACAGTGTACACCTCATAAACCACTGGAGCAAGCAATGCGATGCTCTTCAAAGAACTGACCGAAGCTGAGCACGAGGACACCAGCTGAAATAAGTCTTTTGCGGCTGCTATTCGATTCAAAGGGTCCTCTTTTGGGTGATTACGGCTACGAAACGTCAATGCGGCATAGACCCAGATGGATTCGAGAGGTGGGTCTACTTGAGCTTGCATTAGGTCGTAGAAGACTTGGATGAAGTGGGAGAATTTGGGGTTTTCCTTGTGAATTTCAACTAAAAGGTTTTGAATTGATTGGGTTAGCTTTAGGTCGTAGTTTTCGCCAATCAGAGGGCTTAGGTTTGCTGGGATTGAGGAACTTTTGGAGTCAATTAAAGCGAGAGCCATGGTTGAACCCTAAAATGCGACCAATTTGTTTCAGTGAGGAATGTGATAAGGAGCTGTGCTAAAGAAAAACCCTAATTGTATGAGCAGGTCAGTTGAAGAAGCCAACGGTTTAGGGTTTAAGGGGATACCGCCGTTTGTAAACACTACGTGTCGTTTTGTTATAGCTAAGATGGGTCAATGGGTCGGGTCGGGTCATGGGCAGAGTTTGACAGTAAGACGTGTATCTCGTATTCTATTGGTTGGTAAGCGGGACCCACTACTACACTATGCTGTAACCACCAATCAGATGCAAGGAAACACGTATAGGAGCAAATTGGATTTCACAACTACGTGTTTTGGCTGACCAAGTGAAAAATTGATCCATCAAAACGAAAATAAACAAAAAACAAAAGATTGCGTCTTTTTTGGTGAAAATCATCATAAGGATCAAACTTCTTGTGTTTGTCACTGTTTGGTCTCTGTGTTCAGGTTCTTGTTTGAATTCTGGAGAGAGAGTTATGGCGAAACTGAAGCGAATTCTTGTAGCAATCTCAGTGTTGGTGGTATTAGCATGTGTGCCAATCTCCGAGTGTGCTAAGAAACCAATGACCGTTGCCAGGAAGGAAGACATTCCTTTCATCAAATGCCAAGTCTGTGAGAAGCTCGCAGCTCAGCTACACCAACAAGTTAAGAAGAAGCAAGCTGAGATCACCCCCAAGAAGGTATTTTTATCATCTGGGTTTTCTTCCAGAGCCTTCAATATGCTTTTGTTTCAGAGCGTCTGTTGAATTTGAAAGTGGGTGCTCGTTTTTTGGTGCTAGATCTCGGAGTATCAGATTATTGAGATTTCGGAGAATGTCTGTAATTTGAAGAAGGCAGAGGCGGATTGGATTTTGCAGATTGATATAGTTGAGCAAGGAGATAAGTTGGAGGTAACAATTTCTTGGGTTTGATTTTGGTTTTAGGCCTGTTTGATGAGTTAAATGGTATTTTTGAGTTTTGTGCTTACATATAGTTGAGTTTAGTTATTCATTGCTTGGAAAGTATGGCTTGCTAATATTTTGATGGTATAGTGGATATACAAATTCCTGTAGGCATATTAGACATTTTGTTGTTCATTGTCCTGACCTTCTACATCATTTGTTACTTCTCAGCTGGTGGAACAAGGTTCTGAAGGACAATGTAATTCGGAATGCAAGACAATAGAGCGAGCTTGTCAGGAGGTGAGGTTTTGGATCTCGTTTTTTAGTTTCTTGTGTATCTGGGTTACTTTGCTTCCTAAAATATTGATCCTTGCAACCAATCAAGTTAAATTCTTTGGTTTTCCACTTCATTTTCCTTTTAATTGACTGTGAGAAAGTCAAATGATTTCTTAATTTAATATGAACTCTGCAATATGTTTTTTATTTTAGGAACTGCAAATGCGACGATAACAATTCATCCTCTCTCTTGATTTTGGCCTTCAATTTGCATTAGTCTGAATGTTCATATATTACAATTAAATTAAGCGTTAATCTGAAATAGTGCAGGTTTTGGGGTATTCTGATACTGACGTTGCTGAATATCTATATAAATCCAAGCCTGACATTGATTCATTGGTTAATTATCTATGCAAAGACCTTACTAAAGCATGCAGTACCAAGCCTCCCAGAGTTCCTAAGGTAACTGCTTTCTTGACTTGATATTCAATTCAATTCATTCTTTGCACAATATGTCTGTAAGGGATCATCCTATGTAGTTAATTGAGATATGGGTCAATCTTTGCAACTCTTGTGCTTTTCCGCCAAGTAATTTTATTTTCAACATGAACCGTACGTCTTTGAGGTATGTCAAGTAGAGATTTTAAGATGCTGATCATTACATTATCCTTCATTTCCTAACTAAGTTTGGCCAGTAGAAAATTAGTCTGAAACTTGTTTGTACACACATGGGTCTCATGTGTAACCAACGATGGTGTCTTTATTCCACAACCTATAAAATCAGGTAGGTAACGTGCTTCAAAGACTTTCTACTAGATATACAGATTTGAGACCCTAATAAGGTTGACGTGGAGATTCATGACTGCTGCCTTGTATACATGTTAATCTCTAGTCTCTACCACTGATCATAATCACCTTGATTTTTGAGGAGGTCAAGTCATTATGTTACATAGGATACTATAAATCTAGATGCTTGGCTTTGCGCGACTTGCTGCATGAGCAGACGCTTACTTTTGATACTCATGATAATATCTTGTGTGTTCCAGAATAGGACTCCTGGAGAAATTTTTGTGGCCAAGTCAGCTAAAGAAGCTGAAATGGAAAAGATAATGAAATCTATGGAGGTAATTGTCCTTGCATTGCTGAAAATTTTCATATCATACTAGTGTGCTGAATTTTGACCTATATTCTGCTTTACCATTCTTCAGGGAATGCCAGGAGCCCCAGGCATGAAAATGTATTCAAGAGATGAATTGATGAATCAAAATTATGGTGGTGAGGATGCCGATGATGAAGATGATGACGATGAGGACACTCAGATTCCCTCAAAATTGGTAATTACAAAATCTTAAGTCTACAAATTCTCCATTAGAAAACCATATTGTTTCTTTCAGCATTTAAAAGATTTTCTTAAACAGGGAAAAGTTTTGAGAGAAAAAGAAAGCACAAAGAGTGACTTGAAACAGAGGATCACCAACGGAATTTCGAAGACCAGGGAGACACTAAAGAAACATGCAAACCAAGTCTCTAACTGGTTACGGAAAACGTGGAGGGGACTGAAAAAGCCAGCTTCAAAGAAGAGTACAAAGGCCAACAAGGCAGAGCTTTAGAACAAAAAATTCACTGAATTATAGTAACTTGTATGAGAGTAATCACGTTTTTGTTAATTGTATCAATATTGTTTTGACATTTAAGTAGGAAGTTGAGGAGAAGTTTTTTTTTTTTTGGGACGAAAATTGCGGAGAAGTTAAAAAGTAGATTTGCTGCCGTTTTGTTATGCCCTTCCAGAATACTCGACAGTTGTTTCCATTACCTTATTGCAATTGTATCAACTTCTGCGTGCGATTTTTGCTTCAGTTGGCGTGTTTTCTAACTTCTGAAAAGCAATGGCAGCTACCCAATACTTCTTTTCTTGCTCATATCCTCGTTCGTAATAGCATTACACTTATGATAAAAAATTTAAAGCATACATGCATGCCTGCAATTATTTCAATGAAAATCACTTGCATGCAAACTTTTTACCTCAAGGAAAGAACAGATAAGATTTATAGAATTGCAAGTCATCAACTAAAATAAATAAATTCCAAACCTTTTAGCATCAAAATTTGGACATTACAATTTTAAGAAATGAATAATTAGAAGTACAGATGCTACAATGATGCCTCCTTCTAGCACAGATAACCTAAAGGGAGGCAACATTCGAACAGGCTTAACACAACAATCCACAACACTGAGTTGTTGCAATTATGGATTGCTTTCTCGATGGAACAATAGCATAACTCAACTTAGCGCATTTTGTAATATTGAACCCTCGAGACCGTGCATCGTCGGCCATTTAATGAATACTTGAGCATGATATCAATATCACGGGGATTCTTTTTGTTTTGTGCCACAGTCATGCTTCCGACAATGGATTCTCCTTGACATACTGTTAGCACATCTTCCAAGTACAGGACTGTTTGCTTCCAATGAGTAGACCGTGATCTTGGCCCTGCATTATATTTCAAGTTGTCAGAAAGTTCTGATTACCTCAATTCCATTGTTTGATTGAAACTTGGTTTGGGGCTTGACTTGAGAACGAATGCCCATATTCTTCTTTTTCCATTTATTTGTTGCTTTAAATGACCATATTTCCAAAACAAACTTTGACCCAGACAACAAATGAATGAAAATAAGAGGTAAAGCATACAGATACTGACCTGTGGAGAAGCCCATCAATTTATGGCATTTTGTAAAAGACACATCAAAGTAGGCTACAAGAGCATGAATGAAATCATCACGTTCAGCAACAAGCTTGAAAGGTGCTGTGAAGGAAGCATCTCCAGGAGTCATCTTAGATATATCCATTGTCTGTATGAAGAAAATTAGAGAATGTTAGTGGACAGAATTGATAGCATAAAAGAGGCCAGACTTATTTCACTTAGTGCAGCAGGGTAATCACTGCATAGATATTTCCCACCTTGAGTAGCTGGCTATTTGTAACAATTTGATTTTGGTCAACTGTGTCCACAAGGGGCTCCATCATGGCTTGCTTCTTGATGCAGCTCATGTCAAAGCCATATACGTTGTTCCAAACTGGAATAGCATGAAAATTGCAAGAGGTAAGAAGCAAAAATTCATAAAGATGAGCTGCAAGATTACATGTACATTTGCATGGCACTAAAGAACATTTGTAGTCCACCTAAGGGACCAAGTCAACAATGATCAACGTGTATACACACAAGAGTTTAAAAGGCTTACATTCTATCTTGTCTTCTTTGTACTCTGCATCCTCGATAGCTGTCAAATAGAGTGAAGCTTTGTCTGGTAGTAAAACTCCATCGTCTACCTACAAACAAGAAAGAAAGAAAAAATCTTTATATAAATAAGCCAAAGCATGATAGATCTTTGACTTGAATGTAACAGAGATTATGCCCTGGCTTTTATATGCAAAGATCAACAAGTAAAATTAACCCATAGGAGCTCAAAACATCACAATTACAATGGATTGTATCCCTCTACAAGGGTCACAGGAACCTAAGCCCCACCCAACCGAATAATTAGTTTGCATAAGGTGTATTTATTCTTGGCATAGATATCACAAACATTAAATATAGGATGTAAATACTACTTACAAGCCATTTATCACGAGCATAGAGGACTGTATTTAACATATTCTCAAACAACAAAAAATATCCCATCCATTCTGAGATAATTATATCCACTTTAGGGACTGGAAGCTCAAGTTCTTCAATCTTTCCCTTCAGAACTGTTATTACTGCATTTATCAAATAACCAATGAGTACACAGAATACTTATTTTGTCAAAGCATTGTCAAGAGACAGAACTACATGCAGGTATGAACTCTGAAAATACTACCATTAGAAAATCCGTTTGCTTCAACAATCTCTTTTGCCATGTCGGCCATGTCTGAGCACTCAACCTGTGGATAAAGCATTTGTCATATCAGTAATATTAAGGAGACATAACCAAGCTACATTACAAAATAAGAAAAATACTATGCATTACTAGAAATTGATTTGTTAACAAACTTTCTTTAAGAAAAACATACCGCATACACATGCTGTGCACCAGCTTTTGCACAAAATAGGGACAAAATTCCAGTCCCAGCTCCCACATCAAGAACAATCTTGTCCTTAAACAGAAACTGGTTCTGATAAATAACATTTTGATATGTCTTAGTCCTCACTACATCCTTCAACATTTCCTGAAAGATGACAATAGTCAGGGAGCATCCAATGGGTATTAGCAAGAGGTTACAAGAACGAAATGCAGAACTGAGGTATCCAAGTGCCACACACTTACTTCATGGATGCCTGCAATCACACAAAACACAAATTAAGCCTTTTGTAGCAAGTGCTCATCGAAACAAAACAAGAAAGATTTTATAATATATAAAAAAATGCAACTATCACAATATGCAATCAATTAAAGCATCAAAATTTTGTGATATCGCTCCATTATTTTCTGCCATTGCACTCAAACCAAAGCTCCCAATCAACTAAAACTAGTACAACAGTCTAACTTAGAAAACAAAAATGCAACCAAGTTCGAAACTTTCCAAACCCACACCCAAAAATCAATCATCCAAACAAAAACTTTCCCTTTTTTCAAATCCCTTTTGTCTCAGTTTTCACAGCATCCAAAGAGAAACCCAAAACAAAAGCGCAAGCAACAACCAGTAAACGAAGGAGAAAGGAAGCTACCGAAGTGAGAGTAGGAGTCGAAGTAATAGTCGGCGCTGGTCTTATCATCGGCGGCGATGAAAGAGACCTCAGGCTCGCCCATGGAGTCATCAACGGCCTTGTCAAGCTCGGGGTCGCACATGGACTCGTCGTGGTTGGCGCTCCCGGAGGCGTCTTTGAGAGCTTCGTCTTCGTCTTCCTTGTCTGCGAAGCGAATCTTGGAGCCTTGGGGCAAGTGGCTGAAGCCAGCTGAGCTCTGATTGCTGTTGTTGTTCTTTCGGCGACCCATTGACAGCGATTTTTAGGGTTTTGCGAGGGGTTTTTGGGTACTTAATGGCTCGTAGTCTTTGAGACACCGTGTTTTTTAAAGTTTAAAGCTTTTGTTTAAAATTAGTAAAGTGGGGCCGTTGGAGGTCGTTTTCCACTTCAAGTGGAAGGGTCGTCGTTTTGCTTGCCGACGCGGGAGAGAGAGAGCCCAAGGTCCATGATGCGGAAACCAAACGACGGCGTTTCTAGTTTACTTGAAACTGACTTCTTTGTTTTTTTTTTTCTTTTTTTAATCGTCTCGCCCTCTTTAACAAGACATTTCCATACAATTTCTTTGTTTGACCTTGAAAAATATGTGATTAATAATAACACAGCATTGCCCTTTCTTTTCATCATGGAGGAAAAATTACTATAATTTTTTAGCTTTGGAATTCTTCTATTGTTTAGTGAAGAAAATAAACATTTGAAAGTATAATGAAAAAATGTGGAGATGATAGCTACGAGAACAAATAAATCTGACCGCATATATAGTTAAAAGTTTACAACAATATTTCACAGCGGATGCTGCGCTATTCTATCTCTTTTTTTTTGGAGAGAGATTCTATATTATTCTTTATGCCATGACAAATAGCAGAATCCATTATGGATACGATTGTTCTATCAGCTCTTTCCGGTAGAAGCTTTATCAAGTGGCCACGGTGCTCCCGCCATTACTGCTTCGATCTCTGATATTTCCCGAGGAACCTTTGTCATGTTCTTACAACCGGTATCCGTGACAAGCTACAACAACCAGAATAATGTATAAGCACACATCAACCATATAAAGAAAACGAGATATACGTGAACCAGACGCAACACAGCTGAAGAGAGTTGAGCAAAATGTACAGTTTCAGTGGCATGTTATTATTTCATATAACCACAATGCGAATGCGACCAAGTGGACAAGGAACACAGGTCAAAAATCAGTAAAAGGAATCATAGGGTTCAGAAGATGGGATGTACCACATCGCTTTCAATGCGAACTCCACCAAAACCTTTAAATCTACTAACTGCTTCGTGATTGAAGAACTTAGTAGTATTTGAACTTCCCAAGGCTGGAACCAACAAAGCATCAATGAAGTAGCAACCAGGCTCCACGGTTATCACCTACAAAACAATCCCCAAAGACAAACTATCAAATGCAAAAGAATTATTTTAACCAGCGTTCAGGAAAAAAAAAATTCAGAACATTAGTGAAAGGGTTTGATCTATAAATCAATACTAACCATTCCCTCTTGGAGTTCTCTTGCTGTACGCAGAGACCTTAATCCAGGTTCTTTTGGCCTCTCCAAACCCTGCAAATTATGCAGTTGTTCCAAGTTCCATCAAGGAAAAATGCCAAAAATTATTTAAAAAGGAATTCTGAAAGATAAACTAGAAAGGAGAGCATAAACTTGTTCATAATAACCTTTGGGTAGCCACCAGGATCATGAGTGTCGATACCAAGCAAATGCCCAAGACCATGAGGCATGAAAACAGCACCCAATCGATCAACCATCATATCATCAACGTTGCTAGAACCAAGAGCAATGAGCAGCTTAAGTAAATTTATAATTCCAAAACTACACACAACTTGCAAGTAAGTATACTAGAGTACATAATTGAGATACAATGGTTTTTACCCAACTAGGATGCTCCCTCTCTTCAATGATTCAAGAATAACCTTTTCTGCTAGTCTGTAAATAATGAGGCAAAGAGAATCAGAATGCACATAATATTAGCAAACACCTTAATCTTTTGTTTACAGAAAACAGTCAGGATTGAATCATACTTATGCATATCAACCCAGCTTACTCCGGGTTTCATTGTAGATATGACAGCATTGTGAGCTTCAAGGACAGCCTGCAGAAAACAAGACAATTTTAAACAAAAAGTACATATCTACTACAAAATGCTAGAAAATGTTAAACACAGAAATATGATTCTTGTGGCAGGCCTGCATACCAGCCTGGAGTGACAAGCACACATACATACAGGAGTGTGAGCTCGTCCACTGATAGAGAGAGCAAGAATTGAAGATATGATCTATGCCGTAATACTAATGCACTTACATTATATATAAGTGCTTGGTCAGAGCTAAACTTTCCATTCACCTGCAGATAAGGTTGAAAGAATTCTGAGAAAGCTCAGGGAAAAGTCAAACAAATAGGCATTGTACCACAAGAAGAGTCTCCTCCATACTACTATTTATTACCATGCAGTCCATGGTTTAGTAAACCTTAACCCTAGCTAAACTTAATTGCAAACAAAACTATGCATACTCACTGGGTAAGAACAAGTGATGTCAGACCCATAAAAATTGTATTCAGCTCCCATATCAAGCAATGCCAAATCTCCATCTTCCAAGGTCTGCACAAAAGATGTTATGAATTTTCGCTAATTTTCATTATGTAACAAAGTACTTAGCATGTAAGTATATTGTACCCTGTCATTTGGAGCTGCTGCATGTCCATAATGGAGAACACTGCTGTATTTTCGAAACAATAGAAATTTTAGCCAATAGCTTACAGTTGAGATTAACGTCGATATCGATACATTCATACCTCCAATGAAATCAAAAGGAAATCTTAATTGAGCAGATTATTCTATTGACTCATGGCTTAATTAAGAAAAGTTTACCTATTTTCACCAGTAGCACAAATACAAGTGTACGAGCAATGTCTACAGCCACCATACATGTAGGTGTGGTGAAGAAACATGCTTTCCAGCTGATACTCGTACATGCCCACCCTAACTTTTCTCATGACCTGGTCAGAAAGAAAAAAAGCAATCATGACTAAGAAAAAAAACATTCAAGGTCTGAAACATTTCTAAAGATCTAATAAGGATCAGTCCAAAATCAAGATTTCGAAGGGCAGAAAGTTCATCCAACAGTGAAATAACTGATCCATTTCTGAGCTGCTTCTTGTCATTAGACATGCATAAAGTGAGGATGACATGCAGAATTTGTGTTAAAAGTACATTTATTTCTTATAATATGTATATGATGTTTGGTAACACATATGGGCAATGGAACATCTTCATAGAAACTTACCTCAACATGAGCTTCAGAGCTGATATCATTGGCAAACTGGATAAGGGAAAGCTCCAGATCTGATTTTGTGACACGGCATTCAGTCAAAACCGGATGCAAGGTAGTCAAATCTGTGTCAAACTTATCAATCCCCTAAAAAAAGATTAAGAATTTATATTCAGTATAACATTCTGCTTAAAGAAAAATGTGTCTAAAACAGAGAATGCAATAAGTCATTACTTTATTGTTTTTATAATTTATTCATCTAGTCAACTAACACCTATCATTCCCCAACTCCAGCTTTAACCACCTGAACAAGAACTGATGCAGCAAATCCTATTCTGAAGGTATCTATAACTGGTATGAGATAAACAGGGAGCATGAGATTTATTAACCTGAAACTCTGCTGGTTTTGAGAATAGATCACTATCAGTGTTGACCCCATGCAAGAGAAACAATAAAGGTTTACCAGATCCCTGGTATTCATCATGCAGAACAGTTGTGATCTCATCAGTGTAGTATACCGAGCTAACCATATATCTTTCCTGCAAATGAATAACATAAATGTGAGCTAATGAATAACAACTGCATCTTATGTTTACAGAGAAATGTATTAAGCCGTCAATCACCTTGAAGTAGGATAAAGGCTTGATCTCTCCCAACCAAACAGCATACTCAGTGGGTAACCTAGGAGCAAAGAGAACAGATTTCCCAGTTGCAATGTCCTTAAGGAAAAAGCATACAAAAAGATCAGCCCACAAGAAGAACAATGCGTTACATGTAACCCATGAGAGCTAAAACCGAAAAAAAAACACCGAATAAAAAACAAATTTGCATTCAAGAACAACCCCAGTGTCCTACTTCCATGTACTTACGATAGCTCCATAGAAGCCAGGCTCTCTTACTCCAAACAAGTAAGCGAAGAAACTCTCTTGCCTGCAAACGAAAATTCGACAGCAATCAGAAACTAAATAAATAAATCATCCATTGATGCAAACCAATTATTGCAGTCACAACAACCAACAGTTGCCAAACACCTTTCATAGCATAATATACAAATCATACTCTGAACTATGATACTTCTTAACCGAGTCTAATTAAGTGGCAATTTTTTTTTTTTAAACGAACGTAAAAGCGAAAGCTAAATTGGAAATTCCAATGGTCATTTTTACATACTGGTACTTCATACAATTGAACAATACCTAAACAGACATAAACCAAGCTAAATTGAATATCAACAATAATATGATCAACAACGTAATTATTTCAACTATGCACCTGAAGAGCTCGGTGTGATCAGTGTCATAGCGATTTTGCTCCTCGCCTCCCTAAAAACAACAAGTCAAAAACCAGTTGCGAAAAACCAAAGCTCAATTTTTTTTCTTCTTTTTTTATGAAAATACATTGAATCAAAATCAGCGAGAAGAAAGTGGATTACTTGGAGAAAGACGAAGCCATGGATGGGACGAGACGACTGAGAGAAGTTATGGCGAAGAGAACTGAGGAGCTTTTCGCGGTTGGTGACGTAGAGCTCCAGCGGGACTGTAGGAGGAGTGAGAGACGACAGCGAAGCCATGGAAATGGCTTCTTTTTCCAGGAACCGAGAAACCAACGTACTGACATACATATATGATTGGATCGAACCCCACATTTTTGGGCCTTAAATTATGCTCATACCAAGCCCATTTAATCTTATGAATATTTTGGGCTAGTCCTATGAATAAATAATTATCGATTTTTCTTTTGTTATTATTATTGTTTTAAATACAAGCGATAGTTACAAAATACTATCAAGGTTTTATGGGGGTTCGAACCACTTGTCTGCAAATCAAGACCATTTTTCACTAAGCTAGACCCGATTCTTTTTTTTTTTCTTTTTTTTGGTTCTGAACATCATTGTAACTTTTAACATATGACTCATTGCAATTATAATTACAATTATTTTTTTGTTCATAACGTCACGATGATCTATTGATTACAAATTGAGAAAGAAAGAAAATTTAAGGACCATAGCTAGTGAAGAAATTGTAAGTATATATGCGCATGTGGGCATGTGTTTGAATTCAATTTTCGAGGCCTTTACTAGAATATGAACAATTTTCATGAGTTTCAATGTGAAGCCATGTATAAATGTGAGATGATTGTCAATCAGCTAGCTGATCCTGCGTAGTTGCCTGGTTGGCAATGAGCTAGAGTATATGGATACATCTAAATATATATTGCCTATTAATCCAACATGCTATGCTATGTTGATCGACTATCAATATATATATATATATTCTATTTTTTTGTTTTAATATAAAACGTAAGAACTTCTTGACTATAATAATTGAATTGGGAGGTTTTTTTTTTATACAAGTAATATTGGGGAAGGAAGGAATCAAGCCTAGGACTTGAGTGTAGGGATAAATACTTTTAATCACTTAAGCTACATGCTCCTTGCACGAATCGGGAGCGTTTTTTAACAAAATGGACTTTAGAACAAGAAAGAAATCATGGTTGGTGTGCATCTTATAATTAATAATCTTGATAAAGCAATCTTATCTCTAAGCCTGTGTTTGCATGGAGGTTGTTGGATCACAATTTAGGGAATATATACAAGAGACTTCAACTATGCAATTATTAGCCGTGGATTTGTATTTAGAGAAAAAGACTAAAATATCCCTAGAATATTTTATTAGTTGAAAAGTTGACTTTTTGATCGGGAAGGAATTTGAGAAAGGATGGGATGAGAGGAAAGCACATGGTTGAGACGTAGGAAATTCTCCACAAAAAGGTGATCGTTGGCACATATGTAGAGACATTACTTTGAGCTATATATGTTCAACCATAATTTACACAGAAATTAACAAAAACAATTTGCAAGTTGAGGGGAAAAAAACTATAACCAATGTAGAGGTTTGAAAATTAATGCATTATTGGTAAGTCAAAGTCTATGTGGACGATGGTGGATCGCATTTCATGCTTTACAACTAAAGCAAACAACATTAAGAAAATGGCATTACGGAAGCATATATACAAAAAGGCATATATATTTGTGTACGTACTAAATACAAGGCTGACCTCCATTTTATATATGCAGAAGCAGAACATGTAGGAAATTTCTAAGATGAAGACCACCATGGCCTTGGTCCTTGGGCATGTGTATGTGCAGACATCACATTAGTAAACATTGGCATGCACAAGTTGAGATCATGTCTCTCAATGCCTCAAAGCTCATGGCTCCATATGAGGTTCACAAGACGTGTTCGTACAAATATGAAAACACGGAAAGGAATCGTTGAGTATGGTGAAATTATTTGTTTTAGTTAATAAAAGACGAGGATCAAACACGGTACCTCTTTCAACATTAAGAGAAGAAATGAGTATTGATTATGATAATTTACCTCTTACTACAATCCATATAGCCATAAACCAATTTAAGCAATTGATTGTAGTAGAGGCAGAGTGAGGAATAAACTATTAATTAGATGTAGCCTTCACCTACCCGATAATCTTTAGTTATCTTCTTTGACATGATCATGGCATGATTATAATAAAAAATCCCAAGTGGCTCACTGTCATTGCTATTATATCTTCACCAAGATTTGTGGCCTGATAATTGGGTTACAATTAAACATGCCAACTCCCTTTCTTTTTTGCTTTTTACAACTTTTGGAACCCTTTCATATCCCCAATTATTTATTATTATTTTGACATATGAAATCATCTCAGGGAATCAAATGTAGACCTCTGCTTGCCCAGTTACCACAAATTACATATATAAAGATGGATTTAGTACAATGTAATGTGATTGCTAGCTTTCATCTGTGACTCAGTTGTAGTCCTTGAGAGCAACATGAAAGGACAACCTTTGGCCCTTTATTCAGAAGATGTTGACACAGCAGCTGCTAGACCATTAAGAAAATCTCATTAATCTCAAGTAATTATATGATCTCCCCACAGCTTTTTGGCTTGCTTAATTAATTAATTGATTAATTAGAGGTAGCTACTGATGCTGGGAAAAAGGCCATCTTGGACAGTACAGACTGTGCATGCAGTTTGTTTCCATGTAAAGCCAACTGGTCTGTCTTTGTCAGTCCTCGTTTCTGGTGTGCTTCCATTCCATTCCATGACATGTTTGATGATGTTTCCCAGCTGCAATCCACATAGGAATGTGATCAAACACTTTCTCAGCAATGAGCTTTACCGACAATGCAGCTTCTTAATTACTAATTAATACCTAATCCATTTATTTTGAACTTGACTGCACATACTTAACTACAGATGAAAGGCTTCAGCTTTTTGCTTCAATAAGTTTACTTTTTGGCATGTCTCTGCTTTAATAAGTGGTAAAACACAACCCACCATCCCTTTTTATAATTATTGGGTTTGGGGAGAGGGGAATAGAACTTAGGACCTCGGGTGCAAGGATAAATGCTCTTATCCACTTAAGCTACAAGCCCCTTGCATTATTGGATTGTTTTTAATGAGATGAAAAGCACCTTCCACTGAAACAAGTGTAATTGCCCATGACTGCATTAATCTGATTAAAATTGAAGGAAGCTCAATATCTGATGGATACTTTTTGCGGTGGTACTTGTCCGTGCCTTGCAGGCTGAAATGGCCTTAGCAGGCGTCATCTTCATCACTCCATTCACGTTCTCTTTTGTATATATATGCATTAGGAGGGATTCTATGTAGTGATTGCAAATCTCTGATGCAGCTAGCTGTTTGAGTTTTTGCACATGGAATTTCACCCCCCAAAAACATATTCCCCTAATCATTTTGCCACTCAAACAAGTTGTGTCTGAATTTACACACACACACATGCACAAACACAGAGAAAATATCTCTTCCTCCGCTTGTAAAAAATAAAATAAGAAAATGAAAAATGTTGCATACATGCCTAAGAATTGTCACTGATTGGATATCAGGGGCAATGCATGATCTAACATAATATAATAAAAGAAAACACTGCATTCTGCTATAATTAACAATAGTACATATGTTTTGAGAATTTAATTAGAACCATGAGATGATTATTGCTACAAACTTCAAAACCCCCAAGTTATAAATTCTGTTGCTGCGAATTAATGCATATGCATGTGTGATGTGTCAGCAGCAGGCATGGGGCTTCAATTATATGTCCTTGTAGCTAATTTGTCCACAAATCAGAATCTAAATCTTGGGAAAATTGGTATCTTTGTCACGTAATCGAACTTAACCACTCCTAGATCTCTTCGAAACAATAATTTGTTTGTAAAAGCATTTTAATTTCATGCATCATTTGGTTTTCAGCATGGGATTTAGAGTTTGCTCAGCAAGGATTTGATTTGTCATAGGTTGGGAAGAACATGGGGATTTGCAGAGAGAGGGAACCCAATAACCAATTATACCTCCATATCTTAATCAGATCTTATGGAGATTAAGATAAAAGAAAGCTTTGACAACGCAGGATAATTTATTCACAGTTGTTGGTACATGTTCATGAGATAAAAACTGCATAAGTAAAAGGCCAGCTTTTATGTATCTTGCTTGTGTCACAGAATCAATCATTGATTCTTTTCTTTTTGTTCTTTTTTATCAATAGACCAGGCAAGTTGAGGGGGGCCTTTTTTTATTAAGAATTTTTAATGGCAAGGCTCTCAAAGAGTTCCTATATATAAGAGGTCATTTTAAAGGTTTCATTCAAACAGTTCTCTATCAAACTCCTCTCTATCTCTCTTAGTCATAACAGCTTTTTTATAAGAAAGCCAGTTATGGCTATAGGGATTGAGCAGCCTTCTGTTGGGCTATCAAAAATAGCTGTTTCTGATACTCATGGAGAAGACTCTCCATACTTTGCAGGCTGGAAAGCATATGATGAAAACCCATATAATGAATCAAGCAATCCATCTGGAGTTATACAGATGGGACTTGCAGAGAATCAAGTAAGTGCTCATGATCACAATGATCAATTGCTTTAGAAAACCAAGAAGAAGAAATTCTGAATTTTTTTTCTTTTTTTTTAGCATTTTCACCTAATGTTAGTTTTTTAATTTGTTTAACAGGTTTCATTTGATCTGTTGGAAAAGTACTTGGAACTGGAAGAGCATTCAGAATCTTCAAACTTGGGATCAAAAGGAGTGTCTGGCTTTAGAGAGAATGCTTTGTTTCAAGATTACCATGGCCTTTTGTCTTTCAGAAAGGCAATGGCAAGTTTCATGGAGCAAATTAGAGGAGGAAGAGCCAAATTTGACCCTGATAGGGTAGTCTTAACAGCAGGTGCAACTGCCGCCAATGAGCTCTTAACTTTCATTATAGCTGATCCTGGTGATGCTTTGCTTGTTCCAACCCCATACTATCCAGGGTAAGAACTATCCTCCAACACGGAATTTAACTATTTTAGAAGTTACGGAAATGTTCTCTTGTCGGACAGTTGACACTATCCAAATGATAATCTGACAACATAACATGTCAAGTGTTATTTATTGTTTTTCATGCATACTATCTGTGACTTCTGTATTCGAATTCTCATAACTAATGTCAACTTAAATTTCCTTCTTCAGATTTGATAGAGATTTAAGGTGGAGGACTGGGGTGAACATTGTGCCAATCCACACTGACAGCTCAAACAACTTTCAGGTAACTCCTCAAGCTTTAGAAGCTGCATACAAAGAAGCAGAAGCCAAGAACATGAGAGTGAGAGGGGTACTAATCACAAATCCTTCAAACCCATTAGGTGCAACAATCCAAAGACAAGTCCTTGAACGGATTCTTGATTTTGTCACCCGAAAAAACATCCATCTTGTCTCCGATGAAATCTACTCGGGATCCGCCTTCTCATCCTCCGAATTTATAAGCGTTGCAGAGATTCTTGAATCCCAGCAGTACAAGAACTCAGAAAGAGTTCACATAGTTTATAGCCTTTCCAAAGACCTTGGCCTTCCAGGCTTTAGAGTTGGCACCGTGTACTCATACAACGACAAGGTTGTAACAACAGCAAGAAGGATGTCAAGCTTCACCTTAATATCTTCTCAAACACAACATCTCTTAGCTTCCATGTTGTCTGACAAGGAATTCACTGAAAACTACATAAAGACAAACAGAGAGAGACTGAGGAAGCGATACGATCTGATCATTGAAGGATTAAAGAAAGCCGGGATTGAGTGTTTGAAAGGAAATGCTGGGTTGTTTTGCTGGATGAATTTAAGTCCGTTTTTGGACGAACCAACAAGAGAAGGTGAGCTGACTCTTTGGAATTCTATAATGCATGAAGTGAAGCTAAACATTTCTCCAGGCTCTTCCTGTCAATGCTCTGAACCAGGTTGGTTTAGGGTGTGCTTTGCTAACATGAGTGAGAAAACACTTGAAGTTGCATTGACAAGAATACATAATTTCATGGAGAAAAAAGAGAGAGCTAGCTAGAAATCTGTTTTCCTCTCTTTTTATCTTCCTTTTTTTGGTGATCTTACCCATTTTTTATTCTTAGGAGGATTGTCTCGTTACATATACAGTACTGTAGATGTGATTGAATTGTAACAACCATCTCTCTTGTTTTCTTGCTTGAAAAAGCAAGTTTCTCACAAATTCATTTTGTATAATTGATGGAGTTCAGATTAATATTATGCATTTTTCTTACTTGTCTTGCAATTAATATTATTATTTTCAATTAATATTGCCTTGAACTTCCAACTTTTGACAATATGTAAGCTGATTTTGACGTTGCAATGTCATTCTCATGTATAACCTGGCATGATTAATTAAGATATGGTTTGCATAATATACAATTTGATACACAGCAGGCCCTGAATATATTAATCAGTAAACACTGATTACATTAATTAATCAAAAAAATAATGTAAACACGCATTCGAGAGATATTTAAGATCATATATTTCATATTTTGATCTGAGTTCGAAGGGTATAAAAAAGGGGTTCGGATTCTCTACTTAGTATTATATTTAAGTTTAGCATTTAAGCGCACCATTTGACTTTGACAATTATAACTTGGAAATATAAAAAAATCTTAAAAATCACAATAAGTGTAAGACATAATATAAGTAAACATTCAGTCGCTTTTATATACTGTCGTTGATCTTGAGACATTTGCCAATTGAAACTTTCTTCTAATCTGCGGTAAAAGTCATTAACAAAGTCAACTCCAAACTATCATATAACATGTATTTTATTAGTCCAAACCCTCAATTTGTCAGGCCTTCTGCAACCATAGGCCAACTATAATGACATTTTAATATATATATGCATGGGAACAAAACCAGATTACTTGGCAGCTTTAGTAACCCAATTCTTCCAAGAGAAAAGGTCTACAAGCCTTCAGTTTCAAAGCAATTTCCTCTTACTTATTGTATTTAGACTTGAATATATGTTTTATAAAATATGCAAGCATGTGTTTGAATTCAATTTACGAGGCCTTATTATTAGAAATATATATAGCATTTTCATGAGTTCCCATGCATGCAAACTAAGGCATGTATGAGCCAGCGGTGGTTGCCTGGTTGGCAAGGGAGGTGCAATAGACATTTATATATATTGGAAAAGAGAAAGAAAGATCAAGATCAGATATGGAAAACAAAATTTAATAAGAGCTAGGTTAGGTGACACATATATTAAGAATTCAAAACCAGAAACAAACGTGCATGTTTGGTGTCAATAATCTTGATCTAATTTTATCACCAAAAGCCTGTGTGCATGGATGTTCTTGGATCACAAATTCACTATATATATGTATATATTTGTTGTGAATTTTAGACAACCTGAAAAACGGAGATTATAAAGATTAGTATTATACTCGCAAGTGTACAATGTCAATCGTAATATAGTATGGCAAATACAAGGTCATTCTCACGAGGATTGAGTTCAACTTCCAATTAGTCCAACCTAATTTACTTCACAAAATACTTTAACTACTCTAATTATATAAACAAGAAATTAAACACGTAGCATACTCACGTAAACACGAAAGGGGTTTTTGAAAGAATGATTTAATTAACAACGAAATTAAAAGACAAAATAAGTAGAAAGTCACGAAACACAAGGATGAGAAATTCAAATTGATAAAAGCACTAGGACAATGAATTCACCACTAGTAATCCGATCTAGCCTCTTATTCACCTACCTATTAACTAACAATTTGATATCGCCACTTAGTTTTCATTTTTCATGAATTATCTATGGTATTTAGGCTAACTCGTATATTCCTACATGCAATTCGCCTATGATATTTAGGTCAAATATCAACATAGAGAAACTCATTAAGATCAATGAAAATCTCGAACAAGCATGTAAACTCTAGGAGTATGGTATTTACCCTAGACGAATTACAAATCCTAATCACAAGAAGCAAGCCTCAAATTAAGTATGATATTTACTATAATTTGCATCTAATTAACTCAATTAAAAGTCTAGATGGTGATCCAAGCATCAAGATAATCAACCAAGTTATTAAGCACAGTGATTAAGAATCCAGCATCAAACGGCAATTAATAGATATGTAAAATAAGAAAACTAGATTATTATACTAAATATCATAGGCGATCCAAGCATCAAGATAATCAACCAAGTTATTAAGCACAGTGATTAAGAATCCAGCATCAAACGGCAATCAATAAATATGTAAAATAAAAAAACTAGATTATTATACTAGGACTACATCATGCCGTAGCAAAAGAAGATTAGCTACACAAATCATAGAATTCGACATAAACAAAAACATAAGGAAGAAACAATAAAACTTAGCCAATTGCGGTACTCTTCCGGCGTCTTCAATTTCTTCTTGTCTTTTCGTGTCCCCAAGGGAGTTGTTTCTCATGCTTAAACCCCACGTCTATTCCTACCCTAGGTAGGCTTTTACAGCAGCGTAAAAATAAAGAAAAACCTAATTAAAACATAAATTCAAAATTGGTAAGTAATTGACTCATCTTCCTACTTGGACTGGGATAACACGTCAGTTACTTTGCAGACACGTTTGGGGTTGTTCCTCCTCCAAGAAAATTCGGCAAAACTATGTAAATTGTATATTTTTGTCTTATATCTTTCCAGCCATATATCACACGCCTTGAGAAAAAATTAGGAAAGTCTTCAAATAGTCATTCTTCCACATCAACACAGTTTTGACGGGATTGCACCTTATGCTGACTTAACTTCAAAGACTGCTCTCATTGGCTGCTCAGAAAATTCTAGAAAAATTCTACAATCATCTTCAAGGTCTAAGCTTTCATTTCCAATTGGTCTTGTACTAAAACTCCAGCAAAAAAATCGTATTTTCGTTGAAAACAAATTACTTGCTTTGGAAAGCTGAAAATTGAGAAAATAAAGTAATAAGTCATTTTTAAATCAAATTCTCCTACAAAAACTAAGTATAAAGAGTACATAAATGTGTAAATTTATGGACTTATCAATATTCTTTTATCTGAATGTTCGTACATTATTATCGTGCAAATGCCATTGTAAACAAGCAAAAAAGTAAGGAGAAGTAGTACAAAATACATGGTATCCGCACGATAATAATGTCTGAATGTCCCCATTAGGGACATCAATAATAATGAAATACAATGTACATACACACAAATACATGCATTAATTTGGTTGAGAAGAATAAGAAGGAGGCACATGGTTAAGACAGAAAATTATGCACAAAAAGGTCATTCTTGTCACATATATGCATCAGAAAAGCTTAATTCGCTTTGATATATATAATCACAAATGCAAGTGGGGGTTTTAAAAAAAAACAAGAGCAAATGTAAGGCTGTATATTAATTTGTGTGTACTAAATGTAAGGCTGATCGTGTTTTCTGCAGAGCCATAAGGAAAGTTGTATAATAAAGACAATTAAAACATATGCTTTTCTGCAGACATCAGTAAACACGGTTTTGGCCAAGTTGGGATTATGTCTCTCAAAGCCTCATATGGGGTTCACAAAACGTGTTGGTACAAAACCACGCAATTTGAAATCCTTAATTATTTTATAAACTAGCTACTACAACGTACTTAGGCTTGGATTGGATATATATATATATATATATATATATATATGTTCCTTAGAAATTAATTAAAAGTACAAAACCTTATACCAGTTCAGCAATTCATCTCCTAATAGAGGAGGGAGTAACATTGTTTCGTTATCCCTGGTCAATAAGGTCAATAAAAATATGCCACGTGAAAAATTTATCAAGTGTATTATAGCGTTATAATCAGGGATTGAAAAATAGTGCTATCCCTGTTGCAACTTGCAACAAAGTTTCTCTCTTAATAGAGGCAGACTAGTATTAAAATCTGACCTGCCCAATATTCTACACTCCCCTCTCTCTCTCTCTCTCTCTCTTGTGCATGATCTTAGCTAGCAAGATTAATTATAATAAGAATTTCCGTGTCCAAGTCGCACATTGTCATTGGTTCTATATCTTCCATGAAGATATTTGGTCTTTGATTGGGTTGCAAACACCAGCTCCATTTTCCCCTTGTACATTTGCAGGAGACCAGCCTCTTCATTTGATCATATATATGTGACTCACATCTTTATTTTATTTTATTTTATTTGAAATCTGAAAGAATCTGAAAGAACCAAATGTGGACCTATTCATACCACATATTACATAAACAGAAGCATTTTATATAACATAATGAGATTTTTCCACATATGCATATGCTTTTAACCAGTGATGAGATTCGGCGCAATGTTTGTCAATTGAAATAGATTTCCTATATGTATGATTGATCGATCATGTCTAAAATACAAAAATTGTACCTACCCAATCTTGCTAAAGGCCGACCATTATTTTCAAAATTGAAGCATTTTCCCATCTCTAGGTCATTTTTGGCTAGCTAGCTAGCTACACATTACAACACTTTTATCAAGATAAAAGGCAAATACAATCTGTCATTTGTAGTCCATTTGAACAGCATAAAGTGACATCAACTTTGGCCTTTTATTATGAGGATGTTGACACATTAGCTACTAATAGCCGTATTTCCAAGAAAGGAGGCAAGTATTTTCCTAATTAGACAGTCCAATTGACTTGTCCTAATTTTTGGGGTGCTTCCATGCATGGCCATGGCCATAGTCTGAAATATCGATAATATTGAGGATATTTCAGTTTTTTCGAATCACGGATATTTCAGAACATATCTATGTACATATCGTATAAATATCGACAATATTGACAATAATATCGGAAAATATCGATATCGATAATTTTACTCACACTTCAGCAATATTTTGTCAAAATATCGGTGTAATATCGCTAAAATATCGAAAATATAGAAAATATCGAGGATATTTCGGTTTTTTCGAATCACGGATATTTCGGAACATATCCATGTACATATCGTATAAATATCTACAATATCGACGATAATATCGAAAAATATCAATATCGATAATTTCGCTCACACTTCAGCAATATTTTGTCAAAATATTGGTGTAATATCGCTAAAATATCGAAAATATCGATATCGCTCCATTTTACTCCTCCAACACCTTAACCACCATATATCACTTATGTTTTAATGATAATATGCTAAAATATTTATATTTATATGGGTGACATGTTAACAATTACATGCAAAACTATTTTGGGAATTTATCATTTGATGAATACTCTTCACGGTACACTTACTCTACACATATCTTACCATGCAATGTATAATGTAAAATATTGTAATAAATCATTATATATAAATGATTATGGTGTGTTTAATGTTTTTTTTCATTAATTACTACATATTTTCTACACTCACAGTGTTTGATAGCTCGCTGTATACTCAACTTAAATCAGTTAAATCTATCATGTAATGCATTTCCTTCTAATTTTTTTTGATAAACTAATAAATAATCGACTAAATAAACATTCTCCAAAGTTTTAATAAAAATTTTCAAATTTTTCTTATAATTTCCGTGATTTTTATTTAATTTTTATCGATATCGATAATATCTTGATATTTCCATTGAAATTTTCATGTTTTTGGACTACCGATATTTCCGATATCATTGATATTTTCGACCATGGCCATGGCTGCCTCTGAGTTGGACTCCACCTAGGAAATGTGAGTACACTTTCTTGGCAAAGAGCTTGACATATATCATAATATTAATTTCTTAATTATATTAATTTAACTACCTAATTCATTACTATGTAGTTGCTTTAGCAAGCTAGCTAATTAGTTTATGATGGCTGCCAGCAACCCTTAATTACACTCTTTAATCAAAAAAATTAGACATATATAGGCGGCAAACAGAAGGTCATCATGAAAACATGGAAAATGAATTGCCCACGACTTCGATATATCTCATTATTATTTATTTTAAAGGGCAATCTGATTATTTATTTATAAGTTTTATTGATATAAAATTGAAATTTCATATCTTGTGTGGAACTTTTGTTTGATACTTGTCTGTCCATGGCAAGGCTGAAGTTGGCTTTGTAGTCGTCATCTCATCAGTAGCTAGTATTCACGTTCTCTCTAAGTTTGGTGCAGTAGTAGGAGGGATTCTATCTATTAATTGCAAAATCTCTCTTGCTATCTTGTACATGGATCTTCATGACCTCGAGCAACATTTTAAAATTATCTTTTGCTTTTCTTTCTCATATCCACAACCCAAGTTAGTTGATGAAATCTTACACCAATAACAAATTAGAAACGAGATCTCAACGAATATGTATATATATATATATATAGCAAATACCTTCCACATTATATGCTCATGTCATATAACATTTTATATATGTATGTATATACGGGTATTGGTTCTTTTGCCGGACAAATGCTTATGTTATTGTGGTTCATATTCATGTTGTGACAAGTAAATGGAAAAATGACCCTCTCCATTACCAGATCACAGGAGTGGATTATCTTAACGTCTCATTTCCTATATAAACAAACCACTAGTTGGTTTGAAACAAACTCTCTATTTGGATGGAGAAAAATAACTCAAGATTTAGCTAAAAGTCCGGAATTGAAGAGGAAAATTTGATATTTTCATTGTTTGGCAACTTAAGCATTGAACTTATTAAATGACACGGGGACATAATAGTGGAAATCGGGGATCAAAATTTCGAGTTTAATTTCCTCCAAAAGAGACGTTAATTCGCAATTTCTATTGAGTATGAATTCGTTTTTCACTGTAATTTAAGTCATTTACAAAATTCGACATATAAATCCAAATACTGAAATTATTAATTGCCAGAAAGTTAAAAGATGGAAATCTAAATTCTGTCATTTAAGAATTCTATGCAATTTTCAATTCTTTCATCCAAACGGAGAGAAAAAGTTGAATTCTTAAAAAAAAGGCTCGTGTAACTCTTGTAAGACCATCTCCAACCCTTGGGGTGGAAACTCAAATTTTGATTTTAGCCTCCAAAAACCATCTCAACCCATGTATTTTGGAAATTTGAGAAATCTCAAAAAAATATGAAATTTGTAATGGTTCACATAAACCAACAACTATATTTGAATCAATAATCATGATTAATTTTAAGCAATCTCAACCAAAATTTAATGATTGTCTATTTAAAATGCTTAAATAATTTAAACACACTTACATAATTCAATGAAGAGTTCAAATTATTCATTGGTATTGTAATTTTTATTTTTAAGTGAAATTCAATTATGTTTTGGAATTTTATTTTTTAGATTAAAATGTTTAGAAAATTAAATCAAGTGTTGAAACAAAAAAAATGTCAAGAAAAATTAACAAGAAACAAAATTTAGGGGTTAATCATTCTTAAACAATTTAATAAAGTTGGGACTCAAATTATGAGTCTACAAGGTTGGAGAAAAAAAATTTTGAGTCCTGAAAATACATGAATAGTTGTATTTTGGAGGGTGAAAATTTGAATTTAGCCCCAACATGGTTGGAGATGGTCTAATGGACTTAATCAGTAATGCCAAAAAAATAGAAATTTGTAATGGACATAAACCCGACCATAATATACCTACTAAATACAACCCATAACAATTATTAAATTTGCAAATAAACAAGAAAAATATTGTTGTTGCTATTTTGGGGTTCGTAGAGAAGTACCAACCTTCATACCCATGGTCCCGGAGTTGTAGTGTTTATGTGGGAGAGTTTGCGTTTGTAGTTTGCGTTGTGAGTGTTATATATTTGGCTTTTTCAGACATATTTATGTCCGGACTATTTTTGAGTTTGTAGTATG
Organism: Prunus mume; assembly: GCF_029339155.1. NCBI lineage: Eukaryota > Viridiplantae > Streptophyta > Magnoliopsida > Rosales > Rosaceae > Prunus > Prunus mume. The sequence continues at coordinate 4,123,091 of NC_142705.1, read as the reverse complement.
TATTATAAGTTTGATGTTGTCATTAGATTTCTCTATTGCAGTAGTTGTAGTGAGCCTTGTAGTTATTGTATTTGTATTGCTCTCATGGCGTAATTTATGAATGCAATTTGAAAAAAAAAAAACACAATCCCATTTATGCAAACTTGTAACACTCTTATGCTATTGAAAAAAAAAACATAATCAAAATGGACAGTGATGGGCTTGAATCGCAAATTATTTTTGTAGAGAAAAAAAAAACACAGTAAATTGACACAATCAAAAAGCAGAAAAGCAGGTCAAAATATGTTTTGTTGCTAAGAACAAATGGTGTGGGACCATGAGCAGATCTTCTCGGAGTTTCTGCTTTGTCCTACTTTGTTAACGATCAGAATCTTAAAATCTCGGATAAATTGTTATCTGTGTCTGGTTAGCAGAACTTAACTACTCTTAGATCTCTTCAAATATTTGGTTTGCAGCATGGAAAGTGTTTAATTAAAAGATTTAATGGATTTGATCTTTGATTTATGCATTGGTTATTTTTCTTCTTATTATATACAAATACCAAACTTACATATTCCAGTTAAACAATTTATTAACTACAGAACCCCTGGGTTTGAAACGGCAATCATTTGATTGGTTTGAAGTATCAACCAACTACAATTTTGCTGCATAATAAAGAGTGCTGCTATATAAAAAAGAAAGATAGAGAGGAGGGCAACTGGGAATCTTACAAGAGCAACTCATTTGGTTCAGGTGGCAATTGATGATGTGGGTGGCGGTGAGGTGAGGAGGGGAGGTTGGGTTTGGTTGTCATGAGGTCGGGTGGGTAGTCTGGAGGTTGTTTGCTGGGCTCTTTTATTTTCATGGCTTAACAGTGTTAACTTAGAGTTAAGTTCTTAAAAGTTATTTTATAATAGGGTAAATTTATTTTTTTAATTTTAAAGATAAAGGTGCGTGGGAAAATAGGACGGGAGTGGGAATAGCAGCACTCATAATAAATCCCATAAATTTTTTTTTAAATTAATTAAGGAATAAGACAACTACCCTTTTAGCCACCATATTCGATATGTATAATATTAGGATGATTATTATTTTAAAAAAAATATAAGTGATATTCTAAACTACGGGAGGGGCCTCGGTATTTCTTACATCAAGACTCTTTTCTATCGGGCTACCGCCGTTCGCGATCTTAGGATGATTGAGATAGGGAAAGTTTGGTAATATGACAGAACCAACCAACCATTGTTGCATGAGATTTATATTTTAAAGAAAAAACTATAGAGGCAGAGGCTTGCCTTCCCTATATATAAGAGGCCCGTCCGTTTGAGGTTTCATTCAAACAGTTCTCTGTTCAGCTCTTTTCTCTAATCCCTTAGTCATTGGCCTTTGCCACCAATCGTAGACAAAACAGGAGAAGCCTGAATATTTTTAGGCATTGCCGTTGCCATCAATCCTAGATAAAAAAAGGAGAAGCGTGAACCTTTTTCGCAACGAATTGAGCTAGCTAGTGATGGCTATAGAGATTGAGCAGCCTTCTGTTGGGCTATCAAAGATAGCTGTTTCTGATACTCATGGAGAAGACTCTCCATACTTTGCAGGCTGGAAAGCATATGATGAAGACCCTTATAATCAATCAACTAACCCTTCTGGTGTCATACAGATGGGGCTGGCAGAGAATCAAGTAAGTAGCATGCTCATGACCAAGACTTGAAACTTTATTTTGAAATTTTTTTTGTGTTGGAATTCTCATCTAAAGTTCATTTGTTGTTTTGATTCTTGAACAGGTTTCATTTGATTTGTTGGAAAAGTACTTGGAAGAGCACTCAGAAGCTTCCAACTGGGGATCAAAAGGAGCGCCTTGCTTTAGAGAAAATGCCTTGTTTCAAGATTACCATGGCCTTGTGTCTTTCAGAAAGGCAATGGCAAGTTTCATGGGACAAATCAGAGGAGGAAGAGCCAAATTTGACCCTGATAGAATTGTCCTAACTGCAGGTGCAACTGCAGCCAATGAGCTTTTAACTTTCATTATAGCTGATCCTGGTGATGCTTTGCTTGTGCCAACCCCATACTATCCAGGGTAAGAACTAGTCCCTCCCTCCACAATTCAAACTTACATTTTATGCATATTATTTTTATGTAATCCATATATGTATCAAAACTAATTATGTTCTGCGCAAATTCTGTTTTACAGATTTGATAGAGATTTAAGGTGGAGGACTGGTGTGAATATTGTACCAATTCACTGTGACAGCTCAAACAATTTCCAGATTACTCCTCAAGCTTTGGAAGCTGCATACAAAGATGCAGAAGCCAAGAACATGAGAGTGAGAGGGGTACTAATCACAAACCCTTCAAACCCTTTAGGTGCAACAATCCAAAGGGTAGTTCTTGAAGAGATTCTTGATTTTGTTACCTCCAAAAACATCCATCTTGTCTCTGATGAAATCTATTCGGGGTCCGCCTTCTCATCCTCTGCATTCGTGAGCATTGCAGAGATTCTTGAAGCCAGGCAGTACAAGAATTCAGAAAGAGTTCACATTGTTTATAGCCTTTCCAAAGACCTTGGCCTTCCGGGATTTAGAATTGGCACCGTGTACTCGTACAACGAAAAGATTGTAACAACAGCAAGAAGGATGTCAAGCTTCACATTAATATCTTCTCAAACACAACATCTCTTGGCTTCCATGTTGTCTGATAAGGAATTCACTGAAAATTACATAAAGACAAACAGAGAGAGACTGAGGAAGAGATATGATATGATCATTGAAGGGTTGAAGAAAGCTGGGATTGAGTGTTTGAAAGGAAATGCTGGGTTGTTTTGCTGGATGAATTTAAGTCCACTCTTAGAGAAACCAACAAGAGGAGGTGAACTGGCTCTTTGGGACTCTATGCTGCACGAAGTGAAGTTAAATATATCTCCAGGCTCTTCTTGCCACTGCTCTGAACCAGGTTGGTTTAGGGTGTGTTTTGCCAACATGAGTGAGCAGACACTTGAAGTTGCTCTCAAAAGAATACATAATTTCATGGAACGAAGAGAGAGAAGTTGGAATCTATTTTCCTCTCTTTGATCCTTTTATCTTTTTTTTCTCTTTTTGAATGGTTCTACCCATTTTGATTCTTGAGAAGACAAAATCTAGCTAGTTCATCAGGAATTGCAGATTTGTCTCATCACACGTACTTTAGATTGGATGAAACAACACCCTTGTTTTCTTGCTTGGAAAAGCAAGTTTCACAGAAATCCAACTTCTATAATCAATTGATAGTAGCATACTTTTCTCTCTTTTAGTGTTTCCTACAAAAGCATCTATCTTTCTCGAATGAGCAAGAAGCATTAATTTAAGTTTGAATGAAATTTCTGATATGCTTCTAACAAAAATATTGAACAAAAGCGTTAGCTCTTAAGTGAGCTCATCAAGTGGTGAGGAAGGAAGTGTGCCTGATATTGAGAGAGAAACATTCCATAGTGAAACATCCTAAACATATCCTTTAGCTAACGACTTTTGTGCCCGAATTATAAATACAATCTATCGTTTTTATCTCAAAAAAATCTCTTAGCATTACATTTTCATTAGTCATATATTAGTCCATGTCTGGAGCTAATTTTGGTGTCACTTAAATAATGCATGTCGTGTGTTAATATAGAACTCATCAATGGAGTTTGGAAGACTTGACTCTTGATACATGACATTGGGCAATTAATCAAGTTTCGAAGAAAGACCCAAGAAACAACATGTTAATGTGGGGTCGAGAATATTAACAGATGAAGAGAGAGAGAGAGAGAGAGAGAGAGAGAGAGAGAGAGAGAGAGAGACGTAGCCATATATAAACATCATGGCATATATATCTAGAAATTAGAACATCAAACGTCTACACCCCCCTTGAGGCTTTGACATTTTAATTAATTAAGCTCTGATTCTGTCACTATCATATCATGCTCATATAACATAAGCCTGATTGATGTAGTAGGTTAATTTTCTCTTGTTTCTTTTTTTTTTAATTTTTTAATTTTTAATTTTTTATATGAGCATTGCGTGCAATGTCCATGCTTTACCAAATGTTGGTCCACCACATGCATAATATATACCATTTGATACAGACTGGCCCAGAATATATCAAATTATAATTAGGCTATATTAATCATCTAATTAACGTAAATATCCATTTGAGAGATACGGCGAGCTCGATTATAGCTAACCGAAATTGGTTTAAGCAGAGAGATGAAGAAAGCAGAGAGGGTTTAGATGAGCTCAGGTCAGGAGGCTCATCAGTAGATAATCTAATCATGTAGGGATAATATGGTTAGTAGCTGTCTTATGTCTATCGATATTACTACTTTTAAGTGTCATTTGACTTTGATAATCCTTTATATCTTCAAATATAACAATCTTAGCGAAATCATAATATAACTAGGAAAAGATTCAATCTCTCTTTCATCACCTTTCTAGCATCTTCCATCAAAACTGTCTTTGAGAAATTGTCATATTTCATAAATTATAAAAACTGTTTAAGTATATATTAATTCAAGGCTTACGTGGATTGTTCGTTGGTTGAACTTCACGAAAGTCACTTCCAAATGTAATTTATTTTCTAATATGTCGAAGATTATGATAATGTCATTTCATATACACGGAAACAACGACATTAGACGGTATGATCATTGAAAAATCTCTTTAAACTTTCTCAATCAATAAACAACTCATTTTTATGTGAAATTCGATGCCTACTTAATTTTTGGTATTACCGTCGCACATAAAAATTTATCTCTCGCTCTTCGAGTTTCTTTTACGACCCATTCTTTTTTAATAGGGTTTAGTGTGAATATATTTATAGTTGTTGCCATATATTCTTCTGCGTAGCAGAGTTTCCTGTTGACAATTTCTTGACACATAACACCAAACCCCATTAATTATTTTCCAAGCCAAATGTCAACTATTATACATCGCATATATCATTAAAATATGCGATCGCTACCCATGACAAATCACACGGAAAACAAACCCACCAATCAGTCCTCCAGATCACCACCATGTGGCTCGCGAGGGCAATCATCAGCTGCCAAGTAAGCACGTAGAGATGCATAAAATAACAAATTTGGCCAACTACTCCATTTGATTTTTGGCCTTGGCATGAGGTTTGAACAGGCTCCATGAAGTCTCGATGATATGCTGGAAAGTGCAAAGCTTTCAGTGGCGTGATGGTCGCTGCCAATTTCCATATGGAGCAATATGGAGCAGGGGTCCACAATGATCCCAATCAAATGATTCAAATCGCAATAATATAAGTTATCGATACTGGAATTTTTTATTTTTAGACCTATACGAGTGTAGAAGGTTGGCATAAAATTTTGGTTTTTCAACTAACACGACTTTAATTAGGATTTTGTGTACTGATACTGCGTACAATTACAAACATTAGCAAAATGTTGACCGTAAAATCTTTTCAGCCTACCGCGTCAATTATTTAGGATAAAATCATCAAGGATGCCTTATCAGACCACTTGGTTTTATGTGGGTTGTAATGGGAAATAAATCCAGTTATAAACACAAATAACCTTGAATTTGAATATGAGATTTATATATGTCAGATAGGAGCATTGGGCCATTAGGGTTTAGCCGGCCATGCTTCTGTCATTTAGCATGCAATATAATATGATTATTAAGCTTCATTATCTACATATATAGAGTAAAATGCAAAGAATGGTAAAACATTCAAAATACTAGAAAATGCCATTGATTAATGCAAACATTAAGAATTGAAGTTATTAATTAAGTGAGGATAATATGGTAAATTCACACTTTTTCATATTATTTTAAAAAATTAAAAATAAAAATAAAAATCAGATAATGAATCATATTTTTATAGAACACAACTACCCATTATCTTTTTAATTCTAAAATAAATTTAAATTTTTTATATAAAAAAAGGCCTTTCACAAGCGCAAAAATGCGTGTAAAGAGACTAATCTTGTGTTAATTAACATATTAGAAATTTCCAAATATGTTAATTTCTTATATGAATATTGTGTTCTTCTACGAATACGATCCATTGGTTGAGAGTAGACGGATGTCATCAAATCACTCTCATGTGATGTGATGCTAAAATTTAAAAAAAAATCCTTTCACTCTATTGATGGAAGGTTCATTTTCATTGGGCAAGTAGAGGAACAAGTTGTCGGGAGAGTTAGTTTGACCATGGTGGAAAGTCTTTCTTCAATTCTCATTTCAAGAACACGGAAAGGTATTATACCCTTTTAAAAAAGGGAGTTTCACTAAAACACCCAAAATGGAAGTTGAAATTATAAAAAAACCAAACACTCAAAACACTTTATAAACACACCCAAAATTCATTATTACACACACTCAAAACCCATTTATAAACACACCCAAAAAATATACAATTGTTGATTTTGGGGTTGATTTGGGTGTGTTTCTATGTTTAAACAGTGTTTGGGTTTTTTTATAAATACATGTCTAGGATTGGATTTATTTATAAATTTGTATTTAAAAAAAGGGGCATTCCATGTTAAAATAAATAAAAAAAATAATATATTTCATGCATTAATTTCCCATAAAAAAAAAGCGAGCTACGTCTGAGTTAAACTTGGAGATGGAAGTCTTCTTTCGTTTCTCGACGGGCTTTTTTAGTGGGCCTACAAAATTTATTGGATCTCATGCAGGCTGAGAATAATAGTGGGCCGACGAAAATTAATTGATTTTCTTTTGGGCCAGCTTGAGATAGCAAAAATGAAAGCCTACAATTCATACTGAAATTCCGAAACTACCCCCGATTGAAAATGAGTGGAAAGCCCAACAGGTAAAACCTCTCTGATCCCAAAACGAGAGAGCTCCCTCTATACCACAGCACGCAGTCCGCGCAGCGCAGCACAAGAGAAACAAGGAGTCTGACAGTCTGAGACTCTCTCTCTTCGGCTTTGCATTCCAATCGAACACTACGAAGACGAAGGTAAAATGTCCTTCAGATTTTGCTTTCTCTGCTTCCAGTTGCAACTTGTTGATTGATCTCAAGGCTTCCTCTTTTGATTGTTTAGATCTTGCGATTTTGGACTGACCCCTTTGTGTGATGCTTTGATTTGGAAATCGGAGCATGTGAATCTATGGGTTTTAGACCAAGAAGCAAATTTTTTTATTTTTATTTTTAGCATATGAAGTTTACGGCTGATTTAATTATGTGAGAATCTCGATGGGTAGGGTTTTGGCTTGATACCCATAAGCAATTTTAATTTTGATGCAAATGAAACGCAGGGTTCAGAAATTTGGGGAAAAAAAATTGGGCAAGAGATTGCGGTGCCGGTATAAAGAATGGTCTTGTGTTTTATGGGGCATTGTTGTGAATGGTGCAAATTGATGAATTTTTCTTTTTAATTGTGCCTAGATTACCTGTTCTTGTTGAATTATAGTTCTTTCACTTGTTTTAAGGTAATTAACTGATTATATTCTGAACTTAGGATTGATTTGGGCATTGATGGCATCGAAGTTGCGCCAGTTGCAATCTAAGGCTTGTCAAGCAACACAGTTTGTGTCCAAGCATGGAAGTACCTACTACAAGAATTTGTTAGAGCAGAACAAGCAATACATTCAGCATCCACCAACAGTTGAGAAGTGCAATGAGCTGTCAAAGCAATTGTTTTATACTCGACTTGCTAGGTTATATTTCTTAACCTTCTTTGTCTAAGGACTGAATTGAGTTATAACTTGGGCTTCTCTGGTAGGAGTACCAGAGTGAATGAAAGTTTCATATATGTTGACTACATGCTCTTCAAGATTTATGTGAGTTGAATCTCCTTCCTACCACCTAGAGAGCCTGAATGAATTAATGCATAGTAAGTAACTAAACAACTTAACTCAAGATAAGTGAGTTGAGTAACAAATCTTAGCAGGCATTATCATTACACACAATAATGGCATACGATTATTTCAGACCCACTCTGCCCAACATCAGGATTGAAACCATGAAAATTCTCCAAAGAAACTATTCTCTTCAACTTGTAATTGCAAATTTTTTATGGTATTAGTTTCCTTTATTTTCTATCATGTAATTTATCTGCTTTAAATAAGCAACATTCTCTAGCTCTGAAGCTTGAATTGATGTTGATACAGTTGTTGTAATTGAAGGAGAAGAATGTAGATTGCCTTGCATGTTCTTATTGCCTCCATTTAATTTCTCTGCTTTGTAAAGAAATTAGTGCTCTTTGGAAAAGCTAATTAAAGTTTCTTTTCTTTTCGTCCTTTTCTTTATGTTCATAAGTGCTCTAGATACTTGGTGGGTTTTATGTTGATAATGTAGCTTATAGTTTAGTACTGGGCATCCAAGTGTCAATTTTCTTTGTACATCCTGGATGTGGCAATATGTTTTTATAGCGACTATTTCGATACGTGCTTGAATTGCAATTTGTTCATGGGCATCCAATGGTTTGGTTGTGTGTATCATCAAATCTCGGATTTATTTTGGGACCTGAGAACCCATCACTAAGAAGGCTTTTGATACAATTTCTCTCTCTTTTTCATACATTTATTTTTATGAAGTCTTTCATATACCCAACAAACTCATTCAAGCTTAGAACTTTCATTGGAAGTGCATTTTAATTGCAGTAGTCATTGTGTAATAACCCAATATGTCTTTCTGTAATGATTTGTATGCACATTTATATTATATATATGTTACTTCATCTGACTTAGTTTTTATTCTACAGTATTCCTGGCCGTACCGAATCATTCTGGAAGGAAGTTGATTACGTCAAGCATTTGTGGAAGAACAAGCAGGACCTGAAGGTTGAAGATGCTGGCATTGCTGCTTTGTTTGGGCTGGAGTGCTTTGCATGGTATTGTGCTGGTGAGATTGTGGGAAGGGGATTTACCTTCACTGGTTACTATCCTTGAGAGCAACCATTTGATAAAATGTTTCTAGGGATTGCACGTGTAAGCCTCTCATGTCATTTGCTGGATCTGAACTGCGGGTACTGTACTTGCAATTTTTTTGTTTTCCTAGACAAATTTTTGAAGCTGAGAAATCGGTGGGCAAGTTTGACAGCCTTAATAATCAAATGTATTTGAAAGTAACTTGAATGGGATGTTTTTTAGTTATCTCTTTTGGAATCATGAATATGATGATAATACTTCACAATTTTTGTTAGACTCACTCACTCTTTGAAATCAACAGCTTTTACTTGTGCTTTGATCAATCCCTCGAATCCAAATGTATGGTGCGGCCGGATATTATCGGTATTGCCATCTGATTATGCCAAGATGAGCATGTCATAATCTAAAAGGGATTCTAGTATCTGGTAGAATCTGGTTCTGATGAAATCTCAAATGATATCTGATTTTGTTGCTATGTTCCTTATTGATAGAGAATCTCGAACAAAATTACTTGGTTGGCCAAATTTCCATGGAGAAAGGAACAATTGCCTTTTTTTATTTGCTCGGCCATCAAACATACGTGAAATCACATTGCAATTGTACACACTGCCATTGCATGTCTCCAGTTTCAGACAAACATTTGCACTAGTATTCTTCATCTTTTGAACTTTTTTCTCAAGAATTATGCAGACAATGTTGATTCTTTACACATCAACAAATTTTGCTACATCAAATTATTGCACCTTTTGTTCGATGTGCTTGGTCTGCCTGCGTATAAAAGTGATTTTACAAAATTATTATTGACACTTCAAAATAGTCATTATGTATAATTTTAAATGTAATTTTTGTTCTTTATGATATGTTTATATAAGAAAAATGTGTGCATATGGATTTTTTGGGAGTAGGAATAGCAAATTCTAAAATTAATCGTAGTTATTGAAAATTATTTTTACTTAAAAATAGACTTTTAAAAGCTGCCTACGCAAATAACAAAAAAATATATTATTAATTAAGTTGCACCAAAAAATAAAATGGATTTATGTATTATTGTTGACTACTCCATTGGCAATTTGGCTGCGACCCGGGAAGGGCACTTTAGTAAAATCCAGTAACGTCATTCCGGCGAATGAGGAACCGACAGACAGACACGCAGAGAAACGACAAATATTAATACACGGAACGCTTCGAGGAAGAAGGCGCCGAAGACTTCAGTTTCTGTTAATCCCGTTGAGCCCAAAAACTAAAACAGCGAGCGACAATGTCAATGTCGCGAGACGCTGGCCTCCGTCGTACGACACGTTTTGCCGCCGCATTTGCCGTCGTTATCTTCTCCCTCATCGCCCTCGCCCGCTGCTCCAACAATGACTCCGAGGTAAATATCTCTTCCCACAAAATTGGACAAAAAAATTGAGCCCATATTATTTGGAGCTTCGGATTTGTTCTTTTTCACTTTGTTTTTAAAATAAACTGGGCTTTTGGAATGTGCAGGTGACCTGCAGCCGAATCTGCGTAGCAGAGAACTGTAATTGTAAGCTCTAGATCCTTTAATTCCTATAACTTTCTCAAATCCAACTCTTTTTCTGTATTTTATTCTTAAATTAATAATTTATTTTGATATTGTTGTTTGTGAACTTTTAGCTGTTGGAATTCGGTACGGGAAGTACTGCGGAGTAGGGTGGACCGGCTGCCCAGGGGAGAAGCCCTGCGATGATCTTGATGCTTGCTGCAAGATTCATGACGATTGTGTTGGAAAAAAAGGTATCTTCTTTTTTAATTTTGGTGGAACTTGAAGTATAAAGTAACATGTTTTTGGCTTTTGCTTTGCTGCAATTTATGTGTTTGTTTCAGTTACTTCACTGATTTAATAAGCTTTAGACTCTTGGGTGTTGGATGATTAGATGAATTAGATGAATAGGAAACAAAATGTCATTTCTGTTTGGCATTTTGGTTGACAAGTAGCATTCTCTGGTGGGAAAAAGAATCAAACTTTTGATTGTTAGAAAGTAGCAGTGAATTGGGTAACAAACCATCAATAGCTTATTTCTTATGTGCCATCAGCCCTGGTAAAAATATGGTTGGTAACTTTTTATTTCACTCACTCGAAAAAATCGCAGCCACATTTTCATTTGCTTTGGATCCTTGTTATGATTTCTCAGAAACTTGTGTCCTTGTTGTGTCAAAAGGGTTCTAGTTTCATTTTGCCAGTCAATAGAAAAAGTATGTAATGGAAACTAACATGTAATTGGTTGAATTCTAGGCCTGCTCCTCTATAAGATAACTCATATACAGAGCAAGTTGGTTTCTAGTTAACAATTCATTCATTTAACAACAATAACAGCATCATCTCCTCTATCTAGGGCGGGGTAAAGAAAAGGTTGTTTAAACTAGAGGGCTCAACACGTTGATATATTGGTTGTCTGATCTTGGTGCATCGTGACAGTCGGATATAAACATTTTTTTCTTGGAGTTTTGATTAACTACCAAACCCATAAATTAACAAAGGGCAGACAACTTGGGCAACATGAATTAAATATATTACCGAATTTAGATGATACAAGGATTGGGCAGTTCATCATGAATCATGCCAAAACAGTTGTCCTTCCTGTTTTGTTTGCAGTTCGTCATGAACCATGCACATACGGTTGTCTGTCCTTCCCTTTTTGTAGCTGGTTGTTGAATATATATATTTTTTTAAATTCTAGTAATTTACTATTTTCTTTTTTATTGGCATGTTATTAGCATTGTTTGTTTTACAACATCCTCTGCTATAATATATTGGTTTTATAGGTATGACCGATATAAAATGCCATGAGAAGTTCAAGACCTGCATAAAGAAAGTACAAAAATCTGGGAAGGTTGGATTTTCTCAGCAGTGTCCTTATGAGACAGCCGTGCCTACAATGGTACAAGGTATGGATTTGGCTATCATGCTGAGCCAGTTCAGTAACTCGAAGCTCGAACTATGACTTGCCAAAGAGAAATCTTGTTCAAGAGTACGCCTACCTTCAAACAATTTTTCTCCAAGACCCAGAAACTTGGTATTGGAACTCATTTGACAGAAATGAACTAACTACGATTAAGTGAATGGATCCTCAGTCCTACCTGATTTTGTATTGTATTGCTGACTCTGATATGTACATTTTTACAATTGGTTCTTATTCTAGAGCCATCTGGTTATTGAGATACATTCAACAACTGGCCACCCAAGAAGGAAACCTATTTTCTGCACATGAGAAATCCTATTTTTGTTTTTGTTTTGTTTTGTTCTAATTGGTAATCTGCATCCAAAATCATAATTCCTGCTGCTTCAAAGGTAGGGTTTATTTTTCTTGTAGTTTTTTGACCCGGTAAAAGCTCTAAATCAATGTATCTTGGATGGATGGGATGGGCGATCAGATTGTCTGCTCTTAGTGCAAAGCATGGCAACCTCAAGTACCAGCTTCATCTCTTCTTCAACTGCAATGGCGGAAACAACTTCTCTATCATTGTAGATTAGATTTCTCTAAGAATTACTTTGCTTCACTTGCTCTGCAAGGTTGCTCCCGTATTCGTCAACCTTCCATTACTTCCAATTTCCAGCATCATCTCCCCAAAGCTGAAGAAAAAGAAGAAGAAGATCGACTATATTATCACAACAAAATTTACTCACAGGTAGTTTAATTGATCAACTTCAACTATATTAGGTGAACTGAGCATGAAGAGAGAGTCCAGTAAACCGAAGGTGGTATATGCAACAGGCAATAAGTCTGTTGCTTGCTCAGAGCACAGTTTCAAAGCTTTCGCGGATTTTTCCAATTTTTTGTAAAAGAAATAGTTATAATCGGCTTTTAGAATTTTTTTAAAAAGAAATAGTATAGCCGGGCGGCTATAATCGATTTTCTTAAATTTATTTAAAAGCTGTATAGCCGATCGGCGATACTCGATTTTTTAAATTTTTTAAGAAATAAATTAGTATCGCCGCTCGGCTATACTTGGTTTTTAAATTTTTTTACCAAATAAATAGTACCGCCGATCGGCTATACTACCTTTTTATGTACTCGGTTATGTATAGTATAGCCGCATGGCTATACTTGATTTTTCCAGTTTTAAAAACTAAATGGTATAGCCGTTCGGCTATACTCTGTTTTCCGGATTTTTAAGCAAAGAAATAGTACAGCCGGCCGGCTATACGTTATTTTTTTCAATTTTTTAAAAGAGATAGCATGAGTATGACCATTCGGCTGTACTCGGTTTTTCTTTTTTTTTCAAAAAATAGTATAGCCGACCGGCTATACACGATTTTTAATTTTTTTAATTTGAAATGGTATAGCCGAACGTATACGCCTTTTTTTCAATTTTTTAAAAGAAATGGTATAACCGCTCGGCTGTTATTGGTTTTTTTTTTTAAACAAATAGTATAGCCGAACGGCAATACTCAATTTTTCCAAATTTTTAAAACGAAATAGTATAGCCGCGCTATACTAAATTTTTTCCGCTCCACTGTACTCTGTTTTATCTAATTGTTTTTAAAAGAGCTTGTATTGCGTTGACCTATTTAACATTTCCACAGAGATTACCCAGTTGCAATTTCAAGTGTAATATTTGCATCTCGATGATGTGCGGCAGATTGTGGGGTACATCCTATGGTATGCTTATATACCTCGTGTTATTTCTTTGTTATGTATAATATGGAAACCAAAATTGGGCAAATTGGAGATGGCAGGATGTACTAATTATTTTGTATGTTTTCCTTTCAGATGAAGGGTTTAGGCCCAACTAAAGTAAAAATATTGTCTGCAACTGCCGATGAACATAACATCAAGTGGGATCCTGATTGTAGAAAGAAAAAAAAATTTACTGATTATAGAAGGGAGGAGAAGATGGAGAACTATACATACGCAAACACCCTTTCGGGCGAGGAGAGCCAACGACTATCAATGTTGGCAAATGAAGGATCGCTAATTGGCGTTAGCCATTAGCTCTGATACCATGTAGAAACTGATTTTCCCTTATATTATTCATATGATCATTATACAATATATATAAAGTCTGCAGAGAATAATCTACAGTTACAACAAGTCATTATCACAAACATAAATATGGAGTTATGGCCTAATAACAATGTAACTGACAACTGACCATTTCCTATCATTAGTAGGATTAACTACTGTAACTGAAATACTATCGTAACTCTATAACACTGATTCATATGGAGAGAATGAGTCCAAGTCTCCTGAGGCCCTGCTGGTAAGATTGGCTCAGCTATAGGTACCATTGCTTTAGCTTTGGTGATGATAAGATCCATCAAAGCACAGAGGGAAAGAATTCTTATGGAAATGCAGCTGTGATTTTTGATGACTCGGGTTCGGTTCAGATGACAAGAACTACAAGGGACAAGAATTTAGTATAAAATTTTCTTCACCCGTTGGAAATTCAATTCCTTTGGATAATTTAAATGCTTGGAGCTCTGAACAAAAGAGTAATGAAGTACAATTTAAGTCCATTTCGCAATTAAGCTCTTCATTTCAACAGAGGGGAAATAGTATTTTTGGGAGCCCACGTGTATTTTTGGGGAAAAATTTTAAAGACAGAGTATAGCCGTCCGGCTATACTATACACAAATAAAAAATCGCCGCTGGCTATGAGGAGGCCACGTGTCAAAAGAGGTATAGCCGGTCGGCTATACTATTTATTTTAAAAAAAAGAGTTGCCTGTCTTGTGTCAAACACAGTATAGCCGCGCGGCTATACTATTTTCAGAAGAAATTAAAAAAATATAGCCGTGCGGCTATACGGTATAGCCGTTGCCGGATATAGCCGCGCGGCTATACTATTTTGGGGAAAAAAAGCGCCCGCGTGTCAGAAAAAGTATAGCCGGCGGTTATACTAAGTTCGAGCAATCTCTATCATCTCCAGCAGACATAACTTGTTTCGTTTCCAGTACTCTTGCTCAAGAGCCATACAATGAGAAAGGGATCACAAAACTATACAAGGATCGGTCCACCCAAACCTCAGTCACATATATTACTTCTGATGATGGTGAGGCTGAGGAAGATGTTCCCAGACAGATTTCCCCCAGCATTGCTCATCTGATCACTAAATTTTCTAGGAGAACCAAATCCGTTTCTTCAAATCCTGTTAGAAGTTGAAGCTCAGTAACAATAACTTTTCCAGAAGCATTAGGGACTTGAGATTATGACCAATGTCAAATTCCATGAGAAGTTTAACAGCTGCATAAAGAGAGAAGAAACTAAAGGTGGGGATGTTGGATTTGAAGGTTGAATTATATATTGCTGAACATGTGAACACCTTTTCCTTAGGATTTGTGTATTTGGAAAATCCTAAGGAAAAGGCTTTCATAAGCAGAGTCCTGAAAACTATGTTTTCGAAGTGGGTCCTTGTCACTATGTGCCTGTAAGATAGCATATTCCTTTTCAACTTTTTTCTTTTCATCAGTTGCATGACATTAAAAAAAGAACAAGACAACTGCTCATGAAATTCACAATTTGTTAGTTTCGCGTTGGAAGTTAGGCAATTTATGTTGGTGGTGGGTCAACTACCCTTTAAGAAGTTGAGATATATTTTATGTAAAGGATGTCAAAATTATCCAGATAATCAAATGACTAAACAATTTCCGATTTAACTAATTTTTCGCATGAATAATGCTTAAAAATAACCTAAAAAGTCTTGCATGCTTTTGTGGGTTCAAGGGCACCAAAAGTCTTCCATGTAGCTTAAGTTTTTATGTGTGATTTATGTCCTAGTTAATTGTCTATATTCTTTATACAATCGTGCAACAAGTGATCTTGTTTTACTTTTTCACTTTTTCAGTTTCTTCTTTAAAAGATCTTGTATCGTGTTGACCTATTTAATGTTTCCACAGAGATTGCCCAGTTGACTTAAAGGGAGCAATTTCAAGTGTAGTATTTGCATCTCGAAGATGTGCAGCAGAAATACCAAAACTCATTTGCGTTCGCAAGCATTTCACAGCTAAATATGGAAAGGAGTTTGTCTCTGCAGCTGTTGAACTGCGCCTAGATTGTGGTGTGTAATCCTATGGTATGTTTATATACCTTGTGTTATTTCTTTGGTTATGTATTATATGGAAACCAAAATTGGGCAAATTGGAGATGGCAGGATGTACTCTGTCAAAACTCGTATGATAGTTGTATTAATTATTTTGTATGTATTAATTATTTTGGTATGTTTTATCTGCTGATTCAAAATATTGTCTGCAATTGCAGATGAACATAACATCAAGTGGGATCCTGATTCATATGGAGAGAATGAGTCTAAGTCTCTTGCGGCCTTGCTGGAAAGATTGGCTCAGCTATAGGTACCATTGCTTTAGATTTGTGGATGAGGTTGTTTAAGGAAGCAGAAGTGAGCAGGGTTATTCCACAAGCTTGCATATCAATTCTTGTGAGAAACATAAGGTGTTGGGGTACGAAATAGGGTAGAGGAGTGTTGGCTGTATATTGTTTTGTGTGGACTTCTAATCCACAACATAGCATGCTTATAAGATATTAATAAATTCTGTTTCCAAAAAGAAAAAGGAAAAGACTGGTTCAGCTGTAGGTGGTTGATTTATTACTTGCAATTGCATAAATAACATAAAACTTCAACTTCATCTTGGTTATACTTTACATTGCATTGTTCAAGACATGTCTGTCCATTAATTTTAAATATCGGAGCAGAATTTGCCAAATACCTTTGGCATTGCTAGTACAATTCAAGTGGAAGCTCCTCATAGCTCAGCTCCGCCTAATTATGATGACAGCCCACCCACACATTATGAGAATCATGAGGTATCCGTAAACTATAATAAGCAGCATGCACGATCATTACCTTGCTTCCAACATTCTGCTTCTATAAATGTTTCTGGCAACGGAGAAACCAGATCTTGCAGATTTTATCCAGAAGTGGGGTCTTCAGGTACATCAATAGTCAGCGCAATGGTGATTTATTGAGTTTTAGTATGTAGTGGTGGTGTTTTGAATTTATCACTTGTTTGATACTTAATTGGACATTTGCAATCAGGAAATGAAACTGATGGGATGGAAGACAGGCATTTATTTCCTCGGGATGGAAATGATTTTTCTTCCGGTAGGAAGAATTGGAACAGGCAATTCGAGAATGCTACCACTGCAGCAGAGGCTGCTGTTGATTCAGCAGAAATGGCATGCATAGCTGTCAGAGCAGCTGCAGAGCTTTCACAGCAATGCTCATCAAAATCACATGACAAAATTTGCTGGTCAGCCTCCTTGAGAACCAGTACAACTTCCATTTCGGCGAATAGTTTCCAAATGGCAGATCGTTATCCTCAAAAGAAGTCATCTGAACCTGAGAAGCTTGACTTTTTAGGTGACGTGAGTATGAAGAAACAGTCCAGTAAATCTGAGGTGATGTATAAGAGTGACTTGCAAGCTGGTTTTGGAGATAAAAGATCTGAAAATAAATCTTGCATGTCTTCTTTTCGATCTGAGTCAACCTTTTGTAGTGATGATTGGGAAGGTAATTCGAGATGGAATGAGCATATTACTTATACTCCCCAAATGGCAGATCATTATCCTCAAAAGAAGTCATCTGAACCTGAAAAGATTGACTTATTAGGTGAACTGAGTATTAAGAGAGTCCTGTAAACCTGAGATGATATATGCAAGTTATGATCATCCAGATGTTTTGAGAGGGAATGATCTTATTTCTTATTTCGGACTTGGTGATGGTAAGATCCATCAAAGCACAGAGGGAATGAATTCTTATGGAAATGCAGCTGTGATTTTTGATGACTGGTTCAGTTCAGATGACGACAACTGTGAATTTGATGTGGAGGAGGACTACAAGGGACAAGAATTTAGTTTAAAATTTTCTTCTCCAGGTGGAAATTCATCCTCAATTCTTTTGGAGCTCTGAACAAAGGAATGATGAAGTACAATTTGAGTCCATTTCGCAATTAAGCTCTTCAATTGAACGAAGGGGATACTAAATAGTATAGCTGGACCGCTCCACTATTTTTGGAAATAAATAAACCGAGTATCGCCGCGCGGCTGTATACTATTTATAAAACCCCAAAAAAAACTATTTATAAAAAATCGGCCCACCTGGCGATTTGGAGCCCGCGTGTCAAAAATAGTACAGAGAAAAAAATTTGAAAACAGCGTATAGCCGGTCGGCTAGACTATTTTTGCAAAAAACTTTTAAAACCGGGTATCGTCCGCCCGGCTATACTATTTTTTGGATAATTTTTGAAAACCGTGTATAGCCGGCTATACTATTTATAAAACAAAAAATAAAAGTCGCCAGCCTGAGATAAGGGGCCCGCGTGTGAGAAACGGTATAGCCGAACGGCTAAACTATTTTTGGAAAAGAAAATTTTAAAACAGAGTACAGCCGGCTATACTATTTTTGGAAACCGTGTATAGCCGCACGGCTATAATATTTATAAAACCCAAAAAAAAAGAGTCGCCCACCCACCTGGCGATTCGGAACCCGCGTGTCAAAAATAGTACAGGGAAACAACTTTTGAAAACAGCGTATAGCCGGACGGCTATACTATTTTTGAAAATCTGGTATAGCCGTTCGGCTATACTATTGTTTGGAAATTTTTGAAAACCGAGTATAGCCGCGCGGCGGTACGGTTTATAAAACAAAAAATAAGAGTCCCCAGCCTGAGGTAAAGAGCCTGCGTGTCAAAAAAGGTATAGCCACCTTTAAGAAGTTGAGATGTATTTTATGCTGACGATGTCAAAATTATCCGGATAATCAAATGGATAAACAATTTCCGATTTAACTAATTTTTCGCATGAATAATACTTAAAAATAACCTAAAAACCAGACAATTCCGATCATTACAACCTCTCCATACATGAAAAAAAAAATTATTGTTATTTTATGTTCTAGCTCTTTGTTTTCTGCACATCAAATGATTGATGTTTTTGGAATCTTTTAACTATATTTTACAACCATTTGGATTAAGATTCTGCAACCTTTGTGAGTATTTGAGGACAAATTCAAGACGTGAGCAGTAGTAACTGGATTTATAATATTGGGGATGATCTGTCGATGCACATGAATGAATTCCATGACTTATATTTAGCCTTGGCTACATATGTCACCTTATTTTCTTCCATTTTCAACTTTTGTGCTCCTCAAATCAAAACTTTATGGTTTGTAAAGCTTGTCCTACACCGGTGCCTACATCCTATGTACTTTTTTTATAAAAAAAAAAATTCATCTAAGATATCATTAAATTCAGGGATTTTCAATTAATATATCTAAAGACTAAAATGACAGGCTTAAAATAAAACCATGAGATATCAATTCCATCTATTATGATTTTGTCTTCCAAAACTAAGGGGTGTTTATAATCCAAATTCAATTCGCTTAAACCGATCTAATTCAATTTTGATTGGTTTCAACGATTTGGTGAATTGAATTGAATCTTAAAATCTCGAAAATTCAATCCAATCTAATTACTTCATACTACTTTGATCTTACATGATAAATGAAAAATATTATGAAATTCTCTAATGTGTGATCCGTTTTCCAATCCAATATCATGAATCCTAACTTTGATCAAATTGGATTGAATTGAAAATCAGCAATCTAATCTAACTTGGTGGATGTATATTTGTTGAATTTTAACGATTTGGAATCCACGAATATGAGTGATTATAGAATACTACGATAGTACGGTCATGTGATACATCTTGTACATGTGTTAATCAAACTCACATGACAAAATTTGCCTGTCAGCCTCCTCAAGAACCAGTCGAACTTCCATTTCGGCGAATAGTTTCCGAATGGCAGATTGATATCCTCAAAAGAAGTCATCTGAACCTGAGAAGTTTGACTTTTTAGGTGACGCGAGCATGAAGAAACAGTCCAGTAAATCTGAGGTGATGTGTAAGAGTGACTTGCAAGCTGGTTTCGGAGATATAAGATCTGAAAATAAATCATGCATGTCTTATTTTCGATCTGAGTCAACCTTTTGTAGTGATGATTGGGAAGGTAATTCGAGATGGAATGAGCTTATTACTTACACTTCCCAAATGACAGATCATTATCCTCAAAATGTCTTACTACAGATGTTTTGAGAGGGAATGATCATATTTCTTATTTCGGAGATATGCTGACTGGAAAACAATCTAGTTCTTCCCTTTGTTCTCATTCAATAAATTTTGGTAACAATCACACAAATGTCTTAGAAAGCCCTCAAAGCACTTGATGTGGAGGAGGACTACAAGGGACAAGAATTTTAAAAATGTAATAGTACCGCCGAATGGCTATACTGGATTTTAAGATTTTTTTTAAAAAAAGAAATAGTATCGCCGGGCTGCTAAACACGGTTTTTAGAATTTTTTAACAAAGAAATAGTCCAGCCGTTCGGCTATACTCGAATTTTTAAATTTTTTTCAGTTTTTTAGAAGAAATAGTATAAGCGGTCTGTTGTACTCGGGTTTTCTTTTTTTTTTAGCAAGAAATAGTATAGCCGTTCGGCTATACAAGGTTTTTCAAATTTTTTATTATAAAATAAATAGTATAGGCTTGGAGCGCTGAACAAAGGAGTGATGAAGTACAATTTAACTCCATTTCGCAATTAAGCTCTTCATTTGAATAAAGGGTATACAATATGGTATAGCCGATCGGCTATACTATTAAAAAATTTGGCAACCGGTTATAGCCGTCCGGCTATACTATTTTTTGGAAAACTTTTTCAGAGTATAGCCGGCGGCTATACTATTTCTTGGAATTTTTTGGTAAACCGGGTACAGCCGTTCGGCTATACTATTTATAAAACAAAAAAAGGCCGGCCTGGTGATAGTATAGCCGCGTTGGCTATACCATTGTTGGAAAAGAAATTTCAAAACCCGAGTTTTGGAAAAGACATAACTTGTTTCGTTTCCAGTACTCTTGTTCAAGAGCCATACAATGAGAAAGGGATCACAAAACTATACAAGGAATACAAGGAGGGGTCCACCAAAACCTCGGTCACATATATTACTTATGATGATGATTCTTCAGCAAATGAACTCTCACTGCAAATGGTAACTGCCTTGAAAAATAACCATGCAGTCAGAAATGGAGCTCTGAAATAAAGGTGAGCACAAGTTCCTCTTTTCGTTACTTTGATTGAGATGATAATGAGGCTGAGGAAGATGTTCCCAGACAAATTTCCCCCAGCATTGCTCATCTGATCACTAAATTTTCTAGGAGAACCAAATCCGTTTCTTCAAGTCCTGTTAGAAGTTCAAAAACAATAATTTTTATTGAAGCATCAGGGACTTGAGATTATGACCAATGTCAAATTCCATGAGAAGTTTAACAGCTGCATAAAGAGAGAGAAAATAGAGGTGGGGATGTTGGATTTGAAGATTGAACTATATATTGCTGCACATTTGAACACTTTTTCCTTAGGATTTGTGTATTTGGAAAATCCCACGGAAAAGGTTTTCATATGTATGCAGAGTCCTGAAAACTATGCTTTCAAAGAGGTCCTTGTCACTATGTGCCTGTAATAGCATATTCCTTTTCAACTTTTTTCTTTTCATCAGTTGCATGACATTAACAAAAGAACAAGACAACTACTCATTAAATTCACAATTTGTTAGTTTCGCGTTGGGAGTTAGGCAATATATGTTGGTGGTGGGTCAACTACCCTTTAAGAAGTTGAGATATATTTTATGTTGACAATGTCAAAATTATCCGGATGATCAAATGGATAAACAATTTCCGATTTAACTAATTTTTCGCATGAATAATACTTAAAAATAACCTAAAACCCAGACAATTCCGATCATTACAACCTCTCCATACATGAAAAAAAAAAATATATATATATGTTATTTTATGTTCTAGCTCTTTGTTTTCTGCACATCAAATGATTGATGTTTTTGGAATCTTTAACTATATTTTACAACCATTTGGATTAAGATTCTGCAACCTTTGTGGGTATCTGAGGACAAATATTCAAGACGTGAGGAGCAGTAACTGGATTTATAATATTGTGGGATGATCTGTCAATCCACTTGAATGAATTCCATGACTCATTTTTAGCGTGGGCTGCATATGGTCCTTTTCTTCCTTTTTCAACTTTTGTGCGCCTCAAATCAAAACTTTATGGTCTGTAATACTTGTCCGACATCGGTGTCTACATCATATGTATTTTTTTAAAAGAAAAATTTCTTCTAAGATATCATTAAACTCAGGGATTTTCAATTAATATATCTAAAGACTAAAATGACCGGCTTATAATAAAACAATGAGATATCAACTCCAGCTATTATGATTTTGTCTTCCAAAGTAAGGGGTGTTTATAATCCAAATTCAATTGGCTTAAACCGATCTAATTCAATTTTGATTCGATTTGGTGAATTGAATTGAATCTTGGAGTCTCGAAAATCCAATCCAATCTAATTGCTTCATACTACTTTGATCTTATATGAGAATTAAAAAATATTATGAAAATACTCTAATATGTGATCCGTTTTCCAATCCAAATCATGGATCACTTTGATCAAATTGGATTGAATTGAAAATCAGCAATCTAATCTAACTTGGTGGATGCATATTTGTTGAGTTTTAACGATTTGGAATCTAGAAATACAAGTGATTATAGAATACTACGATAGTACGGTCATATTATACATCTTGTATATATATTATAATATAAGTGAATATTTATTGATATTATTCCCTAAAAGAGATAAATAAATCATGTCTTCCACCTATATTATAACATGTATACAAAATGTACCATGTGATCATGCTACCGTAGTATTTTATAATTTAATGATTTGATGAATTGGATTGAATCTTAAAATCTCAAAACTGTGAAAATCATATGACAAATTTACTAGGGCGAATCCAATCCAATCTAATTGCTTCATCCAATCTAATGTGTGTTTGGAATAAATTTAATGATAACTATTTTATATATCAATGACTATTTTCCGTTATTAAAATCGATTATCCAATCCAATCTCATAGATCCTAGCTTTGATCAAATTGGATTGAATTGACAATTAGGAATCTAATCTAACTTGGTGTATGCATATTTGCTGAATTTTAACGGTTTGAAATCCACGAATACCCGTTTCCCAAACCTCAAAGAAAAAGAATATAAATTTTATTTATAAAATAAAAAGACAATTTAAGAGAAGAATGTCAGACACAAAAGGAGGAAGGAAAGAACATGACAAGAGAGTTTACTAACAAAAAAATAAAAAGAACAGGACAACAAATTTTGGATTATTTTATTCACAGAAACTTAAAAAAAGAAAAAAATTAATTGTTTGTTTCCTGCACCCTTCCACACCCAAACTTAATCTTTTCCGTGTGATTTAGGAGAAGGGAAAAGTCTTCGTTTTCCTTTTCCACGAAATTTCAATATCCATGCGCCTTCCTCTGCAAGATCCTTCTTTTGCTTTTACGAAATTCCACAATCAGAAACTTCCATTATTATATTATCACGCGCTTCTCCCGAATCAATACGCCATCTGGGTTTCTTGGGCGCCGAGGAAAATTAATCAGAAGATCATATAACGTCGAGAGTTCAAATATTTGGTCTTGAAGAATCTCAATTCTGAATTCACCATGCTTCACAGGAGCTTCAAGCCAGCCAAATGGTAATTTTTCTCCTTTTTTTTTCTTTTCTAAATTTATAAATATTATTAGTGGCCTGTTTGGTTTCCGAGAATCATAGGAGAAGAAAGAAAATTTGAAACAGAGTTTTGTACTTGTACAATGATTCCTGCGCGGTTGACTATGCTGCTGCGGAGTTTCAAGTTTTTGTTACCGCAAATTTGTGTTATGTATTTGAATTTGACTGTTTTATTGATGAATTTGGCGGGCTTGATTGGTGTCGATGCAGCAAAACGTCGTTAAAGCTTGCGGTTTCTCGGATAAAGCTATTGAAGAACAAGAAAGATGCACAAGTGAAGCAGATAAAGAGGGAATTGGCCCAATTACTTGAGACTGGTCAGGAACGAACTGCTAGAATTCGGGTTTGTCTTTGATCCTTCAACAACTCTGCTTTTGCAATCAAGTTTTGTTTTTTGTTTTATGTTCTATTATAACCAGAGATGTATAGTACGTACACACTATGCTTCTTCATGGAGTTGGTCCTATTTCATTTAATTTGGAGGACCTGCTCTATCATCAATATGCATTTTAGGAAGGCATTGATATGTTTTATTCTCTTAATATGTCGTCTGAAATGGTTTTAATGGGCAAGGAACCCATAGTTTTGCCAATTTCAACTGTGGTGCACCCATGAAAGGCCAAAGAGTAATATAGAAGAAACGAAACTTCTCGCCCTAGTTGTTTTTATTTGATGACTGATCTTAGTAGCAGCCTCTACTTGTTGAAATTTCCAGTGTGATAACATACACTTTTTTTTATGACTTTTACGTGCATCCTGTATCTCAGGTTGAACATGTCCTCAGGGAAGAGAAGACGAAGGCAGCATATGAACTTATTGAGATATATTGTGAACTTATTGCAGCGCGCTTGCCTATGATCGAGTCGCAAAAGTATGTAAATCCAATAGTTTTGTCATCTTTGTTCATGCATGTGCTCTTGTGTTTAAATTTAGCAATACTTTGTTACGCGTCAGTTAAGTGCTCTTTTTTCAGTGCTTGCTTTAATATTGCTCATTTTAAGATTCATAAAGCTACTGGTATTTCTGTGTTTCTGTAACTAAGGATTTGGAGTTTAGAATATTTTACTGTCTGGTTTTTTTATTTTATCATCATAGAATAAGTGATATTGTTATACTCCTTTGAATATTGTATTTTTCTATTCTTGCTTTAAAAGCACTTGGGTTGTGTTGATTTGTTTAATATGTTACAGAAACTGCCCCATTGATCTGAAGGAAGCAATTACTAGTGTAGTATTTGCATCTCCAAGATGTGCAGACATACCAGAACTCATGGATGTTCGCAAGCATTTCACTGCTAAATATGGAAAGGAGTTTATCTCTGGAGCTGTTGAATTGCGGCCAGATTGTGGCGTAAATCGCATGGTATGTTCATATACCTGTTCAATTTCCACGGATAGTTTTAACATGGAAACTAAATGGGTCCTATTGGAGATGGCTGGATGTATTCTGTCAAAAGTCAGCAGATTAGTTTTATTGATAATTTTTTTTTTAATGTTATTGTCTCAGTTAGTGGAGAAATTATCTGCCAAATCACCTGACGGCCCTACGAAGATGAAAATCTTGGCTGCAATTGCAGAGGAACATAACATCAAATGGGATCCTGAATCATTTGAAGAGAAAGAGTCCAAGCCTCCGGAGGACCTGCTGGTAAGATTGGTTCAGCTCTAGCCTGGTTCATTCATTGCTTGATATTGCATGGATAACATAAAACTATAGATTCATCTGGGTCGTATTACATTTCATTGTTTAAGGCAAAAAGGAATTTTGTGACATTTGCGCAGAATGGACCAAATACTTTTGGCTCGGCCAGTAAAATTCATGTGGAACCTCCGCGTGGCCCACCTCCACCTAATCATGATGTCAAGGAACCTTCTAATGTTCAGGTTCCGCCTCAAAGTTATGAGAATCATGATGTATCTATGAACTTTAATCAGCAGAGTGCAAGATCTTCACCTCGCTTCCGGGATTCTGCTTCTTCAAATGTTTCTTCCAACAAAGTAACCACATCTGACACATTTCATCCAGAAGTGAGATCTTCAGGTACATCAATAGTCACTGGAAGGTGGTGATTTATTAAATTTTAGTATTTGCTAGTGTTATTTTGAATTTCTCTTTTGTCTCATTCTTAATTGGATATTTACATACAGGAAATAGAACTGATGGGACGGAAAATAGGCATTCATTTCATGGGGACGGAAATGCTTCTTCAACGGGTAGGCAGAAGTGGAACATGAACTTTACGGATGCTGCCACTGCAGCGCAGGCAGCTGCTGAATCAGCAGAAATGGCAAGCATGGCTGCCAGAGCAGCCGCAGAACTTTCAAGGCAACATTCTTCAGAATCACGGGATAAATTTAGCCAGTCAGATTCTTTAACATCTAGTAGGACTTCCATTAACACTGATCCTTCACTGAATAGTCACCAAATGGCAGATCGATATCCTCAAAGGAAGTCATCTGAACCTGAGAAACGTGACTCTATAGGTGAAGTGAGTACAAAGAGACAGTCCAGCAACACTGGTGTGTATGCTAGTGAGATGCAAACTGGAAGGGAATCTGATAATGTTTCTTATTTTGGCGATATGGGATTGGAAGAGAAATCTAGCAGGCATTCCTCCCAATCTAATTCTATAGGTGAAGTGAGTACCAAGATACAGTCCAGCAACATTGATGTGTATGCTAGTGAGATGCAAACTGGAAGGGAATCTGATAATGTTTCTTATTTTGGTGATATGGGATCGGAAGAGAAATCTAGCAGGCGTTCCTCCCAATCTAATTCTATAGGTGAAGTGAGTACAAAGAGACAGTCCAGCAACATTGATGTGTATGCTAGTGAGATGCAAACTGGAAGGGAATCTGATAATGTTTCTTATTTTGGCGATATGAGATCAGAAGAGAAATCTAGCTGGCGTTCCTCCCAATCTAATTCTATAGGTGAAGTGAGTACGAAGAGACAGTCCAGCAACATTGATGTGTATTTGAGTGAGATGCAAAAGGCAAAGAAACCTGATAATATTTCTTATTTTGGCGATATGAGATCTGAAGAGAAATCTAGTAGGCCTGCCTCCCAATCTAATTCAAGTTTTGGTAGTGATGATCAGGAGGATGTTTTGAGAGGGAATGATCACAATTCTTATTCGGGAGATATGAGGACTGGAGAACAATCTGCCAGGTCTCATTCAAGAAATTCAAGCAATGATCACGTAAATGTTTCCGCTGGCCTGGGTGAGGATTCTTTTGTTGGTGATGCTAACATCTATCAGAGCACAAAGCATATGAATTCTTATGGAAATGCTGCTTTGGTTTTTGATGACTCTGGTTCAGATGATGATAAATATAAATTTGATGTGGAGGACTTCAAGGGCCAAGAATCTAGTTTTTATTTTCCTTCTCCCGATAGAAACTCATTTTCTTCTTCAGCTCATTTAAATGATGGGAGCTCCAAACATCAGACTGATGAAATACAATTTAAGTCCACTTCACAATTAAGTTCTTCATCGATGCAGCACTCCCCTCCTGTTTTTTCAGAAAACTTGACAGGTTCGGTGGCTTCTTCAGAACCAAATGACTTGTTGCCTGTTGCTTTTGATGCTTCAGATGGCCCAAGTTCAGACAGTGAAGAGGAGTTAGACAAGTCTAAGCTTTCCCAGAGCACAGTTTCTAAATTTTCTTCTGGACAGAGCCATAGTGCAAGACATAGGTCATTTGGATCTTCATCTTCGGAGGAGTTAAATTTGGGTTCTAATCAAAAGTCATGGTTACTGCCTTCATCTCTTAATTTGAACTCCGTTGATGTACAGCCTGAGAGAAGCCAAGGAGTTGAAAATAGCACTGCCTCGGAAGAAAAGTTTGATTATGATGAATTGCCTACTGGTGAGCCATCTCGAGGGCTAATGAAATCTGGATTAGACTCAAATGTTAAGGACGATTTTCAAACACTACAGTTGCCTCAAACTGTGAAAGATAGTGAGGTTTCAGAGGGGTGTAGTTGTGTAAGCGACACTGACAATGAGTTGAACTATGGGACTTTGACAGGTGGCCTGCGGAATAAGGGGTATAAGCATCCACCATTTACCAGGAAACCATCAGGAAACTCTTTGTTTGTCAAACAAGTCACTGAGGATACTAAGATTGAGCAACCTTCCCATTCTCCGAAAGTCGGGACTTCCATCATTTCTGGTACTTCTAGTCAAGAGCCAAATAATCTGCAAGGGAGCACAAAACTGATTAAGGAACAGAGCAGAAGAAACCGAGTCTCATATATTGCTCCCGATGATGATTCTTCAGAGGATGAACTGTCACATGGAATTGTTAGCAGTAGTAAAGACCCATTCAATAAAAAATTGGGATCTGAAGTAAAGGCAAGCTCAAAATCCACATTTGGTTTCTTTGATTCAGAGGATAGCGAAGGTGAGGAAGATCTTCATACAAAGATTTCCACAAGCAATGCTCGTCCAAGTGCTAAACTATCTAGAAGGACACAGCCCTCTTCTTCAAATTCTGTTAGAAGTTCTAGCTCAAAGACAGCAGTTGTTTCTGACATGTCAAGGACTTCAGAATATGGAAAAGTCTCTTCAAGGAGGTCCTATGCCACTGAAACTCTACCAAAGTCCTCATCCCATACCAAGAGCTCAGGGAGTCGGGAGTGGAATAGACCTGCAGAACAAGCAGCTCCTGAACCAATACCAGAATCCCAGAGGTATTCGCCTGTAGAGACTTCAAAGTCATACGGAAACTCCTCTTCAGGGAGTTCCTATGCCACTGAAACTGTACCAAAGCCCTTGTCCCAGACCAAGAGCTCAGAACGCCCAGGTAGTCAGGAGTGGCATAGACCAGCAGAAGACGCAGCTCCGAAACCAATTCCAGAATCCAAGAGGTCCTCACCCGTAGGGACTTCAAATTCATATGGAAACCCCTCTTCACGAAGTTCCTATGCCACAGAAACTGTACGAAAGCCCTTGTCCCAGACCAAGAGCTCAGAACGCCCAGGAAGTCAGGAGTGGCATAGACCAGCAGAGGAAGCAGCTCCTAAACTAATTCCAGATTCCAAGAGGTCCTCTCCTGTAGAGACTTCAAAGTCATATGGAAACACCTCTTCAAGGAGTTCCTATGCCACTGAAACTCTACCAAAGCCATCATCCCAAACCAAGAGCTCAGAACGCCCAGGAAGTCAGGAGTGGCATAGACCAGCAGAAGAAGCAGCTTCTAAACCAATTGTAGAATCCAAGAGGTCCTCACCCATGGAGACTTCAAAGTCATACGGAAACCCCTCCTATGCCACTGAAACTCTACAAATGCCCTTGTCCCAGACGAAGAGTTCAATGCGCCCAGGAAGTCAGGAGCGACATAGACCAGTAGAACAAGCAGCTTCTAAACCAATACCGGAATCCAAGAGGTCCTCTGCGCATGTAGAGACTTCAAAGTCATTTCCAAGGGAGCAATCATCCAGTCTTTCTCCAAAGATTGCAACAGCACGGAGCACTGAAACTCCAAAATCTTCAGGTTCTACATTGGAGAGTGCACCAAAGGAGAGAGCTTCTCATGTCCACCCAAAGCTTCCCGACTCCGATGCAATAATTGCCAAGTTTATGGCCCTCCGGCAGAGTCGACAATAGATATAGTTATATGCACATAGTAATATAGGATACATTTTTATGTGATTATCACAAAAGGTTTGCTATTCTTTGACATACTTGAATTTTTTATGATTGTCAAGTAAGGGTTGATGGTTATATGTAAATTTCGTGTCAAAATTGAGTCGTTTATTTTTTATTTTTTCATTTTTAGACCATTATATTGCAAATATGATGAGGTTACCATTTGTAAGAGTTATGTAATAAAACATTTTTCCGTTTCTCTTTGTTCTAAATTTTATGAGAATATCCGAGACTATGCTATATGGATCGTATCTGCCAATTACATTACTGCTTATATATCTCACCAAGATGGTTGGTTTGTTTTGGCCATGTAAAAATTGTGGCTAAAAAATATGGTTCAAATGGTTATATTGTAAAAGACTTTTTATTTTAAAAGGCATACGTTTTTCAACAACATTTTCATAGGAAGACAGTCATAGGGCCAAATGTAGACCCATGTTACAATTTAGCTCTTCAGAATATTAATTTTTTTTTAAAAAAATAATGTATGGCTAAATTTTTTCATCTCTAGCCAGGCATGGCTTTATTTTAGGGCCCACCATATTTTATTATTTTGAGAAAAATTATGGTACAACATTCATTCATTCTACTATTATGTTGTTGTGTGGTTTGTTTTCATTTATGGTGTTGTGTGGCTTGTTTTCATTTAGGCCATTGGAGGACAGCTAAGAGCATCTCCAATCGATGTGTCAAAAGTGCCACATAAACATTTAACATAGAAATAACATCTCACATCACTCCAACCGATGTGTCAAAGCTGATGTGGAATGAAGGCTAGAGGTTGAGATGTTATTTTTGACATCCCAAAAGTAAGATGTCAAATGAATATTTTATTAGTTTTTAAAGACAGCTAGTTGTTACTTTCATTTATTATTTTCTTTTTTTTTTAATTTTTTTCTTCTTTATCTTAAATGATTTGACTGTTACAATAATTATTTATTTGACATATCGGGTGGAGTGTAAAATTGTGTAAGTGTCAAATTGCCACATCAGTCATCAAATTTAAATTTGATGTTTGGTATTTAACATCTCCCTACAGATGTGTCAAAAGTGCCACATAAACATTTAATAGCTAGAAATAACATCTCACATCACTCCAACCGATGTGTCAAAGCTGATGTGGAATGAAGGCTAGAGGTTGAGATGTTATTTTTGACATCCCAAAAGTAAGATGTCAAATGAATATTTTATTAGTTTTTAAAGAAAGCTGGTTGTTACTTTAAATTTATTATTTTCTTTTTTTTAATTTTTTTTCTTCTTTATCTTAAATGATTTGACTGTTACAATAATTATTTATTTGACATATCGGGTGGAGTGTAAAATTATGTAAGTGGGAGATGTCAAATACCAAATATCAAATTTAAATTTGATGACTGATGTGGTAATTTGACATCCTGCATAATTTACACCCCACCCGATATGTCAAATAAAAATATTATTTTATTACATTAGTGTTGATTTATTTATTACTTTCTTAAATGAATGTATTTTTAAATTTTAGTATTAAGAGTAATTCATTAATCAAGTTAAAATACTTATAAATTAATTATAAAATGTAACATAAATACAATTAAACAAAAAAAATCATCCATCTCCATGTTGGTTGATGAAAAGAACATAAAAAAGATCAACATAAATTTTCAACGGTAAAAATTTCAACAATATAGTAGTGTCAAGTGACGATAACAAAGGAAAAGAATTAAAAATAATAATAATAATGAAAGCATATAATGACAGCAGATGCATGACATAGTAACAAGAAGAAAAAAAATATATAGATAAGTATTAAATGAATGATAAAGCCACAACCAGATGGGTAAAGAAATTATAAATTAATCAAAAGACGTCTTCAACACTTGACGGCAATTTTGACAACGGAGGCTTCACACGCCATTCCACGTAGACTATAGTTGTTTGGTTGAAGTAAATTTCAGCTATTATTTTTATTCATTAAAAGTGCCACATAGGATTTGACATCTCCATACCAAACATCAAATTTAAATTTGATGGCTGATGTGGCAATTTTACACTCTATCCGATATATCAAATAAATAATTATTGTAACAGTCAAATCATTAAAGATAAAGAAGAAAAAAAATAAATAAGTAAAATTATATATCAAAGTCACAGCCATTTGTCTTTAAAAATAATAAAATATTTATTTGACATCTTGCTTTTAGGATGTCAAAAATAACAGTTGAACCTCCAACATTCATTCACATCAGCTTTGTGACAATTCGGTTGGAGTGATGTGAGATGTTATTTAGCCATTTAGTCATTTTCACATGCCAAACTTATTTCATGGGCCCATCGCAGGTGCTACCTAACATGAGGAAGAACCATGTGGGTGTGATCACGAGATCAATTCGTGCAACTAGAAATTAACAGACATATATATCCAAGGGTTAAAGACGCACTAATGTTAGCTAGCCGTTACTTTTTTTTAACGGTCAGAACCATTTGGAAAGTGCATCAATTTTTTTAAAAAGCTTTTGTAACTTTTAAATTTCAATTACCCCATTTAGTAAATTTAGGTTGTAGCCAACAAAAAAAATTTCACTTTTGGAAAAAGCCAAAGCTTTTTCAAAAAAGACAAAAAAACCTCTCAACTTTTAAATCAAAGACATGCAAATGTAAATGATTTCTTAGAAATCCAAAAATAAATAAGGGCAATTTTGTCCATTTTGGCTTCTTTTACAAATTTTCTCTCTTCTTTGTGTTTTTCCAAAATCTCCCTTAAAATTTTATGAAAACAAGTTGTCAACTTCAATTTATATCATAGTCTCTAACCATGAAAAAAAGTGACAAGACACCATTATAGTAGTGACGTGTCATAACTCCTAAATGAAAACAAGCCACACACGCAACACCTAAATGAAAACTAGCCACATAACCCCTAGATTAATACAAGCCACACAACACCTTAAATGAATACAAGCCACACACATAACTCCTAAATAAAAACTAGCCATCTCAAAATTTGACCTAATTTTATTTTTGGGGCCCACAGCTAAGGATGAGTTTGACACATTTTGAGGCTACAACCATGATTGGAGAAGGCCTCAAGCTTGTGAGGTCCCAACTGAGAAAAGCTAGGGTGAAAACTGCTTTACGTAACCAAGTAATAGTAATAAATAAATAAAAAGTTAAAACAAAAAGCTTGTGAGGCAAAACCGACTTACAAGAGCTTATAAAAAGGACAAAAGTAAAAATGTTACAAGCACAAAGGTGAGACAAAAGCCTCATAAGTTCAGTGTTGCTAGTATCTATTCAGAACTTCAATCCAGACACATTTTGGGTTTATCTCTGGATCAAAGTAATTTCCATATCAATTTGGAACCATGTGAAATTTATATTTGGTGGTTTCTTTTACTTTCATGAATCTCATGGTTGCCTCAAGTACTATTCTAAAATTGCTTTATGCAGGAGGATTTTCAGAATTATTCGGCAATGGAAAATAAAGAGAGCCAGTGAGCTTGAAAAACCCAACTGTGTTGCAGAGCCAGGAGTTACATGAGGTAACTCTGCATATATAGTCTGCCTAATTTGAATATACTTGTCCAGTATGCATGATATTAACAATTAAACTGCCTGTCCCAATTGAAATGGCAGTACATACTGAAGACTAGTGTGTACCCAAGAGAACCAAATCCTCTCAAGGAACTGAGAATTGCTACTGCAAACCACCCAATGTAAGTCTCTAGATTTCAAAAATGAAGGTGCAGCAAAACTGTGAAATTACAACATTTACACGTCTTCTTTAGAACCAACCATTCTTTCTTGTGCAGGGCTTTCATGGGGACTGCACCTGATGCAGGTCAGCTAATGACCTTTCTCTTGAAACTGGTGAACCCAAAAAAAACAATTGAAATTGGAGTTTTTACTGGCTACTCTCTTCTCCTCACAGCTCTTACAATTCCTGATGATGGCAAGGTTGGTAACTTGGTCCATATATCTATCCAATTCAAGTGATATAACAACAACCAAAAGTTATGCTTTATAGTTTATAATGCACGAATGCAGATTACAGCCATAGACATCAACCGAAAAACTTACGAAATAGGCTTACCAGTTATAAAAAAAGCCCGTGTGGAACACAAAATTGACTTCATTGAGTCCCAAGCTCTTCCTATTCTCGACAAACTCTTAGAAGATGTAAGCAGAGAAAAAATTGCTACTTTGTATTTGACTCTATTTGTTTTCTTTTCAACTTCAAGTATTCGAAGATTGGTGATGCTTTGTGCATGTTGTGCTGCAGCCAGAGAAGGAAGGGAGTTTCGACTTTGCTTTTGTTGACGCGGACAAGAACAACTATTGGAACTACCATCAAAGGCTAATGAAACTGATTAAGGTTGGTGGGATACTTATGTATGACAACACACTCTGGGGAGGAACAGTTGCTTGGCCTGAAGAGGATGTTCCAGAGGCCAAAAGGGAGTATAGGCTGTGCGCAATTGAGTTTAACAAATTGGTTTCTGCAGACACAAACGTTGACATTTCCCAAGTTCCATTGGGTGATGGGATCACAATCTGCAGGCGCATATGCTGATCATCAAGTTGAGTCAGAAAGTCGATATGAATATCATAATCAGATTAGTTCTGTTAAGAAACTACTTTATAAACCTCAGTTGAGAATTGAGATGAAATAAAATCACCCAGTTCATAAAAATGACAATGTTGAGCAAGTGAAGTGATTGATCAAGAACTCAATATATTCAAAACTCAAGTCCCATTCATCACAGCCTTGCTGAGTTAAACACATCCAAAACTCAGGTCAAAAGATGCTACAATCTACAATCACCAAATGCTTTCTCAAATATAAACCAACGCTGCCGCATCAATTGTTATATAGAAGTTACCAATTGGGTGTTAGTTGGATTGACCCAGACTTTTGGCATGCTTCTAAATGGTCCTGGGTTCAAGCTCTCGTGATATCAGTGTCTGTGAGTTTTCCCTCCTCCTCTTCCAAATTTTGGCAAACAAAAAAGAGTTGTTATATAGAAGTGAAAGTTTTGGACTTTTAGGACTTTTTATAGCAATAAACGGTTGAGACAGGGTCATTTAGAGCATTTTCAGCAAGGGCCCAAGGGAGGGCTTTTTTGGGGGGATTAAACCCAAAATGGTGTTTTCAGCAACAAAATTTTGTCAGGGCAAGGAGTGGGGCCCAGCGAACTGGGCTGGCTTGAGGTGAGGGCTGGCCCGAGTACCAAAACTCGTTTTGGGCAAGGAGTGGGGCCCAATTTTTTCCCAATAAAAAAAAAAAAAAAAAGAAACGTAGAGCAGGGTTTCCCTCAATGTAGAGGCCTTAGAAGTTCCCTAGGTACTCCTCAGATCACGAGTACTGATAGATATTGGGTCTATCCATTGGCCTTCTGTAATAGGGCACTAAATCAATCCCTAATCGATCGCTCGCCAGAAAATTTTAAAAAATACCCAAAAAATACTGATTTTTTTTTTTCTTTCTATAAATACCAACCAATACTCTTCACTTTTAACACCAACTCCTCATACATTTTCTTCTCCTTCTACTATTATTCACTTTCTACTCAATATTTTTTTCATTTTGAAGTTGTATTTTTCTAGAAAAATTTATAGGTTCTTCTAGTGAAATCGGAGGGGCATGGAGCATGATGGTATTGACACGTAAGGAACCCAAAAATCTTATCCGAAAATATTATCCAAATTAATTGTTTAAGTAAACAAAGTTATGAAAAAAACAAAAAAATGAATAATATTTGCCATGATAAACCTAAATCTGCTTTGAAACACACTTTAGAGAGATAGGCAGCTATTTATGTGAATAAGAATGTCATAGTAACTCCCTTGCCATAATCGGTGGAAATGCTCTTAGCATTACTTGTTCTTCTCTGAAAAAAGAGCGGCGACGGCAAGTCAAAGAATGTCGTACACTTTAGTACGGTCGTATAACAGCCAGCCTGCAGTTGAAAAAGAAAATTGAACGGCAATGGAAAATACGAAAATTCTGTGGTTGGTGGGGTCGGAAAATTCCCAACTCATCAATCAAAAGCACATTTTGCTCATTTATGATTTGATGTGTTTCGGTTCCACCGTCGCAGCAAATTCAAAGGCCAAGACTCAACCTTCCGTTTTCATCGGGTTCTCTCTTTCTCCATCTCTCTTTCCCTTTCTCAGTGAAATTTATTGCATAAGCGTAGTGTCAATTGTTTGTTTACTATGCATGAAGGTTCAGACTTGATATTTTTATACTTTCTTTTCAATGAATATATTGCAGACTTTTAGATTGAGGAAGAAATGATACATACCCTGAATATTTGTAGCCTAGATGGTAACTTTGTCCTTGAGAGATTGATGAGCGGTAAATAAATGGGCATATGGGTTTATTAGGTTGATGAAAGTCGATGTGAGAATGATCACACAGTTTGTCAAATTTACAGGAGTTGGGTTTATCTGTTGAGTCTGATTTTTATCTGTTCATAAAAATTTACTATGTTGGCATTTGATTTTGTGAACCACAAAATACTCATAGACTTTTTAGCCTTCATGGACACTCTAAAAAGATTAAAAGGTGGTAGTTTGATACTCAAAACTTTGGGATTCTTGTATAGGGCCCTGTGACTCTGTTCTTGATGCCATTGAAGTTGAGTTGCAATTGTGCTCTGCCTTTGTACAGATAAGCCTGTTAATTTTTAATCATTCTCTTCTTAACTTAACTGTTGGATTTGTAGAATTGCTTGGATTAGCTTCTTCCTCCTTGCAGCCTATCAGAACTCTATTGTGAGATATTTGGAGAGAAATGGAGCGCAACCTGAAAAAGGAATCGGATCCTTCACAAAAGGGACTGCTGCAGAGTGATGAGTTATATCAGGTTCCACACATTCTCTCAACTTTTGTTATGCTCTTTCTGTAAATTTTTTGACATTTCATTTTGAAAATGTGGCAGTATATCTTGGAGACTAGTGTATATCCCCGTGAACCGGAGCCTCTCAAGGAGCTAAGGGCTGCCACTGCCAGCCACCCAAGGTTGTCGTCCTTCTTATCTTAGCGCTTATGATGTTGATTAAATCATATACATCCCAAGGTGGCCTGCATCTTAAGTTTCATTAAGCTTCTTGATAACCAAGCCATAACTTGACATGTGAGTGAGTGAAAACTATTAAGGTGGATTATTAATAAGCTTGTTATTTTTTAGGTCTCAGATGGCTACTGCACCAGATGCAGGTCAGTTAATGACTATGCTGTTGAAGCTAGTAGATGCAAAGAAGACAATTGAAGTTGGTGTTTTCACCGGATACTCTCTTCTCCTCACTGCTCTTACAATTCCTGAGGATGGCAAGGTCTGCCACTACTAATTCTGAATTTGCTTATTTGTCATGCGAGGCTATAATAAAAGAATATGCTGAAAGCTAGTAAGTAATGAACTTCCATGTACTTGAAACTATTTATGGTTCTGAATACCTTATTGCAGATTGTAGCAGTAGATGTGAATCGTGAGGCATATGATCAAATAGGGTTGCCAATCATAAAGAAAGCTGGTGTTCAACACAAAATTGACTTCATTGAATCTGAAGCCCTACCAGTTCTTGATAAGCTACTAGAACATGTAAGTATTTTGCATTTGGAACCATTCTTTTCGGCTTAGCTGAAAACAACGAAGTTTGTGACTTAATTTTCTCATGGGTTGGGGATTATGTTGCAGCATGAAAATGAAGGCAGTTTTGACTTTGCTTTCATTGATGCCGACAAGGTGAACTATTGGAATTACCATGAGAGGCTAATGAAGCTGTTGAAGGTGGGTAACATAGTTGTCTATGATAACACCCTCTGGGGAGGAACAGTTGTAATGCCTGAGGAATTGACTCCAGAATACATGAAACAAGGCAGACAGGCGACTATTGAGCTTAACAAGTTACTCGCAGCCGATGCTCGTGTCCAAATTTCACATGCTTCTTTGGATGATGGGATCACAATTTGCAGGAGAATTAACTGATTCATGCTTGAAAGTTGAAATCTTACGTTTCTAAGCTTGAGCATTTGGCAATATTCCTATGCTAATGAGATTTGAATTATAAGTCTGAACTCAGGAGTTTTAATGAAATAAATTTTTGCTGTAGTGATCTCTGCTCTTCTGAGCGTTGTTTATGAGGCACGAACAACTTCATCTCCAAAGTTCCCAAATGAAATGGCAAACCCAAGGTCCAAACCATTCAAGCTCAAAATGATTATAATTTAAAAAGGGAGGATTGTTCAAAAATTTAAAGATTGGTCATCGAAGAATACTCATTTTCATGGAGGAATGGCTTAAAAACGGCGTAATTTGGTGAACATAACAATTTGACAAGAATTTTGGCCTAACTAGAAGAGGGATATATACCTCTTAAGTAAATGGACTTAGCAATCATATAGGAGTAAATTCCCCTAGTATGTCATCTCAACCCCTACGATAGACCAGAACAAGTAAACAAATCTAACACAAGGGGAAAAATGTGAATTTCTGTATTCCTAATCCTACATAGGATCTTGCAAACCCTTGAATACGATGTGGTAATTATCATGTTTGCTGAGCCCCATCCAGCAGTTATCAGCTTCATCACGACTACTTGAAACTCTATATCATAAATCAATCTTCACAATGAAACTATATTAAGTCATGGTCTCGACAGCTTTCTTGGCAAATGTTTCAGCAACCAGCAGAGGGAAAGCAATTGTTGCATCGCAATGTACCTGGTTCAACCAATCAAAAGGAGGGAAATTAAACAGAGGGATAAAACGCTGGAAGGGTAAGCATTTGGTGGATAGAAGTACATATTATAATGCAAACAAAAATGAGAGCTAAAAGGGAATGGGCATAGTAAAGATATAACATAGGTTAGGTAATACCTTAACAGTTTTAGCAGAACCCCGTATTTTCCCCCATGATACAGCCTCATCCGGACGAGCTCCAGAATCACTCCCATCAAACTCTTGTGCAGTATTGATGAAGACAGCATAATCCGCACCATTACGCATCATGTTGGCATTGCAAATGTGGTGTTTGGGCAGGCCCCCTCCGAGAATGATCATTCCAGTCTTCCTTGGATTTGCATGGACAGCTTCGCTGTTCATGGCCCTAATATCTGTTCAAAGGCATGCTATCTTGTGATTACATTTTCCCAAGTTAATTATCAGCTGCAATGACAAAGTAACGAGCAGCATACCTTGCACTACATCAACGATCAGACCTGGACTGCGGAAAGAATGAAAGTACAACATGTCTCCCAGTGAGCCATCTGTTAAGCCTGGACAGAAAACTGGGATATTGTTCTGGAAAACAACCACAAAAATACACCAAATGTTACTGCAAAGATCACTGCCACTATTTTCATAGATACAAGTAGAAGATAACAAACATTCCAATGGTACTCTTGCATAATTTTGATACACAACCCCATTACTAACTAACAGTAACATTTATCCAACCAAATTTAGACTTTAAAATAAACAATACCAACATGATGTACAAGCTTAAGAGCTAAACATAAAGTGCTCGATTTGGTTGATTTCTTGCCTTGTATGCCCAATAAAGATATGAACGTCGATCATTTATTTCCTTCCCCAAGCGTGCAATCAATTTAGACGGCGTCCACAATATGTTCTGCTAAAAAAAACCATATCAATCACACACCCCCCATAAATTGAATAAACTAACTTCAAAAGAAAGTATCCTCCTTTAAGATACATGCCTGCTCAGTTTGTTCCTTCAACATCTGGTCGAAAATAGGTATGATCCAATCCTCAAACTTGCAGTAGTTACCATTAGGAACAAGCAAATTACCGATACGATTCAAGCCTTTCGACCGCAACTGAGCTCCAGCTAAAGAGAAATCACCTCTATAAGTGGGCGCAAGGCATTTTATAAGATCTTCCTCTATGCCACCAGCAGTTGTAACCACCACATCCACCATACGGTGCTCCACCAAGTACCGAATCGTGTCTCTAATCCCAGACGAAACCAAATTCGAAGTAAAACCCAGAAACACCTTGCATTTCACCGACTTTCTGTACTTCAAATCCGTCTCGTCCTCACCGCAATCTTCAGCTAGACCCTCGTCTGCTAGGCTCCAATCTAGCTTCAGTGCAATTAAAACGATGGGTTTGGTTAAAAACTAAATGACAATGAAGTTGGTTTGGTGATAGAAAGTTTACCATTTGGTTGACGACTTGAATGGCGTCTCCGAGATTGGAGGCTTGGAAGCCAGTGGAAAGCATGGAGCTGAGGAGGCGAGGGTAGTCTATGCCTTGATTGAAATCGTACCCTTCGATTTCGCTGGATTGGCCCTCCAAATCCTCTGACTCTCTGAAAGCAGAAGAGTGCGCGCTTGCTATCAGGTTGTCTTCCATTGCTTCACCCGCAAAACACTTCAAATAAAAAGAAAAGAAAAGAAAGGAAAGACATTTGAACAATCCAAAACTCTCATCTTTAAACCCATCAACGAAACTTCATATATTTCGAAATCAAAGGGAAAGAGAAACTTTACCAGCCGGAGAGAGAGGCGGAGAGAGTTCGACGAAACTGTAGAGCAAAGAGAAAAGGCTGCCGCTTTGATTCTAAAAATTAAAGCTTGCAACTTGAGCAGGGTAGCTTTTATGGGTTCTTCAAGCAGCGTGGCAAAAAAAAATTGAAATAAATAGACTTTGGTAAATTATTTAATAGTTATTTTATTTTTAAAACACTTTTAAAAAAATTTAAAAAAATTTAATTTCTATTAGTTGAAATTACTATAATACTCATGTCATGTCAGAACGTTACGCTATCGATATTTGAAAAAAATCTTTCAAAACTTGTCGTGTCTGTGAATTACTTGAACTTTATACAGATGAGATACGAATTAAGATTTTTAGAGCTTTAACATTATCGACATTTGAAAAAGAATCTTTCAAAACTTGTCGTGTCTGTGAATCACTTGAACTTTATACAGTGAGATACAAATTAAGGTTTTTAGAGCCATTAAGAGTTAAGTGAGAAAGTTTGAATTCTAAGGGGAGTGAAAAACAGTAATTAATAAAATGAAGTAAACTTTGATACATGTATAACAAAAAAGAAAAGAAAGAATGAAGTAAACTCAGAAAAACATATTAAAATTACAAAAAGGGCCGTTCCGAGAATCGAACTCGGGACCTCTTGCACCCAAAGCAAGAATCATACCACTAGACCAAACGGCCGGACTTGATACAATGTTATTCCTCAATCTATAAATATAGTTTCCACAGCATGTCATTTTAGTGTCTAGGGTTTTGTAAAAGAACTATATAAACCAAATACTTGAGCTTATTCGTGAACCCACCGAGCCTCCTCCTCCTCTCTCACACACAGAAGCTCGCTCCCTGCAAGAGTAAGTTCTTCACCATCTCTAAGATCTTTCGCTCTCTGATTCCATTTCTCGCTCCATTGAATCAGATCATGCTGATATTGAATCATTTTAGTCTTGGATGAATCAGAGCCGTTGATATTTTGTGATTTTTGTGATTACAGCTGCTAGGTGCCATGGCTACTGTTCCAGGACAATTGATCTGGGAGGTCGTGAAGAAGAACAACTCCTTCTTGGTGAAGCAGTTCGGCCGAGGCAACGCTGGCGTCCGATTCAGCAAGGAGCCCAACAACCTCTACAACCTCCACTCCTACAAGCATTCTGGTATTTTCTTACCCTCTGTTTGTTTCCCGAAAAAAAAAAAACTTAAACCCTAGGAATACGACTCGTTTGATTCATTTTCGGTTGTTTTAACTTCAATTAGGCTTGGCGAACAAGAAGACGGTGACTATTCAGCCCGGAGGCAAAGACCAGTCTGTGGTGCTCGCCACCACTAAGACGAAGAAGCAGAACAAGCCTGCCAGTTTGCTTCACAAGTCTGTGATCAGGAAGGAGTTTCCTCGTGTGGCCAAGGCTGTTATCAATCAGGTACCTCCGAATTTCATATCCTGAGCTCTAGTTTTAGCTATTGCTATTTGAGTTGAATTATTAATATGCTTAATATCAATGATGCTTGAATGCAATAGAGGTTAATTACAATGTCGTTGCAATCTTATTATCTGTGTGGCCACAGTTGTTAACATGTTAATCAGCCGCCTGGTTACTTTTTAGCAGTGATGAGCAGCTAACACGTAAGAAGATCCTACTTTGTGTAGGATTTTCAATGAAATACAATTGTTACGCTTGGCTTCTGAGCACTCATTTATACCTGAAAATTGACATGGTATTTGAAGACCCAAATTTAGTGAGAACAAAAGAAAAATGAAAATGGCCTTTCAATGTTTTCTGATTTTCGTTCAACTGTGGTGTCATTATAATGAAGTTGGTTTTCTGGAACATTTGATATGATCATACTATGTTTGGAGCCTCTCATTCAAGTAATAACTTATCCAGTTTAATGAGTGTCTATAATTCCTACCCCGGGTTTAACATAAACTCTCTCTCTTCACAAATCATGCGATCATAACAGAATTAATGGTTTGAAATTGTTCTGTATGTTCTGGAATAGTATGTTTCTTTTAAGCCCTCTTGTGTCAAACATATGGATTTTTGTGATTCGCCTTTTTTTTTCTTCTCATTGTAGAGCACAAAGTTGCATTTTGTTTCCTACAGTTTTGATATCTGCACTAGCTAAATTGTTTTTTAATTGTAAATTGTTTCAGGTGGCAGATAATTTCTATAGACCCGATTTGAAGAAAGCAGCCCTTGCCAGGCTTAGTGTTGTTCACAGGAGTCTCAAGGTCTCCAAGTCTGGTGTCAAGAAGAGGAATAGGCAGGCTGTCAAGACCCCTGGTAGGAAGTGAGATAGTGGGGAAGATGTGTCATCGCTCTACTATGTTCATTTGGTGTCTTTAGTTTTACTTTTCCAGGTTCAGAGAGACATGATTTCCCATTTTATATTTATCTCCAGACGAATGTGGAAACTTTTCCTTTTACTGAAAAAGGGAAGGTCCCTGTTTGTGTTTTTTTTCTTATCACAAAGTTTTGCTGAAGATTGATTTGGTAATGCTATGTAGTTTTCAGAAATATCTTAATCATAGATTTTCGGGATGCAATTCTTGTGGTTGAAGAATGACGATTTAAATCCAAATTCAAGTTTTACCAGGTTAAATGCAAGATATAAGGAATTTGTGCCTATATTTTTGTCATAATTTCCTGGGTTATCTATTTTATCTGAAACTTTTTTTGGTGTTAAAAACATAGTATCACCTGGTAAGTGATTTCAGTTTTTCTTTTGAGAGGTGCTATTCAGAAATCATGGAAGGGTTATGATCTCAATCTTCCCGAAAGAATCCTGCAGGAAATCAAACTGACACCAAAAATCAAACATGAAGATCGGACCGAAAAGCCTGCTGTCCGAAACCGCTGCTATAGGCGGAGTAGAATCACTTCCTTCGGAATGCAGCCACCAAAATAGGATCTAACACTAAACCATCAACAAAACTGAATTGAAAATTTCGTTAAAAAAAATTGAATTGAAAATTAAAAACAACATTTTGGGCTCGGCTCCAATTTTCTGGGTTAAAACCCAAAGATCCAGCAAGCAAAGCAAAGCAGAGCTACCAACCAAAGGCTCCAAAAAACATGAACTGGGCGCGCGCTAGGATAATGGCCCAGATAAATTTGGAAAATTGGAATGCGTCGCACGTGCAAATCACGTGATATTTATCTTCGCCAATTTCACTATAAATACCACCGATGATGCCCAATTCCCCCCCATTTTATAACAGTGTAATTTTTCCCGCCTCTCTCCCTCTCATTTCCAGCTCCCGAAACCCTAACCAGAAATGGTCCAGAAGCAAGGACCCACCGCCGATCCCACCGCCACCGAACCTAAGAAACGACGTCGTGTGGGCTTCTCCCATCCCGGTGAGTCCTCTTCACTTCTGTTTTCCAAGTTATGTTTCCGTTGTTTCTATAAACCACTATATTCTCTTCTCCTTTCTGTTTTGTATGTTTTGGTACTTAATTTAGACCTAAATTTTGTGTGCTTTTGTGGGTTTGGGAGCAGATGTTGGAGTAGACGCCAAAGATTGCATCAAGATTTACCTAGGTATGATGGGTTTTATGCGCATTTACCGGATATTACTGTTTGATACTGTTGAGTGAGGCTAAATTTTAGTTTTAGGTAACTTCTTTTTTGGGGATTTTGATTGAGATGGTTTGGTTGAACATTAACTTAATGAGCTGTTTGGTGGCTCAGTAAAGTTGGAGCCTAGGCCAGAAACTTTATCTTTAAAATAAATAAATTTGGGACCTCACCCCATTTTAGCTATTTGGTTATTGATTAATAAGAAAACGTGGAACTAGAAAATTCGTAGTTGTGATTATTTTGGACTTGAGGTTGACATTCAGTCAGCAACCAAGCCGTGATGATTTTGGTGACTGGAAAATGATTTAATCACACGTATGAGTTGAGATTACGTGAATGCTTAATAATTTATACGAGGATGTTAAAAATAGATGCAATTGCGTGCTTTATACATTTTCAGATTGGTTGGAAAATTTTAATTGTGGAATGTGATATTAAACTTACTTTTTGTCGATATTTTTATCCTTGTTGACTTGGGAACGAATACTCTGCTTTAAATCCTATGTATTTTCTTTATAATATCTCAATCATTAGCTCACATGCGTGCTTAATCAATGGCTGCTATCACAGTTTCTAGCAAAGAGGAAGTGGGTGCTTCAAACAACTTTTGTTTAGATGATGTTGACTTGGATAGATTTTTTGATGAGGGGAAGATATATGGTTACAAAGGACTGCAGGTAATCTTTGTACATTTTAATTGAAGTTTACTTTCATATCATTT
Source organism: Prunus mume (assembly GCF_029339155.1). Taxonomy (NCBI): domain Eukaryota; kingdom Viridiplantae; phylum Streptophyta; class Magnoliopsida; order Rosales; family Rosaceae; genus Prunus; species Prunus mume. The sequence continues at coordinate 4,079,140 of NC_142705.1, read as the reverse complement.
GCTTCACTGGTGCAAATAATGTTTAAACTATTTTAATAGTCTGAACGGAATGATTCAACATGGCTTCATTATTATCTTCCATCCAATGCAGATTACCATATGGGTTAGCAGTATTTCATTTCATGCCTTTGCTGATATTGCATTTGAGAGCACAACTGATGTAAGTGTTGGCATTCTGTTGCCCCTTCTCTCTTTGTGTGTACATCAATCTGTTCTATTTGTCAACTTTGCCGATTGCTTATCCTTCTAGCACTGTCTCTGTCATATTGCTGATTGAAATGGTTAAATGTTACAAGGGAGGCAAAGGGATCACCGATTTGAAATCAACTCTTCAGGTATGGATTGATTCCCAATTTAAACTGTCACTTCAGTTTAGTATGTTGTTAGTTCGGCTGCTAAGTTAGTAGTGTTCTCCAGGAAATCTTTGGTTTGACCCTTGTTGAGAGTGAGGAGGAGTTCCTACAAAGTTTTTCAACACAGAGGAATTTTATTAGGTAATGAATGGTGAAATACTTTCATAGGTCAAATATCAAAATTAATTATGTCCATAACTTTTGGATTTTTGTAACTTTGCTTATTTACTTAATGAATTCTATCTTTACAACATGTGCAGATCCATTGTCTCAAATGGGGAGGTGTTGCAGTACAAGACCTCCAATGGACAAATAAATGATTCTAATGCAGCCACTTCTGATGTGGAGGTGATTTTGATGTGCAGATCTTTGTTTTTTCGTACTATAATAAAATATTAGAAATTTGTGTTGCATTTTTTAATAACAGCCAACTTCAGGTTGTGCGCTTGGTTGTGGGCAAGACAGCTGCTGGACACCTTTACAGTCACTTGATTCCTCTTGTTCTTCTTCTTATTGATGGTAATTTTATCACCTATCTCACATCATCAGAGAACACTGTTATTTTCTTATTTTTATGGAGAAAAGGTGGGAAGGGGGAGTGTAAGAATATGACATCAATTGTTTTTTGAATTAGGTAGTAGTCCAATTGATGTTGTGGATCCAAGCTGGGAGTTGTATGTCCTGATCGTGAGGAAAACAGATCAGCAGGGGGAAATCTACAATATGTTGCTTGGTTTTACAGCTGTGTATCGTTTTTACCATTATCCTGATAGTTCTCGGTTGCGGATTGGTCAGGTTTGCTCCTTGTATATATCAGTTGCTAGTTATGCATACTCTAGAGAAACAGCTTGGTGCGTCCGTAGTTCAAATAAATTTCATTTTTTGTGCAATCTTGGTGCTGTTGAGTTTTAACAAGCTTCCTTGTTGATGGCAGATATTGGTATTGCCTCCTTATCAACACAAGGGTTATGGACGATACCTTCTTGAGGTTCTCAATGATGGTGCAATATCTGAAAACGTCTATGACCTCACCGTTGAAGAACCATTGGATTACTTTCAACATGTACGCACTTGTGTTGATGTACTGCGCCTTCATAAGTTCGATCCAATCAAGCATGCAGTCAGCTCAGCAGTTTCGCAACTAAAGCAAGGAAAATTGTCGAAGAAGACACACACTCCTCGACTCATGCCAGACACTAGAGTCATTGAGGATGTCCGGAAAAGTTTGAAAATCAACAAGAAACAGTTTCTTCAGTGTTGGGAGGTTTTCCTTTATCTCGGCCTTGATCATGTGGACAGCTATATGGATGATTTTGTGGGAATTATTTCTAATCGCATGAAGGAAGATCTTATCGGAAAAGATTCTGGGACTGTTGGGAAGCAAGTGATTGAAGTTCCAAGCAATTATGAACCCGAGATGTCATTTGTGATGTTCAGGTCACAAGCTGGTGAAGCTGCTAGTACTGTTCAGATAGATGAGAATCAACCAAATCAGGAGGAGCAACTCCAGCAGTTAGTTGATGAGAGAGTGAAAGAGATCAAATCAATAGCTGAGAAAGTGTCTGTGCAGCTCTCTATCATTGCTGAGGCATCATAAAGGACTTCAATTTTGGCGATGCCCTTGTACTTTACCGATTGATGCAATTTGTAGGGTGAAAGTGGTTTGTGGGTTGGAATATTGGAGGCTTATCTGTAAATCTTTGAGCTCTATGCTTGCATCCTAGCTTTTGTTATTCGAATATTTGCAGAACTTTATTACTTCTAATGAAATTGAGCAGCTAACGCCACCTTTAACATGTCAGTGTCGTTTTCATTCTCTGTAACTTGCATTTTTATTTCAATTTTGCATCAAGTTATGGGATCCGTGTTTACAAATACAAAACAAGTCACCTGCTTTTTTCACATCCACTTTGTCAATTTAGGTAATATCTGTTTGGTACAAAGTAAAGTATCGTATATTGGAACAAAAACTTGCACAGATATATACTCATTAATGGGAAAATAAGGAGATCCTTCGCATGCTAAATTACTGGGTTGAAAATGGCCCCCATTTTAGTTCCCCTATATTCCCCCTTCAGCAGTAGTCCATATACATCTCTTAGTATCAAAACATGAGGTACACGTACACGACCCGAAATTTATCATTGATTTGGCTTTACGCCAGCATCTCTAATCTTGACCGTTCTTTGTACCCAGTCTGAGACCTTCAATCTTCAGACGTTGCGCATAATATATAAATCTTGGGTGCACACCAAATTGGCTAAATGTTGTGAACACTGTAACCTGCATCCTCTGATGTCAAGTTCTCCTTCCAGTTTTCAAATTCAGACCCACCAAACACCACTTGCTTGATTCCAACAAAGCTGTTTAACAGACATCAAGTAACAAGAGTAAGAATAAATATACGAAATAAGAAGCTTCCAAATGAATCTAGGCCAAGGCATTAAACAAGCAACATCCAGTAGAAGATATGGGAATTTGAGAGCCGCACTCGGAGCTTATCTGAGTCAATGCATTTATTAGAACATCCAGTAGCAATGGTTCACTGGTGCCAATATCCACCCTGTCAAAAATTTATCAGATTGGTGAGCAAGAACCATCTACACTTCCATTCCTCCCAATTACAAAAAAGCATCAGCATTTAACTAAGCATCACCATAAAGTCCCAAATCATGAAATTCAAGTTGAGCTCATACCAAACACGTGCTAAGTTGTCTTGAATCTCAAGATCTCCAATATTGTAAAATGTAGTTGGTGTTACATTTGCTCCCTGAATGGCATCATAACTCGGTCTTTTATCCAAAGGAGATTGTGACAACTGCATGAATGAGATCAAAGCAGGTGGGGATTTATGGCTCAAAAACTTGCATTTTGTTTTCCAGTATATAAACTTGATATGAAGTCATGTATGATATTTCTATGGCCGATCGGCTCTCACCAAGTTTCAAACGGAAATTTATAGGGTAATTGAAAATTTACTTGCATATTCATGGAATTGCATCCACCCATGCGTCCAATGATGTGCCATGATCGAATGGTCTGTAGACGCCAGATCAACTGAGTTACTTGATGATATATTACAAAGAACGTATTTTCAAGAAGAGGATAAGGTACTTACATCAGAGATTAAGGAAACATCTTGTTCCAATGGAGTGTTGTAGAATTCAAACCATATATATGAGTTTGAGAAACCAAAGCTGGTTGTGCCAGAAGCCAAGACTAAGTTAGTAAACAAATGCACTTGATGATCTTGTTTCATCAGTGAAATTTAAAAAAGACAGTTATTTAACCATAAAAAAATGGTAGTTTACACAATTTGCATATAGGAACAACCTCTGGAAATAATTAGCACAAGATCATTTGTTTATATTAAGCATCCCCAGCATGTACAAGCTAGAAAATGGACCAAAACCCACACTGACAAATTGCTTTCTGTTCCAACACCATCTGAACTTACTTGTTGAATGTCACATTCATGGGTACACCTGAACCAGACTTTGTGTGCAATATCTTGTTCCTTTTCTTCCTCAACCTATCTTCCATCTGCAATTTGGTTAAACCTCTGTCAATGCTCACACATAAAAACTCCTTAAACCTTAAAATAAAACCACAAAAAAAAAAAGGTTTACCTTGGACCTAGCCTTTTGTGGGTCATCAAGACAAGCACCCATAATTTCAGCAAACTCAGGGTCCCGATCAAAGTCCTTTTCTTCCTCTCTCCCTGTGAACCCACCTCGGCCTGAAAATCTGTCTTCAGATTCAGCTTCAACTTCAGCCTCTATATCAATAAAGTCATGTTCTTTATCGTCTTCTCCTTCACTCACTTTTTCTGTCTTCAGCTTTAGGCCTCGACCCGCTTTAGCCACAAACACAGACTTCCTGGGCTGGCCCGGCTGTGCATAAAAGCTCCGAAATGGAAGCTTAACTGTACAAAATGGCGGGAAGCGGCTTGCGCTGCTGGGAAATAAGGATAAGGAAGTGTTGGGACTTTGAAGAACAGGCGCGCAGGTGTGCAGGATAGGCATGGTTTCTTAAATACCGTCGTCTTTTAGCAAAGGCGTCTCTCTTGAGCACCTTAACGTGCGCCTCTGTAGACTGCGGTGATGAAAGTAGAACGCAGCTTAGCTCAAGAGTGGAAGACTCCGAAGAGGAGACTATCCATTTGGGTACTGTGGAGCCGTAAAAGTCCAAGTTCTTCTTCTTTAGAGGGAAAAGAAAGGGCCCAAGTTTGTTCCTAATGGGCTCAGGCCCAAGATGTGAACGCTGACGTGGCAAGATCATGGTGTGCAAGGTCTGATGGCATCACAGTCAAAGCTGAGAGCTCTCGAATTGTAAAAGACGACACAGAAGTAGCAGTTCGTAGCTTTCGTGTTTTTTTTTCTGAGTCTTGACAAACATTATGGTGTTATTATTATAAAGATTATTTCTTTGCCAACAAATAACTGAAATCTGAAAGACTGAAACTTTTAAGTGAGTCCAATTTCCCAATTTGAAGAGGGAGACACAGAGATGGATTTGCTTCCGGCAGAGACCTCAAATACAGTGAAGAAGAAACATGGGTTCAGGTCATTGAAGCTGGTGAACGTAGACATGGACCAAGTGCTTGGGGAACAACCTGTTGGAGTTGACTATGGCAGGCTTGACAATGGTCTATGTTACTATGTTCGTTGTAATTCTAAGCCCAGAATGAGAGCAGCGCTCGCTCTTGCTGTCAAAGTCGGGTACAACTTCTTTTTTGTTTATAATTGGGTTTGTTTTTCTTTATCTTTATTGCTTCTGTGCATTTGGTCGTTGATTGGTGTTACATGGGCAATTGTGTTTCTGTGCTTAATTTAGTGGTTTCTTTCACTGTGGGTTTTGGTGAACTTGGTGGGGGAACTGCCATTTGCTATTATACTCTGGGATTCTGATAATGTAATTTGATCCACAACGCAATAAACTGAAATATCAATTATACTTGCTGAAACCGAACAATGCAGTGAGTAAAGGAAGAGGAAAGATTTTTCCATCCCCAATTGGGATGATTAAATAACTGAAATTGAATAACATGGAATTGAAATGCACATAATGACACAACAATATATTATGTGCTTGAGTTGGAAAGTTATATCATATGTAGAGTTAGCATTTTATCTCATTGACTAGATAAATAGGTTCAAACCTTTCATATATGTATATATCCCTGAATTTATAAAGGATTGTTATATTATTGGGTTCATGGCAGATCAGTTTTGGAAGAGGAGGACGAACGAGGAGTTGCTCACATAGTTGAGCATCTTGCTTTCAGTGCAACTGAGAAATACACAAATCATGATATAATCAGATTTCTTGAGAGTATTGGGGCAGAATTTGGCGCTTGTCAGAATGCAGTGACATCTGCCGACGACACTGTTTACGAGTTGTTTGTTCCTGTTGATAAGCATGAACTGTTATCTCAGGCCATTTCAGTCTTGGCCGAATTCAGTTCTGAGGTATAAACAAAGTTTACCTTGTTCGGTAATTCTCCACAATTTTTAATCTCTGGTTTAATTACGTGCAATGTGCAGGTTCGTGTCTCAAAAGATGATCTAGAAAGAGAAAGAGGTGCGGTTATGGAAGAATACAGAGGGAACCGGAATGCTACAGGAAGGATGCAGGATGCACATTGGATTCTGATGATGGAAGGTTCACAGGTACTGCTACTATGAAGCTTATAATCCCTGACTAACTTGATCAGGAGATTTTTTTATTCTTTGATGAACCATCACCTGTAATGTTTTTATGCGCCTCCTACAACATTCTGACTATGCAATTGAGTCTTAGATTTAGGGGTCCATGATAGAACAATGTACCATGCACACATATAACCACAGAGGGTTGGAACTTGGAACTAGTTTTACATAATTTCTTTAATGTTATATTAAGTAGAAGGATGTTGCTAAGGTAAAGTACATGAATTTAAGTTTTTTTAATTTTCTCTGCTATGTATGCTGAAGTCTAAGACCTAGGTAAACTTGTTGAATTTTTTTGTCAATCTTATGTTATTCTTAGACCCCTCTTTTGTTTTGACCAAAATAAAAGAACCTTCTTTTCATTGCAGTACGCTGACCGCTTACCGATTGGATTAGAGAAGGTGATTCGAACTGTTTCTTCTGAGACTGTGAAGCAATTCTATAGTAAGTGGTACCATTTAAGCAACATGGCAGTGATAGCTGTTGGAGATTTCTCTGATACCCAGGTTTGGCATTGTCAACATGTTAATGTTCATATTGGAATTATAAGAGTTGTTTCGTAGTCAAGATGCCTTAAAATCTCTCTCTCTCTCTCTCTCTCTCTCAGAGTGTAGTTGAGTTGATAAAGAATCATTTCGGACATAAAATTTCATCACCTGAGCAGCCTCTTATACCAAGATATACAGTTCCATCTCATGAAGAGCCACGTTTTTCATGTTTTGTTGAATCTGAAGCTACTGGGGTTAGTACAGAAATAAATCTCAATCTTGTTTGTACCAATTGATCTGCACATTCATGGACGTGCAAGTGATATACGTGGAATTTTCAGTTTTAACATTGAAATTCGCTTGTGACAGTCTGCAGTAATTATTAGCTATAAGATGGCAGCTGGTGAGCTGAATACAGTGAGGGACTATAGGGATTTGCTGGCAGAGTCCATGTTCCTTTATGCCCTAAACCAGAGGTTCTTTAAGATAGCTCGTAGGAAGGACCCCCCCTATTTCTCATGCTCAGCTTCCGCAGATGTTCTTGTTAATCCATTGAAGGCTTATATAATGACTTCATCCTGTAAAGAAAAAGGGACTATTGAGGCCCTAGAATCAATGCTGACTGAGGCATGTTTTTCATCCTATACAAAAACTCTACTTGTTTTGTTTTTAATTTGGAACTAATTGTAATGACACTTTACCTTCAGGTTGCAAGGGTACAATTACATGGGTTTTCAGAACGAGAAGTGTCTATTGTTCGAGCTTTACTGATGTCAGAGATTGAATCTGCCTATTTGGAGCGTGATCAAATGCAATCAACTAGCTTGCGAGATGAATATTTACAAGTATTTCCAAATTGTAGATTTCTTGTAAACTTTCAATTTATAATATGACGTTTGTATTGATTTGGAAAAATGTTTTGCCTTTATGTTCCTTTGGGTAGCATTTTCTCCGCAATGAACCTGTTATTGGGATTGAATATGAAGCTCAACTCCAGAAGACTCTTCTACCTCGTGAGTCATTGCATATCTACATGTAATGATCTGATTTATTATATAACAAATGTATAGCTCTTCTCACCATGACTTTTACACCTGTAGAGATAACCGCAGCAGAGATATCCAAATATGCAGTAAAGTTACAAACATCATGCAGCTGTGTCATTAAGACAATTGAGCCACGAGCTTCTGCAACAATAGGTGATCTAAAAAATGTTGTATCAATGATCAATGATCTTGAGGAAAAAAGAATCATTTCTCCTTGGGATGATGAACAGATTCCAGAGGAAATTGTTAATACAAAACCTAATCCTGGGTAATTTTGGACCTTAACTTCTTAGAAATGCATATCACCATATCAGTTTTATTTCTGCTTTGTTCTTTCCCCTTTGTGTGTGCTTGTGTTTTCTAGTTCACATGAGAATCTCTTCTCTGCAGCAAACTCTGTTTTTTGCTTGCTTGTATTTGAGAAGGGCATAAAATTGTTTCATTTTCTGTTGGGAGTTTATATTCTTATGTATTCTACATTTATCATCAGCTCTATGAATTCTCTTAAACCGTTTTCTGATATCTCAGCATTCTTAGCCTTTCTAAATTATTTGTTTCAGGAATATAGTGCAGGAGTTGGAATATTCAAAAATTGGAGTTACTGAGTTAGTTCTATCAAATGGCATGAGAGTTTGCTATAAGTGTACAAACTTCCTTGATGACCAGGTGGAACTCTGTGAAAGCAATGCAATATCTGTAGTTCAATGTCTGGGGAGAAACTGTGTGGATCTCATTATATGAGTTTAGCTCTAAAGCTCTGTCAATATGTCACTTGTTTTTTTGTAGTTAAAGTTATGAACATAAGACGACATTCATCATTCTAATTGATCTGTAGTCATTAGAACTAGGGGTGAAAGAGAAAGGAAGAAATTCTATTTCCAATGCATGAAATGAACGTTTATTAATTCAAGGCTAAAAGAACTATTATATATGATATTGTTCCTTTCCAATCATTAGGAGAGAAATTTTCCATCTCATATAATGGCTTTCTGTTCTCATGTATGGTAGTACCAAAGATCTGAGAGTTGTTGTATAGTATGTCTAGTAATTTAGTTGGTTTGTAATTCTTATCGACATTTTGTTTTGATAGGTTATCTTTACAGGGTTCTCATATGGGGGTTTATCCGAACTTCCTGAAAGCGAGTACTTTTCTTGCTCAATGGGACCAACCATTGCAGGGGAAATTGGCGTATATGGTTATAGACCTTCAGTTCTTATGGATATGCTTGCTGGTAAGAGAGCAGAAGTCAGCACAAAACTTGGAGCATATATGAGAACCTTTTCTGGTGATTGTTCACCCTCAGACTTGGAAACTGCTTTGCAGGCATGCTCTCTCTCTCTCTCTCTCTCTCTCTCTCTCTCTCTCATATTATGATCACAATGTTAACGAAGTGTTGTAGGATGGAAATTTAAAATATTAAAAAAAAATTAATGGTTTCTCTTTATCCCGTAGTTCTCTTTATTTGTCATGTTTTTGCAAGGTTTTCTTAAGTTACAAAGCTTTTGCAATGTTTGTGCTGGCAGCTTGTCTATCAACTATTTACGACAAATGTAACACCAGGAGAAGAAGATGTCAAAATAGTGATGCAAATGGCAGAAGAAGTGGTCCGTGCTCAAGACAGGGATCCTTACACTGCATTTGCAAACCGTGTGAAGGAGCTCAACTATGGAAACTCCTATTTCTTTAGAGTACGATGCCCATTCTGAGTTCATTGTAGTTTTCATTCATGTGGTTTGTTCTAGTTATAATTCTGGGTTAATTATATATTTTGCAGCCTATTAGAATAAGTGATCTTCGGAAGGTTGATCCATTGAAAGCCTGTGAATATTTCAACAAATGTTTCAAGGATCCATCAACTTTCTCCATTGTTATTGTTGGGAACATTGATCCCTCTATAGCACTTCCTCTTATATTGCAGTATTTGGTAAGTAAAACTTCCTTTCGAGTCTACTTACACCTGGATTATATTATATGTCCTCACAGGTATGTGATTTACCATGCAGGGTGGAATACCAAACCCCCCTGAACCTCTCCTGCAATATAATCGTGATGATCTCAAGGGACTACCATTCACTTTTCCTAAAACCAGAATAAGGTAGAATAGAGCACAAATCCATATGCAGCAATAGCACATTGTATTTATAATATCATATCAATACCTACATGGGTTAGAAGGTGTTGCAAATAAGAAATAATAATATAATATCAATACCTACATGGGGTTGGATGCTTTCAGTTGGACTAATTGTTCAAGCTGACCTTTTTTTTCCCAAACAAAAAATACCGTTATTTGATAAGGGTTTGATTAAGCAGCATCCCTGCTCTCCCTTGCCTCGGCCACCCAATTTATTGGATGTTTGAATATTGTCATTCCTGCCCTTGTCTTAAATCTAAGAGGCCACTAAAGTTTCTCATTTCACTCCTTGGACATGTTAGTGCATATCTGAACACCTACTTCCTTTTATTGCTCCAAATCCCTTCTAATACACTTGACTGGACGTGCTTGCAGAGAAGTTGTTCGCAGCCCAATGGTGGAAGAACAATGTTCTGTCCAGCTGTGTTTCCCTGTGGAACTGAACAATGGAACCATGGTGTGTGCTCCTTTCCTATGTTACGAAGCATGTGACAGATCATGATGCAATGACCTTTTGCGATTTCAATTTGACTGATGATTTATATCTGGGGAAAAACAATTAAATGACAGGTAGAAGATATTCACATTATTGGGTTCCTGAGCAAACTTCTTGAAACAAAAATCATGCAGGTTCTCCGGTTCAAGCATGGACAGGTATGCATGTGTCTTAATTGTTTTAGTTCTATTAATCACCTTCATCTTTGGTTCAGTTCTTCTTTAATTACCTCTATGCAATAGATCTACACTGTAGGTGTTTCTGTATTTCTTGGTGGTAATAAGCCTTCCAGAACTGCAAATGTTCGTGGTGATATAAGCATAAACTTTTCTTGTGATCCAGAAATCTCCTCAAAGCTGGTTGGTGCTTTTGTAGCTTGACAGGTTTCTATTTTTTATTTATTAATTGAATGGTTGGTGAACTAGCTATTTGATACCGTATAACAGGTCGATCTTACTTTGGATGAAATTTCACGTCTTCAAGAGGAAGGGCCGTCAGACGAGGATGTCTTAACCATCCTTGAAATTGAGCAAAGAGCCCATGAAAATGGGCTTCAAGTAAGTTTTCTTGTTACAATAGGGTTCATTTTGGTCGGTTAAACATCATTCTACCCCAAATTGTAGGACATCAAATGTTCAACTCAATTGTTCCTGATGATCACTTAGTGCATAAAGTTTCCTGGATCTTAGAGATGAATGAAATGGATGTAATTGTAAACCACTTGATTTCTGTTTCTGATTTCCCACTCTTTCAGGAGAATTACTACTGGTTGGACAGGATTTTGCACAGCTACCAGTCAAGGGTCTACTCAGGTGATGTTGGCACTTGTTTTGAGGTTGGTTGCTGTAATCTTACTTGCCTACCGCCCCTGCATTTTTGTTAGCTTAAATTTGTCTCTCTAAATTGCTCAATTCCCTGGTGAATGGGTAGTGGTTCCAGTTTGATTTGGAGTTTAATGTTCTCAAGTGAAGTCTTAGGGTAGAAGAAATTGTCATGGATACAGTAGTTCCTAGAAACAGAAACCTTTCCTAGCTTCCATTCGAAGGAAATTATTTATTGCAACAAAAAGTTTGAGGTAGTATGCATTCAAATACTCAAACGACTATTAAACGTATATCGCAGATTCAAGAAGAAGGCCGGTCCAAAGTCAGACAATCTTTGACACCAGTAACCGCACAGTTGGCACTACAAAAGATACTGCCTTTTCCTTGCAAAAAACAGTACACTGTAGTGATCTTGATGCCCCGTACATCTCACTTTAAGTCACTAAGATCATTCTTTCAATCTACTGAAACCAGTTACGGAAGACATGCGAAGGTGAGTTCTATTCAAATTTGTCCTTGAATGAATTATCTCAAATTATTCGTAAACTTTAGAGCAGCTGTATAACAAATTAGTTTTGCTGGTTGTAACAGATTTTGGCTGGCATTGCTGGTCTCACAGTTTTGGCTCTTAGCTTGTGGAGATATTCAAGAAGACCCTAAAATCGTAGGTGACATTGACATAACAGAGCTCTAGATACATGAAAAGCGCCAAGGTTCCGGTAATAAGTTTAGGATGGTTCTTTTTTTCAATGCTCAATGATTTGAGGGGTACATATAAGCTCAATAATAGCTGAATTTCTGTAGAACCAGAATTTATAGAGAGGGTAAGATACTAAGATGGAAGCAAATACAAATTTATTTGGCCCCATTCGAGGCTTGTAACATGAATGTGTATTTCTCCTTTGTAGCTTCATAACATTTATTTAGTAATACTATCTATCCAGTAATATATTATCGGAGTAGACATTTCGGTTTATAAACACTAGCCTCTCGACCTGCGGCCACGCCGGTGTCAATAGGCTTTTTGTATTTTTTATTTTATACACACTATATAGAGAATTTTTGTAGGATATGGACTTTTGTTTTCGTTCTTTTTTCGTTTTGTTTTATAATGATTTGCATTTTAATAGACTATTGTTTTTCGTATTTGTCTTTGCCCTTTTAAAATGAAATAATTCTGTCTTGTACAATTAGTGAGAACAATTTTGGATTATTTAAAAATTTAACCCATAAAATTCATTTGTTGTTGTCTACATATATGCGTTCATTACTGAGATGTTCTTTCATGCCTTGCTCTTCTTGCACAGAAAAGAAAAAGAAAGCCAAAAAAAAAAAAAGAGGCAAACAAAGTTTCAATGAGTTGTAACAAAAGAAGAAACCCGAACACAAATTTAAAAGCAAAAGGTGGCTGATCCTTTGTTTTTTTTTTTAATTTTCTATTCAGAACGACTTTTTATCCATCTCTAATTTTTTTTGCCAGATAATTATTACCATCTCTAATTGGTAATTTAAGTGTCATCCGTGAGAAAAATGTAAGAGGACACGACGTTCATGACAACAAAACGCATTAACAAGCGACATGTCGTCTAAGTCTGATAGAGCCTTATAACGGTGTGGAAGCTAGGGTTTTCCGCTCCTTTTTTAGTTGATCTCCCAGCGCCTCTCTCTTTCGTCTCTCTCTCTTTCTGCCTCACTTCAAGCCCTAAGGTTAGTCTCTCTCTTTCTCTCTCTCTCTCACTCTTTCGCACATTTTCCCTCGTATGGAGTTGTTCTTCTAAAGCTTAAGTTGTTCACTCTCTGTTTGGTCGCTGAGAAATCGATGTAAACAAAAGAAAAAATCTTTCGAATTGGATCTATGCCTTTTGTTTTTTGGTTCCCTATTGTTGAAAGCTAGGACGATTTCTTTTAAAGATTGGATATTTAAGTTGTGGAGATTCTAAAGTGAGGGGATTTCAGTGCAGGTACAGTTGTAGAAGGAGAGTGAAAATGGTTGAGAAGACAAAGGGAAGGAAGGAGGAGGTGGTGACCAGAGAGTATACCATCAATCTCCACAAGCGCCTCCATGGCTGGTAATATATTATGCTCTCTTTTATGGTTTGTAGCTATTTTTATTATAAACGTTTGATTGTGGCTGCTTGTTTTGCTCATCACATTGTTTGGCTAGCCTCATATTGGTCTGTTTCCTGAGTTTGATTTAGAATTGAGCTTCATATATGGTTATGGGTTTCTGGATTGTCAGAGAGCACCTTTGCTTCTATGAAATCAGTAGCGAGTAATTTCAACTTACACCCAAGCGGGGTTTATTTGTTTAGCTTTAATGGCCAACGTAAATCTGTTAAGTTATTTGACTAGAAAGATATAATTGTGTCAAAAGAGAAATCAGGAACAGAGAAAAGGTATAATGCGGATCTTAGTTAACAAAATTGGCGGGCTGGTTCTTCTTGCGAGGTTGCAACATCTTGCAGGCACTTTGATTGGGATCAGGGAAATGGGCGATGGCTGTCATTGTTCAATGTGATTATAGATTGAGTATTATTAAAATTAGAGTTTTCAGGTGGAAATGGTCAGGTTTTCCTGGGTGTATGGATTAGGGTGCCTTTTTTATGGTGAGACTACTAGAGGGTGGCTGGGGTGCGCTTTAGTATGGATTGTAGGGCTGTTCTATGGAGTTAGTATAAGTTGTTGCAGAGGTGGATGACTATTGAAGTCATAGGAGGATCACTGTCTCAGATGTGATGGCGTTTAAAGGTCTGGGGTGGCAGGAGGTTTCATATAAGTTTTTATTTCCTTGAATGTTGCTTTGTTTGTTACCTGGTACATGGTAATTGAACCAGATATAGCTTTCCACATAATACCTTCAATTTACTGTTGCCTTTGCACCTACAAACATTGTTGTGAAATTTTTGCAGTGTCTGTGTTTGTTGTGAAGTTTGTAATATTTGCACAACATGTAATACTTGAACTACAATATCAATTGAATTCTGTAATAGCTTTGGAAAAGCACGCAAGTAACTTTCTTATGCACTGCCATTCGCATAACAGCACATTCAAGAAGAAGGCTCCTAATGCCATAAAGGAGATCAGGAAGTTCGCTCAGAAAGCAATGGGGACAAATGACGTTAGGGTGGATGTGAAGCTGAACAAGCAGATCTGGAGCAGAGGAATCAGGAGCGTCCCAAGAAGGATTAGGGTTCGCATTGCTCGCAAGAGGAATGATGATGAAGATGCCAAGGAAGAGCTTTACTCGCTTGTTACCGTTGCAGAGATCCCAGCTGAAGGACTGAGTGGGTTGGGCACCAAGGTCATTGAAGAGGATGATTGATCCATTAATGTGTGTTCTAAGTAATCTATTCAATAGGCAGAAAAAAGAGTTTTATAAGCTTTTTGGCAAAAACCTTGAGAGACTAAAGACTTGTTTCAGTAGTTTGGTGTATTTTTGTTTGGCTAAATATTCAGCATCAGTAATGTACTTTTTGGTTTAAGTGATTTGGTTTTCTGGTTACCTTTTAATCTCTCTCTCTCTCTCGCTTGAAATTTCTTTTCCGTCTGGAGGAAATCGTACTGATATCTAAAAGTGAGTCTGATAGCCGAGCTGCCCATTTGTTAAACTTTCAAGAAAGAAGGTTAAAACGGAGTGCGTGATGTTGCAAATGACACATGAAAGAAAACATTAAATTTCTAGAAGTTAGTTTTTAAGCAAAAATAAACAGAAAGGATTTCGTGAGCATTATCATACATTCGAATCTATACATTCTAAACCTAAACATTAGAATACACAATTTTCTTCTAAATACAGTATTCAGTTTAAGTGGCTTGGCAGCGAGGCATCTTCTTTGATTCAGAATCCTTAACATCCTTTAGCTGGTAGTAATGTGGAGCTATTTGTGCCAACCACTTCGGCTCTGTCTCCGTCACATTCCTCATATATTCTTTTGCTGTGAGCACAATTTCATGGTATAAAACGCATTTCGGAGACACTTGTGCTAGCCCTGAGCTGGGGTGTAAGTAGGCAGTCTCTGGATGTTTGATTCTTCTGTAACACGCATTTTTAAGCAACCTTGCCACATGAGGGAAGAAACCTGAGGCAATGGCCTTCTTTATCGACACTAAATCAGCAGGATTTGAGGTTATTTCAATCTCAACCCTCTCCAGGAGCCGCTTAAGTTGATCCCGGATGTCTCTTGCTCTTTTCATGCTCCTAACCTGTACAAAATTTTCGTAGCACCATTGTGTTGAGTAATTTACCTCTTTCCATGTGTTGTAAATATTAAGCAAGGCAATGTGATCTCCCACGTTCCCAGTTTGAAAATTCAGTTGCGTATTGTCAGTGTGAACTTGTTTTTCCTTTGGACAGTAAAAAATTGAATTACCAACAGAAAGCATAGCAGCGATGGAAATAACCTCATCCGAGCACTTATACTTGTCGGAAGCAACAATCATCTTAGATAGCATTGGATCAAGAGGAAACTCTGCCATCCGTCTACCAACTTTAGTCAGCTTTCCATAGTATGTCTAATAGATTACACTGAAATTTATCACTTTCAACTGCAGGTTAGTTTAGATGCAATGTTTGATGTGCAGACAAAGAGAATACTCGAGTACAAAAAAGGCAGCTGCTTAATATACTTGGCATTATCCATCTATATGACTGTATCGAGGTAAATCTGATTTTATATGGTGAAAAACTTTGCATTCCATATTTTTATAACTTATCAACAAAGAACTAAGGGAGCCATCACCATCCTCCAGCATTGTGCAAACCTAGTTCATCTTCTTGTCACGGTAATTTAAGAAGGTGGACAGTAATTTGTTGCTTTTTCAATGAGATATGATGTGCAGTTGGAGCTTTCTTCTCATGTTTTTGGGATTTTAGCCCTAAACCCTAAAATAATACAACAAAATTGTATATTGAAAGGGTATAGCCGCGCGGCTATACGCTTCAAATATGTTTGAATTTTTTAAACGCATTAGCCGTTCGGCTATACTTTCTAAATACATTCGAATATTTTAAAGGTATAGCCGGGCGGCTATACTCTTTAAATATATTCCAAAAGCTCGCACTCGCAGAGGACGGAACTTGCACTCGCGGTCACTGCTTCGTCCTCCGGGTTCGGCACCGGAAAAAGAGCCAACCCGCCTAGGCGCCCGCCTAGCCGCCTAGCTCCGGCCTAGCTACTACCTAGACGCCTAGTGACTGCCTAGCTACGCCTAGCTAGCTGCCTAGCCGCCTAGCAACCGCCTAGCGAGCCCGCCTAGGCCCATTTTTCAAACACTGCGATTGACTGAAATACTTGAAGTTGGATGATGTTTTCATAGAAGATGAGGGGTTTTTCAAATGGATCTTACGTTCATGTAAGTGCATCAAGGAGTTACATCATGAAGATATTTTTGGAATAAATCAGATCACCATTGAATTCTCCTCTTTGAAATCTTTTAGTTTTGTGCTTGATTCCCCTGTGTATATTGACCTTATCCTTAGCAGCTCAGCTGAAAAACTTGAAGACATACTTGTTCACTTGGATCTTCATAACTGTGTCAAGAATTTGGTCAAGAATTTTGCTCCAAATCTTAAGTATTTGAAATTGTCAGGGGATGATGTATGGATTGGCCAAAGTTTGGGGAAATTTACGTCTTCGGAAAAAGCCAAGTTTTTTTTCTGGAATCTAATCGCCGTTGCTTTAAAATATTGTCTGAGGTTCTCTGCAGTATAAACAAGGTTGAAACTCTTGTTCTAAACAGAGAGACCACCATGGTAACTAGACACTACTCTTCAAGATGTTATTTTTATTCAATGGTTTTTGTTTTTTCAATTTTTCTTCTTTAGGTTATATTCTTTCCCAGCATGGCAATAGGGGTAAGTTAATTTCAAAAACTGATGGCAATAAGATTTAGTTATATTTTTCATTAATTTTGGTTATACTGGCTAGAATGAAATTTCGTGTTGATGTTTCTTGTTTGTTTTAGAATTGTCAGTCTTGCATATGCAGGGGTCAAGTTTCAGATTGGCAAGCACATGGAATTGCATACAATTATATTGGATTTTTGCCTCAGGTGCACATTGATGTGCCCATTTTTTTCACAAACATGATCCAATTGGTATTTGGTATAACAAACACAAGCAACATATACAAGTTTTGGCATGCAGGTGGCATACCAAATTCACAAAACGTAAGTGGGGATAAAGGGAACCAAGGTCCCAAAAAGGAGTTGTCCAAAAGATGCAATTCCCCACACAAAACTCCCATCTGGGGACTTGGGGGATTTCTATTTGTGAGGTAAAATACCTCTTGGTCGAGCTGGGCTAAAGTACAAATGATCGAGCTGAGCTCAGGTCCAGGTGGTTAGGTTGAGCTCGATATCAATGGACAGGCTGGGCTGAGCTTTGGGCGGGATGTCTCCGGAGTATGAGTGCATGATAACTTTTTTAGAGTTACAACTGTTCACCTTTTTGTTTTTGTTTTTGTTTTAAATAAAAAATGTCAGAGAAATATTTGTCACAATGAGTCTAGCATAAGGAACAGGGCAGGAGATTGTATAAATTTCAGTTTGTGTTTAGGTTTAAAGTATTAATACAACAACATGTTAAGGCAATATGGAGAATTGGAGAAAATTTCAAACCACACCATTTATAATATGATTCATATTCCTCCTCAAATAAAAATATAATCTATATCATAAAACATATAATTTTTTCTTTTATTAAAAAAAAACATAAACTGCATCTGACTGTATATATAGCCAGTCAATGAATTGGAAATTGCGTAGGCAAGAACCTAAGGTGTATAAACCATAATATCCCCTCAACAAGATCCTTGATTAACTGACCTAGGAGAAAAGTATCCTAAACGTGAAGGGAATGGTAAAAGTGAAAGTTTATCGCTTTCATTCGACTCGTTGTTTACAATGGCCTCATAATTGTCTTCCTGTTTTTAGAATGAAGGACATAAGGAGAATTGTTGATGATCTTGCAAAAACACATAAATCATGTGCTTTGTAAATTGATCAATTATAATTAAATATCTTATGTGTTTTGAAAAAAATAATAATAGAAAACCCCAGTATAGACAAGCGGCTATACTATTTCTTTTCCAAAAAATTAGAAAAAACAAGTATAGCCGAGAGGCTATACTAATTGTTTTTAAAAATCGGGGCGATAATATTGTTTAAATTTTTTTGAAAACCCGAGTATAGCCCCCCGAGTATAGCCGAGCGGCTATACTATTTCTTTTTAAAAAATTATAAACCCCCATTATAGCCGCCAGTTATTCTATAAAATTTTCCTACATTTTTCCAAATAATTCAAGAAATAGTGACTTTCAGAAGGAACAGGAAAGTTAATAAACAATCCAGTAGAAGCTTTGAAAGTATAAAAAAATAGTTCAAATGTTTGGTGTTGAAAGCATTTTTATGCCAAGTTTTGAAGTTTCTAGAGAACGATTAAGCGCAATAAATATAAAGATTTGATGTGCTTTTCTTTTAGTTGTGTACATATTCCATTTTATCAGTTCAGTTCTCATTCTCAAAGTAAAAAATTAGTTAGGAAATTGTGGTCAAAATGTTATTACCTAAGAAGAGAATAATAAGTAGAACTGTAACCATCCAGTCGGCGAACATGACGTTGAAGGCAACTCCTATGCTGATGCCCAGCATGAGCATTGGCTGAAAGAGCAATGCCAGATCATAATCTATAAAGGGGCATGTCCAGTGTTGGGTGCCTAAGTCTCAAATTGAAGTATACTGTTGAACCTGCAGCACCCATTATCATACCTGCATGACCAATAGGATGGCATACAGTACTTCAGTTCTGTCTAAATTGAATACATTAAGAATAAATTAACAAGTTAAAAGAAAAGATTAAAAGGAAAAGTAGTGATTACTGACACTTAGAAGCAAGACATTGATCCTTGCCACCCCCAACACCTCCCACACTACCCAATGCTGCACCAGAGAATCCAACTATTGAGCCAATTAACTACAATTTTCCAACCAAACTTGATCTCCTGAACAACCAAAATACATATGTCAAAGTCAAAATACCACAACAGTAAACATGAAAGGAAGAATCATAAAATCTTATTGGAACAAGTCAAAATACCCTAAAATTAGACGTAAAAGTTATATCCCCTTTATGTTCTCGCTCTCTCTCTCTCTCTCAATGCGTGTGTGTGTTCTTGCTGGAGATGCATTAACTACGGTGTTTAAGGGAGATCAAACTCACTGGTGGAGCAAGTTTGAGTATATGTCTGCACAAAGTTCAGATACAGTTAAAATCATGGTGCTAGTAAACCAAAAGGTTGTAGGAACAATGTAAGCATCATCTCTTTCTTTTCCAATTCTCGGAAATCTTCTTTAAAAGTTAAATCCTTGAACACACTGTCACGTATATCTGAATAAATGGCCTAGGCGGGCGCTAGGCGGGCTAGGCGGGGGCTAGGCAGTCTAGGCGGGCGCTAGGCGGGCTAGGCGGGGGCTAGGCGGTCTAGGCGGTCTAGGCGGGCGCTAGGCGGTCTAGGCGGAAGCTGGCGCCTAGAAGAAAGAAAAGGTCATTTTGGAACTCCAAGGTCTGGGACGAGATGACAATGGTGACATGAGGCGAGAGAGAGAGACGACGATGAGATTGAAGAAGACGAGAGGTTGCGTGTTATGTTTAGGGTTTAGAAAAGGGCCTGGACAAGAGAGAAGGGCCTGGGCTTCATAAAATACAACATTAAATGGATTTTGCATTATAAAATCACTGAAGTAACCACTAATAAGTAACAAATAACAATTAAATATCCAATACACAAAATTTCAGGTATATCACGAATTCTGAGTATCGATACTACGGAGAATTCAAGAGACACTCTTCAAGAATATATCATAAACCAAGATCCATCGGAGCTATTCATCTATAATTTTGATAGCATATTGATCGCAATGAACAATATCAACATCACAAACAAACTCGGGGAAGGAGGATTTGGTCCAGTTTACGACGTGATTGTTTATTTGTTTTTCTCTTTCTAAAGGAAAATTAGTATCACACAGCTACAATAACAGATGAGGACATGAATGAAGTGATTAATTTGTAGGTACCCTACAAGAAGGGAAGGAAATAGCAGTAAAAGGACTATCTAGTAGATCAGGGCAGGGCATAGAAGAGTTCAAAAATGAGACATTGTTGATCTCCAAGCTCCAACATAAAACTCTTGCTAGGATCATGGGCTGCTGCGTCAAAGAAGATGAGAAGATACTGATTTATGAGTTCATGCCAAACAGAAACTTGGACGCTCTTCTATTTGCTTAGTTTCACTGGACTTTATCATTGTAATTTGCCTACTAACTTAAAGCCACAAACGAATTCACATGAACTAAATGTTTGGGCACAGAGAATCAAAATTATTTTGGATTGATACAAAGAATCACTGATTTATTTGCAACACAAACAGTCAAGCAAGACATCCTGCAGATTTAATGCTCATAACTGTAAACTGAATTGTATACTACACGAGTACGTTTCAGTTCTTTATAAAGTAGAAGAGACAATGTTAAACTGGACCTGAAATCAATTTTGAATCTGATTACACCCTTGTTTCAGTATTGTTCATACAAATGCGTCAGTATTTTCTATAGAAATTTAAACGTTAAAATCTAGTGACAGTTTCATTGTTCAATGCATAGGATAGGATATATGAATGAAACTATTGGTTATATTTCGAATGCTTGCATTTAAAAGATCCAGCATGGAGACCTGAGCTTGACTGGGGCAGACGCTTCAATATTATTCAGGGTATCGATAGAGGGCTTCTTTATCTCCACCATGAGTCTTATTTGAAAGTAATTCATAGATATTTGAAGTCAGTAATATTCTCTTGGACAGTTTCATTGTTCAATGCATAGGATAGGATATATGAATGAAACTATTGGTTATATTTCGAATGCTTGCATTTAAAAGATCCAGCGCGGAGACCTGCGCTTGATTGGGGCAGACGCTTCAATATTATTCAGGGGATCGCTAGAGGGCTTCTTTATCTCCACCATGAGTCTTATTTGAAAGTAATTCATAGAGATTTGAAGGTCAGTAATATTTTCTTGGATGAGCAAATGAACCCAAAAATTTCAGATTTTGGATTGGCACGTATCATGCAAGGGACACAGAATATAACAATTACTCATAAGGTTGAGGGAACGCTGTAAGCGTCATTCCTTTTCCTATTCTTGGAAGAACATCAAAACTTAAATATCAATGTTCAGCATATTGCCATTCATATCAATATATTAGTGAATTTATATGGAAGCAGCAGAGAATCAGAGATGACATGTAGGAAATCTGGCTGTACCATTCATTTTATTTGGAACCCTGCAATCTTAACTGATAAGCAATAGGATGACAAATAGGATGGCATATAGTTCTTTAATTATGTCTAAACTGAATACATTAAGATTAAATTAACAAGTTAAAAGAAAAAATTAATAAGAAAGAACTAACACTTGGAAATGGAAGTGGAAGACTTGGGATCAAAACCAATGATATCAAGGAATTTTGAATCCAAACCTCTTCAGTGATTTTTTCTTGCCAAGGATTTCTTGACAAGATTTTCTGACTGACAAAAAGAATAGAGTGAATTTTGTCTTGCGTTGAACTATACCTAAGGAGGAATTCCCAATTCAAGAAAAAGGAAGATGAAAACGCCTCCCAGCCCAAGTTGGCTACCCACCATACCAGCTACTATCCCACAGCTGCAGTAAGGAAAAATCTGGATGCAACTTCCAGTTTGTGATTTCCTTTCCAATTCCATGCTTAGTTTGTCTTGAACATAATTTAGGCGCATGTATTTTGATTCTGCGTACATATACATAACATAAAAACAAACAAGCCACCACTTGACATTTATCTCAATTTTATTGTGTTACCTGAATTCGGAGGTAATTGCTATTAGGCTGAAGAGCTTTAAAAAAGGAACGACTGAGGTACTCATTCATGCCACTATTTACTTTCATAAGAAGATCCACCAGTGGATCACGCAACAACATTCCATCAGTCATATATTTCAGAACAGTTTTTTCAGAGGTGCAATCCTCAAAACGAATTGAATTACCAACCTCATGTCCAAGCTTGACGCCCATTTCTTGAGAATAGCAGCAACTCGCCATGGCTGCGTGCACCCAATCTTGCCCCGCTTTGTGTATCCAGCCTCATGTAGATATTGGGTATCTGTGTAGTTTTTCCTGATCCAGTTTCACCAACAATAACAAGAACCTGATGTTTTTCAACTGCTTGGAGTAACTCATCACGATATGAGTAGACTGGTAATGTTTTTCTCTCCCCGCAGCTTCTGCAAGGTTGATTTCGTCCTACACTCAAATGGATATATGCACGGGTTGGACTTGCCGAACATCATCAAACTCATCTGTACTCTCCATCTCTGAAGCCTTGATAAACTCAATCTGGTCTCCAAACACAAATTCATACTCATCCTGAGATATTGATCTTTTTTTGTCTTTGGAACCAAAAATCAGTGTTGCCCTTCCAATTTGCTGATCCTCCCAAGATTTCTGTTCCGAAAACGAGTTCGTTTTGTCACAAGCACTGAGCTCCTTGTAGCGTTGCAAAGCCACAGAGAACTCAGCCTCATCAAGATCTGACTGTTTCTTAACAAGCTCTAATATTTGCTTCTTGTAACTTAATTCATTGTCTTCTGCTTCCGTTAGCTTCACACCTTCAAATAAGTAGTTCATATCTTCTAAATCATCTATGATCTCCTAGTTTCTTTAAATATACTTGTCACGAAACTTTTCTCAAAGCTTCAACATCAGCATTGGTTCTGAAAAAAGCCTCCTCTGCCTCCCTTTGTTTTAACCTTTCCTTTGTTAGCTTTCTTGTGGCTGCTGCTGCATCCCTTTCCCTTTCCCTTATATTTCTCTCCAATTCCTCCCTCTCCCTTTGATCACGCAATCTTTCTTCTTCCGAGTCTGAACTATCTTGGCATTCATCTGACCAAGTTCGTCTTTTAACCCGTCTCTCTTCTTCCATTTCTTCATCTTCATCTTCTTCACTCGACACCCTCTTCCTGTACCATCTCTTTTTTGAATACGATTTCATGGACTCATAATAATCATCGGTATCTGCATCCAAGTGATCATATGTTCTCTGCAGCTTCCTCACCAAACTAGCAATTTCCCTCTCTGATGCTTCACGGTGCACTCTTGTGAAGATTTCTTTAGAAAAAGTGCCGATTTCACTCGATGAGGAAAACCCAAAATCAAGAAGCTTGTCCACCACACCAGCCGGTGATGTTGCTTCCTTAGTTAGCCGAATAATGAACTGAACAACTACGATGTTAGAATATCCGAGCAAGGCCATTAAATTATCCGATATCCATGTCTTTAGATTGCTGTGCGTCTCCATTGAAGATTGGAGCTTATTGTAATTGAATATTTAGGTTGGTGGGTGATGAAAACTTACTTGCAGAAGAAGGAAAAGAAACGATGGGATGATTATATACTCACTGGACTATCCTAAATCAAACAGGAAACCCTACAATAAAATAATTAAGCATAAGGGTTTGGACGTCACAGGATTTCTTTTCTTGCTGCCCAAGGAAAGCTGGATGGGTGTGAGGATCTCAGACTCCGAGCAGTGAGCGAAACTAATTGATATGAGGTGTGAAAATAAAATACATATATAAACTTTCAATAAAACGAATAAGCAAAATCTAGAACTCTTTTTCTTTTCTTTTTCTGGTCAGAAGCGAAATCTAGAAATCAAAATTATAATCTGTAACACTTTTTAACTTTTAGAGTTTGGTTGTTTTTTTTGGTTTTCAAAATGTCTCTGCTTTATTATACGCAAAGGGGAAAGAAAGAAAAGGAAAAAAAAAGGCTCTGTTTGATATCTTTAAACAATCTAACGCATTCACTGCCACAAAGTGAGTGTGCTTTGCCAATTGTTTCGTAAGAACGTAAAACAAATCTGGCCTTTTCATATTTATAAATAATAAGAAAAATTAAAACAAAACCATTAAGAATAAGGAAATCCTAATCTCACATGTACAAGTGTGCCTTTTGTCTCAGTTTTTCTCCCACACAATACACATGATAGCATACCTATGTGTTCATGAATAAACCTAGAAGTTGCATAAACAACTTATGGACATGAATGTCACATTTTAAGATACCTTAGAGTTCCACATGCAATTTACAAAAGTATCCATATTTGTTTAGAACGTTTCAAAAAGCAACAAACGCAGCAGTACAGAAACCGGCGCTAAAAGTTGTAAAAAAAACATTTTGTCCAGCCCTCCGCGACTAACATGGTTTTAGTAACATCTTTTGTTAGGAAAACAATACCGTTCCTCAAAAGGTCTGTTTATAAATATTACATAAAGTATAAATAAAATTCGTTCAACTTATTTTTCTTTTGGTCTTTTATGATACTCTTTGTGCAGATATGAAGCCTGCAAATCCCCAATACAGAAAGTCTGCAAACACACAGCCAAAGCTCCATTAAGCATATTAATAAAAACAACCATAAAACTCAAAATTCACGCTTTTACAAAACAAAAATAAAAAATTCCCCTTCCTGTAAGTAGCACTAGCAGTCAGAAGCAAAGTTTATAAACACTCCCAAGACATTAGGCAGATCCCCATCAACAACAAAAGGAGATAGGAATGACCCAAATATTACCAAATATCTCCCATCAAAGCCAGTTAGAATACATTTTCAGGTTAGCATTCCATAGATTCCAAGAAAGTAGACCAGGTCAAAAACTAAGATTCAGTTTCAAAGAAAGGGCATGGAACCTAGTAAACTACATAAAAAATTATTGCATAACAACTCTGTCGACAGCCAAAATAAAATCAAAGAACAGAATTTGAAGGATAGCTTGCGAGTAAAAATAAAATCTACCAACACCACATTAAACGACAGAAATTATTCCAATATTATGAGGTATGAATTTCAGATACATCAGGAAACAGAGAAGAAACAGGTCATTAGAAACTCATTGACTTATCACCATTCATACAAAGCACTAGGATACATGAGGACAAGAGGCTACATCAATGAGCACATAAGGTACCAGAACACTAGGTGAATAGAACCCCAAAACATTTTGAAACTCCATTAGCATGTGAATGTTTTGATGCAGTGTGAACAAAAATTGATAAAGGTGATCCAATCGTGAAAGTGGGAACTTTAGAGAGCAGAATTAAGGAGGCCTCTAAAAAAAATTCATAAACTCTCAGACCCCACTAATTATTCAAAATTAGTTTTACAAAATATGATTAAAGAGAATTACCTTAGAGTTTAACAAGGATTTTTCCATGCGATTAACGCAGCTCATACGAGCTCCCTCATACCAGAGTCACACTTTTAGTCTACTCCCTGTGCTATCTATCTTGGATCAATGTCAAAGACAAACAAACATGAGATTCAGCTAGCTTTGTAAGCATACATATAGCCTCGAAGTTTTCTTATCTCTTCTGATGACTCAGTTAGTAGATGATCGACGTACAGAGTGAGTCCTACTCCACTGCAATTCCAACGTATACATATGCATTCGTGATGACTCACTTAAATTTAAAAGTTGCATGGTCAACTTACGAACATAAATCACATTTGATCATACCTTAGAGGTCCAAATGGAAGCCAGATTACATCCCAGCGGAACCTTGGCAATCTGCACAAGTATCATATATGTTTAGAAGTAGTTGGTGCCTTAAGTATATTGGTTAGAGAAATTAAAAGATAATTAACTCACGTTAGAATGTGTGTGTTTGAGAAGTAAACATACCTCAACATGTAATACAACCAGAAAACTGCGAGTATAATGCCAGTAAATAGTGAGTACCAAATCCATCGCCGGTGATGCTTTGAATCATGAAGTAATCCTATGATGGCTGATGAACATGCTATAACAGCTAGCCAATCTGTTAAAGTTTTTATTAGTTAATTATCTCATCTTAAAATATTGTGACAAGACAGACATTTAAACACTGAAACATCATGCTAAGTTTGCTTCCCTCAACAGTGAAAATTACGGATTAGGTTTAAAACCCAAAGAACATAGATCGAGTAGAAAAGTATGTTATTACTACCTGTTCCTATATGAAACAAGTCCAAAAGGTACATATCATGTACAGAATACAGTTTCAAATCAGACCAGTGAAGCTACCACTGGAAGAAATTTGAAGGAACGAATGGTTGGAAATATATTATTATAAGTTGGTTATCTCATGAGTGCATGTGACTCTACCATCAACAAATGATAAGTATTGGAAAAACACCTGCTGATATAATCATCCATGAGTGCAACTCCTCCATGAAGTAAGCATGATAACGCTGTGATCAAGAACAAAATATGACAGTTCGGTGAGTAAATATATCTTTCGGAAAAACATAGCCACAAAATTCAACATATAATAAACAAGTTGCCCATCTGACCTTTGTCTCATCATCGATATTAGAGAGTGACAACAAATGAAGAGAACAGATTGACAAGAAAATACTACATGCCTCAAATTCCCGAAGTTCCATAAACAACAAAAATGCACTCAACCCACAGCTTATCTCTAAACTTTTCCACAGTAACAAGATCTACCTAGTGAAATTTTCCAACTTTATCTCAGAACGGAAATCCTTACAGTCGTTAATTGAAGATACCACATATTCACTACTTGTATTAGGTCTCATTGTTTAAATAAATATTATTAAATACCCATCCCAAATTTGAACCCAATGTCTTTCAAAGCATTAATGAAATGTAATTGATAGAAAATTCCCATTGCCAAGCATCTAGTGCTGATAACACTGGAAAATGTAATTCAATGAGAACTAAGAAAAAAGCAAAATGCTTGATCTGGCTTTAAATAAGAGAGAGAGAGAGAGAGAGAGAGAGAGAGAGAGAGAAACATACCAATTCCCATGGAGACAAAACCTGCTGGAAGATCGAGTATAACAGAAACGCAGTGAAGCAAAAGAGAAGTGATGCAAACAAAAGCTAGCAAAAGAAGAATCAGCAAGCAATTAGTTCATGGTTGCAAGGAAAAGAAAATCAACCAAAATTGTTTACTTGGTGGATAGGACTAAAATATACCCTCCATAAATGACTCTGCTGAGCTTGACTCTTCTCGAATGAACGCACCAACTCTTCTTGTTCTGCAAACAAGACAACCCATTTAATCAAAAATCGAATAAAAATTCAAAATTTTCATTTTGATAGCGTTTATTGGCAGCCAATCGTAGATAGAACTCAGAGAAACCTTGAATGTCTAGGGGACGAGAATCGTTGAGAGTAGGGTCGTCCCACGTAGGGAGAGAGAAGTCATCGTCCTGTGACTTCCTCAATTGTCTCGCTAGCTTCTTCATCGCTGAGAATTTTTCTAGTTGAGGTTTTTCCTTCGTTCTCTCTCTGTTTGGCCTTTGAGAAAGTGGATGGGAAAACAAAAGGAAAATTTGTTTCTCAGCCGAAGAATATACGGTCTCCTGCACCGTCGATTAAGTGGGATTCTATTTTCGAATATTCATAAATATATTCATATTAATATATTTTAAAAGTAACGCCGGGCGGCTATACTCTAAAAATATTCGAATATGAGAGTATAGCCGCGCGGCTATACTCTTAAATAGGTAAAGAGTCTATTTTCAATTTTACTTTCCCCATTGCTTTCTCAGCAACCAAACATAAGGTAAAGATTGGAAAAGATGACCCTAGGTTGAGTTACGTGAGTATCCAAGCCTAATAAAGTCATAAGTGCCCCATAATAGTCTTGGGGTTAGGATTTGAGGCTTGAGAAAGGTTTGAGACTTGGATTTAGGGTTTGGAGGTTCAAATCCATTTTTAAATTCAAGTCAAAGGGATGGCATATGGTACCTGCAAAAACAGGTCTAGTTTTGGGCTTCAAATGGCATTCAAAATAAATACCAGTAGGTAACTGATAGTAAAAAACCTG
Source organism: Prunus mume (assembly GCF_029339155.1). Taxonomy (NCBI): domain Eukaryota; kingdom Viridiplantae; phylum Streptophyta; class Magnoliopsida; order Rosales; family Rosaceae; genus Prunus; species Prunus mume. The sequence goes on along the minus strand of NC_142705.1, from coordinate 4,051,155 downwards.
TATCATGTTGAATTTGGTTCCATGGTCTTCAGTGATAACAAGAAAAACAATGCCATGACAGCTTAGTAACATTTTAGAAAAATATAATAGAAATTTTAGCAGATGTTACGGTTTCGCTTTCTTGTGGAGTGACAATTGACAAATTAATGGGGTTAGCTTTCATTCTAATGAAATATACATGAAATAAAATGGCTCTTCCTTGCTCTGCTTCTTGATATGTAGCATCCATTTAAAGCCTAAAGCCTCATCACAGGCAAAAGTAGAATCCATAACTCATAATATATTTGTATGACAAAAGAGACAAAAGAAACCTTTAATCAGACAATGTAGACTCTAGAATAAAAAAATCCAATCTGCCTCCTGCTTATATAACATCAGTTTTCTGCCATCTGCAAAGTAATACAAATCATATCATGTCAATATATCTCATGTTTTTCCATCTGTCAATTGAGAGAAGCACCGTTAACAAGAGACATGAAGTTGAAATTTTCTTACCACTTCTGTAGACTCTGTAGAATTAGACTTCCTGCAGTAGATGATGATCGCCTTTAGATTTTCATCGCGCTCATCGGGGCTCATTGTGGAATAATACTCAGCATGATGTGCCTGTGGTGACTGCACACTGCTTCTTGTCTTGGTTGAGGCACCACCAGGCTTCATTCCTTGTTTCGCTTTTTTTGCAGGACTTGATTGAATTCTTGGCTTGATACATTTCCAAAACCGAATCACAATCTTGCGAAACCTTCCTTGACTAGGCTTTCGTAAACCATGGAGATTGAAGTAAGTGGGAGAAGACAAGCCACTTCTTGGAAGTGGTTGCAATGGTGGTGCAGAATTGCTAGTTGGTGAAGGTATTGATGATGGCAAAGTATCAGTGGAGGGTCTGTTGGTAGAGGTTGGATTTGAGGGTCTTGGTTTGAAGCCTTCAATGGGCTCCAACACCCAACAATCACATGCGCTGTCAAACTTCAACTCTAAACTCTCCATTTTGATCTAAAAAACTGCTTCTTTTTTCTCTCTTAAGAAGATGAGTTTTAGTTTATCTTAACCAATTGAAGCTTTTTATGCAAGCTGCAGGCACACGAGTACTGCAAGTTTATGGTGATTTTGGCTTTGGACTTTAAGTTTTTACATTTACAGAATCACAGAATGAATCAACCAAACTGATCACCTTCTTTAATCTGCTGCACTGATTGGGGGGATCTTTAATTAACACGGAAAGGAGTTTTTGGTTAATTGCAATTGCAATAGACTTGGTTTAGCAGGACTCTTATTTTGGAAACAACTTCATTGATTTTGTTTCCTTTTTTCTTTTCGCAGAATCTTACTTCACTGGGGCCATGAGCCTTATTTTAGAAAACAGTTCAAAAGAGCCTTAGATTGATTGATATAATGTGGTAGTCAATAAAATACTATCGTTCTTTTATCAACAAAAAAATAACCCTACATGGGATGGGAGAGGGGGGTTTTTTTTTTTTTTTTTTTACACACAACCAAGATTTCAACCAAAATTCTATGAGCCTTCAAACCTAAGACCTATAATCTGCAAGTCGAGGCCATTTTCCATCGGGGTAGACCCCATTGGCCCAAACAAATTCTTTGGAAATTATATGAAGGGTGGTAACCTCAAATAAGGGAAAGCATTAACATAATGTCATCTTCATTCTTCAGCACCAGTACCATTCTATAATTTATCCATTTGAGGGTATACCCTACTTAAAGTTTTAGGTTCATAATGAGCAACATGCCACATTGTCACATGTGCAGCATCTTTATTATCAGTAAAATTCCAAGGAGATTATTCATTATTGTTCAAGGTAGGTTTTCAATTTAAATGAGATAATTATTGGCATTGCAATTAAACATTAGCTAATGACTTATACTCTGCTTTGATGAAGGGATCGGTGAGGTCTATGCATTAACATAAAATCCATGTATAATAGAACTGCATTGGCCATAATTTGTGAAGAACAGGAGGAACATTACTAATTAGGAACCATTACTATTTAAATAAGGATATTTTGATATTCTTCAATGAAAATGGGTTTAAGTTGTTATTTTGAAAGAACAAAATTTCCACTCACTATTAACACAACAGGTTTATCACATCATCAACAGGTTGGCTGAATTATTGATAAAAGGTCAGCTTTACATGGCGAAGATACTACATCAAATCTGCAAGCAGTTCATACTGTGGTTTACATGAGTAGAGCCCTTAACTATCAATCCTAGAGCTTCACAATTCATCATGAAAGCTCCCTTTCGGCAAAGTAGATTTGGGTTGATTTTCCAGGAGGTATCTTGTGGCCAATGATGCATGCAATGCTGCTCCATATGGAAGAACATCTTCATTTACTCTAAAGAACGGTGAATGCCCTGATTCAAACTTTCCTTGAGACTCATTCTTCATACCAACAAAGAAGAAGTATCCCGGAATTGCTTCTTGATAAAATGAGAAGTCTTCTGCACCCATCATGGGTTGCCTTTCCAATATGTTCTGAGGGCCCAACAAATCACCTGCAACATTTCGGAAGTGTTCATGCAGATTTTTGTCATTAACAGCCACAGGGTAAAAGGGCTTATCCCTTTCATTGAATAGGACTGTTGCATTACACCTCTGTACACTGGCTTGCCTAGTGATAACCTGCAATTCAGATAAAGAACTAACATTTACAATGTGGCATTGTAAACGAAATCAATAAAGACAGCAAAGGGTATTTTTTACTTCAGCACTCAGTCAGGATGCCGAAAGTAAAGGGAGGAATACCTCTTCAATTCTTTGTTTAAGTTGGATAAAGCTTTCCTTTGAAAATGCCCTGAACGTGCCACCAATTGTAACAGAATCTGGAATAACATTGAATGCACCACCACCTTGGAATTTTCCAACGGTAACAACCTGCAAGATATACTTTCATATAACTAAATGGATATGAAGTAATCACGGCACTATTCCTTGCAAAGGGGTCTAACAGGCACATGAAGTAAGAGGTTAACATTTACCCATGAGTGAGCGACAGCATAGGGAAAAGAAAACATTTAATTACTTTCTATATTTGAAAGCAAAAATGATCTGGGTAGAATTTTCACTTCAAATTTTATGGGACAGAGAGGATTTTATTGCAACGGAACGATAAAATATGTGTAGTGCAAAACAAAGGGGTCAAGAAGATCAAGGTTCAAAAGTAATGAAGAACCAAGGTACAGGAATAACAGGAACTAAAATGGATTATGGAACTAAAATAAATCATTTATAAAAAAGATACTGATACGACATATAATTGGAAGTTCCATTCCATACGGCTGCTGCAAGAACAATACAAGTTTTTACTTCCACACAGCTGCACTGCTTGGGCTATTTTGATTTGATGGGTTACTTGAGAGATATAAAATGACACAAGCAGAGGAGAGGGAGAGGGAGAGGGAGAGGGAGAGGGAGAGACAGAGAGACATAAAGAGAACCTGTGATTCCAAGGGGTCAGCTTCACGTGAAACAAGATGTTGCAGACTAACAATGACATTGGAAGCAGCCAAGATTGGGTCTATTGTGTGCTGTGGAATGGCAGCATGACCCCCCTTCCCACTTATTACTGCCTCAAAAAAACCACTCGCAGCAAAAAAAGGGCCAGACCTGGTTACCACTGAACCAATGGGGTAATCAGCAGCGACATGCAACCCAAAGATGGCACCAACATGCTCCAATGCCCCTTCATCTAACATTTTCTTTGCTCCTCCACCTCCTTCCTCAGCTGGTTGGAAAACAAGAACAACTGTTCCCTATAAGAAACATAACAAATAACTAAGAAAACTTTCTTCTGGAGATGAGAGATATATTAAATGAGACCGCTATTCAGCTGACAGAAAACAATGGAATATCTAATAATGCAGCTCCATAATCAAATATCCCAATAAAGGAAAGATAGAGCTCTTTATGTAGAAACATTAGTCAGCAAGCAACTTCTTATGCTACATTCAAAGTACATTTTCATCAAATTGACAATCCACTGAAGAATACAATGCTTGTGCTCCAATGACATAGGGAAGTTAACAAAAATGTAAGTAAGAAAAGAACTTATGGTGAATGTGTCATTGATGCTAAGTGTACTTAATATGCCAATAACCCTACTAAGAAATACACACACACTTGGCATTCTATAGACTAAGTACTATGCTCCACCCTGGTAGCTGGCTACATCATAATGCAATTCCAACTTCCAGTGGGCACTCCAAAAGTCAATTAACATCACCATGTTTCCTCCCTCCTTATTATGTCATCTATGTACTTGATACACTTTTGGTAGTCACATCTTTAACTTGATGACAATTACTATTGAGGGGTCTAAGCTCTTCTTTTATAAGTAAACTTCTGGGAAGCTAAGTCAAACTGCTAATGTGTGTAACCACATAACATCCAGCCAAGAAATTCAACACATATGAGGATTGATAATCTCAATCAGCTAACCTGCATGCTTCTATATGGGGATTGTCAAACAGGGGACACATATGTATAATGATTTTGTATTTTTTTTATAACCTGATGTTTTGTGTAAGAGCAGAGATGAATCAGGAACCATGTTTCCCCATCTGAAATGACAATTTTTATTGTATAATTGCTTTATGAAATTGTCAAAAGTCCATACCAGCACGATGTTCAAGGTTACGTAACTACTTCAACCCATAAAATTAACCAGTAAAAAGAACACAATAGGTTCACATCAACAAAAATCCAACTTCTATTCTAGAAATAGAAGGACAAGGAAACCTGTAATTCGTGGTGATGCTCTTGAAGTATCTTTGCAGCACCAAGAAGCATGGCAACATGAGCATCATGTCCACATGCATGCATCTTCCCCGGAACTTTACTCTTGTGCTCCCACTCCACACTCTCCTGTACCAAAAGCCAATACTTGTCATCAATTTGTCTTTAGCTTTAGTTCAAAATAACAGTCAATATTAATGATTAATTTCCAACTCTCTCAAGTCCAGCACTAAAGTCCAACATGAATATAATCCTACTCAAACATTGACAAAAACTAAATTTATAAAGCTCCAGAATTCTACTAAACCTGCATAGCTAGAGCATCCATATCCGCTCGAATTGCAACAAAAGGCGGTCCACCAGTCCCAATAAAGCCAACAATACCAGTTTCAGCCAATGGGTATTTGTAAGGGATGCCCATCTGGTCAAGCTCAGCTCTGATAAGCTTACTAGTCTCAAATTCCTCAAAACCGAGTTCTGGGTTTTCATGTATTTTCCTTCGAACACCCACCATAAAATCAAAAAGCTCCTGCCTTTTAGCATGGTCGAGGAACTTAACTGGGATTTGAGCCACCTCTTCCGGGCTCAAAGAATGGTCTGAAGAAATGAGAAGTGGCATAATCACCAGAACTATGAAAATCAAAGAGACCCATTTGCAGAGAGCCATTGATTGCAAGAACTGAGCTTGTGAATCTGATGACTGAATTGGAGAATATGAGAGAGTGGGTTAAAATTTTGGGTTAGGTAGGAGTGAAAGCTAAAGATGTAGGTGACTCTGCACTCAGAAGGGTACCAACAAAACAATCCAAAGACGGTGACCTCATCATACGAGGGATGAGAAAGCAACCGTTTTAGAGCTCCAAGACTCGTAGATGATAGGCGCTAATGGCAGAACGTCATCAATCGAAGGGTATTTTACACACGTGACATGATTCCTACGGAAACGACCTGTCGTTTTTTAAACAACATTCATAATTTGATTCTGTAGCATTCTGTAGGACATCGTCTACTTAATTCAACATTAGTATCATAATAATTTCATTGTCTTTAATAAATTTGTACATCACCAACTTGACGGTAGTTTAATGGTATTTCTCTTCTCAACCGTCAAAGGCTAGCTCTAATGGTACTTTTTCTCGAGTTCCCAAATTCAAATCCTCTACCATTAATATATAAAAAAGAAAGAACACTTAATGGGAACACTTAATGGGATAGCTGACTTTGTTTGTGCAAAGTCAGATTTACATATGGGAGATTCTAGCATCAAATTCACATGCAGCTCACAGGCTGCAAGTTGTTTACATGGGTAGAACCCTCACTTCATCCTAGCGCTTCATAACTAATCATGAGAGTTCCCTTTTGGCCAAGTAGATTTGGGTTGATTTTCCAGGAGGTACCTTGTGGCCAATGATGCATGCAATTGCTGCTCCATACGGAAGAACGTCTTCATTTATTCTAAACAACGGTGAATGCCCCGATTCAAACTTTCCTCAAGTCTCATTCTTCATACCAAGAAGGAAAAAGTATCCTGGAATAATTACTTCTTGATAAAATGAGAAGTCTTCTGAACCCATCATCAGTTGCCTCTCCACTATGTAGTGATGCCCGAGCAAATGTCCTGCAACATTTCGGAAGTGTTAATGCAGATCCTTGTCGTTAACAGCCACGGTGGGGTATAGGGCTTATCGTTTCCATTGAATACGACGGTTGCACTGCACCTTTGTACACTGGCTTGCCTTGTTATAACCTGCAACTCCAATTCTTATAGAATTAACATTTTGTGATAGGACATTGTAAAAGAAATGGATAATCAGCATACGATATTTCTCTTCATGTTCTTTGTTTAAGTTGGATAAAGCTTTCCTTTGAAAATGCTCTGGACGTGCCACCAATTGTAATCTGGAATAACATTGAATGCACCACCTCCTTGGAAGTTTCCAACTGTAACAACTTGCAAGATATATTCGCTAGCTTTCACGAAATTGAATGGATACGGAGTAACGAGGGCGCTATTCCTTGCAAAGGGGGTCTAACAAGCATATGATAGAGAAATTATAGAATACTATGGTAGTATGGCCACGTCGTACCTCTTGTACATGTGAATAAGATGTTAACATTTAATTCATGTGAGTGAGTATAATGTGAATGAGATACTAGTTGCTATATGTGATAAAACAAAGGTCTTTAGTGAACCTGTCAATCCAAGGGGTCGGCTTTACGTGAAACAGATGTTGCAGCAGACTAAGGATTACACTGGAAGCAGCCAAAACTGGATCTATATATCGATTGCTGCCGCTTTTTAGCACGGTCAAAAAAATTTATCTGGGATTTGAGCCACCTCTTCCGGGCTCAAAGAATGGTAATTGGGAAGTGGCATAATCACTAATATGGCTAAGAAAATCAAAAAGACCCATTTGAATTGGAGATTATGAGAGATACGTTAAATATTTGGGCTTTGTGGGAGTGAAAGCTGAAGATGTATGGGCTCTCCTCAGAAGGGTTCCAGAAAACTGACAAAATCCAAACAAGGTGGACCTCATCAGATAACAAAGGATTTCCTCAGAGCAATTTGAAACGTGAAGGCTTCTATTTCAGTTTCCATCTTTAGTCCCAAACAGATTCCCAGAACCATTTTCGTGCCCAGCAAACAAACCAATCCAATCAAAATGACCCGCAGTTCTTGTTAGAAACTAAATAATCCAAACATCAGATAACATAGGATCCAGTATTGGTCGTCCACAAGAGTGAAAATCTAAAAGCAAAGAAATAGGACTAGAAAAAAAAAGACATGCAAAACTAGAAACACAGTTCTTGGGTTTTTTTATAATTTCAGCTTGAGGAGGAAAACCAATCCATAAAAGATTAACACAGTACCACAGTTTCCATCTTACTTTCGGAAGAATCAAGACAACATTATCATAAATATATAATTAAAATAAGCGGAAGTCAACAAAGACAAATTAAAATGACCTAAACCAAGTTATAAGGAGATTTTTTATTCTAGGTGGTGGCTATCCAAGGGTTTTGAATTTTCATATTTCACAATTCTTAATATTCGATTCGCGTATCAATGGCTTCTTCATGCTGCAGGGCTTCTATTTCCAGCTTCATGGCAGTTATTTCTTCTTGTTTTGGCTGATTCATTCTAATCCAAAGGGTTCTTCAACCTCGCACTCACTGAGTGATAAGAATGAGAAACTTTGTTATACACAAAATGCACCAGAATTCCAACATATAAATTAAATGTTATCGTTAAAAACACAAGAAACGTGAAGGAAACTTACGGTGTGAAGCAAAAAACAAGATCAAACCATTCTGAGCCCTTGATATCCACAGAATGAAGGGTTGAATATATGGTCTTGATCATATGTCTTCCTCCTTCTCCAACAACAATTTGAAACGTGGTGATACTAAGATATTGAACCTTGAGATATCCATCGCACCAGCCAGTCTGGACATGGAAAAAGTCATGGTTCCCCAAATGAACCAAATACTGTGACCTATCATTAAAACATGGCAGCACCGGACGCTCGAACTCAAGGCCTTGCAATATAAAAAGTTTTCTTAGGGAATAATGAATACCATTATCATCATGTTCGTCCATAGTAAAGGAGAATGCTATAATCTTTGACTCCCCATATAAGGCATAGATAGTCTCGTCTACAACCACAGCCCTCCCTTGGAATGGAGGAGCACAATAAGCAGAAGTGTCAACTTTCACTTGATTCCAATCCTTTCTACCCACATGAAAAGCAACGACACCGAATTTCCCGTTCCTCAAGCCAGACAATGAAAACAAAATAGCACCATAACAAACGGCAAAACCAGTTATTTGCATATGGGGGTCATAATCATCATAAAATGGAAAAGGAGTCATTTGCTTCCAAATCTTCTGATCATGATCATATCTCCCAAAGGAGGGCCCCGTCAATGATAAGAAGGTTGATGGACATGCAAGATAATAAACCTTGCCATATGCACTCACAATAGTTTCTAGTGATTTAGAGGCTGGGATAGGAGGAATAGATGAATATTTTGACCAACTCTCCGTGTCAACAATAAATCCACCATCATGTCCAATGCAATATAATATGGAGTGGTTGAAAATCCGTGCAGCACCATGGCAAGAACCCTTGTGAAACTTGGCAACATGTCTAACTACTGGGGATTCATGAGTGACTTCTCCTCCATGTTTGAATTTCACTTCATAGACTGCATTAGCGTGCTCATCGTCCTCATAAGAAGACACGAATAAATATACAGATCTAGCTTCCTCTTGATTTACCGTCATTGATGCATGCTCCCAATCCTCAGGCAAGCTGAACAGAGAAAAGAGATGTATAAAATTATTCAAGTTAAATCTTTTCAAAGACCTACCCTGCCTAGAGAGAATTTATCTAGTAGAAACTGGTTATTACATATTTCAAGCAAATTATTCAAAATGCATACAGCAGCGAGAGAAAACTTAAGCAAAATTCTCCGAGAAACTAAACAAAAAACAACAATGAGAATTAAGAACCGACCTTGGGTAAAGATCATCAGCCTCATGGTTGGGATTGCAGTACTCAATCACCGTGGAAGGTGGAAGCGGCTCCGTCATTACGGGTGGACCGGGTTGTCGTAAGCGAAGCTCCTGCGTTATTGATTTCGACCAATCCAACAGTTGGCCCAGAGTTTTCTCCATCTCTGATATCTTGCCCACAGATTTCTCCATCTCCGATATCTTGCCCAGTAGATCATCTTGGTGTGAAGCCATCGTCAAGGCATGGCCTTGACTCGAGCTAAGCTCAGCGTCGGCCACGGAAAATTGAGATATACACCGATCTCCCATGATAGGGCCTTTGCTATTGGAATGCTTAAATTGAGGCAAAACGGGAATTTAATTTAGGATTTGGGGCTGCAGCGGCAGAAGGGACTGTTGATATGAAAGTTTCAAACTCTACGGAAAATTCTATAAATATAAAGATAGAAGAGCAAATGCTGTCATTAATATCCGTAAAGTCTGAATTCCAAAGCATGTATTTATATAATGACCTAATTAATCTTGCAAGAAACAGGAATGTAATCCTAAACCTACTAGAAATAGGAAACTTATTAGTTATTTTCTTTTATATTTTTTTCTGAAGGAAGAAACAGAAAACCTTCTTTTTCTCTTTTTTTTTTTTTTGGTTTTGGGGGGAAGGAAGAAACAGGAGACTTGATAGAAGAAGAAACTAACAAACATACCCCTTTTATGATTTTTGGTTTTCTTACTCGTTTTATGAGATTGAGTTTGTTACTCTTTTTTACGAGATTGGGTTTTAGGGCCAATTGAGTAAGCCGTTTAGTTCAAACTCCTATATAATCTACCTTCTTCTCTCCCTCCCTCTTGGATATCTCTTTCACTCAGTATCTTCTTTGGCTTCACTCTCGTTAATCAAAGGTGGTGTTATTGGACCACTCCACATATCTCATACGTTTTTGCCTCATTGTCAACGACAATTAAAGGTTAGCTTATGCTTTCTCATTTATAACATGATTTTTGTTTTCTTTTGTTTTGTTTTGAACATGGAGGTTTTTTTTTCCCATTGTGGTGCATGGTTGTTTTCTTTTTTATAAACTAGTTTTGTTTTATTTTGTTTTGAACATTGTGTTGTTTTTTGTTAGAGTTGTGCTCAAGTGTTTTGTGAGAATACTGTTCGTTTTGAGCTCAAGTGTTTTCTACGGATAAGCTAACCTTTGATTGCTACCATATTTATGTTGATGTGGTATGGTTTACTGTGGGATTTTTAATTTCTCTTTTTTGTTGGTCTTATTTAATCTCTCAGTGTTAGTCTTTTCAAATTTGTTACTCATGATGTCTTTTGGTCTTAAATTTTCAGGAAATGGAGGTTGATCATGATCCCATTGACACCGATTACATTGATTACATTAAAATTCAATGGCGCAAGAATAATTTAAAATACAAAGTAATGGGTTCTCGTATTAGCTTTTATAATTTTGATGTTGATTATGTTAGCGGAAAACAACATTATGATGGTGAGTTGTTCTTCAAGGAAAATAAACAAGGTGGAATGCCTGTGACATTTATGAATATGGATGCCAAGGCTGGAACTAAATTGAGTGTCGAAGAAATTTTCAGGTTGAATATTAAACTAACTGATAAAAGGATTCTCCGCCCATGGATGTATACATTTTGCAAACAGAAATCATTCAATGGTGAATTATGCAGTGAGGCTGAAAGAAAGATGGTGAAAGGTTGGTGGAGCTTGTGTTATGAAAAGTTTGATAACACACTCACTGAATGGTTGGCCAAATTACAAAACAAAGAAATTAGTGATCCTGACAAGTTGAACTTCAATGTTGGAAATAAGTGCTTATCTGATTTCTGGCGTGGTACTATACGGTGAGCGGAATAGTATTTTTGTTATAGTGCTATAAATTTATGGTTTAGTTAACTAATGTATTTCATGATTTGACAGGGAATTAATAGAGGCAATTGCTTACATTCATGATTGTGGGCTCTTCCATGGCTCGTTGAAGGTATCTGGTAAGTATGTTGTTGTTGGGGAACAAGTGACACTATGTAACATCGGTGGTTGTTTGAAGAGCCTTAGAGTACAAGATCAACATTCAAGGAAAATCCAAGATTTCAAAGATTTAAGGGACACTCTGAAGAAGTTGCTGACAATGGGACATAGTAAATGGCCTGAGCGTGATAGTTTTCTTAAATGTTTTGACGATCTTGCAAAATTATATGGGTAAGTTCTTTTGAACTCTGTGTGTGTGTGTGTGTGGAGTATATGTTGTTACTTGTGTGTTAATGAGTTTTTTTTTTTTTTTTTGGTCTTTTCAGCTATGGAAAATATGTTGAGAAATTGAAGAAGCACCCCTTTTTATTAACTCCTTATGAAAGGGTGAAACATATTGTCGGTATTTATTATGATGATATATAAGTTTTACGTGGAGAATAAGTTGAACCACAATGATGATTTTAAGGTGTTCCGAGGTTGGACTAGAGACAGACATAAGCTGGAGCCGTTTTTGTGTAAGATACTTGAGACTGGTAAAGGTAAATCATATTCTGATCTCCCGTCAGAGCTTTTAAGGTTCCTGCGAAATACCTATTAGCATTATAGACAATATAGTGATAAGAAGGAAGGTATCAATATCGAGCACGTGGACACTATTTTCAGAACACGCTGGGTTGATTTTTTTGATAGGATTCATCTTGTCAATTAGATTGGCAGTGGATGAGGCATGTTTTTGGTGATCATAGCTTAGAAGAAGTTTCTTAGACTACTGAAACTAGATAACATCCATTTGTATAAGATACTTTAATGCGTACTCTAATTGTTTGTTTGTTTTTTGTTTTGTTTTTTTTTTTAGTTTTTTTTGGTGTCTTTTGACATGAGTTACTTTGTATCATGACCTCACACACCAATTGGAAAACGTTATTTCAAAAATCATGACCTCACACACCTAAAATGCAGAGCTACAGTGTACCCTCAAGAATTTCAGAATTCGTGAAGTGACGGCTGCTTAGTGTAGCTATCCTTTTACCCAAAATATGTCTGCTCTAAAATCAATGCAAGTGCCAAAAGGATATTCCGCAACTCTTAAATTCCTCAAGATTACTTACACAAGCAGGATGAACTATATTAAATTAAAGGAAAAGCATAAACCCAATTAATATATATATATATATATACTTACAAGTGTACAAGATATAAAAATAAAAAATAAAAAAAACTTTATCACTCTAAACTAATCCGACTTCTTTATTTTCATCTTTTTCTTGCCTATTAATTGATCTGAAAAAAAAAAAAAAAATAGGCGAGGGATGAGCAAACCACCGCTCAGTGAGTAAATTATGTTATATGCTAGTCAAGCAATGTCATTTTACACTCTACATAATATCATAAAAAGATACATAATCCAAATCATTTTACATCATGACTTCATATCTTGGTTATCCTTCACAAATTGTACCCAGCACGTGACCATTATTGGTCTCACTACCCTATTTCCCCGTTTGGTACATTTATCCTTCGGATACCATGTCACTGAATAATACGCACTTCACAAAAACTCCAAAAAATATATATTTGGTGAAATATTGCACAAATTAGACATGATTGATTTGAAAATAGAGAGAGATTTGTAAATAGAATAAATCCATGATTTTCACATTTATCATAAAATAAGAACTTTTAGATCACATTACATAAACCACTCAACATGATAAGTATGAAATATTACAAGAATATAAGTGACTTGGTCTCCATCTTTGAGAAGAGCTTCATATTGGGCAATGTCCAATTTTGAGTTGCCTTGCTCTTGAGTGGTTTTACTCTTCTCTTGCCCACCCAATTCCTCATCTAGGTAGCCTCTACTCTTCAAATTAGTGAGGTTGAAGGCCAAGGAAAGAGCAAAAATCCAATTGTAATTACCAAAACTGCAATGTAGTTTGTGTAAAACTACAATGCAGAACCTGTATAAAATTTCACTGAATTAAAGCTTAAATAGTATTGCAAAATATCATATGACAGTGATGACATCATCCATTTCCAAATCAAGACAAATGCATAGTAAGTGAGCTTTATAATAAGATTAGATCATTGCCTGACATACATGCATACATATATTTGATCACAAAGTCTCACATACCAAAGAACCCTATTATTAAAGTCGTCCTTTCACTTTAGAATTTTGAAAATTAAATTAAATTTCGGGACGGGATGTTACAACATACATGAATTCAATGGTCCAACAAGTATCTATGATTACAGTTCATATTAGACAATTTTCTATTCTTCCCTTATGAAAAGAAATGCTGCAGCAATAGGAAGCAGCTCCATAAACTAAGAAACAAGTCAATAGTTACCTACATAGTACAGACTAATATATTTCAAAAAAGGATTTTGAAAAGCAGAATACCTCTCTGGCAATTCCCCACACTTTTTCCATATATAGAACTCAAGGTGTAATGAATTTGCAGCTGCAAACGCCAGATCATATCCAAATAACTACAAACAAACACAATCAATCATACCCAATCCCAATATATATCATGCCTCTATAAGATGGGGACCTTTTGACCCAAACCTCAATACACATCTTTTTCCTCGCATCGCTTCAAAGCTGCCATAGCCTGCCCTTCAAAGCTGCATATGATATCCATTAAAAAATAAAAAACAATTAGTGTATGAAACTAGTTAATCAGGCTATTGAAATCATCAAGTAGGACCATCTAACAAATGATTTTTAATGAAGCATTTGATTAAACGTTTTGTGCTCTTGTTGCACTGCTCAACCTCATCGAGGCATTTAATCAAGCATTTGGTGGGTAATTTGCAAGGCTAATGTACCCCTACTGAAAAATAAAGAAATATAATGATGCAAGCCGGCAAGCAGAAACGAAAAACAGAGACAGAGAGAAAAATAAATAAATTTAACCCACATACCCCCATACCAAATATTACAGACAAATACAATCAATCATACTCAAATCGAATATAAATCCACCCAAACTGAATAAAAACCTTCAAAATCTATTACAACCCCAAATTTTCCACACACCCGCACACAAAAAACCAATTCAATTACTGTAATTTCTAAACAAACATAGACATAATAGAATGCTAAATGAATTTAATCGTAGCATCACCAATCAAATCATCATAGGAAACATCTAATTCGGAAAACCTAACCTAATCCAAGCCCCAATTTTTGAAACCCTATACTAAAACACAACAATCGCAACAAGAAGCAAATCATTATTAGGGTTCAAATAGGGTTTTGACGAACCAAAATGAGATCAAATAGGGTTGACTAGTCATTGTACTCGGCGCCAATCCTGAGCCTCCTCTTTGGCTAAATCCAAAACAAAATTTCATTCCTAGGTAAAAATATTGTTTGTCTCAAATACTAATTAGTAAAAGATAGTTATGTCTAATACTAATTTTTCTTAGAAAATATCATAAAAATATACACAATCCAAATCATTTTACAACATTACTTCATATCTTGGTTATCCTTCACAAAGTGGACCCAGTTCGTGACACCTATTGGCCTCACTGCCCTATTTCCCCTTTCTGGTACATTTATCCTTCGGATACATTTATCTCTCTCTCTCTCTCTCTCTCTCTCTCTCTCAAACACTACTTCATGGTAGAAATCTATTCTAAATAATTGGAATGAATGATTGAAGTAAGGATGGATGATACTTATAGGAGAGGCTACAGATGCAATCAAATAATAAGATAGAAAAGTAAGGGAATAATGTGACTCATTCCACTTTGGTAAATGCTATCACAACACCACCACCGAAAAATATGATAGAAAAGTAAGGGAATAATGAGACTCATCCCTTTTTGGGCAATGATATCACAACACCACTTGTTACTACTATGCAAGGTGACATGGCAATGATGATTTGATTAAAACTCAATTCCAAGCCTATATACATGGAAAACAAGAATGGTACCATCTTTCACCTAAAGGAATAATCTCATACTAGGCTTAAGATTTTATAACATTTAAGTCTTCATAATAAATATTAAATAAAGAAAAGCCACATTAATAAATAATTAATATGTAGTATGAATATTTCTTTAAAATAATAATTTTTATAATTTTTAAAACAAAAAACAAAAAACAAAAACATTCTCAGAGAGAATGAATATTATTGGACTATGGTCCGAACCACAAATGGGAAGGACATCAAGAAAGCAATAGTGTACATTCTAAGAAAATCCTGCGAGCAGAAAGCTCGATCAATATGGTTTTCCAGTTGTTGATTACTAGTCCAGGTAAAAGAATTACCTTTCGAAGCTACTTCAATGAGTCCGGCAGAGTGAATAAAGTCTTGAAAGTTCAACATGTATCTAGTGACAACATTAGATCCGCCTAATTTTTCATGTAAGAAAGGATGTTTTGTTTTTTTCGGGACCTTTCCTATTGAGAGGGGCGATAACATACTAAACTCACATACACTACACGAATA
Source organism: Prunus mume (assembly GCF_029339155.1). Taxonomy (NCBI): domain Eukaryota; kingdom Viridiplantae; phylum Streptophyta; class Magnoliopsida; order Rosales; family Rosaceae; genus Prunus; species Prunus mume. The sequence continues at coordinate 4,035,412 of NC_142705.1, read as the reverse complement.
AAGGTGTACCAATAAAATGTTCCAAATAAGACTTTGTTCATCTTTTTGAGGAAACATATAAAGCCAACAAACAAAAAAAGGTCTATCCAATCCCAGAATCAAACACAGAAGGTAACAAGAAACGATCATTCATGTAGTGAATACCAACTTGAACATTATTGTCATTCGAAGTTAGAATCATTCAACCAGCCACACCATCAGGTGGAATCTCTATAAACCTATTAAAACCAAAAGTAGTAAATTTAACATCGAAAGATCTTGAGGACAATTTGGTTTCCATAATAAAAATAATATCTGGACTATAGGTCCGATCCAACAAAAGCAATTCCGATCTAAACATCCAGAACAACGTTGACCATTCCATGAGATGAGAGAAACTTCATATAGTTATGATACATAAAGGATAAAGATTATTGTACCACCAAAAAAAAAAAAAAAATGAGCAAAAATAGAACCAGGTCACAGCTTGAGGAAAACTAATCCATAAAAGATTAGCACAGTACCACAGTTTCCATCTTACTTTCGGAAGAATGAAGCCAAACTTATAATAAACATAAAATTAAAATAAACGGAAGTCAACAAAGACAAATTAAAATGACCTAAACTAGGTTATAGGAACTTTTTTCTTCTAGGTGGGTGGCTATCCAATGCTTTTGAATTTTCATATTTCACAATTTCTAATATCCGATTATCGCATCATCATTCGCTTCTTCATGCAGCATGGCTTCTGTTTCCAGCTTCATGGCGGTTATTTCTTGTCTTGGCTGACTAATACTAGCCATACTCTCCTCTTCTATGTGTTCATAATCCTCGCACTCACTGATTCATAAGAATGAGAAACATTGTTACATATGAGATGCAACAAATTTTCAATGTACAAATTAAATCTTATTGATAAAAACACAATAAACGTGAGGGACACTTACGGTGTGAAGCATAAAACAAGATCGAACCATTCAGAGCCGTTGATATCCACAGAATGAACAGTTGAATGTATGGTCTTGATCATATGTCCTCCTCCTTCTCCAACAACAATTTGAAACGTGGTGATACTAAGATATTGAACCTTGAGATGTGAATCGCACCAGCCAGTCTGGACATAGAAAAAGTCATGGTTCCCCAAATGAACCAAACACTGTGTCAAATCGTCAAACCATGGCATTAGCGGACGAGCGAACTCAAGGCATTGCAATATAAAAAGTTGGCTTAGGGAATATGCAATTTCATCATCACTGCCTTTCTCCATCTTAAAGGAGAATGCTATAATCTCTGCCTCCCCGTATAAGGCATAGATAGTCTTGCCCACAACCACAGCCCTCCCTCGGAACGGAGGAGCACAGCAAGCAGAAGTGTCAAATTTCACCCGATTCCAATCCATTCTACCCACGTTAAAAGCAACGATGCAAAAATCCCCGTTTATCAAGCCACACAATGAAAACAAAATAATGCCATGACAAACGGCATAACCAGTTATTCGCATATGGCGGTCATAATCATCATAAAATGGAAAAGGAGTCATTTGCTCCCAAACCTTCTGATTAGGATCATATCGCCCGAAGGAGGGCTCCGTAACTGGTTGGAGGCTTGATCGACGTGCAAGATAATAAACCTTGTCGTACGCGTACACAATAGTTTCTTGTGAATTATTAGGGGCTGGGGTAGGAGGCATAGATGAATATTTTGACCAAGTCTCCATGTCAACAATAAATCCACCGTCGTCACCAAAGTAGTATAAATTGGAGTGGTTGAAAACCCTTGCAACCTGAGGGCAATAACCCTCTCGGAACTTGGCAACATGTCTAATTACCGGGACTTCTCCTCCGTGTTTGAATTTCACTTCATAGACTCCATTAGTGTAAATCCCATCCCCATAAGATGACACGAGTAAACATACAGATCTAGCTTCCCCTTGAGTTACCGTCATTGATGCATGCTCCCAATTATCGGGCAAGCTGGACAGAGAAGAGAGATGTATACAACAAGTCAAGCAAATCTTTTTTTAAAGACCTACCCTGCCTAGTGAGAATTTATCTAGTAGAAACCAGTTATTATATATTTCAAGCAAATTATTCGAAATGCATCCAGCAGCGAGAGAAAACTTAAGCAAAATTCTCTCATAAGCTTTTTTTTTTTAATTATTAATTTTATAAAAAAAACAGCAGCAACAACAACAACAATGAGAATTAAGAACTGACCTTTGGTAAAGATCATCAGCCTCATGGTTAGGATTGCGGTACTCAATCACCGTGGAAGGTGGAAGTGGCGTCGTCGTTGTGGCTGGACCGGGGCCTTGTAAGCGAAGCTCCTGCGTTATTGATTTCATCAAATCGAACAGTTGGCCCATAGTTTTCTCCATCTCCGGTAACTTGTCCATAGATTTCTCCATCTCCAATATCTTGCCCAGTAGGTCATCTTGGCGTGAAGCCATCGTCAAGGCATGGCCTTGATCCGAGGTAAGCTCAGCGGCGAAGGTGGTGGAAAATTGAGATATATACCGATCTCCCATGATAGGGCCTTTGCTATTGGAATGGTTCAATTGAGAGGCCAAAGGGAATTTAGGGTTTGGGGATGCTGCGGCAGAAGGGGTTTTGTTGGGTATGATATGAAAGTTTCGAAATCACTGAAAATTGTAGAAATATAAAGATGGAAGAGCGGATGCTTTCATTAATATCCGTAAAGTCTGAATTGCAAAGCATCTACTCATATAACGAACTAATTAATCTTCCTAGAAACATCAGACCCAAAAAAAATCTTCCTAGAAACAAAAAAAGTAAGCCTAAACCTACTATAAATAGGAAACTTACTATTTTTTTTTTTTCTGTTTTTTTTTTTTTGGTTTTTTGGTTTTTTTGTTTTTTGTTATTAAAGGAAGAAACAGGAAACTTACTATTTGATATCCCATTAATTTAATGGACTTTTATCTTCGTCTTTAGGAGAGAGTCGAGGCCCATCACCGATCATGATTCTCAATCTTTGTTGCTTCTCATAAGAGCGACGCCAGCCATGCAGCCCAGCCCGAGGGGAGGGGGAAAAAGCCAAAAAATCGCTCAGTGAAGCCCAGCCCGGGGTGTGGGACCCACCAACCCGGCTGGCCCAAGGCAACTTTCGCCTGTGTCCAAAACTCGGTGGGGTGACGCCATGACGACGGTGGCGACGTCGCGCGTTATTCAAATTTTTCGTTGCGCGTGCAATGCACGCACCAACGCAAAAATTTGAACTCGCGTCCGACGTCGACGCCACCACAACGGGTGGAAGCCACGTGGCACTCCCAGCGGTCCGATTTGATTCCAAATGTTAATCCAACGGCTGGCGATTTTTGGACAATAAAATTATGAAAAAAAATTGAAATTTTTTTTTAAAAAAATACTAAAAAATCCTAAAAAATTCTGATTTTTTTTCCTATAAATACCCTTCACTTTCAACACCAATTCTCATACATTTTATTCTACTTCTATAATTACTCAACATATTTTTCACTCTTCACTCAACATTTTCTTCACTCTTCACTCAACATTTTCATCTCTTTCACCTTGTAATTTTAGTTTCTATTTTTATGGCTTCTTCTATTGAAACTGGAGGGGCGTGGAGCACCATGGAAGATGTTTCTTTGTGTGAGGCTTGGCTCCGAGTTTGTCATTGTCCCTTGTCAGGCAATGAGATGAAATTTTTCCATATGTGGAAAAAAATTCATGCCGAATTTTAAAAAATTCCGGACTCCACTCGTACGGAAATGGCATTGTCGAGTAGGTGGAAACTTCTCAACAAAGAGATGGCAAAATGGAGAGATGTCTTGGCAAAAGCGATGAACTTGTATAAAAGTGGGGAAAATCGTACTAACGAAGTAAGTATTTTGTAATTTTCGTAATCATTAAGTTTAATGTCCTAATATATATATGTTGTTAATATTTATTGCATTGTCAATATTTTGTTAATATTTCTTGCATTTCAAATATTTTGTTAATATTTCTTGCATTTGAAATATTTTGTTAATATTTCTTGCATTTTCAATATGTTGTTAATATTTATTGCATTTCAAATATTTTGTTAATATTTCTTGCATTTTCAATATGTTGTAATATTTATTGCATTTCCAATTGTTTCTTCATATTTCTTGCACTTCCAATTTATTTGTAAGGTTAATTGCATTTCCATTATTTTTATTTTGTTACTTGCATATCCAATATATTTTAAATAGTTATTGCATTTCCATTTTTTTGTTAAATAGCTCATTCAAGCACAGATGTGGTTCGGTGCAACCGGGGGTGGCAAAAAAAAATTCACCCATCATGAATGTTGGGAGGTGGTGAAATCAAACGCTTCAATATTATTCCAACGGGTCCCGACGTTGTGTTAAACGAGACGCCTCTCCGTGATGCAACGACATCGGATTCACCTCTCGATTCCCCTATGAGTGAAGACTCACCCATCCAAAAGGAACCGAGGCCCATTGGCCGAAAGGCTGCGAAGGCAAAGAAAACGGGTAATTCAAGCAATCATAATTCAAAGTTTTTGGAGGAAATTACAAGGCAAAACGGCATAAGAATTGAATTGGAGCAAAAACGCCAAGATATGGAGGTGGCAATTCAAGCCGAGTGTGCACGAGAAAAGGAGTATTTGCGCAAAAAAGATATGGAGAAGACGGATCGGGAAACTATGGCGATGGATACAAGCCATATGTCCCCTGATACAAAACAATATTGGAAGCTAGAACGAAGGGATGTTATGAGAAGAAGACTTTTCCAGGATGATGGGCCTAGCAACACGGATTGGTTAAATGATCAAAACCATTAAATTAGTTGGCATACCTTTTATGTATTTTTAATTTTCTTGTTTTCTATTAAAGTTGGTGTACTTCATGTTTTTTATTTTAGTAGTAGTAATTCTTAATGACTTGTATTGGATTTCTTTATTTAATAAACAAAGCCTTCAATAAAAGACAATTTTATTCAACATATTCCATACATCAAACAAAACATAATTGAAATCAAAACAAAAACTACAAACAAGGCACAATAATAAATAAAAAAACAACACAACCAAACCATAAGCAATACTAAACAACACAACCAAAACATAAGGCCTAAAACATAACCAAAGCATCTATGCTCCATCATTCATCTTCATTCCCTTTCACCGTCCATAAATGCTCTATCAAGTCAAGTTGACGGCTTTTATGAATATACGAAGATTGCATCTCTGTATATCGATCTATCATCCGGGTCATCATACGATCGTCCCTCACCAACGGTTCCGGCTCAAACGGTTCTCCATTTGGCCCCATGGGCCTTTCATAAATCCGGGTCAAGGCCGTGTTTATTGGATCCGGTTCATAGACCTCTCCAGATCATAATCGTACTCATCCTCCACAATCATATTATGGAGGATGATGCAAGTCATCATAATGCTCCGGAGGATCTCCTCATCAAACATACGGGCCGCACCTCGGACAATCAACCATCGAGCTTGAAGGATGCCAAAACACCTTTCGACATCTTTCCTGTATCCTTCTTGATAAGTAGCAAATAATTTTTGCTTATGGGATCGGGGATTCGGAATGGATTTGACAAATGTGGTCCACCTTGGGTAAATACCGTCAACTAGATAATACCCCGTCTGGTAGACTGTATTGTTGACTTCATAGGTAATATTGAGGCCTTAGCCGCTCAAAACATCGTTGAAGACCGGAGATTGACCCAGGGCGTTGAGGTCATTTTGGGCTCCGGCAACTCCAAAGAAAGCATGCCAAACCCATGTGTCGAAGCCAGCAACGGCTTCCAGGATGATACTTTTTGTGCCTTTCCTATTTCCGTAATCACCTTGCCAGGCAGTTGGGCAATTCTTCCATTGCCAATGCATGCAGTCGATGCTACCAATCATTCCTGGAAATCCTCGAGCTTCGCTTTTGTAGAAGTCGTTGGAGGTCCCTGGGAGTAGGTCTACGCAGGTAGTCCCTAGTGTACAGGTTTTCAACTGCATCACAAAATCTTACCAATGCCTCCAACGTAGTGGACTTCCCCATTCGGGCAACCTCATCCACCTGATCAAGATGCTTCATACGCCAACATGCGTATAACAGCTGTAAGCTTTTGCTCCGGCAGAAGGCCCAAAACCCCAGTAGCATCACACTTTTGAACAAAGTATGCATCATAATTGCAAATATCATGCATGATTTTATTGAACAAGTGGGGTTGCATTCTAAATCGCCTTCGAAAATCAACATCAGAGTACAAAGCAGTTGGGATAAAATAATCTTCCAAAAGATTCTTACCGAGAATGCCTATGTCTCCACATTCCGGCGACGGCCGACTTGTGAACCACGGCGGCGACCTTGGTTCTCTTCCTCTTCCATTGCAACTGCTATGAGAACTTGTTCATCAACTTGCCTCTGCAACTCATTGATTTCATCGGCTCTACGGTTTCTCTCCTTTCTTTCTCTCTCATGCCTCTCCAAGCATCTCCTATATTCTTCCATTGAGAATGAATGGAGTATGAATTCTAAACTCTAAGAAATGAAAATATTGAAAGATGTGGTGTGAGAGGTATGAGGTGAGCCTTTTGTTTTATAGAAAAATTTGGGAAGATAAAGATGCCACGGGCTTGATTTGATTGGATGAAAATCTTATCTGAAATTTGAAATTCATCCGAAATTTGAACCCAATTTTATCTGAAATTTGAATTTTGAAATTCATCCGAAATTTGAACCCAAATGTATCTGAAATTTGATTTTTGAAATTCATCCGAAATTTGAATTTTGAAATTCATTCGAAATTTGAACCCAAAAATTTATCTGAAATTTGAATTTTGAAATTCATCCGAAATTTGAACCAAAAAATCTTATCCCGAAATTTTATCCGATTATGAATAGTCTTGACACGTAGGAACCCGTAAATCTTATCCGAAAATATTATCCAAATTAATTATTAAGGTAAATAAAATTGTGAATAAAACAAAAAAATGAATAGTAACTGCCCTTAGCTAGGGCAATGGGTGGAAACACAAAATTCTGATTTTGCAAGGGCAACCACTATTCACGTGAATAGTGGCTGCCCTAGCTCCCCCCTTGCCATGGCTAAGGGCAAATGGGTGGAGTTGCTCTAAGAAGATGTAATTCAGTCGAGAAATTTTTGGCAATGTATTGACAGCTTTAGTTTCTCTTTTTCAAAATTTCTACAGCTCTATGCGTTGATCTCTTTATTCTATTTAGTTTCCCGTTTTCAAATTCCTACGGAGGCAATGATACATGTTTGTTTAATTCTTACCCTTTTTATGATTTTTTGGGTTTGTTACTCTTTTTGCGAGATTAGGGCCAATTGAGTAAGTGGTTTAGTTCAAACTCCTATATAATTTACCTTCTTCTCTCCCTCCCTCTTGGATATCTCTTTCTTTCACTCAGTATCTTCTTTGGCTTCGCTCTCGTTAATCAAAGGTGGTGTTATTGGACCACTCCACATATCTCGTACGTTTTTGCCTCATTGTCAACGACAATCAAAGGTTAGCTTATGTTTTCTCATTTATAACATAATTTTTGTTTGTTTTTTGTTTTGAACATGGAGGTTTTTGTGTAAAATTTGTTTTCATATATAGGAAAGGTCAAACTTAATTCAGCTCTATGAGAAGTTTTCGTGGGCACTTTTTTTTGTCATTTGTGTGTTTATTTTTATATTTTCTGCTATGAAGACTATGTTAAGAAATTGAAGCCTCATCCCTTTCTATTGACTCCTCGTGACAGTGTGATATATGTTACAAGTATTTATCACAATATTATATTTACAATAAACAAGATGATGAACATCATAGGGGGTAATTTTCAAGCGTTCTATGGTTGGAACAAAGACAGAGATCTGTGGGATAAGTTTTTGCGTGATATATATGAGTCTAAAGAGAGTAAATCATATGATCATCGCCCGTCGAAGCTTTTAAGGTTCATGCAAAATACCTATGAACATTATAGAAAATATACTAAGAAGAAAATCGAGGACGTGGACGCAATTGTGAGGAAATGCTGGGATGGTTTTTTTGAGCGGGTTCATCTTATTAAGATTGGAGAGGTGAATGAGGCATGTTGTCCGTGATTATAGATTTTAAGTACTTTCTTAGACTATACAACTTAACAAATCTACATCATATTTTATGTGTATATATATATATATATTCCTATATAAATTACAAAAACTTTTTGAACCATTTTTAAGTTTCTTATTAAATCCTCGAATCCTCCCTCTTCCTTTGTATCCGTTCTTAGCTAATTTAGGAAAGATAAGAACTCACCTATGAGAGTGTGAAGGTGAAAGTGTCCTACATTGGAAAGTTAGAAGACCTCAACTTCCTTCAAGGTATCAGAGCAAAGCTTCGTGTGTTAGGCCCAATGGCCACACATGCTCTCACGTCACTCAATATGTGTTGTTCACGTGTTAAGCATGATATCATAAAAGAAGTTGAGGTTTCACCCCAAAATCAATTGGCAATGGGAGAGTAGCCCAACTCCTTATAAGCCCTCTGATTTATCAACCTGTCTATAGCCTTATGGTTCATTGCAATTCTCTACATTCTCTCGTATTTCCTTAAATTGTGTGCTTCATACTTCTCACCTTGGTATGAATTATCTAATCATTAGCTGTTTCGGGGAAAGAAAAAAAAAAAAGAATCTAAGGATTAGTGTTGTTGGTAGCTAATAGTTAGCTTGATATACATTTTGTTATGTGTCCAGAGATCCTGGGCTTGAAGCCTCTTACCCCTTCTGCGCTTATTTGTTAATTTGCAAGCTGCAGGGTTGGGCAATACCGATATGTCCCCCTATGTATGCTTCTGTGTCCTTCTCCACGTGCATAATGGAATTGCACTTGAGAGAGGGAGTTAGCTTGACATACATGCGGTTGGCACATTGTAACAAATTAATCTTTTCAAGTCTGGTGGTTGTCGAACAATCTTTAGACCAATGTCGACTGTTGAGTGCGCTGCCACACCTAATCCCATCCTTTGAACACCTAAATCTACGCATGAATTTCATAAAGAACATCTACATGACTGGATCAGTAGTCTCTGACCTTGTGTCTGTTGACAGGATCTTGCTGCATGATTGTGGTTAGTACCACCTAGTTGTTTGTGGTGGTGATTTGTCCTTTATTTTATTACAATGGTTGCTGCCTCAAGTGATCTAAAGCTGACTTGTTTAGTTATTAAACGATGTTTAGATCATTTGAACAATACTAGTTTTGTTTTTTTTTATCATCACTTATTTTGTTTTTTTTTTATCATCACTTATTTCTAGTTCTGATGGAATCTTCATGTAAAGCACGTCAGTAATGAGGTCCTTTAACCTCCCAAATATGAGCAAATCCAGTTGGTTCACTGCAGATACAAAAGGGGTTGTGAAATTGTTCTTGGTGCAGTTAAATGCACATTGAGGAGACCATGATTTTGGCACTTGCACTTGGTCAATGGATATATTTGAATTTAAAGTATAGCCGCGCGGCTACCCTTTAATTAAACACTACAGCCACGCTGCTATACTTTTTAAACATTTTCGATTATTTAAAGAGCGGCTATACTCTCTCAATAAATTCGAATATTTAAATAGTATACAATGATCACCATGCCATATCCCATCGCATGTTTGGCTAATAATTGTAAATGCCGATGTGTAAAATCTTGAAGACGAATGATGTTTCTTGTCTTATCTTGAAATTGTATCCTCTCCATCCTTTGTCTAGTTTGATTGCATACAGTCCAATTTGGAATGTGAAAATGCCGCCTCTCTTTACCAAATTTTATTTAAAATTTCATTTTCCTACATTTGAGTTTCATTTGCCCTGCAAACCTATTCAACACAAATATTTCGTTGTTTTGGCCTAAGTTTCGACGAAATTAAAAGTTTAGAATTTTTATTTTTTGAGATCCAAAATTCAAAGTTTAGCATAATGTATGTGGGCTCTTATATTATTAAAGATTTGAAGTGATTGTTATTTGGGCCCTTGTATTTTTAAACTCTCAACAAATTCATTTAATATGGACTTGAACAATTATATATGGAAGTTGATTTTCCCACTTATTTTTTGTTCACTTACACACCCTTATATGTTATAATAAGAAGTATTAAAAGAACAAAATGGCGTATAAGTGGACAAATGATGAATGAGAAAATCAACATCCTTAGCCCTCTTAATCGAACGCCCTAGGTTGTCGCCCTCGGGGCCTAGGCCCAAGGAGGGCCTTGCATTTAAGAGCTTTGTATAAGAAAAAAAGAGTGGTGTTGTAAAATATTTTCACTTTTTTTAAATAAATAAAAAAGGGAAAAAGGTAAAAGCTCAATGGTTAAAGGTAAAGAACAAAAGTGTAAGTAAATAAGTCATTTACATGAATTTTTTTAACTGCTATAGTAAAAAGGAGAATTAATCAAATTCTTACCCAATCACAAACATTTCTATCTTCTACTGCATTACTAGTACTACTACCACTATCAGAAGTGAGCAAGCTCCAATGACCAATCATTGACTTGTAGAAACTAACCACCAAACCCAAACGACATCGTTTCACCCATCCGAAAGGTTAAGATACATCCAGCCGTCCGTTAGACCTTCACTGGACCCCCACAAACCAATCAAGTGCGCCACGTGGAAAACAATAACTCCATTCAACGACGTAGACGAAACTCAGAAAAAGGCAAAGCAGCTTCGCTTCTCCTTCTTCTAACGCAAACCAACACGCCTAAGAAATCCCCAATCAACCCAATCGGCAAAGCCACGGCCATTACACGGTCCTCTTCCTTCTTCTCCTTCGAAACCCTAATTTTCCCAATCCGATCCTTCTTCCTCAAAATCTAGCGTCAATTTCAAGGTACGCATATGTACCCAATTACCCATACATCTATCTTTACATCGCTGTTTCCAATAAATGTTGTGACGTTTCTTTGTGGTGAAAATTTTCGATCTTGATTTGGCGGGGCTGGGGAAACAGATTTTGGAATTAGGGTTTTGATCGATTTCATCGCGTTGACGTTTTTTTATTATGCAGAAGATCGAGAGGGTTCGATAATTGCAGAGAATCAACCATGTTTACCAGGCTTTTTGGGAAACCTAAACAGGAAGGCAATGCCCTGACCACCTTAGACAAATTAAATGAGGTAAAATGACCGATTTATTCATCGATTTTTATTCATTCGTATTGATAATTTTTCTCAAAGTATTTAAATTTGTGTGATTCGTTCGTAGCTTTGTTAGTTTGATTTGGTTTTGGAAGTCTGTAAGTATTACTGTGTGTGTCTGTGTGTGCCAGCATGTGGATGATTCTCTATGGGTTTGTGAATAGTTTAGAATGAGAGGTTGATGGGACATGAGGAACTCTTCAATTATGTAGTTCTTTATTTTTTCTTTGAGTTGGTTGATGCAATTTGATTGCTTTCTGAAGCTGTTTTTCCACATATGAAATGAAGTTCTGATTTTCAAGTTGATATCTTGGCTTGTATTGCAACAAAGGCCATTAATCTCGGTAGTGATGATGATAACACCTATTAAGTTGACGGAAATGTTAATTATCTGGATGAACTTTGTTTCTGGTTGTGTTTACACCTATTTTTGTTCCTCTTCAGCAGTTGATTATTTCCTCAATCAATCTCTCTCTGTGTTGTACAGACACTTGAAATGCTAGAGAAAAAGGAAAAAGTACTACAGAAAAAGGCTGCTGCAGAAGTTGAAAGGGCCAAGGAATTCACCAGAGCAAAGAACAAAAGGGGTATGTTTGCAAAATGTTTTCATTCTTATGGAGAATTCGGATGGTGATAATCTAATTCTTGAATAATTTTTAAGGAATTTATTAACTTTTTTCTTTGAGAGAGGGCTTATGTTCACATCCGTTTATCCATTAGTTTACATTTTGCACCTTGATTATGTATACATGAGTGTGCCTTGTATTATTGCCATCTAATGCTTATCAAGCTTTTTTTCTACAGTAACTTAATCTAAGTAAGGAACTTATCCTGAAGGTTTCTTTATTCCTCACCACTGCTTTCAGCACCAATTGAATTGGTTAGGACTGGAGACTCAGTGTGTATACCAATACATTTTATACTCCTTAAAGTTGGTCAAATATATGAATGATGATTGTCAAACCTGTCTAGATTTTGTCTATAAGTTGGAAATCATAAAGAGTTTATAAGACCCTTATATGATTTGAATCTAAAACCAAAGATGTGTTGTCCATGTCTTTGAAATTCTAATTCTGTGGTTGAGTTGTAACTTATGCTGTTTTTTTTTTTTGCAGCGGCTATACAATGTTTAAAGAGGAAGAGGTTATATGAACAACAAATAGAACAGCTTGGAAATTTCCAGTTGCGTATCCATGATCAGGTGACGTTGGAATTGGAACTATATTTCTTGATCCTTTAAATAGTGTTTCAAATATTGTCAATAATTTTATCTTTTTTTGGATTTTTTGGTTTTGATGAATGGGATTTTGCTGTATTGATGTGGCACATGTTGATGTTGCAGATGATAATGCTAGAAGGAGCAAAAGCCACAACCGAAACTGTAGATGCCTTGAGAACTGGAGCAGCAGCAATGAAGGCAATGCAGAAAGCAACGTATGTAGCATTTATTGTTGTATTAGGCATATTTGCACTTTCCCGAGAATTTTTTTTTTAATAATATGCTTTACTTTTTATGTTTCATCTTCATTTCTTGGATGTCACATCACATCTTATTAATTCAATTATGGGTTTTCCTGACATAATTGAAATGGGTGCCCTTTTATACAGGAACATAGATGATGTGGACAAGACCATGGATGAGATTAATGAGCAGACAGAGAACATGAAACAGATACAGGAAGCGTTGTCATCTCCAATTGGTGCAGCTGCTGATTTTGATGAGGTTTGTATTGTCTTTTCCTTTCCTTATCCCAATATGATTGGTTTTCTAAATGCTATGTTTTCAACTAGTATATACAGCTGCTTAGTGGTTTGGACATTTTTAATCTGCAGGATGAACTGGAAGCAGAACTTGAAGAGCTGGAAGGCGCTGAGTTGGAAGAACAACTTCTTCAGCCAGCAACAACAGCTCCTGCTGCTCCAGTGCAAGCCCCAGCAGGAAGGCAACCAACCCGTCCTGTTCCCCAGAAGCGCACTGCTGAAGAAGATGAATTGGCTGCTTTGCAGGCTGAGATGGCACTTTGAGCAGGTCCGTTGATCAGTTTCAGTATGATTATTGTAATATCATTAAAGACAAAATTGCAGTTGTTTGTTTCGCAAATTGTGCCTTCTTTTATCATTTTAGTAGAATGAAGTACATTAAATGGAATTCTTTCTGAGGGTTTTAGTGAAATGAACTTATGTGCAGTTTCATTGTTTTGTATTTGAGTTAAGAGTTGATTTTATTTGTTATAATGTTGCAGGTATTATTCTGCAGGATGAAAGGAGGTTATGTAAAGGATTGGTCTGATTTTATAATGGAGATTTGTGCTCCGATCAAGCATCCAGATTTCTGTATGGCTTCATTATTAAACAGAATGTATATAAAGGTGGCATAAATCAAACAGTCCCCTTTGAAACTTGTATTCTGCTTTTTCAGATTTTTCTCTTTCTTTTCTTTTTCTTTTTAACTTATCTTTGAACACTTATTCAATGTTCTGTCAGGCCTGAATCAGTAGCTTGTTCTATTATGTGATATTACCAAGTGAATAATATGAAATGATCTTGGAGCCTATATTATGAAGCTCTTCTGTCTTCTTGGTATCGCCTCCACTCCATTGGACTTGGTCAGTATTTTGCTTAATCTATCGGCTGTTGACCCAAGGCGATGACAGGAAGGAAATGATGCGTAAATTTCACCATCTCTCCTGTGTTTAGGTGTCTTTTTCATCATTGATAAAGAGGGATTCGAACATGGGAGAAATTTTAGTCTTCAAACATGGACCGTGTCATTTATTATATGTTTTAAAACACATGAATTCGTAATACCACGTAATTGTGTAATGGTTACACCTTCGGGTTCTTTTTCAACCATGAAAAGACTAGACTAAGAACTAGTCTCTTCATGTTGGCCATCGATGAAAATGCTACTGCTCAAATACATCATCATCGTTGAACGTTGTTTCTATTGTTGTTTCATGGTTGCTATTAACTTGCTACACTTGGTGATCCAACAAAACTTCTAGTAACAAATATTAATAGATGGGGCTTGTGGTTGCTATTAACTTGCTACACTTGGTAATCCAACAAAACTTCTAGTAACAAATATTAATAGATGGGGCTTGTAGCTTTATTGGTTTTTCACTCATGCCAAGGGTAGAGTTCAAATGCTCTCCTCATTTACCCTCCTCTGTATTTATTTTTTTTTTTAAACAATATTAAACCCGTCCACCATTCAATTTGAATTATTTTATTATTTTCTAAGATCCAGCAAAACTAAAAGGGTAGAGTTCTATATGATTCTTGAGGATAAGAGATTTTGTAGTTTTCCAAACCCAAGGGAAGGTCGACGTAGGTTTTTTTGTTCTAGGGTTTAGGGTTTAGGGATGGATTAGGCCAATCTAACCCAACAAAACAAAAAGGGGATGGATTGTAAACCGTTGAAGCCGAGAGAAATGCAAGTGCAAATGCTTCTCCACACCCCAACCAGTGGCCCTGACACTGGCACTGGCATTCTTCTTAAAACAAGGTTGCGCATGTAAAAAACTTTGGTCCACAACCAGACAACAGTCTCTCTATAAAGCGAAGTGGTAAACACGTTGTCTGGTTTGGTGGGGTCTTGATTTCACAACTTTTTTCTGTATTGACAAAAAAGAAAGAGGATGCCCATTGCCCACGTCGTTCCTTTTTAGTGCCGTAAACAATATTAATACTGCTAAAAGTAGGTATTAGATTTGGGTTTACAACTGTTTTGAGGTTCTAATTGCCCTCCAATTAACTTCAGTGATTTTAACGTTTACTAGAGAGAGAGAGAGAGAGAGAGAGATAAACATAATGTGAACAGAGAGAGGATATGGAAATGAATGAATCTTGAAATGGAAAAAAGAATAGGGGATTTGATAAAAATGGTAACAAAAAATTAGCAACAAGAGCAACATAGGCTAGCAAGCAAAGCCTAACATGATAATGATGCAACAATTTCACTTCACAATTTTTCTTGAATTTTTCTCTTCTCTAAATTTCATCTTTCTCCAAAAATGGGGTCTCTAATGGATGATGTAGGTGAGGAGCAGAGCCAATACCATCAGCACATAAGCAATTCCTTGGTCCACTGCTACCCCTGCATACCCAAACACAATCATCAACATTCAACACGCACAATCTGAACTCAAATCACAACAACATGATTTCTAGAGAGAGAGAAACATACCATCACTTGTAGGGGCAGGGGTAGGTGCAAGGGTTTGAGCATTGATGGAGGGGAGAAGCAGAGAGATAACAAGGGCACAAATTGCCATCACAAAAAATTGAACTTTCAACATCTCCATTTTCTACAAGCTGTAAAAAAATTTCCCACTTCCCAAACACGGCTCTTTCTCTCTCTCTCTGCCCCCCACTATGGTATGCCCCAATGGGTCTCTTCTCCAACTCCAATACAAAGTTTTCAGCCAAATGAGGGTGGCTTTGTACCTCTTCAGTCCCAGATTTATATAGAAAGAGAGCAAAAGACTTTGAATGAAAGAGGAATACAAAGACACACAACAGGAAGGACCAACCCAAAAGCCTAAAACGACGGTGGGACGAGGAGAATCTTTTACACCCAAAAAATAAATAAAAAATTATAAAAACGGCCACTCTGGCTTATAATTGCTGCTAACTAACCATATGATTCATTTCAATGGCTCTTAGCCTCCTACCCCAAATTATATGCTCTTGATGGTGCCACGCGTACGCCCGAGATCAGTTGCACGTTAGAACTCCGGGCATTGTTGTCGAGCTGTGTAACTGTGGGACCCCCCTCCCACATGCAATCATATCATCAATCCACTCATATTCTCTTTCTATTATTTTTGAATTTTCTGGCTAAATTTCAAAAGTCTAGTAGATGATTGAGCCGTTGGTGTGTTCTTTAGTCTTTTCTGGACACATCACACTTCAAGGTAACTGACACACATCCAACTAGGCAATTCAAGGCAAGGCAAGGCGGTGCGTTGGGATATAAACAAATTTGAACCTTCCTTCCTCATGTTGATTTTATATTGACAATGAAAGGTTCGAATGTTGTTCTATTAATTGTCGTAAACATGATGAAAATCAGGTGACTTATATTTAAAGTATTTGATCCACCTGTCCTTGTGCAAAATTTATTCGACAATTATTCATTAATCAACTACTAATCACGTCACAGTATTTTGATGATGAAATGTGTTTGATCCAAATTAATGGGTCGGCCCGAGCTTCCAGACTAAGCTGGTCTGGTTAAGGAAGAGTCAGGCTGAAGCCCAATAATCTGTTCAAGGAAACACAAAATTGGTTCGTCCCATTAATCAAGGAGACCAGGAAATCTTGACCTAATGACACAAAGCCTGGTTTAAGTAAACAAACATGTTAGATTGAACCCCTGCATCATGTCATTAAGTATCATATCAACCTGTGTTCTTAGTACCATTATGATTCATAAAGCTAAAGGAAACAACATTTCCTTGTTCGATACAAGCCATAGTGGTGATTGACAATTGAAATCTAAGGAATTACAAGCCATACTGTATTTACCATGCGGTGTCTTTCAGGATCTAATCAATAACTGAGCTCAGTGGAGCTGGTGTCATCTCTATATAGTCAAAATCCTCTGTTATTCCAATCTGCATTTGAAATTAGAAAGACAATTATCAAAGGAAAGAGAGAAATTGGGAAGCTAGATGGGCCAGATTCAAATTGAGCATGTTCTTTCAGCTGACATGACAAACGAGAACCTCAGCGTAGCAAGCTCATGAGTTCGAAATAATAAAAACCTGGGCTTGCTCTCAATTAATTCTAATTTACCTCGTTGTACAAGTTCTCAAGCTGCTCTTTGGCCTGCGGAAAGTTATTTGAACACCACTGACGCACTGTGAAAATGTTGTCTGCAGTAATTAAACCACAGTTATTAAACCACAGTTATTAAGAGTTCCCATTCTCTTGATTTAGAAACACACCCCACCCTCCAAACAAGAAACAAATGGATTAAGATAAAACCTGTCCATCGATTAGCTGCTGTATGGGCAACTTCAATTGCTTTCTCTGCCAACAAAATTATAATATGGTCAGTTAACTTACTTGAGTTCTAAGGTGTTAAAAGGGCATCATTCTACTATGATTGAAGCATCAATTAACTCATTGCTTCGAAGGCAGCTGGATCATTGTCTGCATACTGCGCCATCTCATCCTGAAAATGGCAATGGACTGCAGTTAGCAACTCGATCAAATAATTCATTTAAGTTGTTTCAAACTCTAATGCATCACAAATGTGCAGGATATATAGACTCCAACCTTCAGCTCATTATACTTTAGCTCTATGGCTTTTAGATCAGCTAAGGCCTCATCTCGTTCATCCTGGTAAAAACATGAGCTTCAGATGCATAATAACATTCTTACAAAGTAGAAAACAGTTCAAGCCTTTGAAAGAGATAAAAGTTCGAAACACTCACAGAATCCTCACGTCCCTTCTTCAGGGCATTACACAGTTCAACAAGTTCTGCATGACGCTTCTTACTGCTTTTGAGATCAGATTCAAGTCTGCTATTCACATTCCTAAGCTGCCAAAGACCAAAACAATATCAGCACGAATCTACTCGTAGGAATTTCAGCACAAATCCTACCCTGTAGAACTGAGCTTATAATGCAAACCATCAAAGGATCACCTGGTTTCCAGCAGTGCTAGGAAGACTCCAAAAATATACCTGAAATTTTAAAATAACAAACGTTACAAAATGCCAATAAAAACAAGCATTTTGGATCACATCTTTCACAGATTGATCATCAACCACTATGCAAAGCTGTATGTGGAAACATCTACTTACAGAGGTTCCTATCTTGTCTTTGAAAACAAGGTCATCATCCACTAAACTTTGGATCACATCTTTCACAGACTGAGAAATAACACCTTTCTTTGGGCCTGACTTCTCAAGCTCCTTTAGCTGAAATCACCAATAAACATATGAACAGTGCTGTAGAAGTACAATATAAGCTGAAACCATTGACATTGTTCACAATGACAAAGAGATTAACCACATTTGAAAATACATAACTCAATTGAAATCAATTAGAATAGGGTTCGCAAAATAAAATTATAAAAAATTGAATGAATTCATTAAAATTATAGCATCAGGGCGTGATAATACTCACAAGGAAGAAATCTTGAGAGTCGTAAAAGATTTGAAGCATCTTCTCGCGCTTCTCATCCAACGAAAGACCTCTCTTCTTCGACTGTACACAAATCAAAACATCGCCAACAAAAAAACAAAAAGAAAAAAAAATTGAGAGAAGAGAAATCGCAAGAAATTCAAAATACTAACACACTTCGTTTCTATACGACACAAATAATTAATTGGAGCAATTAATTTGAACTTAAGATTAAAAACTATATTGAATCTTGTTCATTCGCGCATTTTCTCAGTAACCAAACGGAGCAATAAGCTAGGATTTGAAACTTGAGAGATCTGATACCATAGCTAACGAGTGAGCTAGAAATACAAATGAAATTAAAGAAAAATTAGGGTCCAGAGAGAGAGAGCGATTTACCATTGAGGCGAGCTGAGAAGACTAATTGCTGAGGAAGCTACTGAAATGAAGCGTCAAGATTGGCGGGAATTCTTTATATCCACTGCAGACTGCGGCACTCAGCAGCTTACGCTCAAATTACTGACATGTCCTTTTATACTTCGCATTTGCGTTTGGTCAAACGACGTGTCGTTCGAATGTGAAGAACAACTTACTCATACGGATGAAAAAGGGATTTTATTTTTTTTCAAGTGTGGAATGGAAAAATGATGGTCAAAACCATATCTCCTCCTCAAAAAATCTAAAATGAAAATCTAAACCTCAAATCATGACTGTTGGATCAATGCAATTATGAATCAGTCATGAAATAAAATTTTGAAATAGAATATCATGTAAGTTTTCTTTCTCGTATCAACGTATCACGTGTTACTCATGTGATGAGATGATTGTAAGAAGAAAGCGTATGCATGCTCCATTTCACTAAAGAGTTTCTTAACATAAAACAACTTGTCATTTTTGTAAATAGTGACCTTAAAACCGTTGGATTCTTATCAAATGGCCAAGATCGATCTCGGCTATGGCCCTCTCCAATTCCATTTTTTATCATCCCATTACACACAAACTAAATAATTTTTAAAAAAAAGGTCTGGGACAAAGCCACAAAAGATAGAGCTGCCAGCAGCTGCAATATGTGACTATTTTATGCATGCTGATATACTAATGCCTACTAGTTCAATATTATAAGCAAGTTGAGCAATATTATTAAGGTTTTAGGGTCTTCCTTTGTTATCCCTTTTTAGACTTTGAACTTATGGTTGCGTTTCTCAGTATCTTTCTGCTCTGCTTGTCGGCACGAAGATTTTGGCTTTCATGCTAATTAAATTAATCATTGATTGCTGGTACAGTTCAAGTTGAAAAAAAAGGAACAATAAAACATATGAATAATGCACCTACAAATTTCCAAAACTATCAGGTGGGTGGGTATAAATTTTTATATTTAAACTGTGGTCTCGTGACACAAATCTCTGTCATCCTCATCCCATATGTTTAAAACTTGGTGGCTTGGATTGAAAATGGATGAAAAGGATTTGGTCTGACTAATTTGGCAGAGGATCTTGAGCACACAGAATGTGAAATCAATATATATGCATTGACCAGCAAAGATGCTCACGTGGCCAACATGTTCTCTCATTTTAGAAAATAAGGAAAATAAGTACATGTAGCAGGTTTTGCAGCATTAGGTTCCAATCCACACTGTCATTTTTATTTTTTTCTTTGCTTTTCTGGTACAAAAACTGTCATTCATTTTTAGTATCAGATTCATAGGATCCAAGAGAGAGAGAGAGAGAGAGATGAAAATTTCAACTGGGTTCTTCCTCCTGTTGCTCTGTGCAAGTTTAGTTCATGCGCAGCGCCGGATAGGTTAGTTTTTTCTTTAGAAGCAAATGATATTTGTGTCTGTCTGGTTCATTTTACATATCTACTTATAACTTCTTGTTTTAGCTCTAAACATAGTTTCTTGTAAAAGGCTGTATCTTTAAGTACTAGTTGCTTGTGTTCTTGGCCTATAGCTCCCTTTCTTGGTAGGAGAAGAACTTTTCCTACTAATAAAGACCATTATGATTCTGTGGCATCTTTTATAAGGGTAGATATAATTCATCAATCTGGGATTTTAGGTCGTAAATTGGGCTGTTTTGTTCTTTTGTGTTAACAATCAGAAACAGCTCATTCATTCTGATTTATCTTCACTTATCTGTTTTCATTTAGACTTCATAAGCATTGACTGTGGCTCTCCCTCGAAGCCCTACGAAGACACAGACACCAACATAACATATTCACCAGATGGAGATTACACAGATACAGGGATAAACCAGAACATCTCCTCTGAGTATATGTATCCAAAGAATCCCAACCTACCCCTCCCTCTCTCAGACCTCAGGAGTTTTCCTCTGGGAAACAAAAATTGCTACACTTTGAGACCCGAAGCGGGAAAAGGCAGCTTGAATTTGATTAGAGCTTCCTTTTTATATGGAAACTACAATGGAGAAAACAAGCTACCTGAGTTTGATCTATATCTTGATGTCAACTTCTGGTCGACAGTGAGATTTGGAAATGCTTCTGAAATTGTTACAAAGGAGATTATAGGTTTTGCACAATCTGATAGCATGCATATTTGTCTAGTAAACAAAGGTTTAGGAACTCCTTTCATTTCAGCATTGGAATTTAGACCGCTCAACAGCTCAACTTATGGTACTGAGTATGGGACCTCTGCATCATTAGTACTCTTTAAAAGGCTAGACATTGGATCAAGCAATGGAACAGGTCGATATGGAGATGATGTTTTCGATCGAATTTGGTCCCCTTATGTTTCACCTTCTTGGGATACAGTTAGCACTTCTTTACCAATTAATACCTATGAGAACGGATATAGAGCACCATTTGAAGTAATCAAGACTGCAGCTAGACCTCAAAATGCAAGTGAACCTTTAAACTTGTACTGGAACACAACTGGTATGGATGATCAATTTTATATTTATATGTACTTTGCTGAGGTAGAGCATCTTGCGAGAAACCAGTCAAGAAAATTCAATATATCTTGGAATGGAACTCCATTGTTTGGACCTGTCGTGCCGCGTTACTTACAAGCAGACATAATATCAAATTCAAGAGCTCTGGTGGGAAAAGATCACCAAATTTCTATATACAAGGCAGAAAACTCTACCCTTCCACCCATTCTCAATGCTATTGAGGTTTTCAAAGTCATGCAGCTGGTTGAATCACCTACTTTTAGTGAAGATGGTATGTTTTCTTTTGTTGAAGTTTACTGCATTGAAATTTGTATCTTGCTCAGAAAGAAATGCTTAGCTTCACACCGGTCTTGTTTGATCTCAGTTGAGGCCATAACGAATGTCAAAACTACATATCAAATAAAAAAAATCTGGGCTGGCGATCCTTGTGGACCTAAGAATTTCTCTTGGGAAGGTCTAAAATGCAACTACAGCCTTTCACTTCCTCGGATTACTTCGCTGTAAGTCCTTCTGGGGAACTAGAATTAATACAATTTTCTGCTCCTTTGTAATCCATTTCTAAACAGATTTGCCTTTTATTGTCACTAGGAACTTGAACTCAAGCAACTTGAGTGGGATCATAGCTGCTTCCATTGCCAAG
Organism: Prunus mume; assembly: GCF_029339155.1. Classification (NCBI taxonomy): domain Eukaryota; kingdom Viridiplantae; phylum Streptophyta; class Magnoliopsida; order Rosales; family Rosaceae; genus Prunus; species Prunus mume. The sequence goes on along the minus strand of NC_142705.1, from coordinate 4,013,586 downwards.
CTCTCATCATTGGAGTCCTTGTAATTATTGTTATTTTATGCTTGCATAAAGGCTCATCTTGTTAAAGCTATCCACTTTAATATCATACAGAACATACTAACTTAACTTTACATGCTTTGTCCCAGAGATTTGTCGAACAATAACTTGACTGGACCAGTGCCTCAGTTCCTGGAAGAACTAAAGTCTCTCAAGATCCTGTAAGTGTAATTACTACATGATGATGGATTCATTGTGATGCCAGCATTCCATTATTAAGAATTGTCATGCAGGAACTTGAAAGGCAATCAATTGTCTGGTTCCGTTCCAAACGCTCTTCTGGAGAGATCAGGAGCTGGACTACTTGAACTGAGGTACACCTCCTCATCTCAACCCGGAAAACTTGCTTCTTGTTTATCTGGTTTTGTAAGCTTCTTTTAGTTTAAAAAATAACAGAAATGGTTCATGTTATGCATTATGCAGAGAAGTATGATAATTGTGTATCTTCTGCATTTCAGTGTGGATGGCCAAAATCTTTGTGGTTCGGATTCATGCAAAAAGAAGAAGAAAATTGTTGTTCCAATAGTTGCATCGTTATTATCAGCACTAGTCCTCCTTATAGTGGTGATAGTAGTATGGAAATTGAGAAGAAAAAGAAAAGCAGGTACCTTTTAAATTAATGGAAGAAATAACTTCTGAAATTATCATTTTAAATCATGAAAAGTTCCTTCTTTTAACAGTCGGAATCTGAAATCATTATTTTGTGTACTTAGATACAGAAGGAGAAAACTTTAACAAAACAGGAAGAACTATAGCATCAAAGAAATGCCAGTTTACTCATGAAGAGGTTTTAGAAATTACCAAAAACTTTCAAACTGCAATCGGGAAGGGAGGATTTGGGATTGTGTACCATGGCTACATGAAAGATGGCACCCAAGTTGCAGTCAAAATGCTTTCCCCGTCATCATCTCAAGGACCTAGGGAGTTCCAAACAGAGGTTTGTCAGTTAGAATGCCTTGAAATTCATTGGATGTGGAATAAAAGTATTGGATATGAGGGATGAGTGAAACTAGAATGAAAGACAAAGGCCTATGCTCATTTGTTATAGATTTGATGAGTCCCTTGTTGACTGCAGGCTGAGCTCCTGATGAGAATCCATCATAGAAACTTGGCCTCATTTGTTGGATACTGTGATGATGCAGACAACTTAGCACTTATATACGAGTACATGCCTAATGGCAACCTTAGAGGCTGTCTCTCAGGTAATCCTTCATCAAAGCATTGTCCTTCGACATGAGCTTGAGCATTTCAAGATATTTAAATGTCACATTAATGGTTGCAGATTCAGATAGGAGCACACGTATGACTTGGGAAATGAGGCTTCACATAGCAATAGATGCTGCGCAAGGTTGGTGCTTCCTGGTACTCAACCCAAAATATGAACCTCTCTTAAAACTTAGAACAGCTTTCCTACACCAGCATTCTGTGCATGTGATTTTCCAATTTCCTACAAAAGATTCTTAAATATATATTCTGGTATGACAATATTTATTATATTACGGTTCAACTAATGTAGATAGTGAAATATGTCTCTCAGGGCTGGAGTACTTGCATCATGGATGCAAGCCACCTATTGTACATAGAGATGTAAAGACTGCCAACATTCTCTTAAGTGAAAATTTGGAAGCTAAAATTGCAGATTTTGGTCTTTCCAAGGTTTTTCCCAGTGACAATGAGCCTGATGTAGTGACAACAGTCATGGGCACTGCAGGGTATCTTGATCCAGAGTATGTTTTTACATTTTATTATTCTCTTAGCATTTTAATCATGTGAGAATATGATGTAAAAAAGAACTGCAGAAGCAAATTAGTTTCAAGTTTCAACGTCAAATTCGATTATGGCAAAACACAGATATAAGAGGAGTGACTGATTTATGATTTGTGCTCAGGTACTACAATTGTCAAAGATTGAATGAAAAAAGTGATGTATATAGTTTTGGGGTAGTTCTACTAGAGCTCATTACAGGCCAGCCTGCAATCATAAAAAGTGATGAGCATGTCCACATTGTAGAGTGGGTGAATCCTGAGCTCCAACGAGGGGATATAACAAGTGTTGTAGATCCGAGGATGCAAGAAGGTTACGATGTGAATTCGATCTGGAAAGCCTTAGAGGTAGCAATGGCATGCACAACTTCCACCTCCCAACACAGAGCCACAATGGATTTTGTATTGTCGGAGCTAAAACATTGTCTGGAAATGGAATTGTCTAGGCATCGAGAAAAAAAGCCAGGCTCGACAGAAGAACTTCGTGTTAGATTTGCACCGTATTCTAGTACTAGTTCAACTGAAGTGTTTTCCCTGTACACAGATTCCACAAATGCAGAGTCCATGACAGGACCATTTCCTAGGTAGCTAGTAATGAGGCTTGATATTTGCAGCCTTTCAGGTTGAGAAAAATATACAACAAAGTCTATACTTAGTTTTTGAATTTCGTTTATGTACATAGCCAAGTTTGTGATTAATTTTTGAGTTTTATGATTTGTCACACAAGTTTTCTGGTTCTGAAGTTGAAGCCATGCCTCTCTCTCTCTCTCTCACTCTCTACCGTGAGCAGAAATTTGCCATTGATGATCAGCACAACTAGTCTAGAATGCGTAGATTAACAAGTGCGTTTTGCAAACAAGAGAAAGGAAAAAAACCAAAAACGGAAGAAACACGTAATTGGAATACTGGTAAGTATCGCCGCGCGGCTATACTCTTTAAACATGCGTATGCATTCAAAGGGTATCGCCGTTCGGCTATACTGTTTAAAATATTCTATTTATGCGGTATAGCCGTTCGGCTATACCTTTAAAATAATTAATAAGTATAGCCGTGCGGCTATATCTTTAATAGTAGAGCCGAGCGGCTATACGCTTAAAATTCTATGTATTTAAAGCGTAGAGCCGCGCGGCTATACGGGTAAAATACACTATTTAAATAGTATAGCCGCGCGGCGATACTGGTAAAATATTCCATTTAGCGCTGCTCCGCTATACGGTTAAAATATTATATTTAAAAGTATAGCCGTACGGCTATACTAATTAAAATGATATATTCTTTAAACTTCTGGATTTCTCTGTAATATAAACCCAAAAACTATAGAATGTACGTACTGCCACCACTAAACCAAATTCTAGAAAGAAAAAAAACATGAATGCATACAAGGTAGTGGATCGGGTGTAAAATCTGTCAATTCATGGCTATATATGAATGATTCGTTTTGATGCATGTGTCGGTATTTGCCTGTGATTCTTTTTCAAGTTTTTTGTTTTTATGGGTCTTCTGAGTTTTTCCCTATTGAGTAAAATCTGTTGTTATACCGTTTTGGGTTTTCTGAACATCAATGTGCTTATTTTCTATTCGGTTTCTGATAACTTGATTCATGACGCAACTAGCAATCTAGAAACTTTAATCTTTTGTTCTCAGACCCTTAGAAGCAAGGTAATTCTCTTCTCCTTATTGTTAGCTATCAATGTTCATGCACGTACTTGCCCATAGTTGCTTAAGATTCCACAAATGCAGAGTCCATGACAGGACCATTTGCTAGGTAGCTTGTGAGGAGGAGAGGCTTGATATTTCTCAGAGTAAAATCAAATTTATATCATTGAAGATTGTATTTCTCTTCTTCTTTCCTTGATACTCACTAATTTGACCTCATAATAAACAATTGCAAGTTGGAGAAATTACTTGTAAACAAAGATAATTCTTAAAAGAAACAGCACATTTGAATTTGAAATTCCTTGACTAGCAAAGATGTTGACTTTTGGTCTCTTAGTTTAGATAGCTTCCACCTCCCAACCTAGAGCCACCATGGGTTGCCCTATGCTGCTTCCTTCACAATTCTTTGTTAATTTGATTAGATTATTGTAATGATGTTTTACTACAATATACAAAGACAAAGGACCAGCTTTTCTTAGCACCCATTTGAATTGTATTCACCATCAATCAACTCATCCTAAAAGTTTATTAGCTTAGCAAGAGTCTTGCAATGAGACTTTGCATGTTGAATAGGGGAAGGCATAATATGTGACATGCCTCACCAACCAAAGAAGTCTTTAATAGACAAGAAAAAAATATGATGGTAGAGTTGAATGAAAAGAGGTCAAGAAGGGCAGATTCAGAGAACAAGTATAATAAAGGATATGATGAAGTTCACAAGGGCCACACTTTATATTAATATTCTTAATCTGAGGCATGCTCTATTTCTCCACTTCCAGCCAAAAGAAAAGAGAAGGCACACCCATTTTGGTCATCACCTTTTCAAGTAATAGTCTTTGCCATGTTCTTAAAGATAATGGTAATTGCTGTTTACCAAAGACTAAAACCCTTTTGCACTTCTCACTCCTTGAATTTTCATTCAAATTGACTATCCATCCATGAATAACATCTATGGCTTTTGACTATGTGTTCTTTGTAACCTTATTCTAAGCTCATTCAAATGAAAACAAAACAAAACAAGAAACCCACAAGAGAGAGAGAGAGAGAGAGAGAGAGAGAGATGGTCATTGTCAGATGTAGACATTTTCTTCACTTTGACTATGCAGCACAATGCAACTATTGTGACCTCTGACTAGTCAGAAGCAAACAAATTATTGCTGACTACATATTACCTCACAATATAACTGAATATTTTCACTTGCACAATTAGGCAAACAAAATAGGTTTACAATAGCAAATTAGGGCCCTCAGCCAAAGTTACCACAAACTTTAATACAAAACAACGCTAAACACCGGCTTGATTAGTCGATAAACTGCGTGCATAATTCCATAATCATCCAAGTTTGGTTGTTCTTAACAGAACCAAAACCCTAGTATTTTGATTTTCATACGTGTTAGTTTGTGAATTTGATAAGAGAGGCTTTGCCTTGCCATCTTGAGTTCATAGCCTGCTGTTAACATGTAGGTAAGGAGAGAGTTTTTATATGCATAATACATAGAGCAAATTCATAAGTATATTTAAATATTTGCCTAATAACCAAAGTTACCCAGAAGAGCATCAGCAGGAGGCTCAAATCCGTAGTCCGTAAGAGCCCCACTTTCATAGCCAGACCACAGGGTGTAATTGTTCTCCAAACCCAAAATAGATGAAGTGGGAAGACTTGAAGCTTCTTGAGATGATGAAATATTGGTGAAACTCTTACTTCCACAAGTGCCAAAATCATTAACTTCCAGAAAATTTGAATGAGGAAATTGACTTATTTGCTTTTGTTGATCAAAACTCTGCCCCAAGCTCACATCCATTAGATATGGCAATGTACCATCAAAACAAGATGATGAAGTCCCATGATCCTGAGGGGTTCCAAATTCAAATTTGGGAACTGAAGCCGGAAACTCTCTTGAAGCCAAATTCATGTTATTTGCTGCGAAGAATTTTTTCTTCAACTTGGTATTCCAATAGTTTTTGACATCATTGTCTGTTCTTCCTGGGAGTTGGGATGCTATAACAGACCACCTAATTAATCACACACAAATAGAACTTCACAAATGGTACAAAATTAAACAGTTTAGATACACAAGATATGTTTATAAATAATATTGGACTTGCCTACTTCCAATGGTACCGTAGAGAGTGCAAATAAGGTTGTCTTCCTCCTCAGTAAAACCTCCACGCTTGATGTCTGGCCTAAGATAATTCAGCCATCTCAATCGACAACTCTTACCGCAACGGTTGAGGCCTTAATTCAACACATAATTAAATTTCATTTCATTTACCACCATGAAGAAAAGTAATACTAACTGTTTTGCATGAACTAACCAACTTCTCCGAGAACAATTAAGAAGTAATAATTAGTGAGTGATCATTTGAAATTAGAGTACCTGCTTTGGTAGGGAGAGAAATCCAATTGCCACCGGTGCCATGGTTGTGGAGGTAGTTCTTGAGGGTGGTGTCTTCTTCTGGGGACCACGGTCCTCTTTTCACTTTAGATTTGTCACAGCATGGAGCTCTTCCCATGGCCAAACACTCAAAAACACTAGTCTACTACTCTGGCCTCAAATTCAACCACCAGAGCAGAGCAGCCAAAGGGTCCAAAAGCTAAGCTAGCAGAGGAGAGGAGAGAAACTAAACCAGTGCGGGGCTACGTTGAGCATTTGAAAGATGGATAAAAAGAGCCTTTAGAAAGCTTGACTTCGTCTGACTGACCAATAAAGTTTATTCATATTCTTAATGGGAAAGAGAGACTAGTCAATGTTGGTGCTTCAGGAAGCACGCAGTTCTCATTCATTTGCTGTTAAAACAGAAATTTCCCTGCACAATGCCAGTGCCTTATAAAATAAGAAAAATACTTGACTCGTTGCACGTAAGTTAAACGCGATTTTAACTTTACCTTAGGCTTTCGGATTAAAGGGAAAAAAATCCATTACCCGGGTGTTGACAGAAACTATTTCATGCTTTGATCACCCTGACATGGGACTATTCAGATACCATCTGTCATGATATGTCCTGATGGATTCATTTTTATGCAGAAAATGCGAATTTTGTAATCTGGGATGTGTTAGGCCAATTGAAATATTATGTTTATGGATTTGACATTGATTTTATATGGAGATTGGTTGCTCATCATCTGCCAAACTTTGCTCAATGTCATGATCATGTTGTGCTTACTGAATATAATATGCAGACGACTTCAAATTTGATTGGCGATGACATAAAACTGAATGAGATCGATTTGCTATTGTTGGAGATCAAAATAAATCAAGAACAGTCACAAAAGGGATCAGCTGGCTCGTGTACTTGGGCTTCCAAGCCTTCCACAAAATCCAACTACGTTGGCTATGGGCCTGTGGCTTCCAAGTCTTATCCAAATTTTATTTTAGGACCATCAAACTTTTCTAGCCCATCAAATCGTACGGAAAAAGACTGCTCTGTTTTGGGCTATTCTGGAATAAAAAGCATGCTTTGTTTAAGTGATGCATGAGGACTTCAATGATGCTTGGTCTTTTTAAAGCGCATCGATATTGTTGAAAATGTGTAACACATTGCTACATTTTATTGGAGATAGGAATCAACATTTGGCACTCAGGTCAAAGTGGTAGCCCGATGGACCAAAGTTCGACTCGGCCTGATGGTTAGGTCTGTTTGACTTAGCCCGCTTTAAGGTTAGGTAAGACTTGTGCTTAGGATTTGGAACTCTCAGTCCACTCGCAGTCTGTGGGCTGAAATGGGTAGCCTGAGACTTGGTGGGCCAAAGTCAGGCCCAGCCCGATAGTTAGGCCTGTTTAATTCGACTTTTTCTAAAGTTGGGTAGGATTTGGACTTAGAATTTGAAACCCTCGGTCCACCCACGACATGACCAAACAAGACCCGCCTGTGGTTTGGCCCAGCTTGGCCCGGTCTAATTGACGCACTCTCTAACCTCCTTTTATACTTTATCAAAATAATGTAATATGGATGATAAACTAATAAACTTCTTATTTTATTTACACATATTATAAATTAAGTTAATTTTTTCAATGTTGTCTAAAATTGTATAACAAACAAGCAATATATACACTATATCTTTTAGTGCCCCTTTTTTGTCAAGTTAAAATTTAATGATTCAATAAACAATTTGAAATATTATTTTGCTTTTATTAATTATAATGGCACAAATTCCTTTAATTTTCATGATGTCAATCCTAGATTGGGATAAAAATAATATATTTTCATATGATTCATTTTTAGGTATAATATTTTTTAAAATATATTAGCTATTGTTCTAGATTTAGTAAAAGAGTAAAGCTATTACATATTTATTTTCTTAAGTTATACAGTAATCTATACTTTTTATCCATCATTTTTACCCAAAAAAAGGTGTAACAAAAAGATTTAAAAGACTTGAGAAAAAAAAATTTTAAAAGCTCGGGCCAAGTCCTTTGAAACCTAATTTTGACTTAAGACTAGTCCGAACTCAAAAATTTCAAGCATGGCCACGAACCCTAATTGGAGATAACGATATTGACATATTATCTATTGAAATTGGTTAAAATAGCTCTTTTCACAACTTCTATTCTAAAGTAGCCCCTTTTGCATTAAAGAGACACTATAGGGACAATAAAGAGACATTATATAGAGGCAAGAGTTATTATAGAATAAAAGTTGTGAAAATTGACTAGTTTAGCGCAAACTTCTATTATCTATAACCTATCAACAGTATGTTCTTTAATGAATAATGGAGGTCCATTTCACAATTGGATTGAAGGTTTAGAGAGAGAGAGAGAGAGAGAGAGAGAGAGAGAGAGGGATGCAGTCCTGCATTCTTATTCTTCCTATAATTTGGCTCTCTTGTCTCAACAAAAACAAAAAGTCAAACGTTGGCATCTTAATCTTTCTATCCAAAAAAAACAAATTTGACTTGAAGAAATTAACCACTTCAAAATTCATATGAACACAATTATATATGAATGCAACCTGTAATGGTACGAAGAAGATAAGAAGAAAATTTCTCACTATAGGTCCGGATTTCCTGCAATCCGAAGGACAACTGAGTGGTTAGGTTACCACATTTCATGGCATGCATATAATTGTGCCCTTTTTCACATCCCATCCATTTTCATAGTTCCATACATTAAATGATCTTTGCGTTTTTGGTCCATTCTGTCAGCATCAAACTCCCAAGTTTAAACTATAAACTAATACACATTTGCACTTAAAATATATATATATCTATCTATCATTTGGTGTTGGTGCAGCCAAAAGTAAGGGTTTCGAACCCATCGGCGCAGGATAGCGACTGGCAACTACCCAATTTCATTTGAGTTACTTGGTTTGACGGTAACCTCAATGTGCTGGGAAATCACACTACAAATTTACACAATTTCATCGTCTTCCTTGCTTTCATGATCATTGACAAAAACACACTCACAAACAAAGAAGATTTTTATTTTATTATTTTTATAATTCTAAACTCAGTTTGTCTTTTATCACAAATGGACCCACCTCGATTTTTCTTTTGATAATGTAGATTTCAGTGGACTGATCTGATGCTAACAATAATGTTAAAGAAATCATTTGGATCGAAATAGAACCTAGCCCCAATCTACAAGTTTTTTTTCCCAGTGCTGAAAGCTAAAAACGTCAAATATATATATATATATATATATATAATGATACATGGCAGACCAAACATCTCAGTTTCCTATAATTCCTCGACGATGGGTTCGTATTTTTAAGTTTTTGTTTTCGATGCACAAAATTATGGTTTTTATTTTCCAAAAATGGATATTCTTCGTGATGTTCTGCCAGTTTGGATGGCATATCCCGGAATGAGAGAGTGAAAATTTCAGGACCGCAGGGCTCTCTCCAGTTTTGCATTTCCAAGAGCACGACATGTGTATGTACATGAGCAGAAGCAAATTGATGTTCAGGGACACAAAGCATGCACGTGGCAAACATGACAGGTTTTTACGTGATGCGGCATATAGAGCTTATGACTCAAGAGGCTGACAACGACACTTGTAGTTTGTAGTTGGATGTTGGATTGGAACTCGATATAATAACTCTGCTCTTGTATTTTTATTTTTATTTTGTTTTTGGGGTAGGGGCGAACAAAAATTGTTTCTTCAATTTGTTTATCAAGAAACAAGAATTGTACTTGTTCAAAACTATGTCTTCGTCTCTCTGTCTCTCTCTCAGAGTAATTTGCAGAGGCCTTGTCTCTGGGTATTGAATTTTTTCAACAACCCAAATTTGCTTTTCAGTGAATTTAAAGGCCAAAAGCAGCTTCTCAGTTCGGTGGATGGGATGGGATGCTCAGAGAAACAAATGCATCGAAATAAGACTGGCTAGCATTCATTATTAGTGTGTAATTAGTCCACCAATAAACCGCACTCGGATACATTAAAATCATTATCAGTAATTATCCATGTCCAAATCAACACCACCACCCAATGAAAACAAGACTCCACCCATCATGATTTTGACAGATCGTTCGCGGTACGATAATTCCAAAGACCTCATCACAATCAAAGCTTCAGCAATAAGAATCCAACGGTGGGAACAAGCTTAGAGTGCATGCAGCAGGATCAGGATCAGCCTGTATTATTCTAGTAAAGGTCAACAGAAAGGAAAATGAAACCATAGCTCATAATAGCCTCATATCCTTGAGATATTGCGTATTGGAGGGGTTAAAATCAAAGACTATGAATATAAGTAAAGTTGGAAGACCAATTATACCAGAGCACAATACAGAAATAGTTTTCTCTCTGGCAGGGATGGATATAATTTCTTCCTCCTTAGTTTTCATCCATTAATTTCTCTGTCAGAGATATTTTCTTTCCCCTGGAATTCCAATTTATATCCCACAATTTCAAACCTGTGAAGTGGAAGGAGACTTGGGGAAGAGTTTATGGACTTCTCTTTCATTCTCTAGACACTGTCAAACCATGTGAAGCATAAAAACTTCCTTGCAACGGACTATTACCGGTCAATTAATACACTACTACACCTGAAAAAAATTCTGCAAGTTATCTGGTGTGTCATTGCGTTATTGGGCAGGAGGGGATAGATAGTAGGCATGAAAGTGTTTCTCCATGTGAAGCCCCTTGTCAAAGAGAATTAAACCTCAACAGCCTCTGAAATTTAAGGAGAAATAAGAAAAACCCAACAGCCAAAAGGCATTAAGAAACGGAGCAACAGACCAGAGACAGAAGAAACTGGATAAAGTTATAATTTTTACATACATAAATAATTTGGCATAGAAGCATAAGCTTTTTACAATGATAGAGATCAGTAAGTGGGATAGTGATAACAAACACCATAATGAACAGAAAAAGAAAAGAGGGAATGATCCCACTGTCTGCTTCAACTATACAAAAGGCAATTCCTTTCTTACCAATCTAGGATTATCTACTTCTTTATCAGAACAATCCCCAAAAAAGAGATTCTACTCTTCTCGCCCACACCAACCATCTTGGTTGGGAAAACATTTACACATAATCTTCAAATCTTCAGCTTGACTTTGCTTCCAAAATCAAATTCCCAGATAGATATACCAACCCTCTCCCTCTCTCTCTCTGCTTCAGAGACACTATTCACAATGAGAGAGAAAGCAAAATATGGTAATTAGAGGCCACCAAATTGAACCCAAAATAGAATCATAGACATCTCATCTCAGCAACAAATCATCACAGAACCATTTAAGTACCCGTATGTGCCCACTTGGCCCCACTCACTTCACCAGCTCCGAAACCCACCCAACATCAGGAGCACCACCGCTCGGGCCTGATTCGACCCGACCCAGAGAATTCTCCTCCCTTAGTCTCTCAAACATCTTTGCCCTCAATCCCCTTCCAGACTCCACCCTCTCCATGGCAGGCTCTTCCTCACAACCCTCCTCGCAGAAATCCAAATACCCAATTCCAGAACGCCCCGGTACACGGGTCGGAGTCGAGGGAAGGCTACAGAAACCGGGTCGAAGAATTGACCCGCGTGGAGACACGAACCCGGGAGAGCCCGGAGACCCAAACCCGGAAGAACCCACCTGAACATTCCAAGAAGAAGGCAAAGACTTGACCTTTCCAAGCTGTAAGTTCCTCAGTGAAGCCACCATTTCGTTGACGGAGTTCGAACCCAGAGACCGACTCAGCGACCGGGTCATCGGAGATACCGGCGGGGATATTTCCGGCGACTCCTCTGGCGTGGATGACAGAAAAGGCAGCGTCTTCCCGCACGAGGCAGCAGCCTCTATCGCCTGCCTAAGAGGCGACCCGTCGTACGACTCGGCCGTGCTGAGCGAGTTGGAGCCTCTCGGGCTCTGCTGAGGCAAAACCCTCAGCTGCTCTGGCGTATGCGCGAAGAAACAAACCCTTCGCTTACAGCTCGTGCCGTCCTTGCACGGCTGCGTACGATAGCGCGCCGGGTGGAGCCAGCACTCGAAAACACCGTGCGCGAACTCGCACGCATCGCCTTTCTTGCAATGACCCTTTCGGAAATCGGGGCAAGCCGTACCCGAATAGTGGTACTTTCTCGGGTCGCGGCGCCGGGCCTTCTCTCCCGGATGGGCGTAAGGACACTCGGTCCAGTCATGTGACCTCCCGCGTGCGCAGCGCCTTACCTTGAACTCGAACATCCTGAAATGGTCGCAGGAGTATGCGTCGACGGGAGAGTCCGATTCGCGAACCGAAATGTCCGAGTCGGAGTCCGGGTCGGTTTCGTTGGAGGGCAAGTAGCGCTGGAACGTCGTCAGGGCTTCGTGCAGATAGTAAGGGCTGTTGTAGTCGGCGCCGTTTGCATTGCCCTCAGAGTTAACGGAGACGCCGCTGAGGGGGAACGGAGAGTACACCTCAGCCGTGGGATCGTCGAGTTGAAGCCACGGAGGGACGTGGACCGTTGGATTGGGACGGTGCGGTTCTCCGAGCATCATTTTCTCGTTTTTTGGTGGTTTTTTGTTTTGGTTTGGGTGGTGGTGTTTAGGGGAACATCAGTCTGGTGTAGCTTTCTTTATAAACTGCTCTGAGAGTGGGTTTTAACCGTGGTTGGGCTGGGTTGGGTTGTGAGTTAACCGTGGTTGAGTTGTGAGTTAAAAATTTCTAGGAGCTGCTCCATTTACCACTGCGGTTAAAAGAACCGTACGGGGAGTTTCTCGGTCACGGTGCTGTTTGATTGACTTTGGACAGCTGAAGGTTTGTTCTCCACGTGTTTATCGCGAGGGGCTGGCGTTTTATTTGGGATGGTCGTGTGTGACACGTGGGTGCCTAGAATTGGAGAGTGAGCTGACTACCGTGAACATGCTGTTTGGTGATCGTGGCGCTGGACTTTTTATTATTTATTGCCAGGCCCTTGGTTTCCGAAGGCGGTGGAGCGTGTGATACGTAATAATATAAAGGATTTTCTTTTTATATAATATTTTGGGCTGCCGACTTGTCTGTAAACAGCATCAAAATAAATTAAAACCAAAATTAAAATAACTTAAAATAGAAAACTCCCATGAATAAATTCCCAACCAACGAGAAACTTCTGGGCTTTGGTTCGTGAAGAGGATTTGAGAGAAAATGATTTTTATGTCTTTTTCTAATGAATCGGAATTAGAAGATTCTTTTAACATGTTTAGCAACGATGGGAAAATAATCAAAAAATATCACTTTATTTTATTTTCTATGTTTAATTTGTAAAGGAATATAAAATAAACTTTATTTAATTCTCCAATTAAAAAAATAATTAAATGCTATATAGTAATTTTAAATTATTAATGGTAACAAAATAGAGTTATTTACACTAACACCCCTTAAGATTTTTTGTATTTTCATAAAACTCCCTAATGTCTTAAAAATTAGACAAACACCCTCTGAGGGGGTTTTATGAAAAAGATAAAAACCTCAGATGGTGTTAATGTAAATAATTCGAACAAAATAGTCATAAAAAATGTGTATTTAATGCTTTAGCTTCCCACCGGAAGGAAAATGAAATCCAAGGGGCTAGAGAGTTTCATTCCCCCCACCCCCTTATTTTCCCATATGTTATGCAACTATTTTCCAGGCCTAAACTTACAAAACATGAGAAATTATATTTCCCATTCCGAAGCTCCATTTTCCATAAACTAAACGCAACACTAAAGTTGTATAAAATAATTTTTGGAAAATGAATTGTTGTTCATAAAGCATTTAACATACGAATGCACTTATTAAACATGCAATTTTTCATACTCATTCTCTAGTCGTGTACATCATTTTGTACGTATATTTTGTCCATTGTCAAGAGGAATTGGTATGAAAATAGACTAATATTATATCAAGTCAACTTGAGATGTGGAAAATAGTTGGAGACTGACTTGGAAGCTCATCTTTAGGTTACGCCAATTTCACCAGGCCTTGGACATATTCAGATCCCATTTCTTGGTTTGTAGCAGTCAATAATGCGAGAGAGGACTTAAATGCATAAAAACAGAAACTTCATATTTGTAACTCGTAAAGTTTTGGTTGTAATTTATTGTCAATTCCAATGAAGCAGAAACTCTCTTGTGCTTTCCTCCCTTGGTTGACTAGTAGATTTCCATGCATGTGTCACGGATATTATCATGCCTAAAAGGTCAATTGACCACAATCCATATCCAACTCAAATTGTCCAATCCATATTCCCTCTACACCCCCTAGATGAAAATGATATTTCCCTAATTACAGGACCACAACAGCTATTGTTGAATGTTTTCATCAATCGTTTAGGTCTAAAACCAGAAACCCTGTTTTGTTGTATTAGGGATTTGATGACTATCTAAGAGCTAACCAAATAGAGTATGTGCTCCCCCGTTGGGATCCAACCATCCTGGGCCACACATCCTTAGACATTGAAATGAAGCAGCGTGTGTGATGTGGGGGTAGAGCTTTATGTCTATCCATTTGAAGTGAATCAGAGATCTCATTACTTTTCTTAGTGCCCCCTTTTGGCCTATAATTAAAGTTCAGCAGCCCTAGTCGGGGCTCACCTTTTCTGGATGTTTGAATATTTGTACCCACCTCTCCTAAAAAGTAATGGTTATATCAACGTAATCAATAAGATTAGTTGAGTTCCGAATAAGCATTAATAACTTATGCTTCTAGGGTTTAAACGTAGCTGCCCAATTTAATTGTGTATGCTTCTAGGGTTTATACAACTGACTACGAGGAAGAGAATTCCAGCTAAACCGATCAAACACCTTCCAAATTGTCACCTCGTTCCTTTGGTTGTAAACCCAAAACAAAAACAAGAACCAAAATGAAAAGGAAAACAATGTGAAATCATTTAGGGATGGGGACGATGTGGGTAGAGGTACGTGGAGGCTGGTGAAGGGGATAAGAATGAGGCAGGCATGTGCAAAAGGTACAAAGGTGCAGCGGAGGATGAGTGAGGTAAAGGGCAAGCATAAATTAAAAGAAAGGCTCTGCCATGCCCTGCTGCTTAACTATATAGGCTGTGAGAATGAAACCCCTTCCCTTTGGGTTACACTTGGTGGTTTCTAGGCTGCGGTCTCAAGGAAGTTAGGGCACGTATGAGGTCTCTTTTGTCCACCTCACCACAACACAACATAATCTGCACCCTGCTTTAGCATCTCTACTGTGGCACTGTACTCACATCATGGCTCTCTTGGATTATAGTCCTGTTTGGAGGCTTCTAGTCTTCCGGCGCTTTCTAGAGGCAGCACTATTTTGTCCAACGTGTGCTCGCACTGGCTTTGCCAACTGGTATATCATTTTGGTTCTTCCCTGGGAGGAACCCTAAGTTGTGGATGTCCTTTGTTTTTAGGACTAAATAAAAGTTAAATAGGAGGCCTATAAGGCTAGGTATCTTAACCTATCAGGTCTTGCTAAACACCATGTCCAACACTTTGATTCTGTTGTGTTATTCCCATGAGAAAAAAAAAGGAAAATTAGAAGAAAAAGTTATGCATAAATGGGAAATTCTCAATAAACTACTTGTCAAAACATCATCCCTTATTAGCATTTTCATTAGACCTAGCTTAAGGTTGACTATTCCCTTACTAGCATATGTCGTGTCGCGTGTAAACAGACAACGTAATTTAAAAGTGTCGACAGCTGAAATTAAGTCGCACGCTCATGTACGACTGATGCTAATTCCTTTTTTTGGACCAAATGTAACATATCAGGTTGAATTTAAAATTAAAAAGAAAAACAAATGGCATGGATAAGCTTGTTTGGGTTGCCAAAATAATATTGTTCTTAACTCACAGTGTCACGTGAAGTAGTGTTGACGAACTAGGGTAAGGGCCAAAGAAGAGGGTGGTAATGGGACAGATGTCCTAAAGCTAAGGACACTTTCGCGTCCCGACAAAACAGAAACGAGCTCCCCCGTACGAGTAATATCATGCTCCAGAGAGTGAATGAGAAGGATGTACGGACACCTACCACGCGTCCCCTTAAATATATCCGCTACCGTACACGTGTCCACGTCTTTTTCAACTCACTCCGGAAGCGACAAGTCTGGTCCTACCATGACTGCCACACAAGCTCTTTTCACCACGTGGCATCATCTCCATGACTCTTAGATCTCGAGATTCCCGTGATTTTGACGCGTTTCGATTTTGTTATTTATTTTAATTGACCGCTTTGGTATTATCGTTTTGGAAGAGGAAGTATCGGATGTTGCTCCGCGAATATCAGCAGGAACTGTATCAACGGCTGAAAATCACGGTTCAGTACGATCATGATTATCATCACAAACTACGATCGATCAACTTGATTTTTATTATCATAACCATTATTTTCGAAATGAAAATTTTATATGCATTTTAACTCATTTTTTTTAAATGAAGTTTTTAAAGATTGGTAGTGAGAAGATAACCTTGGTGTTCATATATAAAAATAAAAATCAGATCACGTTTGACTGTCGGTTCTTTGGCTGTTACTACCATGAGTGACCATATTTGATATGACGGGCTTTGACAATGATCCTTAGTTAGCTCTCGATCGTCTAAATTAGGAACTAATTTATTTTCTATTATTGGTAAAACTATTATGAGTGAGGTGTTACTTTTCAAATTTTTTATAAAAAAGATATTCTACTTAATCTAATCTAAAGTCTTAATTATATAAAGAGAGATACGAACTCAGGTGGAGAATGAGGTGCATATCTAATCTAATCAATTTAACTAAGTGGATGTCTCAATTATGTTTTGAGAAAATATTATGCCTATTATTTTACACTATTTTGACTTGTACGCGTGTCCTCACAAAACTGCAACGCTGTTTACTTGCCTTACAAACAAGGTACATGTAACATGCAAAGGCTAAGCTGCCATGTGATTACTCATCACAAAGTAGTCAATGTATATTTTTTTATATATATAAAAAATATTTGTGGAAATCGATGTGTTCATGGATTGATTATATAGACTCCTGTTTCATCTTAACAATTTCTACGTAATGCAAAATGTTTAATCTAATATTGACATATTGATTAAAAACAAAATGTTGACATGAAACCTCACCAACCAATAGGATTTTTTAATATATATTATTGATTTTTTGGTGATCTGGATATGTTTGACAGAATAATGATGATTGATTTTTTTTAAATTATTTTAAATAATAAAAAAAAGAAAAAAAGAAGAAGAGAGTTTGTGGAAGTTCTTGGTGTTTCACAATGACGCTTTATCAAACAAACATAATGTAAATGGACATAATTGCTTGCTTCAAGAAAATATAACCAAGGTTTTAGAAAATTAAAATGTCAGAACACATATTTTCAAGCAATTTATGTCTCGTCTTGAATATTATCAATTTATATTATACATGAGCTTATACAAAACATTTTGGATTTGACCCTTAAACCATTTTTGAGAGATATATCATAAACTAAGTGGTGGTGTGAGTCATGTCATGCGGTCATAATCCATGGAAGACTTTTCAAATCCTCAAGACTAGCTAAGGTGGAGAGAACAGAAAAGGAAAGCATATGCATGCGAATGATAAATGCCAAAGAGTAAAGGGTTTTTCGTCCCAAAAAAATAGTAAATAGGGTTTTGCTCATATGCTGCTGCCCAACCAAGTTCTTGGGTGACCTTGGTTTCGACACCTTAGGGTGATGTTAGATAATATACTTTGGCTTTTCCACTATTGGAGTTGTCAATGTTATTGGGATTTTTTAAGATCTTGCAACATCTTCTTTAGTTGAAAGGGAAGAAAGTAACCCTGCACTGCACACAGCCCCCAAAAGGAGGAAATAAATTAATATAAAATATTAAAGTTGGAAGATACTTAAGAACCTAATTAATTACCTTGTTTTTTTATAAACAAAGCAATAGTATTTATTGAAGAAATATAATAGAGTACAAACTCACAAAAATGTCGAAATAGGTACAATATTTATAGTGATTAAATGAATTGATATAGAGAGAATTACATCTAAACTAACAAATATTCAAATCCTTAATTTAGCAGCCCAAAACACTTGTACTTAGACTAACAATATAAATGTACTGCACAACAATAGAAACGGCAAATACATATCACAGCAGAAAGAAATTCCTAATGAATAATAAACTAAAACAAGATCCATTAAGAAAGGAAGTGGGTAACTCCTGAAGTGTAAAAGCATTATTAAAATATAAAACCAAATGATAAACAAGCCATTGTTAATTAATTTTTATTAATCAAATAAATAAATTAACTTAGGAAGTTCATAATATCATCCACAGAGCATCTGTTGGATTGTCGACAAAAAATAAAGTATCTTTTGGATTGAAACATAAAATTGAAGAATATATGGGGGCATGAGAGTAAACTTTGAGCTATTTTGTTTTTTTTTATGAAAGTGATTTTCATAATCGATAATATTCTTATGATGTTTACTAATTCATAATCGGGTTAGGATGAATTGTATTGAGAAGTAGTTGGAATCCGAATTCCCATTAAAGCTATTTACTAAACTATTATGTGGAATCAGGATATGAATGATATTAATTCTTTATAGGTTGTTTATTAAATTCTCATGAATCAGAATTGAAACTAATTTGATTACTAAAATTGATTTGTTCTAAATAAATTATTGGGTTAAAATGGATGACAAATTTGAAATTTTAAAATTTGTGTGATGATATAATGAGTAAAAAAGATGGATTCCTATGAGCTAATTCTCTCGGAATTACAATATCACCTCCTCACCCAAAAGTCAAATTTCTTTGAAATCATGAGTTGAATTCATGATTTTATGTCGACACCACTTACTTTTTCATTCCTTTTTGTGAAGTAAGTAATCAGTAATTAGAATTAAACTCCTTATTTTGATTCTTATTACGAATTAATTTCGGAACTTTTAGGCACCTCATAAATGATATTACAAACATTACCCAAGTGGATTATATTAAGCAAATTGTAATTTTCGAGTTGTATTTTTGCTTTTGGAACGTTGCAGGTAGTTCCTAAATCAATTATATCTTTGAGGATTAGATAAAGTAAATAAACATAAGGATAAAATGAGTGAGGAATTCAATCGAGTCGACATGTTAACAGTACAAAACTTAAAATAAATAAATAAATAAAAGTCAAACATCACATAAAACCAAATTTATAGGAAATTATCGAATTCTACAAAATCAAGGAGTGACAATGTCCAAAATTATACACATGCATTATAACAAAATGGATAAGAACATGAAAAACGAAACCCAGATGGATATCAAGATTTCCCAAGCTATATTGCAATTTCTTGTTCAAAAACAGAATAATTCAATCTTGCTCCAAAACCATTGCTAATTTAGCTCCCCATATGAGAGCAAATGGTGATGTGACCAAACACCTACCTAGGTTCACATCAAATATTGCATATTGCATACACGGCCCCATCAACTAAATTTAGACCATCAATTGCCCCTTGCCTCCTACCTTCCAAGCCAACCCCAATAAAGGATAAGAAGAATCCATGTCAAAATTCAAACGCTAGTAAGATAAACCACTTTAAAAGTAAGGGCGGAATTAGAAATTTTTCGACCGGTGGGCTAGTTAAAGGATTAGGGTAAGATGTAATGAACAATTTTTTTTTTTTTGTACTTGCAATTTCTATAGTTATTGTAAAAATAAAAGCATACATTAAATAATATAAAGCACACTAGTTCATAGCTCAGTTGACTAATTTTCAATAAAATTTAACATAAAACAAATACATATTAAATAAATAAACAGATATTATCAAAATGAAAATATGTTCAACAACAAAATTGAAAGTGTACCTATTTCAATCTATATTTTCCCAAAAATTGATTAAATAGAAGTCTAGTTAACCGATAATGAAAGTAAATGAAACACTATCATATCGGTTGTTGACCGAAAATTTGTGTAATAAGTTAATGTCTCCTCGTCAAAATTAGGGTAACTTGTGAAACTTGTTTATGTAGGTTTGCTTTCTGTCATGTCAGCACAGCATCATATATACCATTATCCAAACACGTGATTTCTGTGGCCTCTCATGCAATACCTTTAGCATGAGATTCTCTCCTTTGTTCAATTTTATCGATTAATGGCCTAATTTTACTTCGTGCACAACTTTTCTGCTGCCTTAGAAAATCTTGGGCACAACTTAAATTTCTTGTCTCGTCTCAATGGGACTATAAAGTTCTCAGGCCTCAATGATCGATCCAATCCAAGGCATTGTGGGCCAAGTTTACATCTTGCATGCACACAATTATTTTACAGCATAAGCAACAATTATATGAGGTGAAGGGGCAAAAAAATCAATATTTATTTGAACAACGCGGGTTCTTTTTGTTGAGAAATTTCGGAATTCCATTCGTAATTCAGTTAAAAAAAATTAATAGTTATAAATAGCCAATACAAGCTACGGGATAAATATCCATTGAAATTAAATTTGTTCGTGAAGGTCAATCATTGTGCCTTGTGATATTTGTTCGTGGTGGAGGTGGAGGACCTGGAGGCCTAAATGTGGGAGGTTGCTGTGAATTTAGGGACATGGAAATAAATTTTAAAGAATAATAAATACAAAAAATGTATATAGAAGTGACGGTATCAGTCACATTGAGAGTGATATAGATAAGATTAATTGCCCCACCATCAGATGTCACTGTTACTATGATAATATCTGCGCCATGTATTATATATAAAATGTATATATTTTCTTCTCGGGTAGAAGTTTATGTGCTTACTGCTGGTTTCTTTTCGTCTGTAATTATCAAGGAAAGGGACAACTGAATAATATATAATATCTACAGATGACTTCTTTTTATTTTTACGAAACCATGGATGACTTTATCTTGGGTTGATCGATGTAAGAATAAATGACTTTATTTCCGGCCAATATGAGAATCTGAAGTGTTAATCACGAAAGGAATTAAGTATAATTTGTCCCATCAACTTTTAAGAAGAAACATTATATACAACAGTCTTTGAGTGCACAAGAAATCAATTCAAATATAAGCATTTGATGCATTTGATGCAATTATGTTCTTTCAATAGTTAAAGATTATTGATGTGAATGCTAACGATAGTTGTTTACGTGTACATACGAATGAGTGTTAAATATGATAATTGTTAAATGTTGATGAATGTACATTTTACAGGCATACAAACAAATCTCGCCATATTAAATGCACCATGTCATGTTTAGTATGCCATATATAAGCAGAAACTTACGTGTCATTGGCCGGAAATAACAACAAGTATTATTCCCGACACAAAATTTGATTGAAATGTCCAAGTTTGATGCTCCCTGTTTTTAGTAACCAAACAAAATTATCCCAATACATCAATTTGTATGCTCCTCTTATAGTAAAATGCCTGTAATCCATTATTAGGGTCTTGTAAACTAAGCGATTGAATTGAAGGTTAGGCCAACTCTCAAAGGCAGATTAAAAAATAATAGAAAGCAGCCCACAATTTTTGCAAATAGATTAGCTTGGATAAGGTTCCTAAGCAAGTTGTTTGTTATTTTATGTACATTGTTTGCTATAATCATTGTTCACAAAACATATATAATCTTAGGAATGAAGATTAAACAAATCATCCATCTTTTTTAAGTTGCATTCTTTTTAAAGATTGGAACTGTAAAGTGGATACAATCTTACCTGAACTAGATTCGATGTTTATCTTTGTCTAACCAAATTGCCCAAACAAATATGTATTTTTTAGTCCACAAATGTAAGATTGTAGGTTTTGGATTACAATTACCATAATCTACGATTAGAGTGTAATTAACTATTAATTTAGTGATATTTATCTTTTCTGATTCACTTTCCCCATTAATAAACAAAAAAGTACACAAAAATCTTCATGCATCGAATTTTGTTTTTTTGTCGAGTTCATGAAACATATTTGTCCACTATGTTTATCAAAAACAATCAAATTTAATTTGTTGATTTATTGCATGTGCGGGTTAGGCCAATTGACTTGAGCATGTTTACCTCTCACACACGAGTTCGAATCCTTCTTCCACTTAATTTGGGTTGTTAAAATAAAATGTGGTATGTTGATTGAAAAACAGAAGAACTGCTAGGCTGAACTAGCTAGGCCCAATGTTTTTTTCTTGGTCTGGACAGGCCCAGTTTTAGTGTTACGCATTTGTTGGCCCATTGATCCGGTAATTTTTTCAGCAGAAAAATCAGTCGGCTGCCCACTTTTTGGCCGTGTACCGCGTAAAGTGGCAGCATTTAAATATGTCCTCAACTGCAAAATTTCCCGATACTTTCGAATAAGACAACAGGATTTGGGGTCAATTCGTGAATAATGTAAAATTCACAATGTCTTTTCTGCCGTACTAGATGACAAAAACAGCAAGGGCATTATTGGCTTTTGCGGTTTAATTTCGTTCTTGGGGGGGTGTTTTTGCAGAACCTTTGGGGGAGCCATTTTCTTTTTAGTTTACTGGTGTCGGTAAAGTCTCACGAGTCATGATTTTTCATGATTTTCATGCGTTCCATGTGTGGCTTGGCTTCCGAGAAACAAAAAGAAATTGTTGTCTAGTTTATCATGGCATGGTAAGTGGAAAACATTAGCCATTGTATTTCTTGAGTGGATATACAGAATGGAAAAGCAGGATTGGAATTTGACATGAAGTATATCACCTTCAAATTCACAGCCTTAAAATGTTATTTTTTACAAAAGCGATAACAGATAAGAGGGATTCGAACACACAATCCCGAATACAGTATTAATTCCTTTTAATCACCTGAGTTGAGTTATAACCCTCTTGCAAATGGAGAATACAACATATTTCTCCATTCTGCTTTGATTGATTAGTTGGCTATTTTTTGGTATTCATCAAATGTTCAATAGTTGTAATGTCAGAGTTTGTGGTAAACAATAATTGTCCATAGAACCTTTGGAACTTACATCTGCCCATAGACTCTGTTTCCATCATAAATTTTTGGTCTGAAATCTTGCTAACCGAGAAACAAGAGCAGGTTTTGTGGTGGGTCACCTGGTCTCTATCATTTGGTAAGATTTGTCTGTGAAGAGGTCATGTTGATCTTTGAAGAAAGGCGTACAAATTTTGGGCTCCATAGAATTTCTGAGAAGATTGATCTATTAAAGTAACCAATTGTGTTTTGTCACGAGAAATAAAGGCAAAATCTATATGAGAACATTTCACCTAATATAACTTGTTGCTGTGTAACATGTGTTTCACTAGATGAGTTTAGATATGATGCAATGCACTTAATTTGAGTCTATCATGATATGATATATGTAGACACACATATACTGCCCGTTCAGTGAGTTGGATAAGATTCATAATCTTAGTCAAATGTCTGGTGGCCTAAAAATAACATGAATTTGATTATGTCTAATCCTACTGGGCCAAATATAGTAAGATTATGAATCCTACCAAAAGGTTAGGATTAAGTTGGATTGGATTATGTCTAATCCTACTAAGCCATGTAATAGATCATTTCAATCAATCCAACCCATTAATCATGTGTAATACCAAACATATCATTGGATTAGTGTTATCATTTCCAGTCTAATGTAATTCAATTCTACCACACAACAATCCAATCCAATCTCAATCACCAAACATATTTACAAGGAAATTTGATATGATTCAAAGCGATACGCTAAATTACTCTAAACTACGTTAAAGAGCACCGAATATGGTTTCAAAGGGAACGGACACCTGGTAGGGTAGCTATGGAAGATCTTTACTTTCAATTTCTTGGCATTACAGATATAAAACTATGACAAGTGTACGGTATAAATATGCACGATTGAAGACCTCAACAAACACGTTTTCTTATATTTCCCCCGACACAAAATATTCTGCTTTTTTGAACAACGAAAACGTGCTCAATTTACTTACTATCAATCAATTAACATACATCTTCTGTGAGCATGCATGTATCAAGTTTCATGTATTCAATTTACCTCCCATTAACTTCTCTTTCAGTGTAAAGACATGAGCTGTTCTTGTTATTCTAATTTTTTTTCTTTGAATTTTGTTTAACGAAGCCAAAATTATAATATAATTTGTCGAGTAATGATCTCTTATCAAACTTTTATTACGAGACAAATTCTCATGTTGTTAAGCCCACACATCAATTGTTCAGATTCGTAGTTTAGCAATTTAACCTGCAGCCGGCAATGGTATAAATCTATAACAGGAAATATATCAACCATGGCATTGGCATATCCTCTCAGAATACAGCCGACCTCTGCATTATTAACTATACTATATTTTTCATTACAACAAGAACACAATGCAACTTGCAGGTAGATGTTCTCAGCCAGAAAAGAAGTAAAAAACTTAGCAAGTTGATGTCGGCGTGTAATATTAAATATTCACCGTTGATTCTGATTATTAGTACCATATTAGTCAACGTTTTATTTAGAGGGTCACAGCTAAGCCGTTGATCTCACACCAGAGAAAAAGAAAACAGTGCTATACAGTACTCGGTCATGACTAGATTCCATGTCAGTAGGTCCAAGCAAGAGTTTTAGATATGATATCCACGTAATAGCTGACTCTTAGTCGTGATTTTTTAACTTCAATTTTAATCATCTTATTTCCCAAATGTGGGCAGACAGAGAGAGAGAGAGAAAGCCTTATCATTTTCCTTCCGAGTCCAACTGTATTTTTTGAACGTTTCAATGGGGCCAGTTGGATAAAATAGTTTGGAAAATATATAAATTTTCAGTTGAGGACTCGTACGTTTCCAAAATTTTCATGCAAGGACTTTTTGTGGTATTTTGTTGGATAAAATAATGGTTTGGAAAGTCGATGGTTTTTTCAGTTGAGGACTTCCATGCTTTCAAAATTTTCATGCAAGGACAGTTTATGTGACTATAAGAACCCTCTTTGGCAACATGTTGTGCCACACAGCCCATTGAGCAGCCTGATTGATGTTTTTCTCTGTTTCTGGTGCTTTTGTTTGCTTTCAGTCATATTTTAATTGATTGAGTTTTGGAGGCAAAAATGACTATCCTCATTGAGCAGCCTGATCATCAGCTTGGTACCCTTCTAGCCTTTTCCTTTGTTCTTTGTTTTAAACTCTTCTGCATTGAGTTTTAGGTTCTAGTTCTGATGCAGAATTAATTGATTCTGATCTTGATCTTCTCTTCCTGTTTTAGCAGGGTCACAAATGGAGGAGAAGAAGCTTTGTTCTGAATCCAATGAAACCTGTGAACTGGTTTTGGATGGTGGGTTTGTGGTGCCCAAAGACATCTCCAAAAATGACGGATGTGTGACACAAAAAATTGCAGCATCAAATGATGCCTTCATTGCCCCTGAAATTAACTCATTTGGCCAGTCATTCAGGTCTCTACATATATTTTCAGTTTGTTCACTTACTTATGTTGCATCAAGGGTTTGGTTTCTTGTTGTGAAGCATTGGAGCCTGACCTGATTTTTATGCACAAATGCTTTGCAGGGATTACAATGCAGAAAGTGAGAGGCAGAAATCTGTGGAGGAATTCTACAAGTCGAACCACATCAATCAAACATTCGATTTCGTGAAGAAGATGAGGGAGGAGTATAGCAAGTTGAACAGAGTGGAAATGAGCATATGGGAATGTTGTGAGCTCCTGAATGAGGTTGTGGATGACAGTGACCCTGACTTGGATGAACCCCAAATTGAGCATTTGTTGCAAACAGCTGAAGCCATCAGAAAAGACTATCCTAATGAAGATTGGTTGCACTTGACTGCCCTTATTCATGGTAAATGCCAATTAAAACTCCTTGGTTCTGATATGTTTTGGATAGAGATCCACTGCAGCATATTTAACTTAATCTTGCATGGGTTTTCAGATCTTGGAAAAGTGCTTCTTCTTCCTAGCTTTGGAGAACTTCCTCAATGGGCTGTTGTTGGTGAGCCTTGCAGTTTCATTGTTGATTGATATATATGATTTCACCCTTTTCCCTTTTTGAGCTATTTCAATTGAAAAAAGTTAATTATTTTGTTGCAGGAGACACACATCCTCTTGGGTGCGCTTTTGATGAATCCATTGTTCACCACAAGGTAAATTTCCTCTTCAAAATTTACTTGAACTGAGGACATCTTAAATGTGACTATAATCAATCAAGTTACACCAAATTTATTTGCTTCTGCAGTATTTCAAGGAAAATCCGGACTACAACAATGCTTCCTTTAACACTATGTACGGGATCTACTCAGAAGGATGTGGACTGGACAATGTCATGGTATCTTGGGGTCACGATGACTACATGTACTTGGTATGTCTTTTCTCCGTACGATTTTCAAACATCACTATCAGCATAACTCTGATTTTGTTAACTGGTATGTTCAAATCTGCAGGTGGCTAAGGAAAATGGAACAACTTTGCCTCAGGCTGGATTGTTCATCATCCGGTATCACTCGTTTTATCGTAAGTACCATCATGAAAATCGCCTTCCAACTATGCAAACTGCACTTGACAATATTCTGTCCAAGGAAACCAATGTTGAAAATTTCCCATTTGTCATCTTGCAGCTTTACATAGGGCAGGGGCTTATAGACACCTTATGAACAAGGAGGATGAAGAGAATCTAAAGTGGCTTCAAGTGTTCAAGTAAGCTCCATTTCCAAATCACTTCATTTGCTGATATATCCCATCTCATCATTCTAATTCAAACTGACCATGTTTGTGCTTTTATTTTATGTAATCTTATGCAGCAAATATGACCTCTACAGCAAGAGCAAAGTACGAGTTGATGTTGAAAAAGTGAAGCCATATTATTTATCCCTCATTGAGAAGGTGAGTGCTGCTGTGCAGTTCCTCAGTAGGGGATTTTGATCCTTCTCCAACCGATCATATTCTAATTGGATGTGAATTTTATTGCAGTATTTCCCAGCAAAGCTGAGATGGTGAGCCATGAGAGTTTTCAACATGATCAATATGTGTAGTAAGGAGAAGATCAAGACTTCATTTGTTCAGTGATGTACAAACTGTTGGTTAAAGAAGAGGCGCTCTGCTCCCTCCAGCTACTTTTTGATGAGTTGTATTTTTTATTTATTTACATGTTTTAAGAAATGTATTCTTGTGCTGCTGCGCTGCGCACACCAAAATTCATGAACGAATTTCCGTAAGTTCCATTCTCACTCATAAAGATCAAAATTCATCCACATGAGATCCAACTTTAGATTTCCATTTCCAAGTTAAAATAAATCGACTTCCCTGAAGCTGGGAGTTAAAATAAATCAACTTTATATTATATCAATCAACTGTACAGCTGGATGATGATCAAACAGATTGCTGCTGCTGATTTATTATTTTTGAACAGCACTACTCTAGTTCATTACAGACAAATTGGTCAGCTCATTACGAGTTCCATGACAAAGGACTAATTATATTTTAATTTTTCCACTGTTTGCAAATTAGATTGAGAGCTGTACGCAAAAACGAATGTACAAACAAAACACAGTTGGGAAAGAAAAATAGAGAAAGAACCAAGTTGTACATTCTTACTATCCAACCAAATCCTCGTTAAGGATTTAGATTGTATTCATTCCAATTACCAGACCCTATGAGCCGTATGTTCACAGTTTCTCCCTTTATTTCGTCCCAAAAAAAGAAGTTTCTCCCTTTATGACAGATCCTAAACAAACACCATAGTGAAGCATTAAAAGTTGAAAGTAACTATCAGTAAGTATTCATTAATCATAATCAAACAGTTAATAATCTCTTTGATGACCTAAGACGGATGCATTGCACAGTATTTTATCGTTAAAGGTGGCAGCTTTTGATAAGATACTATGTCGCAAAGAAACAAAAAAACAGGTGGTTTCTTATAGAATTTGATTGACAGATAATATAATTAACTAACCGCATCTATATTAGTTGGTCCAATCCAATAATTCTTCCACCAGGAAAAAATAAAAATCCAAAAAATCCATCAGGTGACGCATACCTTACATTAGTATAAAATGACTAAATGAGATTAGAATCGAAATAATATATAATTAGTGTTAAATCTAACCTAATCTCTGTTAATGATTACGTTACGCATCAGAAATCAGTGACAATCTACAGCGGTTTTGTTAATTGTAGCGAAAGACTGTGTTGCGCTTAATTTCTTTTTCTCTTTTTTCGCAGTTGGGGAAGTTGGATTGGAATGTTGAATTGAAGAAGAAGAAGCTTATCTGAAACTCAAAAGTCTGAAATACCTTAACAAAGAAGGTTGCACGTGCCACGCACACGTATGCTGCGTCGGTTCTGTTCTGCTTCCACCAGGCATCAGCTCTTCG